>NC_077237.1:66860522-67579272 GCF_947179165.1 Solanum dulcamara
TGAGTCCATCTGCATGGTCCCGTGTTTCTCCTTTTAGAGGTTTCAGTGTGGTTTTGGATTTCCTTAGATGATTCTTATTTTTTAGTCAAGTTTGGGCTAATCGAGCGAGAGTTGGATCCCAAAAAGGAATTGGAGGAGTTTTTTGAGTTCAAAATGAATTTGAGGATTATCCTCTCAGTTTCAGTTCTGTAATGCCGTTGTTCGACTTGAGAGGATGTCTGAGGGTCTGAAAGAGTGTGCAGGTACCTCCTTTTTTCATGCTTTCAGGTTGTAACTGTACTTCTACTTTCGAGGACAAAAGTTCTTTTAGTAGTGGATGTTGTAATGATCCTCTAACTCATTTCCTCTATTTTTCGATCTTTTCAGTGTTTAGAGTTTTTTTGTAAAGACTCCAAGTCATTTATGACTTGTTAGTACTGATAGGTTGGTCGCCTGGTCATTTATTTGGGTTTTATGCCCGTTTTCCTGTTTTGGAGCTCTTGGAGTTTGAATGGTGTACTTTGGTCAAAACTCCCAAAAAACCCTCAAAATAAAATTTTGACGAGTTAGGGGTCATTTGGGCTTTAACCTTTGAAATTTGGCTTAAGGTTGACTTTGGTATTCCTGGTAAACGCACTCGAATTAAAATTTCATCAATGTGGTTTTCTGCAAAATATTGAGTTTGGTCTAGTATGACTTTTCATGCGGTTCTCGAGGCTTTCAATCTCATTCCAACCCTTCTTATGGATTTTGGATTAAATTGACGTTTGGGTGTGGGACCCACTTTTTGTCGAAATTACCTTAGATGGAAGTTACGAGTACATTGTCGAGTCTGGAATGTTGTTTTCAAGTGGTTTGCACTTTTGGATTGCATCGTTTGGACTCTAAATGATTTCCAAAGGCTTTTTAGAAGTTTTGGGACACTTAGCCTTTTTCTAGTTTCTGGTTCCATGGTTTTTTCTTGTTTCTGGTGCCTTGGCTTTAAGGACCAAATGTTGGTTTTTGAGGCAGCCACTTTTGCAACCAAAAGTTGGCTTTTGCGACAGTCGCTTTAGCGACAAAAAGATGGCTTTTGCGACAGTCGCTTTAGCGACAAATGTTGGCTTTTGCAACAACCGCATTAGTGACCCTACTGTCTCTTAAGAGATAAGTGCCTCCTAGGAAGGTGTCACTTTTATGACCAAATGTTGGCTAAAGCAATTGTCGCTTTAGAAAATATTTGTTGGTTTTTGCGACAATTGTTGAGATTCAAATTTTAGCCGCTCCTCCAAACATCAAAATGCAATATCTAGAGCTAGGAGACTCTATCTGGGGTGATCCGAAGTCCAGTGTGTTTGGGAATTCTTGGCTACATGTTGGAGTGTTAAGAAAATGTCATAGGTTCGTCATTTGAGGTAATTTCTTTCCTAAAGGGGCTGCCCAAGCTTGAATTAAAGCTTTAATGTTGAATTAAATTGCATAGGCTATTTTCTTCATTTTTGAGCACTGAATTGTGCTACATTTTGGAATACATGTTCAGCAAGCTCAAATGAACCTCTACATTGAGTCAAATTTGGGATTCTTAATGCAGTCCCAAAATTCCATTTTAGACCTTATTTTGGGTCCATCTCCGAAAAATGCAAATTTGGTATCAAAATATTTGTATTGACATTGTAATCAATATTTTGTTATTATGGCAGTAATTGGAGGTGTTTCATATATGGAGAACATCAATTTGGTGGTTTCGAAGCGCGTGTGATCAGCTTTGATGTAGGCTACGGTCTTCCACTTTGACTTGACTTTATTAGGTACTATTTAGTATAAATTGCAAGTTATTTAGGTTGGTATTTCCTGATATTAGAGTTCTTTCCCTCCTTTTCTGCTTTCTTGGTTCTTGGTTGAGATTTAGACTAGAATAGTCTTGTGAAATCATTAGTTTAGATGGTAAGCCTCATTTGTGGTATCGACTTAGCATTTTTATCCTTGTTAGGATTGATATTGATGGCCTTAGGCTAGGTTTGAGCCTTAGGTGCTTTAGCAAGTGTTTATTTTCCCTCATAGCTAGGTGTAGCTTTTGGTACGGCTTGTTTTAGGATAATGTACGTTTATGCTAGTTCATGAGGCCTTAGTGGCTCGTCGTAGCCTTAGGTTTGGCTTAACTGTGCTCATTAGGAGCTGAGATGGTATATTTTAGGGTAAAGCATAGATCCTAGAAATATTTTCTCCCCCTATCTCATTTTGAGCCATTTCCCAATTACCTCATTTTATGTTTAGCGGTAGGCTTTTGATGCCTTTATGTCTATCATCTATTGTTGGGCCCGAGGCCATATTCAAGGAGTGATTGGATCCCAGGTTAGTCCCTTTTCCTTCATAGTATGGTATAATTTATTATTACTTTTTGGACTGTATATGTCTTGTTTGGATGCTGGTGATGGCATGCTTTCATTGTTTGAGCATTTTCACATGTTGTGTGGTACGATCTTAGTTTCTTTAAAGGATTTCTCACATTTTTACTACTTTCAAAATAGTTTTGACGGGAGTCGTACCACCTGAATCATTTAGGTAATGGTTTTGAGATTTATGAGGCATCAAGGACGTATTCCTTTTATACTGACAATTTCAAAGGCATCGAGGATGCATTCAGTTTTATTGATATCAGGTGTGGCATCGTCCTTTTACTACTTTGGCTGCATTTGGGATGCCTTTAGCTTGTACTTGACTATCCGACGGGGCATTTTCCTTTTCTACATCAGCTTGGCCACTGATTCTCCGATACCACTATCGGGATGCTATATGTTTATATAAGACCTGGTTTAGGTCCATAAGGTGTATACCAACTGCTAGTGTCTCCTATGGGAGCCTCTGGCCAGTGCACCACTGAACTAGATGAGGGCACAACATGGGTCCTGACTGGCAGGCCGAGGGCCGAGGTGGATCTATACGCTTGTTGATGATTTCTTAGAGCCACCAATGATGTTACTGGTTTTAATACAAACTTGTATTCATTAGCATCGCCTATCACCTGTATAATTATTTGTTGTTTGGCCCCCCAATTTTATGGGGGTCGGGGTATGTTTACATTATTTGTACCTTCCGAGGGTATGGACATCTGGTCGGTTATTATTTTGATTATACTTGTACTTATCTCTTATTGAATTTGTAGCTGGTCTGCAGGGTGTCACAGTCTAGATTTGTGGTTGATATTTTCTGCTAGGTTCACTTGGATTAGTCTGTAGGTGGTTATATATTTTAGCGGTGATAGTCAGTATTCCATTCTTGAGTAGTTGACTCCTATGGTGCCTCCTTATTGTAAATAGGTTGTTGGTTGGCACTTTCAGATGCGTTTCTTGACTCTTCTATTTTCTCTATATATACGTTTACTTATTTCTTGTCTATATTATTTTAGTTCCTGATTAGTTAATTGTCTTGTATTTACTTTGTTATATGTTATCGACACTTTCTTTATATGTGGAGCTCGGTCGGCCTATACCTACTATAACACCCCTTAAAATATTGTATGTGGTGTTTCAATTTTCGACAAAAATGATACTGCTTTGATATTTTGGGCATAATTATTCATAGGATATTCCAAATTATGTGATTCAAATATTTGAATAACGCCAACGTCATTACCTAAAACATTCGTGAGACTATATCTTAAGATTTGTAAGATAAGTAGGTCAAATAAATTAATTTTTACAAGATATGGTGCTGCGATGAAATAGAGTATTTGAAGAAGAAAACTCATATATCACGGTAGGATTCTCCAAATCAGTTGATTCTTGAACGACATGAAAGTAGATTTCTAAAGCTCCAATTCATATGAAGAAATCAAATCCTAATTTGAAAGTTATTTTGCTCAAACGCAGCTCCAAAAAAGGGTATTCCATTAAAAGAAGGTTCATCTCACAAACTATGGAAAGATTTAGATCCATTTTACATCACCCATAACATCAATAGTCCTCCATTTAACATCACCCATGACATCACAATTCTCCACTGAATTTTTAAGATCATCCTATTGATGAGATGTAGATGATGTTTTGAAGTATAATGATTGATGAAGAGGTAATGAGATGAGTTTGATATTTTAAACAAAAGTCCAATAAGACTAGATAATAAGGTTAATATAAGCATATATTTTGGTTGTAGTATTGAGCACCGAGTTGGGTAAGAGTTTAATTGACTCAAACTCCAGAACTATGTAGCTAGTGTAGGATGGAGGCAATGCCTCTTAAGTCCCAAAAAGAGGACTTTGATTATTAGATCCAAGATGGTGATGTTCTTTACCCTGTCAAGGTATTGAATGGATGTGGCAATTACATCGCTTCGTTGTATCATCACTAGCTCCCAATTAAGTAAGCATTGCTTATTATTATTTTTAAACTTGTATTACATATTGATGTTGAGATGATGTTGAGTTCTGAGTTGAGTCTTCCTAAGAGGAGTTTCTTGATATTTGTCCTTACTTTCCTTTCATTCTACATACTCGTACATTCCATGTACTGACATCATTCGACCTGCATCATTTTATTATGCAGATACAGGTGTTAGAGATCCTCAACAGGCACATCATTGAAGATTATTACTTTCCAGCTATTTGGTGAGTCCTTGCATTCGGAGGAACTTTTTATTTTTTTATTATTGTTAAGTATTATATTTCTTTTGAAGTAGTCATGACAATGTCATTGGCACTATCTGATAGTGTTAGAGGCTTCATAGATAGATTTTGATGATGGAATTGGAGTACTTCTTCTTTAAAACTACTTTTTCTAAGGATTTTTTCTTTCATTTGATGTTGATGATGGCGAACTCACATAAGTATTCTTATTTTCACTTAAGTCATCCACTGATAAAAGAATGTGTGATGAGACCAAGTGGTTCTCTCGGAGGCCAGAGATGGTTTTTGAGTGCCGGCCATACCTAGGATACCCTCTTGTGGCATGACAAACTTGGTATTAGAGCATAGAGTTCAAGAGTCCTAGGGTGTCTATAAAGCCATGTCTAGTAGATTCTTGCTTATGGGTGTATCGTGCACCACACTTATAATCTGGAGGCTATAGGACATTAGGAATTATTTCACTTCTTTCATAATCTGAGTTCGTACGATAAAGTTTAACTCTATAAAAACTTCCTTTCTAATTCATGCGTTTACACGGTGTAGAACATGCCTTCTAAATGTACAGCCAGTTAGAGGAACGCTGCCAGCACTGAGGTCCACAGTCAGAAATGCCTCCACCAAGAACTAAGGTCCGACCTGCAAGGTCTACTGAGGTACCCTGAATACCTATTGTTCAGACCACTCCTACTTCAAAGGTAGAATTCAGAGGAGCTATTGCCATGCTCACTCAACTGATAGCTACCCAGATGGGTAACCATAGTTCACCAACTCCTAGCTCTAGCCCTCAAGAGTCACCTGCCACCACAGGGATTAGAGATTTTCTGAAGATGAATGCGCCAGGCTTCACAGGGTCTAAGGTTGAGGAGGATCCTCAAAAATTTATTAATGAGATATAGAAGATCTTGAAAGCGATGCATATTATCGAGGTTGAGGGTGTTGAGTTGGTTTCCTACCAGCTCAAGGATGTGGAAACCATGTGGTATGACTACTAGGAGCAGATTCGTGGTGAGGATGCTAGACCTGCAGTTTGGGATGAGTTTGAAAGTGCTTTCCTTGACCACTTCTTTCCCCCAAGAGCTACGGGAAGCAAAATTTAAGGATTTTATGAACCTCAAGCAAGAGAGCATGACTATAAAGAAGAATAGATTGAAGTTTATTCAATTGTCCAACAATGCCCAGAAATGGTTCCTCATATGAGGTCCAAGATGAGGAAGTTTGTCTTTGGCCTAGGCAAACATGTAAAGAAAGAATGTAAGGCAATGCTAATGATTTCTGACATGGATTTTTCTAGATTGATGGTGTATGCTCAGCAGGATAAGGATGACAAGAAAAAATATTAAGAGGAACACTTAAGTAAGAAGGCTAAGTTTGCTAAGCATGAGAATGAGCAGAAGCAAGGAAGGATAACAAGTCCTTCTTTCAGAAGAGATCTTTTAATAATGCACCTTCCTTAATAAGTGATTTTACACCTAATTAGAGATCGCTTAGTCACCACAACTTCCGAGCTCAGGGTTATCAGTCCCAATTAAGTGTGGCTTAATGTCCTAGAGGAAAGCCACCATGTGCTAGATGTAAGAAGCTCTATTTGGGAGATTGTCGTGTGGGCACCAATGCTTGCTACAGATGTGGAAAGACAGGTCACTTCTAGAATGAGTGTCCTTCAAAGAGACAAGGAGATAGAGGTAGTAGAGCTCAGTTTTCTTCTACAGCACTGCAGAATAGAAGTAATCAGAGAGGTGCAGCTTCAGGTGCAGGTGAGGAAACAAACCATCTGTATGCTATGGGTAGTCGCTAAGACCAAGAGAATGCACCCGATGTTGTTACTGGTATGCTCTGAGTCCTTTCTTTTGATGTGTATGCATTACTTGATCCGGGTGCTACATTATCATTTATGACTCCTTACTTGGCTAGTAAATTTGAGATCCTTCCTGAATGTCTTCTTGAGCCTTTCAGCGTCTCTACTCTTGTTGGTGAGTCTATCTTAGCTGAGAGGATCTATAGAGATTGTATTGTTTCAATCTATCACAGGGATACATGGCTGACTTAGTTGAGTTGGACATGGTTGATTTTGCTATGATTCTTAGCATGGACTGGCTTTATGCTTGTTATGCCTCAGTTGATTGTAGAACCTGAATTGTCAAATTTCAATTTCCAAATGAGCCTATCTTAGAGTGGAAGGGGTTTTTGTAGTACCTAGGGGTAAATTTATTTCCTACCTTAAGGCCATAAAGTTAATCTCCAAGGGATGCATGTATCATTTAGTCCGAGTCAAAAATATTAATGATTAGGCTCTATCTCTTGAGTCAGTTTCCATTGTGAGTGAGTTTCCTGAGGATCTACCCAGAATTCCTCCTAATAGAGAGATAGACTTTGGTATTGATGTCCTTCCCGATACACAACCTATCTCTGTTCCTCCTTATAGGATGGCTCCCGCTGAGTTGAAAAAGTTGAAAGAACAACTAAAAGACCTCCTAGATAAGGGATTTATTAGGACAAATGTCTCACCTTGGGGCACTCCTATCCTATTCGTTCGAACGAAAGATGGATCTCTTAGAATGTGCATTAATTATCAATAATTGAACAAGGTCACCATAAAGAACAAGTATTCTTTCGCCAGGATAAATGATTTACTTGACCAACTTCAGGATGCCACATGCTTCTCTAAGATAGACCTCATATCAAGCAATCATCAGTTGAAAGTGAGAGAATGTGACATCCTGAAGACGGCTTTTCGAACCCGGTATGGTCATTTTGAGTTTCTTATTATGTCCTTTGGATTGACAAATGCTCCTACATCTTTTATGGACCTCATAAACCAGGTATTCAAGCCATACCTGGATACATTTGTGATTGTCTTCATTGATGATATCTTGGTATACTCTAGAAGTAAGAGTGAGCATGCTAACCACCTTAGAATTGTCCTTCAAACTCTCAAGGAGAGGGAGTTGTTGATAAGTTTTCGAAGTATGAGTTTTGGCTTGCATCTATAGCGTTCCTAGGCCATATTATATCTAGTGATAGAATTCGAGTTGATACTCAAAAGATTGAGGTAGTTAAGAATTGGCCCAGATCCACCTCTCTAATCAACATAAGGAGTTTCTTAGGTTTGGCTACACTACAGGAGGTTTGTTGAGGGATTTTCATCCATATCCTCACCATTGACTAAGATGGCTCATAAAAAGGCTAAGTTTCAATGGTCTGATGCATATGAGAAAAGCTTTCAAGAGTTAAAAGCTAGATTGACTACTGCTCTAGTGTTGTCCCTAGCTGAGGGAATGGATGGTTTTGTAATCTATTCTGATGGCTTCTAGAGTTAGGTTGGGATGTGTGTTGATGTAGAAATGTAAGGTCAATGTCTATGCCTCCAAACAGCTTAAGACCCATTAGAGGAACTACCCCAGTCATGACCTTGAGTTGGCAGTTGTGGTATTTGCACGTAAGATCTAGCGTCACTATCTTTATGGTATACATGTGGGTGTATTCACAGACCATAAGATCTTGCAGTATGTATTCAGTCAGAATGAGCTGAACTTAAGGCAGAGGAGATGGCTAGAGTTACTCAAGGATTATGATATAAGCATTCTCTACCACCCAGGTAAAGTAAACATAGTTGTCGATGTTCTTAACAGATTATCCATGGGGAGTACAGCCCATGTGGAAGACAAAAAGAAGGAGTTGGCAAATCAAGTGCATAGACTTTCGCATTTGGAAGTTCAACTTATTGACTCTAGTAAGGGTGGTACAATAGTCTGGAATGGAGATGAATCATCTCTAGTTGAAGAGATAAAAGGAATGCAAGATCAAGACACCATTCTCTTTCAACTAAAACACGAGGTTCATAAGCAGAAGGTAATGGTTTTTTCCAACGGGGGAGATGGAGTGTTAATATATCAAGGGAGATTATGTGTTCTAAGTGTTGATGGAATTCGAGAGAGAATCATAGTAGAAGCCCATAATTCCAGGTATTCCATCCATCCAAGTTCGACAATGATGTACCATGACTTGAGAGAAGTATACTGGTAGAGTGAAATGAAGAGAGATATAACAGAGTTTGTGTCCAAGTGCCTGAACTGCCAACAAGTTAAAGTTGAGAACCAAAGGCCTTGTGGAGTGGATCAGAATATAGAGATCCCAAAATGGAAGTGGAAGATGATCAATACGGACTTCATTACTGGTTTACCACGAACCCGCAAACAACATGACTCTATTTGGGTAATTGTGGATAGGATGACCAAATCAGCCCATTTCTTGCTGGTTAAGACTATGGACACCACACACAATTATGTCAGACTATATCTTAGAGAGATTGTTAGACTGGATGGAGTTCCTTTCTCTATCATCTCATATAGGGGAACTCAATTCACTTCTCAGTTTTGGAATCATTTCAGAAGGGTTTGGGTTCAAGACTAAACCTTAGTACTGCTTTTCATCCATAGATAGATGGCTAGGAAGAGCGTACGATACATACTTTGGAGGATATGTTAAGAACATGTTTCATCAACTTTAAAGGTAATTGGGATGATCATTTACCTCTTATTGAGTCTGCATACAATAATAGCTTTCATTCGAGTATTCAAATGCTCCTTATAGAGATTTGTATGGGAGGAGATTTAGATCACCAATTAGTTGGTGAAGTTGAGTTTATTGGACCAGACTTGGTTCACCAAGCTATGGTGAAGGTGAAAACTATCCAAGAGAGGTTGAGGACTGACTGCTTAGAGTCGCTAGAAATTCTTCATTGATGTTAGAAGGAGAAATGTGGAGTTCGAAGTGTATGATTGGGTATACTTGAAAGTTTTACCCATGAAGAGTGTGATGAGATTTGGAAAGAAAGGGAAGCTTAGTCCCCACTATATTGGTCCTTATCATATTATGAGGAGGGTTGGTAACGTAGCCTATGAATTGGAGTTGCTCCCAAAATTAGCAGTTATTCATCACATGTTTCACATCTCTAAGATAAAGAAGTGTTTGGGAGATCCTTCACTTGTTGTCCCGAATGGGAGAATTGGGTTGAAAGAGAGTTTGATTTGTGAAGAGATTCTAGTTCAGATTCTTGATCGTCAAGTTCGCAAATTAAGAACTAAGAAAGTGGAATCTGTCAAAGTCCTATGGTGAAATTAATTTGTTGAAGGCTACATGGAAAGCTGAAGAAGATATCAAGACTAAATATCCTCATCTATTTGTGCCTTCCGATGATGATGTTCAAGGTAATATTCTTTACTTTTACCTTTGAGTCAATGTGTATTCTTGTGTTTGAGTCATTGACTATTTGACTATATGTTGTTTGAGCATTTGAGTATCAAGGTTTTTGAGAAATCGATATCTTGATGATATTCATTCTTGATGTCTCCTAGTCCCATCTTCATTCGAGGATGAATGGTCCCAAGGGGGAGATATTGTAACACCCCCTAAAGCGTTGTATGTGGTGTTTTAATTCTCGACAAAAATAATATTGCTTTTGTCTTTTGGCCATAACATTTCATAGGATAGTCCACATTAGGTAATTCAAATTTTTGAATAACCTCAACATCATTGCCTACAATTTTTGTGAGACCACATCTTAAGATTCAGAGGATAATTACGTCAAATAAATTAATTTTTATAAGACATAGTGTTGTGATGAAATTGAGTATTTATAGAAGAAAAATTATATCTCATGGTAGGATTCTCCAAATCGGTTGATTCTTGAACGACATGAAATTAGACTTCTAGAGCTACAATTCATAATGAGACATCAAATCCTAATTAGGAAGTTATCTTGTTCAAACATAGCTCCGAAAAAGGGTATTTCTTTAAAAGAAGGTTCATCTCACCAACCATGAAAATATCTAGATTCATTTGACATCACCCATGACATCAATAGTCCTCCATTTAACATCACACATGACATCACAATCCTCCATTGAATTTTCAAGATCATACTTTGTAATTATTTTTATTTATTCTTAGGTCCCTTCTCCACACCTATAAATACCCATCTTATTTTCTCATTTTATTCATCAAACTTTCTCAAGTAACTCTTCTATCTATATACTTTTTTACTCATTCTCAAATATAATTTTAGTTTTTAGTAGAGTAGAAATACTATTTCGGTGATTCGTATACTCTGGGTAGTATATCAAAACGCTCCGGCGAGGAGAAAAGGCTAGGGGTTCAAGAGTGTTCATTAAGTTCTTCAATTCGGAGTAAAGCTTCAGATTTCAAGTATGTAAGGCTATTCATAGCATTGGATTGAGTTCGTCCATGCACCCAATACTTAAATTCATCGTAATTGAGTTATAGTTGAGTTTTACCTTAATTCTTGAATTTTAAATGAGTTAATTCTTCTTCTATTGAGTTAGATATATTTATACATTAAGATTATTATTATTTTTATCTCTCATATTATTAAAATTATTGTTCGTGGCTACTTTCCCATGAACCCTAATTGATTTGATATTCATGAATATATTTACGCGTGTTTTGAGTAAAGATGTTGGCTTTTAATATTCATTGACAAAAAAGAGTGATTTGAATTAATATTATATATGTATTTTATTAAGTTTTGAAAGAGCAAAAGAATTGAGTTTAAATGAATTTGATTCTTTGGATTAAATGATGTTTTGATCAAGATGTTTTGATGAAATGTAGATGATGTTTTGAAGTATAATGATTGATGAAGAGGTAATAAGATGAGTTTGACGCTTTAAATAAAAGTCCAATAAGACTAGATGATGAGGCTAATATGAGCACATATTTTGGTTGTAATATTGAGCACCGAGTTGGGTAAGAGTTTAATTGACTCAAACCCCAAAACTATGTAGCCAGCATAGGATGGAGGCAATGCCTCTTAAGTCCCCAAAAGAGGACTTTGATGATTGAATCCAAGATGGTGATGTTCTTTACCCTGTAAAGGTATTGAATGGATGTGGCAACGACATCGCTTCGTTATATCATCACTAGCTAATAAGTGATGGTTGTCAATTAGAGAAACTCTCAACTGAGTGAGCATTGCTTATTATTATTTTTAAACTTGCATTACATATTGATGTTGAGATGATTTTGAGTTCTGAGTTAAGTCTTCCTAAGAGGAGTTTCTTGATATTCGTCCTTACTTTCCTTTCATTTTACATACTCTACATTCTATGTATTGACGTCATTTGACCTGCATCACTTTATGATGTAGATACAGGTGTTAGAGATTCTCAACAGACGCATCGGTGAAGATCATTACTTTCCATCTATTTGGTGAGTCATTCTTGTATTCGGAGGAACTCTTTATCTTTTTATTATTGTTAAGTATTATGTTTCTTTTGAGGTAGTCATGGACATGTCATTGGCACCGTTTGATAGTGTTAGAGGCTTCATAGACAGAGTTTGATGATGTAATTGGAGTAGTTCTCCTTTGAAACTACTTCTTCTAAGGATTTTTTCTTTCATTTGATGTTGATGATGGAGAACCCACATAAGTATTCTTATTTTCACTTAAGTCTTTTGCTGATGAATGAATGAGTGATGACACCAAGTGATTCTCTCGGAAGCTAGAGATGGTTTCTAAGTGCCGGCCACACCTAGGGTACCCTCTCGGGGTGTGACACCTACTGAGTACCATTCGCATGGTACTCATACTATACTTCTGCATCCTGTAGATTATAGTACGGGTTACCACCATTGATTTGGACTGGTATGGAGCAGCTGGTGATTCTGAGATTTGGTGAGCTCCTCGTGTACGAAGTTGCCGATTTCTATCTATTTTGGGCTAGGACTAGTCTTTACTTGCTTTCAAAGACTGTCATTACTTATATTTTTATTTTAAAAGCCTTGTACTCTTATTTTGATTTAGATCCTCGATTATCGACTGATGCTAGTTCTTGGGGTGGTTTCTTGTATTTTATTTCAGCAGTGTTCTTTCTTCTCATTACTATTTACTTTCTGCTTTATTGGTTCATCTTCCGCTTGATAGCCCATTGCCTCTGTTTCGGAGCTAAGGTTTAGGGTTAGGATTACTTGCTGGTGGGTGTTAGCAGATGCCATCATGAATTGAGAAATTGGGTCATGACACTTTCTGAGGTTTCTAGTCTAATCCTGAGGCCTATTGTGGAAATTGGCTAAAAATGACACTTGGGTGTGAGACCCACTTTTTATTAAAATGACCTCGTATTAGAATTTTGAATGCGTCATTGAGTCTAAAACGTCGAATTTTATGGGGTACCATATTTATTTTGCGCGCATGAAATTCTAAATGAATTTCAAACACCCCATTAGGGAATTTGAACTTGGCAAAATTTGTTGTTGCAGCACCTTGCTGGTGCTAGTGATTTTTTTCATCGCTATCGCGATGAAGCCTTTGCGATCGTGAGGCCCTTAGTCGCGGTCGCGATCAAGGCTTGACTGGGGGTTTACCACAGTTGGCCTTCGTGACTATGAGACCCGACTCTCGCGATCGTGATGGTCATTTTGGTGGGGTGTCGTGATCGCGATGCTTGTCCTCGCGATCGCAATAAACAAGCTCATCTGGTTTTTTAAAATTAAAACCAGACATGATCAACACCATTTCTCAATATTTAAAAGTGAATATCTCAGTCGTTTCTTGTCCAAATTGAGTGATTCGAAGGCTAGGTTTTGGGAATTCGTTGGGAGAACGTATATGAGTGTTCATAGAGAGTTGGAGACTCATAGTTTGGAGTAAATTTATGTAATAACCTACTGCCATTAAGGTAATTCTTAGCCTAAAATGTGATTTGGTTCCAGGCCTTGTTTCCCACTAATTCAAGCCCCGAATTATGTTCTATTTTGGAATAAAAGTTCAGGGTAGTGTTTGGAACCTTTTCACGGAGTCAATTTTAGATTTACTAGAGCGGGTTCCACATTTCTATTTTTAACTCTAAAATTGGTTTGTCTCCGAATTTGATAATTTTGGTGTTGAAACGGTCGCATTGACATTGTGATTCTATTTTTTTATAGCATGGTAGCATTCTGAGGCCGTGTGGAAGGGAAAAGCTCCAATTACTTAATTTGGAGCGCGTGCGATCGGCCTAATAGTAGGCTACGGCTTCCTTCTCCTTAGACTAAGCATGATTAAGCATTTGTATGTTGATTTGTATGAGATTGGGGGTAATTGGATATAGAGCACGCTAAATTTCTAAAAACTATGCCTTTGGTTCTATTTTTGGGTATTTCGAGTTATTGAAGCATGTCACCTGTTATTGTTGATAATCCATACTTTGTGGTGTGTATTGTGTGTTTGATGTAGATCGATAGAAGCATATTTGGAATTAGCCTAGGCTTAGACTAGTGATTGCCATAAACTTACATGTTTTTGGAGCTGTTAGGCCTTGAAACATCTCCGACGTTACTTCAGATGGCTTAACTCCCTATAGACTGATATAACAGACTTGAGTCTAATAGTTTGGGCCTTAGTTAGGTAGTAACACTACTCTTGGGACCTCTTATCCATAATACCCTGATTTCATCGATCCGGGGTTACTTGATTCTTAATTTTGGAAGTCTACTCGTCGATTATGGTTGGATGTGGTTCAGGGTGGAGTGATTTATTGATGGCATTCAGATTGGGGGTACTCCTCATGATGCTCGGTTATCCTCTCATCCTAATTATGACTGACTCGTCTCTATTTGTGGTTCAAGTCCCAATTCACTCCACCAGACACAGTTCCAAGTCCTTGGCTTGGTATTATAGCCTCGATTTAAGTCTCTGGCTTTAATTAACCATGGTTCAAGTCCACCGTCATTTACAGACTTGGTTCAAGTCCATAGTTACCTTTTAGCCTTGGTTCAAGTCCATAACTACTATTACCTCGATTCAATTCCTTGGTCATATTTACATGTGGTCAAGCCCACAATCATCTTTATCCTTGGTTCAAGTACTTGGTTATTCTAGATCTATGTTCAAGTCCTTGATCCTTTCGTATTCATTCGATTCAAGTCTGCGAGAAATTGTGACACTATTGCTACTATATCAGATTCTTTCATTTCACTTGAACTTTCTTTGTTCCTATCGAGATTATGGGATTCTATTCGGATTGTTACTTTTAAACTTGTGCACGAATTTAGCTGGCTTCTCTCTTTCTCGTTGAGTGAGTATGCTCGTGTACATACCTATTTGATTTCCTTGTTCTTGTCTTTGGTAGTGTTTTAGATCCTTGCATTTTATATTACTTTTGCTTTTCTTGTTCGGTCAGCCTATGATGCATATTGGGTACCTATTGTTTTGTTACTCATATTACACTCTGCATCTATTTTCGTAATGCAGATCCGAACACCAGCTATCAGTGTTGATCTCGAGCCAACTACAATCTTGTTTAGTGGAGAGGGTGAGCACACAGTGTTCTGGATTTACCCATCTCCTTCTGTATATATTAACTTGTCTTTTGCTTTTTGAGATAGTCTTGTTTCTGTGGTCCACTTTTGGGACTTGTACTCAATTTGTTAGTAGCTATGTGCATGTGACTTTCAAGTTCGGGGAGGATCTTTTATTTGTATATATTTTTGGTTTGCTTCCGTCCTTTCCTTTGTGTTCCTATTACTTTATTATTATTTTTAGTTGAATGTTGGTCTTCTACTCTTACATTCCATTACTCGCAGTTTTGGGATATGGATTGGCTTGTCTACTGATGGGTTATAATAGTCGTCATCATAACTCGAGGATTCAGGTCATGAAAATTATTTTAAAATTTTAAAAGTTTTATTCTTTTTTAAAACATGAAATAAGGTCATTGTATCAAATAAGACAAACAGGAGTAAATAAATTTTATTTAATGTACTTGAACTTGTTCAATAATAGACAATTTTGTTTCCGCTCCATCACCCTATTTTTCTAAAGTTGCCTTTCAAGGCTTAAGATTTCCATAACAATGAGCCAAAAGTTTGAGAAATTGTTTTTTAAAAAAAAATTGGGAGAATAATCTCCCCCTAAAGGCCTAAATAAGATTTTATTTGAGGACTAAATTGTTTATCCTACTGTTTTATCGTAGAAAAGAATTATTCTTAATTATAATTTATAAAAGTACAAAACTTTTTCCTCCGAAAAAGAGTTACCTAAATATCAAAGATTTTTATTTTCTTCCATAAACTAATTACTAGATTAGAATAATATGGGTTCAAATAAACTAAATCCAAACTAATGATTACTAAATATTAAGAGTTTAATACTAATAAGTTCCTGCTCATTCTCATGTTAAATCTGTTTTTTACCTTATTATTTTAACCAACGCCAATTTTATAATTAACAACGTGAATTTTGATGTCATTCTGATGTCATTCATTTGTGTCTAATCTTGCATTCACATATGTTTTAAACAGTAAATAACCATAAATTGTTTAAAAAATAATCATAAGTTCACAAGAGCAAAGACACAATATTCCATTCATGGCAGAAGATGACAAACATAGAATCATGTATATCACACTTATCTAGAACTGAAATCGTGACCTTTCTAATAGTACTTCCTTTTAATACACTTGCAAAATCAAACCCAAGCATATGTCTCATTTGCTCATTATAGCCTATCCACCACCATATGCTACATGATCAATAAAGATGTATCACTTTTCTGTCAGTGTTTGTACTTTGCACCATCAATAAATCACATAGTCCAATTAAGAGCCATATAGGATATTGCAAATTTTGTCCATTGTCACAAATATTTCGCTGCTTCGTATTCTTCAAAGAACTATTTTTCCTATTTTCCGAAAAGAGAATAAGAAATTAAACATTTTGAAATAGAAAACACTAAGCCGATAACAGTCCATAGCAACATTTAAACAGTTACTATGGTACAAAGAGGACGTGTGTGTGAGCGAGAGAGCTTACATAAAATCAAATCGAGGAATAGTGAAAAAAAACTACTTATGAGTATTATACCCAATATTGTTACCTTTATCAAAAAAAAAGTATTATACCCAATGTTGTTATCTTTCTCAAAAAAAAGAAAGATTTATTATACCCAATAGCCAATTTATACTCCTTTAGAGAGGAGGGCACACAGTCAATAAAGGCCAAACACGATTACTACAATAAGGATAAATCAAAAATATAATTCTTTCTCAAATTTGATAAATTATTTGGAAACTAAGACATTAGAAGGGAGTAGGGGTGTCAATGGTACCTTTTGAACAGCTAATTTATAAAACTTATAGTAAGTCCTAATGAAAGGATCTACAAACATGAAACACATAAGCAAGGAGAAATTAGGAACTAAGCAGATGTTGAAAATAGAGGAAGCTGAAGAGAGCAAGGAAATCCATCTACAGAGCTTTTCCAATTAATATCCAAAAAGGAAGAAGATTTAAAACATATCAGAAGACTACATTAGGAAATTCCAACTACATTCACATACTCGGAAAAAACTTACTATTATGTCTATGTAAGGGGACTGACTTCCCTTTTTTCCAGTTATCTCTTATCTTAAGGTAAGCCCTACCAGGAAGCATTAGAGTTGAATATCCTTTACATTGATTCCACTTATCTGTGACGCATAATTACTTTTTTTCTTTTGCGTGATTCCTCGTGTTCTTCTCCTCTAATTTCCACTTACTAAGGATTAAAAAGCAATTTAGCTCCTTCCCCATTACCTTTTTTTTTTTATATCAAAGCTCCTTCTTTGTTTCTTAGGTACCATATGAGTTGTCAATACTACATTTTCACCAACTGATCAAAGCAATAATTTCAGAACAAATTGAAGGAACCTAGAAAATAACTAACCCAACTTACTATATATCATTACTTCCATTATGTACCAGTATCTTATTTTAAACAATCAAAGTGCAGCAAGGAGAATCTGAATAGACAACTATAGAATTTGACAAAGTGTCATATGTCCACGGATGAGTTAAATTGTAAGCCTATACCAGATAACTACATCTTAAATTGTTCGAGGCAAGTTAATTAATGGAACATATACCGAGTTCTTTTACTTTGGAAGGGTGAAGAAGAGGGTTAGACTTTTAGATACTGATTTGTGCAAAATAATTTAAAATCGACTAATATATTGACAAAATCCTACGATCCTGACTTACCATTCCCACCCGTCCCATTACATAAAAACTACCAATCCTTTCGAATTTATTTTCAATTAATACTACTAACCCATACGAATTAAGAGAGAAAATTCTCTAATATGTAGTACTCCCTCCATTTTCATTTGTTTGTCTTACTTTCCTTTTTTGACAACTCTTTAATTCTAACTTCCCACGTTGCATATTTAAGACTACAAGATTAAATAATACTTCCATACATTTTATATATCTTTAATTTAAGAATACAACATGCAAAAGTATACTGTACTTTCTTAAACTCCATCAAGTCAAAACAAGATAAACAGATTGAAACGAAGGGTCTCTTTAGATGGAAATTTAAAAAAAGAAAGAAACGCAAGTATCCATTAAGCAAAAAGGACATAATAGGAAGTAGAAGAACAAATAGAATTGAAAGGAAGCTAGAGGTGTAAAACAGATAAAGTTCAGTTCACCATTAAGACAATGAACTTTTGTTATTTTTTTGAAATGAAATAAATACCTGGGGATCAGCAAGGGGATCAATACATGTTATGTTAACTCGAGAAGTGGTACCATTCACCAATGAGGGAATGAAATAACACCAAGTTTATATTACAATTCCTAATATTCAAGGATTTTAAAAGGAGTACGCAAAATCCAAATTATACTGAACACTGTAAACAAAGTATGATTTTTTCTAGCTAAGAAATTTTTTCAAACAATTGGTGAACGTCAAAAATCTTTCAACAGCAAAATCACATATGCATACTCCATTAACTCTCGCTACAAATTAAAAATAAAATTAGAAGAATGATCATACCAATTAAGTTTCTAGCAACTAAATATGGATGAACAAGTGATTGTGCCCTTAGTCTCCTGGTGTGATAGGTTGATGAAGTTGTTCCAAAAAAGCACAGATATCCCTAATTGATGGTCTTTGCTTCATGTTAGGACTGAAGAGAATCGCCTGAAATTTAATCAAGACACGATTTAGAATGTAAAGGCCACAAGAAATAAGTACAGAAAATTCCCAAATTTGGAACAAAAAAAAATATGAAAAACTAACTAATTAAATTAATCAAAAGCTAGAATCAAAGAGCCTTATAGCCAATTTCCCAATCATGAATCATCAATTGTAATGCAACCTTTGTGCTCTTTGCCTCTTAGGCCTTAGAAATTGTTGAACGATCTAAACGAGCCCTACAACCTCATTCTCTCTTAATTTGGAAGAGAGGGAGGAAAGACCTAAAGTAAATTTCAAATGTTTTCAAGGGAGAAGTTCCATTCCACTCAAAATCTTCAAAGTTTTTCAAGTAAAATGTATGTCCGAACACAAGTTCGAAAATTCACAACTTAAAAAACGCAAATATTCAAATTTCAACTTCAAAATCAACGACCAAATGAAAGCTAAGAAGTTTTACGCACTTGGTCTTATAATAAGACTCTTATGGACACAATCACAGGTGTCGAGAAGATACTTCTATATCAAGTAGAGGTGTCTATCCACTGATCACTACATAGTACTTTGGAGTGGCTACTGACAATTATATCAAGGTTAAGGGACTATCTAGAAATTTTGCATTTATATAATTGAGTTAACTAAACTTCAAGGGAAGCATAAACTCCAAATCTCTAACTCTATATACCTTTTTTCCCATGGATCGTCTTTGAACTTTTTACCCTAAAAAGAATTCTAGAAGTGCTCAGTTTCAAGCCTGATATAAGTCAAAGTCTGTTGAAAAATTAAAGGATGGAAGGATGCAAAGCACTGAGTTAACTAAACTAAAAGTTTAGAATTTATATAATGAGTTAACTAAACTTCAAGTGTAAGATAAACTCCAAATCTCAAACTCTATAATACCTTTTTTTACCCTATGGATCGTCCTTGATCTTTTTACCCTAAAACGAATTCCAGAAGTGCTTAGTTTCAAGCCTAGTTTTAGTCAAGTCTGTTGGAGAAGTATAGAATGGAAGGATGCAAAGCACTGAGGATCCCCAAGTGATACAAAGGTCGGCAATGCAATTTTCACTTTACAAAAGCAAATAAAATGCAGGTAAATAAATATCCGCACCCTTTAACTTTTACAGGGGTAGAAAACAAAGCTACTATTGCCCAAAAAAACATCAACTTATCCTACAAAAAATAACTCTACCCAATAACAAGTTTTTTCCAACAAGATTTAAAGTAAAACTGCATTTACCTTACATCCAGTGACAATTTCTGCACATCTGGCAGTTTTGCTTGAAGGAGAACTATAAGGACATCTCTCCTGACGTTAATCAGATACATTGGAGATCTCGAGAAGGGTGAAGCAGAATATGGTAAGAGAACAAGAACACCGGTTCATTGACAAATAAGTTGCTAAATTGTCCATTCTTTGAGCCATTTCTGGACCTTAACATTAAGAGCATGTAATATGCGTCGGTAAGGATTCTGCAAGTGAGAAATGGTAGAACCTCGAGTTGATTTGAAAAGAAGCCTTTCGGAAAAGCACTCCGAGAAATGCAACCCAAGAGAACACCAATTCCTCCTGTCATGCCTTACGCATAATACGCGTACAAGCTGTTTGCAGCAGCATATGCAATTGAATTTTCTGTTGGATGCCACGTAAGGTGGAGCTGTTTGGTTTTGAAATCATATGAGTTTCCATTAGCATCAGCACCAGGAACTTCTGATCCTAGAATGCATTATAAAGATTCAGCTATAATTCATAGTGGTGGGGCAAATTTGCAAATATAGATTACGAGCATACTCAGATATAAGAAGAAACTATATGTTTGTATCTAGAAAAGCACAACACGTGTTATACTGCTTCTCAAGGACCTGGATGGCCTCGAAGGGGTCTGGACTTGTCTTCTAAAGGAGAATAATCAAAGGCATCAAAAACCATGAAATTACGACATGTCCTTACAAATTCACATGCTAAAAAACTTTTAATACAGGTACCTGGGGTTTTTGCCCGGGCCTAATGTAGTTGCTTTTGTGCTTTCCGCAGCACAACCACACACACGAAAAAAGATTGCTGAAATAGTAGAAATGATTTATTGAAAATAAATCACATTGGTGGAGAAACAAAAGGAAAGAAAGAAAAAGAAGAAGTCTGCACACCTATAAGATCCAGTTGCTACTCATGAACCGTTACCACTAAGGCAACACTCAAATTTATCAAAGATAAAATCATTCTCGTATAAATCACATAGCTGCAATGCAATACAATAGAATTATTAATCCGATGTCACAAATGAGAAAATAACCAAGCTCAAACACCTAACTTTGGAAGAAAGCAATTCACCTTTAGTCTCAGATGTTCATGAACCTGAAAAGTTGAAACTTGACCAGAAGTCATGTTTATATGCCATAGCTGCAAGGTAACGTTAGTTTAAGTAACAAAGGAACAATCTTTCTTACATATAATTAGGTTAGAATCACTGATAGATAGAGCAGAAAATTCAAGCTGAAGACCTGCTCCTCAATCCTTAAAATGAAAAAAATTGGCGAGTAGGTCCACCTAACATAAGGTGTTCCTCGTATGATTTTCTGTCGTGCGTAGTTGAAAATACAGATGATTATTTATTTTTCAAGTGAGTAGTTAAATATTGATAAATATAAAGAGCTCTCTTATTGATGAAAACTTGAATCTTTAAAATTAAACACATTATGTTCTACACATAGTTACAAGCGAACAGCAGTTGGCCAACAAAATCACCAATTCATTCAAAATTTAGAATTGAAAAACATGACATTAGCATTAATTTCAGCTATGAATTGAAAAGTTAAAAGAGATCTAGAAGAAATTTGGACAACAATCCAAAGAAAGCATACTTTCTACTAATTGTCCAGTTGAGAAGAATAGAACTGAAAAAGTAATATTTGGAAGTCTGAAAAAGAATAAATACATATAAAAGGATCAAATTAAGGGGAAAAAAAATAAAGATGAAGACAGAAGAACAGCGAAGAGAGAATCAATCAGAATACAGATAATATAAAACATGAAATTGAAAAATCTCAAGAGAGCTTAAAGAAGATTTGGGCAAAAAATGTAAGAAAATCATGCCTAATATGTTGGATACCTTGAGAATATGGAGAGAATTGGAAGAGTGGTATGAAATTGAGGAAAGAGTGGTATCTAAAATCACAGCCATTGCTTGTTTGGAATGCCAAAGAAGACGACAGATGATTCTAGAATCTAATTAATAGAGTGGGTTGGTCAGTTTGAAAGTTGTTCACACTTTCAGAAAATGGGGAGAATCATAGCGGCTCAATACAAAATGACTGTCCTTGTAGCTAATTGGGTTCATGTTTAATTCCTATATCAGGAGCACAACAAACCAAGTTTAAAAGCAATATGGAAATCTTGGAAACTTCATCGGATTCTCGTAGCTTATTTCAAACTCTTCCTTGCACCCGTTGGGCTTATGAGAGTCTGCTCGAGTTTTAATTTTAACTTGCACACAAGTGTATTTGTCGGGTTTATGGTAGCCTAGTAGGATTTAGCTTCTTCTTTTGTGTGTTAGTATACTTGTGTGAATCCTAGTTATATTTTCCACTCTTGTTCCTGGTTGTGGTTTAAATTCTCGCATTTGATATTACTTTTGCTTTACTTGCTTAGTCGGCCTAGGATAACTATTGGGTTCCTATTGTTTTTGTACTCTCACTATACTTTGCATCTGTTTTCGTTATGCATGTCTGAGAACCAACTACTAGCGTTCACATCGAGTCAGTTGCAGTTAGATTCAGGAGCCGAGGGTGAGCACACAGCGTCCTAGAGTCACCCGTTTCATTCTATATATATATTGACTTGTCTTTTGCTTTTTGAGACAGTCCTTTTTTGTGGTCTACTTTGGAGATTGTACTCGTTTTGTTAGTAGTTCTGTACATGTTACTTCCAGATCCTGGGAGGAATCTTTTATTTGTATATATTTTTTGCTTGCTTTCATTTCTTCATTTGTGATTCCTATTATTTGTATTATTATTTTAGTTTGGTGTTAGTCTCCTACCCTTACATCTCATTGCTTGTAATTCTGGGATATAGGTTGGCTTGCCTACTGGTGGGTCATAGTATGCGTCATCATGAATCGAGTGGTCGGGGCGTGACACAAGTTCCTTTCTAGTCAATGGAGGCACCTCTGGGAGCATGTCACACGTCTCAATTTTGATGTTTCAAAGTTTTTTACGGTGGAGACATGTTACTATCCATGGTTATGCAGAAAGGAAGGGACGAGACATATAAATTTTGATTAATAATAATTTGGATTTTCACAAAGGATGTCATTTAGAAGAATTCAGTCTCTATTTTCCTTTTCATAAGCGTTTTAAGCGTGAAATCGATAAATGGCTCAAGTTTGCATTATCAAAGAAGAAAATTGAAAACCTTCAAGTAGACTTGTCACTTAGTAAAAATGATCATAGGCGATATACAAGGGCAGTTCAATACCTTTAAATATGAGGCATCCGTCTTAGGCCCCAAATTTAGGGACTCCATTTATCATTAATAATAAAACTATAATAAGTTTATTTTAAAGAAAAATTATATTGTGGCTTTTAATTTATTTGTCTCACTTTTTTTATATGGTTTGCACAAATTCCATAGTGTTAAGAACTAATTACATCTTATCGCTACTCTTTCAAAATTACAAAAATTTCTTAAATTTTGTGAAATCCAAATAGATCCCAAAACGTCCCAATACATAATGTTTCGATTTTGGATACATGCTAAAACATTCTGATACATCGTGTTTCAATTTTGGATACATCACGCAACATTCTGATACATCACTTTATTCGACCAATTTATCGCGTATAGTGATGTATTCGATCAATACATCAAATAAAATCACCTATTCGAGAATAGGAGAGAGTAGGGATTGTTGTATATTTTTTCAAATGGTAAGGAATGTTGGAGAATATGGTAAAATAAGTTGTGTATTTAGGTAAAAAAAAATTTAGTTCGTTTTGAAATATTAAAGAATGTTTTTTTATCAATTTTTAAATTTACTTTCTACCTGACATGTTTAAGACAAGAAGATTAAAAGACATCTTGGTATATATATCTTTAGTTTAAGATTATAAGATTCGATACTCTTCTTTACTTTTTCTAAATTTCGTTTCAAATCAAAATCGAACAAAATATTAAAACGAATGAAGTACTATTTAGAAAAGTAAACTTTTTCATTAAAAGAAATAATTTTACATCTAAAAAAACTACAAGAATATATATTATATATATATATATATAATTAAAAATTTAAGTTCTCCGATTTATTTTTGGCTTTAGGCCACTAATTAGCTTGAGTCGCCCCTAGTATATACCTTTTCATTTATATCACGACCCGACCTAGGGCCGTAACACGGCAATTGAAACTCCGAAGGGCTCCAACCAAGCCTCTTGTACATATCATAAGCATACATAAGGTAACGCAAAAGCGAAAACATCATAAGAGAATCTAAACTATGAATAGAAATTTAAGAACGTCACATGACAACAGAAACTCAAAATATTTGTCCAACTTGATGCCTCTATTCATGAATATGGGTGGGCCCTAAGTCACCTCTTACGCCTTAGGTCACCACATAGGGCACTAAGTCACCTTACTTCATAACTTGCATGAATTCATACCTTGAACTTGGAGTAGAACTCAATTGCATAATCAATTGACTTTGAAAATTATGTAATTGACTTGAAAACATGCATGATCATAAATTTTATATCATCCCATACATAATTCATATAGATAATATCATTAGGAAGTGTAATTAAAAATACTCATATTTAAATCATGAACCCTAGAGATCAATATAGGAGAATTCATGAAAAAACTCTTCAATTTAATGCAATAACCATCAATTTATATCAAAATAGACTCTTGATCATACTTTTTTTTGGAGAATGAACCTTACCCAAGGATCTCATCCCTCGTGGCGGTCAGGGGTTGAGCCGAGAACCCCCAGGCCTTCTTATAAATAAAAAGTAGAAAATTATACATGGATGGGGACATAAGCCTTAACTCCGTGATTAAGGTGGTTTAGAAGTCGAGTAGCCTACTAAGGCCATTCCACTTATCTCCATTTACAAGATGGATCAAACTTAGACTATTCACCTAAGAGTTGACTCCTCTCAATACAATAACTTTAAGATAGCGCAAATAAGGGAGACTCTCCCCTTATATATATAAAGGAAAAGTTTATGCAAATATAAAAGGAGGCTAAAATTACATATAGAAAAGGAACACTTACAATGAGTCTTATTTGGTCCTTTTCAGATTTGCTCTTCTAACGCTTGGCATGCCTTGTTTGTCCTCCTCGAAGTAACTTTGGTTGTGTGTGCTCAAGTATGTGATAGTACTTAGACAAATTGAAGTAACCTTCAAAAAATGTTTGCATTGGAAGAATTGCATGAGTTGGATCAGCTGTACAACCAGTGTGACCTTATGCCAAGCTTGTTGCAGGTTGTTGCTGAGTGATGCTCCTAGGTGGCTGCATCTTCCAGTGCTCCCTGCAGTATCACAGGTTGTTGAATGCTGTTGTCAAGATCAAAGAGATGATTTATTCATCTTTTTGTAGAGATACAATATGCTCTAATGGTTATGGTCTTCTCCACTGTAAGCTGTTGCAGGTTATTGCTGAATGTTATCACAAACTGCAGCTTCTACATTTCTGCAATGTACCTGCACAAGAGTAGAAAATATAGAATAATGGTCCCTAAGTAACTATGCACCTATGAGGAGACTCCTCTCCTCTTAATACAAGGTAACTAGGAAAGCATTAAAACAACAGAGACTTTCCCCTTTAATATATAATCCTAACTAAGTATTCTTCAAAGAGATCATAAAACCCATAAAATATCATACTTTAATTTAATAGAAAACTTGAGAAATTGATTGGGCTTCATGGATGAAAGGATCCATGAATCAATACCCACATACCTTAAGTGAGAATACCAAATAATTTGGAAGAACTTGAGAGTTCTGATGGAGAGTTTGAGTGAATTTATTTGAAGTCTTCAATGGAGTCCTTGAGAGTCTTTGGTAGAAAGAAAAATATTTGAGTAGGTGAATTGTAGAAGAATGAATAGAATTAGAGGTTTAGGTTAATTTATAGAGTTGAATTAAGTCTTAAAAATGTCTAGGTTCATTAGCTAACAATTTGGGAAAATATAAAGTACCGTTGCTAAAAACTAAATTCGGCCAAAAATTCATCGTCAGGTCTGCAACGCGGAGGCAAGCAAGTCTGCGACGCGGACTTGTCACGCACCTTACTGGTTTACGCAGTTTCTTGAGAAATCTATCTTTCAATCTACGGGTCCTAAATATCCCCTGAAAATATTTTCCTGTAGGTTTTGACCCCTGATCGATATTTCGAACTCAAATTTTCCACAAAGATTAAGGATAATGCGTTACATGAGAGGCCTAATGCCAAGGCATTCTTAAGGAACTTATGAGCATTTTTAGGGATATTATAATACCTCCCCTTGGGAACATTCATCCTCGAATGAGATCCAACTAATATAGGAAGGACATGGAAAAAAGGACTTAGAAACCCAACATGGACATGAGGACACTTTGAAAAATGCCTAGAACATGTAAACTTCATACTTAACATAAGACATAGTCCTTAAGAAAAATCATTTTTATAAATCATGTATGCATATGAATGACACATGAAACTGAAACGTAGGAGTTTAATCGATTTGATCATGAATAACTTAGTACCTTTAGGCTAGAGTGAAAGGAAAGAGATACGGATAACGCTTCATCATGTCTGATTCCGCTTCCCACATAGAACTCTCTACTTGTTGATTCCTCCATAACATTTTGACGGATGCAACATATTTATTTCTTAACCTCTTCACTTGCCGATCTAAAATCTCAGTTGGGACATCCTCATAAGTCAAATTCTCTTCAATACTTACATCCTCCATTGGCACAATAGAATTTGGATCACCCACAAACTTCCTCAAAATTGACACATGAAATACTGGATGAACCAAAGCCAACTCAAGTGGCAAGTCTAACTCATATTCTGCCCTGCCAATGCGCTTCAATATTCTATAGGGTCCTATATATCTAGGGCTCAACTTCTCTTTCTTACCAAACTGCATTACCCCTTTCATAGGTGAAATCTTCAAATACACCATATCATCCACATCAAATTCAAGCTCTCTCCTCCTAGTGTCCGAATAGGACTTTTGACGACTTTGAGCCATTTTCAATCTTTCTATTATGAGCCTTACTTTCTCAATTGCATCAACTACCAAATATGGACCAATCAATGCCATCTCACCTACTTCAAACCATCCCACCAGAGACCTATATCTTCTCCCGTACAAGGCTTCAAAAGGAGCCATTTGGATGTTAGAGTAATAACTATTATTGTAGGCGAACTCAATCAATGACAAATGTTCATCCCAACTTCTTCTAAGATCAATCACACATGCCCTTAACATATCCTCCAAGGTTTGAATTATTCTTTCGGCTTGTCCATCAATTTTGAGAATGGAAAGCAGTACTTAGCTTGACTTTTGTGCCAAGTCCTATCTGAAATAACTTCCAAAAATGAGAACTAAATTAAGTACCTCTATCCGATATAATCGACAAAGGAACACCATGAAGTTTCACAAGTTCACGAATATACAACTTAACATTATCTTCGGCACCATAAGAAGTCTTGACCGGTAGAAAATATGCCAATTTGGTCATTCGGTCCACAATGACCCAAATAGAATCATGTTGTCTTCTAGTACGAGGCAAACCCGTGACAAAGTCCATATTCACATCTTCCCACTTCTATGTAGGAATTTTGATTTCTTGAGCTAGACCTCCTGGTCTTTGATGTTCAACTTTCACTTGTTGACAATTAGGACACTTAGCCACAAACTCCACTATATCCTTCTTCATGTCATTCCACCAATACACTTTTATCAAGTCACAATACATCTTGGTGGATCCTGGATGAATTGAATACTGAGAACTATGGGCCTCATTCAATTTCAACTCTCTTAATCCATCAATATTTAGAACACACAAATGACCTTGGTAACGTAGTACCCCATCTTCTCCAAGGGAGAAATCCTCAAAGGATTTTTCGGCAATCAACTTCTTTAATTTGACCAAAATTGAATCACTGTCTTGTTTGGCCTTAACGTCTGCCGCAAGAGACGATTCCTAACCATTATGTATAAGAATGCCTACATCATTGGAATCAACCAAACACACACCTAAACATGTCAATATATGGACCTCTTTAACCAATTCCCTTTTACCTTCCTCAACATGTGCAACACTACCTATAGATAACTAACTAAGAGCATCGGCTACAACATTTGCCTTACCCGGATGGTACAATACGCTCATGTCATGGTATTTTAGGAGTTCAAGTTACCTCATTTGCCTAAGGTTCAAGTCTCTTTGACTAAACACATATTGCAAGCTTTTATGGTTGGTAAGCACATCAACATGCACCCCATAAAGATAATGACGCCAAATTTTCAACGTAAACACAACCGCCGCAAGTTCAAGATCATGGGTTGGATAGTTCCTTTCATGCACTTTAAGTTGTCTAGAGGCATCAGATATAACCTTATCATGTTGCATCAAGAAACAATCTAACACGCGAAGCATCACAATAAACAACAAACCCATCCGAACCTTCGGGAAATGTTAAAATAGGAGCCGATGTAAGACGATTCTTCAATATTTGGAAACTTTTCTCATATTCTTCTAATGTCTGAAGGAGATAATGGTCTAGGCCAATTCTTAATTGCCTTCATTTTCTTTGGATCTGCTTTAATCCCATCATCGAACACCACATGGCCAAGAAATTCAACCTCCCTCAACCAAAATTCGCACTTACTAAATTTAGCGAATAATTTCTTTTCTCTTAATGTTTGCAACACAGTCCTCAAGTGACCTATATGATTTTCCTCATTTCGAGAATAAATCAAGATATCATCAATGAACACCACTACAAATATGTCCAAATATGACTTGAAAATACGATTAATCAAATCCATAAAAAAACGAGAGCATTAGTCAAATCGAATGACATTACTACAAATTCAAAATGACCATACCTTGTCCGAAAAGCCATTTTGGGAATATCACACTCCCTTACCATCAATTGATGATAATCGAAATGGAGGTCAATCTTAGCAAGTAGCTTGCTCCTTGTAATTGATCAAACAAGTCCTCTATCCTTGGAATTGGATATTTTTTCTTTATGGTGACCTTATTCAATTGCCGGTAGTCTATACACATTCAGAGTGACCCATCTTTCTTTCTAACAAATAACTTGGGAGCACCCCATGGTGAAATACTTGGTCTTATAAAACCCTTATCCAACAAATCCTTCAATTGTTCTTTCAACTCCTTAAGTTCTGTTAGAGCCATACGGTAAGGAGGAATAAAAATAGATTGGATATCGGGAAGGAGATCTATGCCAAAGTCAATTTTCCTTTTGGGAGAAATATCGGGCAAATCATCGGGAAACACATCGAAGAACTCCTTAACTATAGGGATCGACTCAAGAGTAGGAGTTTTGGAATCGATGTCCCTAACTCGTATAATATGATAAATGCACCCTTTGGAAATCATTTTTCGAGCCTTAATACATGAGATAAATCGACCCTTAACCACTGAATCATTACCCTTCTATTCAAGAATAGGCTCATTAGAAAAGTGATGCGTAAGCGACATGTAAAAAATCCATACCAAAAATGATGTCAAAATCAATCATATCAAGTTCCATAAGGTCACATGTAATAACTCTGTGCAAGACCCATACGGGACAATTTCTATAAGCTCTCTTGGCTAATATCGGATCACCAATGGGAGTATAAACCAAAAAAGGTTCTATTAACACTTCAGGGCATATATCAAATCTCATTGCAATGTAAGGAATAACAAAAGACAAGTTGGTACCCAAATCAAGCAATGCATAAACATCAAAGTTAAAGTCTCATAGCATATCCGTGACCACATCGGAAGCCTCATCAACCTCTTGCCTAGCATGAAGAACATAGAATCGGTTGTTGCGTTGGACACCCTTAGGTTGATCTTGGGTACCTTGTTGTACTTAGCCTCCTAGAGGACGACCTTCTCCACCCTTGTTGGCAACAAGAGGGTACTCGAATCACTTATGGCCCATCCTTCTACATCCATAACAAGCACCCATTCTCATCAAGCACTTTCCTTCATGATTCCTTCCACACTTTACATACTTAGGAAAAGAAGGGTTACTAGCATTTCACCTCCTTCTCCTTAAGCTTTAGGGTATGGTACCCTATTCTTAGCAAACTTTTTCCCTGAGCTTTGGCCTTGTTGAGAGCGTCCACTACTACCAATGGTCCTAGCATTAGAGAACCCACCTTCATACCGGGCCCTCTTAGAATCCCTCATCCTCATTTTCTTAAGCTTTTTCTCCTTCAATTTGTTTGGCAAAAGTCATGAGCCGAGATATTTCTGTCTCCTTAATACGTATAGCGGTGCGATATTTCTTAGCAACCAAGTCAGAAACCCTCGATATGAATTTACTCATTCGGGCACGTGGATCGGCAACCACTAAAGGAGCATACTTGGATAGCTTAGTAAACTTAAGGGCATAGTCTCTCATCCCCATATTTCCTTGTCAAAGATTTATGAACTCTAACACTTTAGCCTCTCTTAACTCAAGAGGGAAATGGTGATCGAGGAAAGCATGTTTGAAAGCTTCCCATTCAATAGAACCTTCATCCACCCTCTCCAACTTCCAATGAGTGTACCATATTTGAGAAACACCCTTAAGTTGGTACGCCGCCAACTCCGCTTTTTCTTCCAAATTCACCCCCATAATACTCACTATCTTGTATACCTCATTAATGAACTCTTGAGGATCCTCATAACTTTTGATCCATGAAACTCCGGAGGATTCATTCGTGCAAAGTCCCTTACTCTTGAGGCTAGAGTAGGAGCATTAGGAGGAGTCACAATACCTTGGTTGGTCACCACTCAAGCTAGCATAGTAATAGTGGTTTGGAACTCCGCATTAGTCATTTGGTCCGATAGGGGACCATTATCTTGAGTAGCTGGGGGAGCTTGGGATTCATTAACATTATTTCCCCTTGGAAATGGTGGTCTTCTTGGAGCCATCTTTCTAAAAATCGCAAAGAAAGACCGTTAGGGAAAAAAAGTCTTACGGTAAACTCTATAGCATGATGTGGATCATGAAATAAGTGAGAATTTCTAAAATACCTCATAGCCTCCTACTCATAAGTGTGGCGCGCTTCACACCCATGAATAAGATTCTACTTGACACAGTATATTGGACATCCTAGGACACTTTGAAAAAAAACCTTCTGTTCTGATACCAAGTTTGTCATGACTCGACCTAGGGCCTAGTCGTAACACAACGATTGAAACTCTGAAAGAATCGAACCAAGCCTCTTGTATATATCATAAGCATATATAAAGTAAAAAAAACATCATAAGAGAGTCTAAACTATGAATAGAAATTTTAAAATGTCACATGACAACATAAACTCGAAATATTTGTCCAACTAGATGCCTCTACTCATGAATATAGGCGGGGGCTAAGACATGTCCCTAGCTAACCCTTAATATGAAACATAGCAAAAGTGTTTAAAAATAATAACTAACTCGATAACTAGTCTCCGATAAATGAGGACTCACCACAAACACCGCTGGATAGGAAAACATAACTAGCCACGTAGATGAGTATGATCTTTGACCTCAACCCCTACATTATGAGATAATGTAAGAAAAAAGTATGCATTAGTACATTAGAATGTACTAAGTATGAGGGCGTGACATGCAACGTAAATCATGAAATGCAATGGTCAAGCAAATCACATGATAAGATGAGGTAAGTAAAGACATGAAAAAATCATATTGACCCAAGCATTTAAAAAGTATAATTTAAAATCATAGCATACATAAGAGATCATACATATATAGGATAGGAACAAAAACCGACAATAAGACCATGCAAGTTATAACATGGTATCCCGTTGTCTCCACATACAAAGAAGAAAAAGGGGAATCTACTTGCCAAGGTAGACTTTACCCCGCTAGGCGGGTCATACATACATTATATGTGGATTCAATAGCTAGGCCATGAAGGCAACCTACGGTGGCACGTAGTTTATAGGACATGAAACTTCTACTAAGGCTTTTGGTAGGGTCCCCACCTGAAGTCCACTCAGTGCTAAGTCAAATCCCATAGAATACATGCATAGCATAGAAATCATAATTTCATATATCATAATCATGATCATAGGTTTGAAATTATTTTCATAACATACTTGTAATGTGAGAATTGTCCTTTCATCATTACAATCATATTTGCATAATTCAGATCGTTAGGCCTTAGGTTGCTACATAGGGCCTTAAGTCATCTCTTAGGCCTTAGGTCACCACATAGGGCCCTAAGTCACCTTATTTCATAACTTGCATGAAATTCATACCTTGAACTTAGAGTAAAACTCAATTGCATAATCAATTGACTTTGAAAATCATGTAATTGACTTGAAAACATGCATGCTCATAAATTTTATGTAGGCCCTTACATAATTCATATAGATAATATCATTAGGAAGTATAATTGAAAATACTCATATTTTACATCATGAACCCTAGAGATCAAAATAGGAGAAGTCATGGAAAAACTCTTCAATTTAATGCAATAACTATCAATCTATATCAAAATAGACTCATGATCATGCTTTGAATCATAATTCATGCAATAGGAATAGAGATCATAAAACCCATAAAATACCATACTTTAATTTGATAGAAAACTTGAGAAATTGATTGGGCTTCATGGATTAAAGGATCCATGAATCAATACCCCACATACTTTAAGTGAGAACACCAAATAATTTGGAAGAACTTGAGAGTTTTGATGGAGAGCTTGAGTAAATTTATTTGAAGTCTTTAATGGAGTCCTTGAGAGTCTTTTGTTGAAAGAGAAATATTAAGTAGGTGAATTGTAGAAGAATGAATAGAATTAGAGGTTTAGGTTAATTTATAGAATTGAATTAGGTCCTAAAAATGTCTAGGTTCATTAGCTAACAATTTGGGAAAAGTCTAAAGTGCTGTTGCTAAAAACTAATTTGCGCAGTTCCTTGAAAAATCTATATTTCGATCTACAGGTCCTAAAATCCACCAAAACTATTTTTCTGCAGGTTTTGACCCCTTGATCGATATTCTGAACTCGAATTTTCCAAAAAGATTAAGGATAATGCATTACATGAGCAGACTAATCCCAAGACATTCTTAAGGTACTTATGAGCATTTTGAGGTATATTACAATTTAAGCTCATCTCAAGTCATACTTCAAATTTATTGTCATTCGTTCATCTCAAAGTTCTCGCTTTAAACAACATTGATGTTGAATATCAGGTGGTTAATTGTTTTTTTTGAATCTCCAACTATCCCCTTCTAGAGAAACTATCTATTCATAATTTCTGTCTGTTGACTTATCTGGAAATTGTTGGACCATCATGCCTCAAGTTGAAAGATTTGAAAATATGTTATTGCGATAATTTAGGTTTCTTGAAGATCCATAACGTCAATCTTATCTTGTTTAAATACATAGGACAGAAACCAAACTTGCTTTTCAACAATGTTACTTCACTTCTTAGTAATGATTTTAAGATGATTGATTCATTGGTATGTGAACTTGTTCATAAGTTTACAACCTATTTGTCACGATCTGATTTCCCAAGTCATGATGGCTCCTACTATAACTCCTTAGTAGGCAAGCCGATTTATCTCCTGGAACTGTGAGTAATGGCATATTAGTGTAGAAGACCAGCAATTTAGATTAAAAACAGTAATGAAAGTGCAGGAACACAGATGAACAGTGGGAGTGAATCAAAATATATACAAACCCAAAGGTTACTCCCAAACCCTGAAAGTCACATGTACAGAGCTACTACAAAATGAATACAAGTCCCAAAAGTGGACCACAGAAATAAGACTGTCTCAAAGAGTAAAAGACAAACAATATATATATATACCGAAGGAGACAGGTAAATCCAAAATGCTGTGTGCATACCCTCATCTACGATCACAACTGCTGCTAGCTCGAAATCAACGCTGATAGCTAGTACTCAAACATGCACCACGAAAACAGATGCAGAGTGTAGTATGAGTACTAAAATAATAGGAACCTAGTAGGCATCCTATGCCGATTGAACAAAATTAGCAAAAGTAAATTGAAATGCAAGAACTAACCACAACGAAAGATAGAAACAAGAACTCAAGGTAGGTATGTACACGTGCGTACTAAACACCCAAGGAGAAGGAGAGAAATTAAATAAATCTGTTGGGCGCCCATAAACTTGATGGATATGCTCATGCACACATCTAAAAGTAAGACCCTGAAAGGAGTCCCATAAGCTCATCAGGAACAAAGATAGTTGAAGTAAAATGAGAGAATCCGATAAAGTTCCTACAATGCCACAAATTCCCACAGACTTGAACCTAACAGTTCTGTAAGCTTGAAGCTTTAACTAAAGCTGAACAATAGTTAAGGACTTGGACCAGAAAATCATAAGAGCATCAAGGACTTGAACCGAGATTTGATAGTAACTAAGCACTTGAACCAAGGTGTGGATAATTGTGGACTTGAACCACGTGTAAAAGAGACCAAGGGCTTGAACCAAGGTAATAATAGTTATGGAATTGAACTAGGGCTAATAAGTATATATGGACTTGAACCAATATTGATAGTGGCGGTGGACTTAAACTACAGCCAAGTAAAGCCAAGAACTCGAATCGAGGCAATAATACCAGGCAAGGACTTAAACAAAGCCCAGTAAAGTGCATTGGGGACTTGAACCACGAATAGAGGCGAATCGGCCATAATTAGGATCAGTGGCTAACCGAGTGTCGCGGGGAGTACCCCAATTTGAGTGCTATCAATAAATCACTCAAGCATGAACCACATCCAACCAAGACCGACGAATAGACTTCCAAAATCAAGATCTAGGTGATACAGAACCGATAGAATGGTAGGAGATGTTCCAAAGTTATGTTACTGCCTAGCTAAGGCTATCAGTCTACAAGAAGATAAGCTGTCCAAAATGACGTCGGAGATGTTCCAAGGCTCGCCGACACAAAAATTATGCAAGTCTAAGTCAACACTGGTCTAAGATGAGACCAAGGCCAAACATGCTTCCAATGACCTAAACCAAACACAATGCACGCCACAAGGTACAAATAATCAACACTAGACAAGAGACATTATCAACTAGCTTGAATTTCTCAAAAATAGAGCCTACGACGTGAATTCTATGAATTTAGCATGCTCGATAGCCAAACACCCCCAAACAAATACAAATTAGTATACAAATACCTAAACATGCTCAGTCTAAAGAGGGGAAAACTATAGCCTACCTGTAGGCCAACCGCGCATGCTCCAACTCAAGAAACTAAAGTTTATCCCTTCTAAACGACCTCAGACCACTACCATGCTATCAATAATAGAATCACAATGTCAATAAGGTCGTTTTAACACCAAAATCACTAAATTCAGAGATGGGCTAAATTTTGTAGTAAAAAACAAGAATATGGGACCCGCTCCATAAATTACAGAATTGATTTATGGAAAAGGTATTAAACGCTACACCAAACTTGTGTTCCAAAAAGGAACACAATTCAAGGCTCAAAACAACCCCAACTCGAATATGCAACAAAAACCTGAAATAAGGACAACAAGGGTGGCAATTATATTTAAGTAATTATCGGAATCAAAGGCCAACAACTGAAACCAACCACACTACAACAATCCTCATGAAAAAACCTATAGTCTAGGCTTTTGAATCACCAAATTTGGACCTAAAATGAGCAAGAAATCATCGTCCAAAATTTCCCAAAATTCCCCAAAATGGAGCTCAAATATTAGCTGTGGAAGTAGCTAAATCACGATTCTTATGTCCAACGAAGCTTCAAATATGAATTACAACAATGCCAATGCATTCTCCCCGGAAAACCACACATATTAGCCTCTTGAACCGCTAGATTCGGACCTAAAATGCCTAGGAAATCAAGTCTCAAAATTCTCCAAAGACCTTAGGTCAAAACCCAATGATGGCAGCAACAAAACGATTCAAATTACCTCAAACTATTAATCTTCAACCAATTTTGACTATACCATAATGATCTCCATGAAAAATCATGCAAGATAGACCTTTGAATCACTAAATTTGGGCTTAAATTGCTCAAGAAATACAACTTTGAAATTAAAAGAAAGCTTATGAGAAAGACTGTCTTATAGGGCGAGGGTCCACCAGCTATGAAACACCAGTGCACCAGCAGATTATTCCTATTTAAAAAGTTTTCAATGGGGTGATCGGGATTCATTCGGAATCCCGTGCGTGCAAGACAACTATTCTACCCTACTAAATTTGATATTTCAGACTCAATGATGCACTCAAAATTTTCATCTGAGGTCATCTTGACAAAGAGTGGGTCCCACACTCACGCATCGTTTTAAGCCAAAATTCTTAAGGAATCTCGAAATGAGGCCGGAAGCATTAGAAACCGCATGAAAGGTTTTTCTAGACCGAACTCGACATTTCATAACTAACCGCGCTGACAAAATTTTCATCCGAGCGTGTTCTCTAAATTATTGACCAAAGTCAACCATATATCAAATTTTGAGGGCTAAAGCGCCAAATGACCCATAACTCGTACTGATTGGATCGATACTCATGTCAACCATGCTACTAGCCTAATTTGGCCATTATGGAGTTGATGGAATTGTCAAAATTCCATTCTGAGGTCATTTACCAAAAGTAATTACAAAAATGACTTTTTCAGGTTATAAGAGCTCCATAACAGAAAAACGGGCCTAACACCCAAACAAATGACCAGGCGACCGAATAGTCAGTGCCAGCAAGTCATAGATGACTTGGGGTCACTACATGAATTCTCTAAACGATGAAATGAATGCTTTATTTCAAAAATGACCCAGAGGGTCATTACAACATCCACTACTAAAAGAACTTACATCCACGAAAGTAAGAATCAAGAAGTACCTGAAGGCTGAAAAAAGCTAGGGAATTGTGCCCGCATCTCCTGCTTAGTCTCCCAGGTAGCCTCCTCGACTAAAAGATGCCTCCAACAGATCTTGACTACAGGAATAGCTCTAGATCGCAACTGTCTGACATCTCTGGCTAATACAGTAACTAGCTTCTCAATATAACTTAGACGATAATGCAACTTGACCACATCATACGTGAGACTCGTATGGGAGGTATCAACGCAACATCAAAACATGGAAAATCAGATAAATAGATGGAACAGCCAGAGATAAAGCTAACACATATGCAACCTCATCAACTTTCCTCAAAATCTCAAAAGGGCCAATATATTTGGGGATAAGCTTGCCCCGCCCTCCAAATCTCACAACGCCTTTCATGGGCGATATACGGAGGAATACTCTATCACCAACGACAAATCTTAATAGTTAATGCCTACGATCTATATAGCTTTGGTGTCTACTCTGAGTTATCCTGAGCCTATCCTGAATCACCCTCACGTGATCTGAAGCCTCCTGCATCAAGTTTGTACCACGCAGCCTAGGATCCACAGACTCAAACCAACCCACCAGAGTGCGACAATGCCTACCATATAAAGCCTCAAATGGGGCCATGTGAATATTGGAGTGGTAGTTGTTATTATATGCAAACTCTACCAAGAGAAAACATTGGTCCCACTAACCACCAAAATCCATAACACATACCCCTAACATATCCTCAAGAACCTGAATAATATGCTCTTATTAGACATCTATCTACGGGTGAAAAGCTGTGCTAAGGTAGACACACGTACCCAACTCCTCCTGAAAAGTCCTCCAAAAATGGATGTGAATTGTGAGCCCCAATCTGAGATGATAGAAAGAGGCACACCCTGAAGACGAACCACCTCCCGAATGTAGATACAAGCCAACCTCTTAGCACTGTAGAAAGTATGAATAGGGAAGAAGTATGCTGACTTTTCCAATTGATCCATGATGAACCAAATACGATCAAGACCATGGGAAGTGTGAGGAAACACCACAATCAACTTCATGGTGATACGCTTCCACTTCTATTCAGGAATGGGTAATCTCTAAAGTTTGCCACCAGGCCTTAAATGCTCGGCCTTAACCTGTTGACAACTCAAACAACATGATACGTAATCTATAATATCTCTCCTCATGTAGCTCTATAAGTAATGTTATCTTAAGTCACAATACATCTTAGCGGTGCCACGATGAATAGAATATCTGGAATCATGGGCCTCGCTAAGGATCAACTGGATCAAACCCCCAACTCTCAAAACATAGAGACAACCACTAAACCTTAATACCCCATCTAGATCTAAAGTAGTCGGCCAGTGTCATCTCTCAAAACTAGATCCCGAAGTGCAACTAAATCCCCACTCTCAAATTGATAGCTATGAATCTGATCCAATAAAGATGAATGAGTTCCCACATAAGCTAGCACATACCAAGAATTAAAAATGTCCAGTTGAATCATCTGATTAGCTGAGGAATAGATGTCCAAAGCTAACGGTCTCTCCATAGTAGAAAGGAAGGCTAGACTACCCATATGCACTGCCTTCCGACTCAAGACATCTGCTACTACATTCGCCTTGCCCGTATGGTAGAGCATATCGAGGTCGTAGTCCTTCAGGAGCTCAATCCAATAACACTGCCTCGAATTAAGATCCCTCTAACTAATAATATACTGAAGGCTCATATGATTAGTATAGATCTCACATCAAACCCCATACAAGTAGTGCCTCCAAATCTTAAGCACAAAAACTACCACCGCCAACTCTAAGTCATGAGTAGGGTAGTTGCGCTCATGCAGATTAAGCTACCTCAATGTATAAGAAATAAGTCGACCCTGCTACATCGGTACATAACCCAAACCAATGTCGGATGCATCAGAATAAATGGTGAATCCCTTTCCCTCAACTGAAAGAGTCAATATAAGAGTAGTAGTAAGCAAATCCTTGAGCCTTAGAAAGCTCATCTCATACTCTTCCGACCATACAAATGAAATATCCTGGTGAATCAACGGAGTCAGAGGTGCTGCTATAGTAGAAAATCCCTCAACAAAGAGCTTGTAGTACCTTGCCAATCTGATGAAGCTACAAATCTCAATCATAAAGGTGGGCCTGGCTAATCACGAATATCCTCAATCTTTACTGGATCCACCATAAAGCCATCCTTGGATATAGTGTGCCCTAAGAATGCTACCTACTCAAGCCAAAACTCATACTTTGAGAACTTAGCGTAAAGCCGCTGATCTCTCAAAGTCTGGAGCACTACCCTCAAATGTTGCTCATGCTCATCTTGGATCTACAGGTATACCAAAATATTATCGATGAAGACTATAAAAATGATTCTAAATACGGCCTAAATACCCAAGTCATCAAGTCCATGAATGCGGTAGGGGCATTAGTCAACCCAAAACACATCTCTAGGAATTCATAATGTCTGTAATGAGTCCTAAATGCAATTTTAGGGATGTCCACTGCCCTAATCATCAACTGGTGGTAGCGAGATCTCAAATCAATCTTAGAAAATTGACGACACCTTGAAACTAGTAAAATAGGTCATCAATCCTACGCATGGGGCGATGGTTCTTCACCGTCACCTTGTTCAGTTGCCTGTAATCAATACACATCCACATAGTGTCATCCTTCTTCTTAACGAATAGGACTAGGGCACCCTAAGGTGATATGCTAGGCCAAATGAATCCCTTACCTAGGAGATCTGGAAGTTGAACATTGAGCTCCCTAAGCTCTATTGGGGGGAGGTTTATAGTATGGTGGGATAGAAATAGGACGAATACTTGACTCTAAATCAATGATGAAGTTAATATTATGATTCAGAGTAAGACCAAGCAGGTTGGTCGGAAAAATATCTACAAACACTCAGACTATAGGCACCAAATCAACCTTAAAGCCCTCTCTACTAACATCTCTAACATTAGACAAATATGCCAAACATCTGCAAGACACTAACCTCCGAGCCCGAATAAAAGAGATCACCCTAACTAGTGTGCGACTACAAGATCCTTGCCACACCAGGCAGGGCTAAGGTAACGGTCTTGGCATAGCAATCCAAGACCACAAGGTAAGGGGATAACCAGTCCATGTCCAGTATTAAATCAAAATCTACCATATTAGGAAAAATAAGGTCAGCTCTAGTGTCCCGCCACTGAATAGTCACCACATAAGATCGAAATACCTGATCCTATATTAAAGAATCACCTATAGGAGTCTAGACATGCATCAACTTAGCTAAGGACTTTGGACTCATACTCAGTCAAGGGGCACAATATACATATATATATAAGAATAGGTGGAGCCTAGATCAAATAAAGTGGATGCAGGCTGATGATAGAATTGAACTATAACTGTGATCACATCGTCCAAGGCCTCAGCCTCTGGTCTAGCTGGAGCTGTATAAAAAAGGCCTGAGTTCCTCTACCTTATACATCAACACGGGCCCCTGTCCTATCTTCTTAGGGACCTCCCTTTGCGCCCTGATAACCACCCCTATTATCTTGGCCCTGGCCTCTGCCTCTAACTGGAGGTGCTGCTACTGGCGTAGGTCTAGCTGTATGTGGATCTGGTGTGACTGGCCTACAGTGAGGGCACTCATGGGACCAATGATCTAGCTCTCCATAGTCATAACATCTAAGTGGTTATTAGCTCGTAGTGGAAGGCTGACTACCTTTGTTAGAATAACCCATTTGAATACCACCTTGGTGTTGTTGGTCACCCTTTGAGGTATGGAGTGAGGCCTGGAACGAGCGACTATACTGGCCCTACTGGAATATCTAGAGGATCTGTCATATGACTCCCTCAGCCTAAAATAGGGCCTACCTTAGCTATCCTTCTTCCTAGCTCTCTTGTTGGTGCCCCCTTGGGCCTTACAAGCATGGTCCACCAAATCTAGAAATAAGCAACCCGCTGAGACTAAAGACTGAGTCTCAATTCGTAACTGGAGTCTTAACCCTCTGATGAAGTACTGAACTCTCTCCTCCTCAGTAGGTAAGATCATGGTAGCATGTCGGGAGAGCTTGTGAAATCAGGCCTCATACTCCGGTACTATTATAGAGCCCTGCTCCAACCATGAAAACTGATCTCTAACCCTCCTGGGATAAATAGGATTAAGAAGATCTTCAAAAACTTAGTCCAAAACACCGATGGAGACCCACCTGGACTGGTCTTTATATATGAATGACATCACTGTTGGGTAGGACCGTCTAGCTAATAAGTGGTAAAATCAACCCTCTAGGCTCCACCAAACCCAAAGTTTGCAGCTACTCGCGAAAAGTAAGGAGAAACTCATGGGCATCCTCATACATAGCCCTAGAAAACTTCAGTGGTGATAGTCTAAGGTAGTTTTGATCTTAAGGATGATTTGATGATACCCTATAGATTATCAAACTGAGTGGCAGGTATCGGTGGCGGCTGAACTACTGCTGTTGCTGGTGCAGGCTAACCCTACAGTGATGGAGCAGCTGAATTGGGGCCTTCTGTATACCTCCAATAGCATTTAATATCTCAGTGAACATTGCTTGAAGGTCTGGAGTAGCAAATGGCATAGGTGGTGGCTGGGATGGTCCCGACCCAACCAGCGGATGATGTACTGAAGCTACTTGTGGCTCCACCTCCTACTCCAAAGTTTGCTCCCTATATCGAGCTGGAGCTGCAACCCTGGCATGACCTCAGGGTCGGCCTCTAGCCTTAGCTTGAGCCCTATCACACATACAATCATTCTTGTAAAAGAGTGTAGCAAGTGAGATTTCCAGAAACCAATAAGACTCACACTGCACGATAATGATACAGAAGAGGAAAGTTCTTAAAGACATCCTATAGCCTCCAGAAGATAAGTCATGGACATCTCCACACCAATTTGTAGAACTCTACTAAATGTTAGTTGTGTACAAGTGAGACCGATGACCCTTGGGCTCTAATACCAACTTATCATGATCCAATTTCTCAGGTCATGATGGCGCTTACTATGACCCCCAGTAGACAAGACGATCCATATCTCAGAACTGTGAGTAATGGGATTTCAAGGTAGAAGACCAGCAATTTAAACCAAAAGCAGTTATGAAAGAATAGGAAAATCAAAATATATAAAAACCAAAAGATTACTCTTAGAACCTGGAAGTTACCTATACAGAGCTACTACAAAATGAATATATTCCCAAAAGTGGACCACAGAAACAAAATCGCCTCAAAGAGAAAAACACAGACAATATATATATATATATATATATATATATATATATATATACAGAGGGAGACGGATAAATCCAAAACACTATGTGCTCACCGTCATCTCCGGTCATGACTACAGTTAGCTTGAAATCAAGACTGATAGCTAGTACTCGCACTTACATCATGAAAACAAATGTAAAGTGTAGTATGAGTACCAAAACAACAGGTACCCAGTAGGAATCCTAGGCCGACTGAGCAAGATAAGCAAAAGTGAACTAAAATATGAGAACTAACCACAACCGAAGATAGAAACAAGAACTCAAGGTAGGTATGTACACATAAGCGTACTCAACACACAAGGAGAATGAGAGAAATTGCTATATCTGTTGGGCTCCCATAAACTAGACGGGTACGCTCGTGCATAAGTCTAAAAATACCAACCTGAACGGACTCCCATAAGCACGGCAGGAGAAAAGATAGTTAAAGTAAAATGAGAGAATCCGATGAAGTTCCTATAATGCCACAACTCCCCGTGGAGTTGAACCGAACCATTCTGTAAGCTTGAAACTTTAACCAAAGCTGAACAATAGTTAAGGAATTGGACCGAAGAATCATAAAAGGATTAGGGACTTTAACCGAGATTCAATAGTAACCAAGGATTTATACGAAAGTGTGGATAATTGTGGACTTGAACCACGTACTAAATAGATGAAGGACTTGAACTGAGCTAATAGTAGCTATGTAATAGAACCATGGTTAGTAAGTAGATATGGACTTGAACCAAGGTTGATAGCGATGGTGGACTTGAACCACAACCAAGTTAAGCTAGGGACTCGAACTGAGGCAATAATACCTAGGCAAAAACTTAAAAAATACCTAGTGGAGTGAATTGGGGACTTGAACGACAAATAGAGGTGAATTGGTTAGAATTAGGATCAGCATCTAATAGAGTATCACGAGGAGCACCCCCAATCTGAGTGCCATTAATAAATCACTCCAGCCAGATCCACATCTAACCAGGATCGACTAATAGACTTCAAAAACCAAGAACCATGTGATATTGAACCGATAGAATGGTAGGATATTATGGAGATATGGTTCCAAAGCTATGTTACTGCCTAGATAAGACTCAGACTATCATACTCAAGTGTGCTATATTAGTCTACAGGGAGCTAAGCTTTCCGAGACGACGTTAGAGAAGTTCCAAGGCCCACCGACACTAAAGTTACGCAAGTCTAAGACAACACTAGTTTAAGCCTAGACTAAGTCCAAACATGCTTCCAAGGACATAAAATAAACATACAATACATGCCACAAGGTACGTATGATCAACACTAGATAAGAGACATGCTCAATTAGCCTGAATTCCCCAAAAATAGAGCCTACAATATGAATTTTAGGAATTTATCATGCTCGATACCCAAACACCCCAAAATACATACAAATCAGTATACAAATGCCTAAACATGCTCGGTGTAAAGAGGGAGAAATTGTAGCCTACCTGTAGGCCAATTACGCGTGCTCCAACTCAAGGAATTAGAGTTTTTCCCTTCTGAACGACCTCAGAATGCTGCCATGCTATCAATAATATAATCAAATCATCAATATGGTTGTTTTAACACCAAAATTACTAAATTCGGAGGCGGACCAAATTTCGAAGTAAAAACTGGGAATGTGGGACCTGCTCCATAAATTATGAAATCGACTTCGTGAAAAGGTCTTAAATCTACTCTGAACTTGTGTTCCTTTTCAAGGCTAGAAATAGCCCCAACCAGAACATGTAACAAAAACCCAAAATAAGCTAAAATAGACAACAAGGGTTGCAACTATATTCAAGAATTTACCAAAAATGATGGCCCAACAGCTACAATCAACCATACTAAAATAATCATCACAAAAAACCCCGTAGTCTAGGCCCTTGAATAACCAAATTCAGACCTAAAATGAGCAAGAAATCATCCTCCAAAATTCTCCAAAAATAGAGCTCTAAAATGAGCTACGATAGCAGCTAAATTATGATTCTTACCTCCAACAAAGATTCAAATGTGAATTCCAACCACGCCAAAGCGCTCTCCTCGAAAAACCACACAGATTAGCCTTTTGAACCGCTAGATTCAGAAATAATATGCCCAGAAAATAAAGCCTCAAAATTCTCCAAAAACCTTAGCTCAAAACTCAACAATGGCAATAGCAAAATGGTTCAATTTACCTCAAAGGATTAGTCTTCAACTAATTTTGACTACACCACGATGATCTTCACGAAATATCATGCAAGATAGACCTTTAAATCACTAAATTTGGGCTTACATTGCTCAAGAAATACAATTTTGAAATTAGAAGAAAACTTATGAGAAAGGTTGTCTTAGAGGGTAAGGATGAACTAGATATGGTGCACCAGTGCACATACAAATTATTCTCATTTTTAAAGTTTTCGATGGGTGCTCGTGATTCATTTGGAACCCCGTATGCTTAAACAAATTACGCTACCCAACTAAATTCGATATTCCAGATTCAATGGCTCACTTGAAATTTTCATTCGAGGTCATCTTGATAAAAAGTGGGTCTCACACCCAAGCATTGTTTTAAACCAAAATCTACAAGAAGGCTCGGGATGAGACTAGAAGCCTCAGAAACTACACAAAAGGTCGTTCCAGACCAAACTCGATATTTCAAAACTAACCGCACTGACGGAATTTTCAGCGCATTTTTCAAGAGAGTTGACCAAAGTCAACTCGGCCAAATTTCAAGGGCTAAAACGCCAAATGACCCCAAACTCGTATTGGTTGACTCAGTACTCGTGCTGACTATGCTACTAGCTTAATTTGGCTATTTCGAAGCTGATAGAACCATCATAATTTAATTCTGAGATAGTTTACCTGAAGTAATTATCGAAATTACTTTTTCAGGTTATAAGAGCTCCAAAATATGGAAACGGGCCTAACACCCAAACGAACGACCATGCGATCGAACAATCAGTGCCAGCAAGTCATAAATGACTTGAGATTGCTATAGGAACGCTCTAATGGCAAAACAAATGCTTTATGTTTAAAATGACCCAGAGGGTCACTACACGATTTCAATCAACTGGAGACGCTTTCACTTAAATTTAGTCATATGTGGATGGTAAGCAATTATATATTAATGTATTCCATAGAGATAGAATATATAAAATTAATAAAGAAAGCTTGATTTTACTCTTCTAATTTTAATTGTTTGATTGTTCCAAAATTTTTATTTTCTTGATTATATTTTCTCAAGGTTCAACAATCTCAAAGAGATTGTGTTGAAACTCATAAACGTGAGAGATGTTTACCTACTTGGTATTACTCCACTTATAGAAGCATTTCCATTATTTACAAAAATTGCATGTTGAGGTACGTTTGAGTTTATTCTTTAACCCTATTTTTATGTTATTTATTGTAAATACTCTTTCCTTTTCAATACATATAACATAGTTTGATTAGGTATAGAGTTTTAAAATAATAACTTTTGAAATTTAATTATATATAGGTTCACTGGCTTAAATATATTATAAAATTTGTTTAACTATGAGAAATTTTCAGTAAAGATATAATTAAAAATTTGGATTAAATTATTTTAAAATTTTAAAAAGTATTATTCTCTTTTAAAATAGGAAAAAAGGTCATTGTATCAAATAAAGTGAAATATGAGTAACTAAATTTTATTTGATGTACTTAAACTTGTTCAATAATAGACAAGAATGTTTCCGCCAAAAGTTTGAGAAATTGATAAAGAAAAATAAAATAAAAAATATTGGGAGAATAATCTCTCCCTAAAGGCTTGAAATTCGACGGGCGGAGTGCTCAAATGGCGTGTATGTGTGTGTTGGCTATCCATATGCAAATGATCAATTTGCTAAAATTGATGAAGAATATTGTGAATTTTCTTGAATGGCTAGACACCGAGAATGCCTTCAAAAGTTAATAAGTTATCTTTGTAATAAAGTAGTAGTTGAGATACTTTTTTTTAAAAAAAATAATTATTTGGTCTGATTGAAAAGTAATTGAATTTTATATTAACACTTTTTTTTTAATTTTGCAGCAAAGTAATATATTTTATAGTGGGGAAACTTTCCTAAAAATAAGATAGAAAAAGGTGGGGAAGGTAGTTTGGTGTAACACCCCCCAAAATTTTTTCCTAAGATTCAGACCTTTCTTGTATTCGTGTAGGGTCGAACCCAATTATTATGAAGCGTGTGCATGAGTTAGGATGAGTTCCTAAGTAATTAAAGAGTGTTAGAGATGATGTGGGTCATAAGGGATCCTTAGAACCAAGCTAAGTCCAAAAGAATTCGTCTTGGGTAAGTTGTCGAAGGAGTTTGTATAAAGGTCAACTTCAAACGACCATATCGTTTGAAATATGATAAATGGGATGGACCACGACCTACCAAATTAAAGGTCGTCGAGTCTTCTTTACAACGCCGCCAAGAATGTAATTTTTGGAGTTCGGAGTCAAAAGATATATCGATCCTAAGATGAACTAGCACACCAGGGATTTTAGGCCTGGGGTTCAACTACTGGAAATCTGGGCTTGGCGCCGCAGTGGCACGATGCGCCACTATCACGCCAGGAACACGCCTCAGTAGTTTGGCCCCTGGCGCGGCGCGCCACTACGAGGTGTGCAGGGTTTTTAAGCCAATTTCCAGAACCCAAAAAGATTTGGCCTTGGCGCTGTAAGGGCGCGACGTGCCACTATCGTGCCAAGAATGTGCCTCAGTAGTTCAGTCCTTGGTGCGGTGCGCCACTAACAGATGTGTAGGTTTTAGGCGGAATCGTCCTGGCGCTGCACTGGCGCGACGCGCCACTATCGCGCCAAGAGAATTTTAGCCTATTTTTTAGAACTTTTGAGAAGGGGCAATTTGGGAATTTGTCTCAAATTATATATGTATCATCCTTGAACATTTTGGGGACACATTTTCAGCCCCTCTCTCTCTAGAAAAAAGCCCTAGAAAGATCCTCTCTCTTCATCTTCTTCTTCTCCAAGTCCTTCTTTAACAAAGAATTATTCCAAGAGCTTCAAGATTCGAGTTCTCCATTGAAGACCCAACCACAAGGTTTTCTTCAAGTCTTCACAAGGTTTTCTTCAAGTCTTCACAAGGTATGTAAGGCTAACCTAAAATATGGATTGAGTTCTTCCATATGCCCATGTATGTGTTGAATAGGAGTTGTGAAAGATTTGAACCTTCTAGGAAGGTTTTCTTGAAATTTTTCGTAAACCCTAGGATATCTTTATATACTAGAAATTGATGGATGATTTCATAACTTGATTCTTAAATAGTCAACTTTCATATTATTGACTACAAATGTATTTTGTATATAGATTTATAGGTATTGACGGTATTCTTGAGTTGAGTTTTGTTGGGAGTATGGATTCATGTTTCATTTACATGAATCCAAGATGAGATTTCTTTGTCATGATTGTCTTGAGGTTGAGGTGGATGGTTTTGTGCATATATTTATTGATTGGAATAAAAAGAATGAATTGGATAGTTGAGCACGCCCCTTTGTTTCTATAAATTGAACATAGGACTAAAATAAGGATTGTAGAGTAAATGTTTGACGATCGATGTGATAATAGTATTTGATAATGACGTGGATGGTGATGTTTGATAATGGTGTGAATGATGATATATGATGATGATGTGAATGAAGAGGTTATGTTGATGAGGATGTTGTGTGATGAAGTAGATTGGACTCTAATGTGATTATGTGATATGTGATTTACCTAATTTGATGTGGTTGGAGTCTTATGAGCATTTTGAAAATAAATGATTTTTGGAACCATTTTTGAATAAACTATTTATACACTATTTTGAGTTTAAAGAGTAATTATTTTTGTTTATGATTTGAAAATAGTTTAAGCATGAGTTGAGTTTGAGAAGTCTTTTAATTATTTTTGAACACGAGTATTTTGAGTATAAGTGAGTTGAGTATTTTTACTTTAAAATATCGATTTTTTTGAGATTGTATAGATTTTAAAGAGAAGAGTTTGATGATTTGAGATGAGTCGATTTGAAAGAAGGTCCAATGAGGCCAGATTTGATTGAGTTTTGAAAAGAGTCCAATGAGACTAAATGAGTTGATTTGAAAGAGTCCGATGAGACTAAATGAGCATTTTGAGTATTTTACTTACTTGATAGATATGAGCATATTTAGTATTGGGAGGAGTATCGAGCACCGAATTGGGTAAGAGTATAGTCCATACTCGAACTAATAAACTATGTCGCCAAACGTAGGAGGGGATTGAACCATTAAAGTCGGATGCTTCCCCAAAATATTTGTCCTGACATTATAGGACTTGGTTGGATTGGATCCATGATTGGTTTATTCGTTCATACCCTGGCAAGGTATGAACGGACGTGGCAACAACATCGGCTTGTTGTACTATCAGTCGCTCATATGGTGATGGTTGTCGGTTAGAGAAACTCCCAATTGTATGGATTGTGCTTGATATGATTGGATTGATTGTGATTGGAGATGATTGAGTTGAATTATAAAACATTGCATAATTCAATGTGCATATTTATTGAGTTGAGTCCTTTAAGTTGATTGTTAAGTTGATTGTTGAGCTGATTGTATATGATCGGATTGGATTCGATTGAATGATATATGATTGGATTGAAGTAGGTGATATGTGATCGGATAGTGTACGATTGGATTAGATTAAATATAATGATGTGTGATTGGGTTGAATAGAGTGGTATGTGATTTGATGGGATCGAATTGTAAATGATTTGATTGAACTATATTCTTGCTTTAGACTTATGACGCCTTATTTGAGTCTCTCTTATCTTTCTGATTTGGAGATATTTGAACCAACGTTATTCTTCCTTGAGGTATGTTTCATTCTGCCATATTACATACTCGTACATTCTACGTACTGACGTCCATTTGGACCTGCATCATTTCATGATGCCGAGACAAGTTTAAGAGATCCTCAATAGAAGAACCATTGAGGATCTATACATACTCAGCGTATTGGTGAGTCCTTCCCTACATTCGAAGGATACCATTTATGTATTCTTGCGTCGAGTTAGCCCTTTCCATTTTAATTTGAGGTAGCCATGAACGTGTCATTGACACCAATTAGATAGTAGTGATAGAGTCTTCATAGAATAGATAGTGATGGGTCGATTGAGTATTTATTTTCTTGAAATTATTTTGTCAAACTATTTTAATGACGAAGATTGAAGTTTGACTTGTTGGCCCATGGCCTTTATTCTTTGAGTTAGACTGACGATTGGAGTTACCGGCCAAATATTTCTCTTTATTTTAAGTCTTCTGCTGATTGAATGAATGAACGGATGTGTGATCAGGCTATGTGGTTTGCTTGGGAGCCATAAATGGTTTCTGAGAGCCGGTTACGTCTAGGGTACCCTCCTGGGGCATGACAAACATGGTATCAGAGCACAGAGTTCAAGAGTCCTAGGGAGTGTATAAATCCGTGTCTAGTAGAGTCTTGCTTATGGGTGTGTTGTGCACCACACTTATAATCAAGAGGCTATAGGACATAAGAATTGTTTCCCTTCTTTCATATTCTGAGTTCGTGCGATAGAGTTTAACTCTAGGAAAGTTCCCTTCTAATTCGTGCGTTGCTCATATCCATTCGACTACCCCTCATACTCAAGGTAGTTGAAATAGTAAGTAGGAGATTCTTGTTGATGAGTTAAGATAAAGTCTTAGGGAAGTGAAGGGACTGCATAAGGCTTGAGAGGAGCCAATTACTGTGCTTAACTCTATTGATCTAGAAGGATGTACTCTTATTCATATAGATCATGCGTTGAGTCAGAGCGAGATGTATCCTAGAATCTCATCTCTACGTCTTGATTTGAATATTACCTTCGCGGGGGAAGTTGCGTATCTAAGTGATAAGTGTCACCATCCAATGGAGTGTGATCCGAGGCATGGAGAGCTATGGTTGATAGGATGATTGTAGAGTTAGAGGAGTAGAACTCAAATAGTGAGAATGGTGGTTGATTGAGGCTTGTAGCTAGGGTGAAGTATTTATAAGGTGAGTAATGAGGTGTAGTGAATGATTGTGATAGTGCTAGTTTAAGGTTTGATTCAGTAGGCTTGACATGACATATGCAAGAGATTTGGATATTAACTCATGAGGAGTACGTGTCATGGAAAAAGGGGTATGTGACCCTCAAATGTAAGTAGTGAGTTGAGGCTAAGTCATTTGGTGAGAAGAGGCTTAAGATATGTATATGAAATAGTATAGAGTTATATGAGGTTCTAAATTGTGAGTTGCTTTGAGTGACTAGTTAGTATCCTTTAGTTGATGCCTTTAATCTAAGAGGGAGATGATAGGGTAATGAGCCAAAGTAAGTCTTGAGCTTTCGATAGTGATGAGTTGGCGAAGATGATAGTAGACAGAGTTGAGCGAGAGTAGATGAGGGAGAGTGAGTGACTCCCGATTGTGATAGTTGTGTTGTACTTGTCTAGTCGAGGATAAATGTGTGGAGGAGGAGCGACATGAGACCTCATGATGAGCAATAGATAGGTAAGAGTATGTTAGTGTGTCTCCGGGAAGGAGCTCATACAATGATGAGGGTATAAGTGTTAGAGTAAGCATGACGACTCTTAGATGTGAGTGAGGTAGTTAGAGTGATAAGCTTGAGTGTATGGTTGTCACTATGAGAGTGATGGGAGTAGGCTATTATTGACTTTTGGGGGGAGTGATTTTTTTTTTATGGGAACAGACCCTACACGAGGCTCCCACCTCTCGTGCACAGTCAGGGGTTAAGCAACACCCCCAAGCCTTAACATAAATAATCAAAATAAAATACAAGGAGGGGGACATAAACCTTACCTCCGATCCTATGGTGGTTCATAAGTCGGCTAACCTATTAAGGTCGGCTAACTCATCCCCGATACAAAAAAGAGACTAACTATAACTAGAAAGCAGTAAACCTGTGAGAGGACTCCTCCCGGTACAATTCAACTATGAAAGCATAAATGAGGGAGACTCTCCCCTTCCATGAGAAAAAAGGAAAGTAACCTACACTAGTCCTATTCCAACTATGCTACATACCAGACATAGCTACATTGAAGAAGAACAAGTATACGAAACTTCTATCTCGCATGGGATGGGAAATTCTTTTCATCTTTGCTCTTTTTAGTCTTCTCGTACCAAGTAAATCCAGGTGAAGTGTGCCTTTGTATCAGTATCATGATTACCAGCTAAGAAGGCTGAAAGGAGAGGAAGTATATGGAGCTATAGTAGCCAACAGCCTTGGAGTTGTTGTGGAGAAAAGTGTGGCTGTATTCGAACACCTGCATAGGGGTCCAAATGTATGGTTGCTGCAGACCTGCACCTACAAGTAGCCAAGGCAGCAAACAAACATGGTTGTTGTAGTTCTGTACATGGGAGTGTGTTACTTTTGGCATCTGTTGTTGCTGATGCTGTTGAACTTCATCTTTCAAGTCTGCACTTTCAGCTTCAGCTCTGTGGTTGAGTTGTTGTTTGGTATGTGGTTGAGCAGTTGTTTGGTGTTGTGTTCCCATAGTATGTATATGAAGTTGATGGAGATGTAACATGTTACAGCTACTCATGATATTGTTGTTGGTTCTTGGATGTTGTCTATGAGGTTGTTGGAGTTCCATCTGAGTTCCACTGTTGCCTGTATCTCCAACAACCTGCACAAACAAACAAGCAAACAAACAAGCAAACACACAATTCCAAGAGCAGTTCCAACAGTTCTGAATGTGGTGCCATTCCTATGTTGCAGCTGGCTTCCTCAAATTCTGTATTTGCAATATTGAGAGACTCCCATATGTTGTTTGATGTTGTTGGTTGTTGCAGTGTGTCAGTTCAGCAGCTTCCATGTGTAGGAGTTCTTTAGTATACCTGCACAAGCAACTAAAAGGAAAGCATACAAACCTGCCAATCTGCAGGTTGCTGGAGCTTGCATTTTGGACTTGTAAGTGCTCCTTGTGTACTGCAGATTGTTGGAGCTCATTTGGTGTACCAAAGCTCATCATCAATCCTATACTTAATGGACTTAAAGTTGCCACCTGTAGGCAGCTTCTTGTTGCCTCCAATGGAGAGATGAGCAGCTCCTTTGAAGGTATCTTATGTGCCTGCACATAACAAATGCAATGGGGCTGCTGCAGCTTAGTTACAGATGTTACAGGGAGGGTGTTGGCATGAATGAGAGGCTGACTATTTGGTGAAGTCCTAGCATGCCAGGTTGTTGTTTCTCTTTTGTTGAAGTAACTTGAACCTGTAAAGACAAGTGACAAGAAGACAAACAAGGAGGATAGATGCACAGGCTGCTGCAGGTTCTTTTGTAGCTCCAAGTTACTTCCATAGTAAAGGAGGTTAAGATGCATGTTGTTGCAAGCTACTTCCAAGAGGGGACCCTTAGTTGTGATCAGGATCATCTCCTTAGGGTACCTGCACCCACCAACAGAAACAGAAAAACACACATACAAACAATTTTGCAAGTTATAGTAACTAATGACTTGTAGGTGTTCCTTGTGTGCTTCAAGTTGGTGGAGTTGTTGCTGGGGTGTGTTGATGTTAGAGAATGTGGATGGAAAGCTGAGTGTGCTGCTCCATAGAAGCCCCAGGATATTGCAGCCCTTATAGCAGTTCCAAAGAGGGCCTAAGCAAAAACAATCAAACAAAGACAAGCTACCAAACAAACACAAAAACCAGGAGGGAATTGCAATTCTGCACAGTCCTTGTGTAGGCCTCTTAGTGAAGGTATTTGTTTTGGTGGTTGTATCTGTGATGTGCTCTATGTAGGTGTTGAGAAAACATGTTGATGAGTCCATCCTGACATCTGCAGCTGCAAATACACAGCAACTAACTAAAGACAAGCAAAGACCTGTACAGGTTAATAGAAAAGAATGGGTCTCAAAGAGAATTTTGGAGCCTGTTAGCATTTTCCATGTCGCTCGACTAACGTCTCCACTTATCCGTTTGAGCTGAAACTTTCTGAAGTTTGCATATATATCCTTTCCTTTGGCCATGCAAAGTTTGAAGGCTTGTTTCCCAAGTTGGAGCTTCCATTTAGCAAAATTCTTCCTTTTTAAGCTTAAGACAGCTGATTGTTTCAAGCTCGCTCGCCTAACGTCTCCAATTATCCGTTTGGGCTGAAATTTCTTGGGCCTTATCAAAATAATATATGCTGCAATCCTGAAAAGTTTGGGGGCCTTTGGACAGGTCCACAAGTGACTCCTCACCCTGCACCTGTTGCCCTGCTGAAGCTTAGAGGTTGCAGGGTGTTTGGAAGTTGTACTTGTGCTCTTCTCTATGTATTTGTTGTTGAAGAATGCTGATATATCACTCCAGACACCTGTAATAATACAGCAAGCAAACCCAAACAAAACATAATATACACAGACTAGCAATAAAGAAGGGACCTCAGTAAGAGCTTTGGAGGGTGTTATCATTTTCCAAGTCGCTCGACTAACGTCTCCAATTATCCATTTGAGCTGAAACTTTATGAAGTTAGCATATATATCCTCTCCTTTAGCCATGCAAAGTTTGAAGGCTTGTTTCCCATGTTGGAGGATCCAAATTACTAAAGGCCCTCTCTTTAGGCTTAAGGCAGCTGATTGATTAGCAAATGGTTCCAGGATTGCCAACATAGTTAATTTGTGATAATCCTTGAGTTTTTGGAGTCTATCCAAGGCACCTTGAGTATCAATACTCCTTGCATTCCAGCATATTGTATTCATCATCAAAGTTTCAGGGATTTGGACCTTGTGTTGATGCCACTCTTACAAGTAGCATTATCTGAACTGGTGGAGATGTCTTGTTTCTGTTTTTTCTTCTTCTTCTTTGCTTGCTGACCCCTGGGTGATAAACCCTGCTTCTCAGTGACTTGCAACACTTCATCCTGAGTTGTAGAATCTGTGATATCATCCATTGCTCTAATGGGAGAGGCACTAGTTTCCTCATCCTCATCATGAGTTTGTTCCCTTTGATCTAGGTCCTCTTCATCTTCAGATTGAATAGGTCTATATTCATCCTCCAAGTCATCTGATATGGCTCTCTTATTAAGCACACACAATTCAGTAGAGCTGGATTGAATTTGAAGAGGTGAAGCATGAATCCCTGCTTGTTCACCAACCAACACATAGTTTCTGTGTTGTGTCTTTTCAGACAGAGATTTTTTTCTTTTTTTTCCTATCTTTTTCTTCAGTGCCTCCCTCTTCTTTTTACTCAAAGACAGAGTATATTTATTGTTCAGTAGCTGAATCACTGCACCTATATTTTGTTCACTAATTTTTGGAGATTCAACACCTCCCTTATCACTGTCCTCTGAAAGCTGTTGAACATCATCTTGTTGCAATGGCATGTTGGACCTTATCTCTGCTGGAATAGTGGTAGCAGGGGCTCTAGGGTCTTTCCTATGGTCAACCAATAGACTTTCCCTCCCCTTGGTTTCCCCTTCCTGCAGATTAGTGATTTTCTCCTGTATTCCTCCATCCTGACCTCCACAGACTTCTTCAGCCACAACATTAATACTATTTAAGATATTAAAGTAATTGGGGGAGCCATGGGGGTGTGGGAGCATTAAGTCAATACCTGGGATTTTTCCATTGGCTTTGTTGCTTTCCATATTATTCAAACCAGTATTTGGTGCACACCTGGCAGTAAAATTTTGCTCTTTTTGTTTGTCTGCAGGTCTGCTCTCTTCATTAACATGTAATACCTGATGTATGGGATTATGGGGGCTGGGATCCAATATTGTATGGGGAGTGGGGAGTAGGCTCTGGACTCCAGAGTCTACATTACAAGCTTGGATATTACAAGTATTAAAGTTAGAGTTATTAAGCATACCTGCCTGCTGTTGAGATTTTCCTTCTTTGTTGCTGCTGATAATATGCTGGGGTGGTACTGAACTTTCCCCTTTTGTCATGGATACTTGTGTTTTATGTTGTTGTGGTTGTTGTTGGTTGTGTTGTCCATCTTTTTTGCCTTTCCTCCTTTGAATTTGCCAACCTGCATGTTCTTGGTCTCTTTTTTCAGCTTCAGCTTTGCTAGTGTTTTGTTGTTCCTTATTTTGTTTGTCTTCTTGGTGTTTTAGCTCCTTGTTCTGTTGTTCCTTATTCTTTTCATTGCTGGACTTATCTTTGTTTCTTGCTTCTTCTTCTTGAACTTGCTTTTTCTTATTATCTTCATCCCTTCTTTTCACAGTACAAACATGAATGGTGTGACCTTGATGTTTGCAGTGTTGACAGTAATCTGGCACCCCCTCATATTGGATAGACTGCCACCTTCCTGCTCCATTTTCATCCTCACCATACCCCATCCATACATGTTGTGGTCTTTGTTTTGTAAGGTCAATTTGTACTTTGACTTTTGCAACACTACCCCTTGTTTTCTTGTAGGTTGCCAAATCCAAGAACAACACCTTTCCAATTGGGGACAGTAATGGAGTTACCACTGCAAGACAATAACAGTGCCAAGGTAATTCAGGTAATATAGCCCATATAGGAACTAGAGATGTTTCTTCTTCAGGCTTGAAGGTGGGGGTCCACAGCTGGAGTCTCATAAGTTGGCCATTTATGTACATTCTTCCTTTGGACCAAACAGTAGAGTGATCATACTCATTGTCCAAATCTATGTACAGATGCCTAGAGTTAAAATGGGTAAGTTTCACTCCTCCTCTGAGCTCTGTTTGTAAGATGAATTCCTTTCTAATGGTTTCCATCTTAGGCATAGTATTTGTGAATTTTCCTATTAGAGTATACTTACAATCACTAGCCAATTTCACCAGGAAATCTTCTTCTGTAAATACTACAGCTGGATAGCCTTGCTTTGTGGTAATTTTGGGAGGTGTAATATCAATAGTGTCTGTTTTCATAGCTTCTTGGGCTCTCAACTTAGTAGCCAGAGTTTGGTGGATGACAGGATTAGGAGGGGTTGGAGTATTAGTATTGGGGTGCTTGGTTTGTTTGGCAGGTAAATTAGTATTGGGAAGCACCACATGATTATTAGGAGTAGGAGTATTAAAACTTGGAGCTCTAAGTTGGTTTGAGTTTCTGGAACCTAGGTTGCTTCCAGTATTCAGAGCAGCAGGTTTGTTAGTAGATTTAATAGCATCAAAATTATTTGACACTTTCATAGGATTGCTATTAGGAACATAAGGTCTATGGACAGGTTGAGATTTCACATTGAGCCCCCTGTTCAACTGGTCAGGTTGTTTGTTTTTTTCAACATTACCAAGTATTATGTTCCCCTGCTCCTTGTGCTTAGCAACAAGATCAATATCAACATTGTGAGTAGAATTCTGAATTTCCTCATTATTCTTGGTCACAGCTAGATGCAAATTAGTAGGCTTAACAGTAGCAGCATTAGCTAAATTTCCTTTTTGTACATTATTATCAAGTAAGCTAAGTTCATGAGGTTCGACAGTGTCACTATGCATTTGAACAACATTGTTACTATGATCAGCACTTTTTACTAGATATTGGTTGAAATAGTTAGAAGACTTACCTGGATGAGCCACAGTAGGAGCACTGTTCCATTGCTTATCACTGAAGTTCCCCTTCGAAATTTCTTTTGGGGCATGACCATTTTCTTCAATGCCTTCCAATATTAGCATTCTATTTCCTTGTTGGTCATTTTGAACATGATCCAATACAACAGCCACAGCTTCAGCTCGAACAACACTTTGACAGTGTTCTTCAGGGAGATGCAAGTCTTGACGACTTTTTGAATTTGAGCTTATTGATGGTGATTCGAGGCACTCTATATAGCTTGGAAGCTTCATAACACCTTGATGAGTCTTTTAGAATTGGTCTCTTGCCAATTGGTTCACCAGAGCTCCGGCACCACCAAAGTTGTCTTGACGACTTTTTGAATTTGAACTTGTTTGTAGAGATTCGAGACATGTGTTATAGTTAGAAACCTTATCCACACTGTTACGCACCTTTTGGTATTGGTCTTGGATGGATTGGCTCGCCAGAGCTCCGGCGACTCCATTGTTGTCAGAGCTCAAGGATAAATTCGAAGAGTGTGGCAGTGATTCGAGATGGCGCACATGGCTGGGGAGATTGATAACAGCTTGAGGAACATTTTGGCATTCCTCTTGTGCGTTATGGCTTGCCGGAGCTCCATCGCCGACAACAATTTGTTCGCCGGAGTTGATTTCGCCAGAGATTTTTGTTCCTAGCAGGGCACCTTGTCCTTGCGGACAAAGCCCAGGTGGTGCGAGGGCTAGAATATTGCCATAGGTGTCTGGAAATTGAAGGCACAGTGGTGGCGCATTGGCGGCGATGCTGAGCTGATGCGCCTCTACATTTTTCACAATTGGGACTAAATTTTTTTGTGAATTTTGTACTGTGGTTGGCATATGGGATGAAGAATCATCTCCAATATTGTTTATAACCTTTAGCAATCCACGATTTCTCAAGGATATGATTTTTTCAGCTTGGAGCAGCTCCTCACTCGAACAATGAACAGTGATCACTTTAGTCTTTTGCAAATTTGAGGAGCTGTAGATGGAATCTGAGAGTGAGGTAACTTTCGTTGTGTTCGTATCGACGGAATCTACGATTCCATCTTTCAAACGAAATTTTTTGAGGTCCGGAGGTGGGTCCCACCCCATTTCATTTTTGTGACTAAAATGCCCTTCCTTGAGATAATGATTACTAGGGTTTTCGAGTTAAAAGTTGAAGTTTGAGGGGGGGGAGTGATTGGATGTACATGAAGGGTGTTATGAGGCTTGGAAATAAAGGGAAGTTTGGGGCACCGATATATTGACCTCATGAGATTATGAAGAGGATCGGGAATGTTATTCATGAATTAGAGTTCGACGGTTGAGGAGGGAGATGTTTGAATGATTCAGTTGATGGATTTTCGATGTTCTATTCATTCCTAATGATAAGGGTGTTAAAGGAGATGTCCCTACTCTTGACTTAAATTGATTTGTTATTCTTGAGTAGGGTAGTTGATTTTCCAAACTTCTTGATTGGTTGATTTGTTGATGTGATTGAGTCGCGATTGTTATTCTATCCTCGAGTCCATCTTTACTTGATCTTTATTCGAGGATGAATGATCCCAAGGGGGAGATATTGTAACACCCCCCAAAATTTTTCCCTAAGAGTCGGACCTTTCTTGTATTCATGTAGGGTCGAACCCAATTATTGTGAAGCGTGTGCATGAGTTAGGATGAGTTCCTAAGTAATTAAAGAGTGTTAGAGATGATGTGGTGTCATAAGGGATCCTTAGAACTAAGCTAAGTCCAAAAGAATTCGTCTTGGGTAAGTTGTCGAAGGAGTTTGTATAAAGGTCCACTTTAAACGACCATATCGTTTGAAATATGATGAACGGGATGGACCACAACCTACCAAATTAAAGGTCATCGAGTCTTCTTTCCAACGCCACCAAGAATGTAATTTTTGGAGTTCAGAGTCAAAAGATATATCGATACTAAGATGAACTAGCACAGCAGGGATTTTAGGCCTGGGGTTCAACTACTGGAAATCTGGGCTTGGCGCCGCAGTGGCACGACGCGCCACTATCACGCCAGGAACACGCCTCAGTAGTTTGGCCCCTGGTGCGGCGCGCCACTACGAGGTGTGCAGGGTTTTTAAGCCGATTTCTAGAACCCAAAAAGATTTGGCCTTGGCGCTGTAAGGGCACGATGCACCACTATCGCACCAAGAATGTGCCTCAATAGTTCAGTCCTTAGTGCGGTGCGCCACTAACCGATGTGCAGGTTTTAGGCGTAATCGGCCTGGCGCTGCACTAGCGCGACTCGCCACTATCGCGTCAAGAGCATTTTAGCCTATTTTTCAGAACTTTTGAGAAGGGGCAATTTGGGAATTCGTCTCAAATTATATATGTATCATCCTTGAACATTTTGGGGACACATTTTCAGCCCCTCTCTCTCTCTAGAAAAAAGCCCTAGAAAGATCCTCTCTCTCTCTTCTTCTTCTTCTCCAAGTCCTTCTTTAACAAAGAATTGTTCCAAGAGCTTCAAGATTCGAGTTCTCCATTGAAAACCCAACCACAAGGTTTTCTTCAAGTCTTCACAAGATTTTCTTCAAGTCTTCACAAGGTATGTAAGGCTAACCTAAAATATGGATTGAGTTCTTCCATATGCCCATGTATGTGTTGAATAGGAGTTGTGAAAGATTTGAACCTTCTAGGAAGGTTTTCTTAAAAATTTTCGTAAACCCTAGGATATCTTTATATACTAGAAATTGATGGATGATTTCATGACTTGATTCTTAAATAGTCAACTTTCATATTATTGACTACAAATATATTTTGTATATAGATTTATAGTTATTGACGGTATTCTTGAGTTGAGTTTTGTTGGGAGTGTGGATTCATATTTCATTTACATGAACCCAAGATAAGATTTCTTTGTCATGATTGTCTTGAGGTTGAGGTGGATGGTTTTATGCATATATTTATTGATTGAAATGAAAAGAATGAATTGGATAGTTGAGCACGCCCCTTTGTTTCTATAAATTGAACATATGACTAAAATAAGGATTGTGGAGTAAATGTTTGACGATCGATGTGATAATAGTATTTGATAATGACGTGGATGGTGATGTTTGATAATGGTGTGAATGATGATATATGATGATGATGTGAATGAAGAGGTTATGTTGATGAGGATGTTGTGTGATGAAGTGGATTGGAGTCTAATGTGATATGTGATTTACCTAATTTGATGTGGTTGGAGTCTTATGAGCATTTTGAAAATAAATGATTTTTGGAACCATTTTTACATAAACTATTTATACACTATTTTGAGTTTAAAGAGTAATTATTTTCGTTTTTGATTTGAAAAGAGTTTAAGCATGAGTTGAGTTTGAGAAGTCCTTTAATTATTTTTGAACACGAGTATTTTGAGTATAAGTGAGTTGAGTATTTTTACTTTAAAATGTCAATTTTTCTGAGATTGTATAGATTTTAAAGAGAAGAGTTTGATCATTTGAGATGAGTCGATTTGAAAGAAGGTCCAATGAGGCCAGATTTGATTGAGTTTGAAAAGAGTCCAATGAGACTAAATGAGTTGATTTGAAAGAGTCCGATGAGACTAAATGAGCATTTTGAGTATTTTACTTACTTGATAGATATGAGCATATTGAGTCTTGGGAGGAGTATCGAGCACCGAATTGGATAAGAGTATAGTCCATACTCAAACCAATAAACTACGTCGCCAAACGTAGAAGGGGATTAAAGCGTTAAAGTTGGATGCTTCCCCAAAATATTTGTCCTGACATTATAGGACTTGGTTGGATTGGATCCATGATTGGTTGATTCTTTCATACCCTAGCAAGGTATGAATGGACGTGGCAACAACGTCGGCTTGTTGTACTATCACTCGCTCATATGGTGATGGTTGTCGGTTAGAGAAACTCCCAATTGTATGGATTGTGCTTGATATGATTGGCTTGATTGTGATTGGAGATGATTGAGTTGAATTGTAAAACATTGCATAATTCAATGTGCATATTTATTGAGTTGAGTCCTTTGAGTTGATTATTGAGTTGATTGTTGAGCTGATTGTATATGATTGGATTGGATTCGATTGGATGATATATGATTGGATTGTGTATGATTGGATTGGAGTAGGTGATATGTGATCAGATAGTGTACGATTGGATTGGATTAAATATAATGATGTGTGATTGGGTTGAATAGAGTGGTGTGTGATTTGATGGGATCGAATTGTAAATGATTTGATTGAACTGTATTCTTACTTTAGACTTATGACGCCTTATTTGAGTCTCTCTTATCTTTTTGATTTGGAGATATTTGAACCAACGTTATTCTTCCTTGAGGTATGTTTCATTCTGCCATATTACATACTCGTACATTCTACGTACTGACGTCCATTTGGACCTGCATCATTTCATGATGCAGAGACAGGTTCAAGAGATCGTCAATAGAAGCACCATTGAGGATCTATACACACTCAGCGTATTGGTGAGTCCTTCCCTACATTCGGAGGACACCGCTTATGTATTCTTGCGTCGAGTTAGCCCTTTCCATTTTAATTTGAGGTAGCCATGAACGTGTCATTGGCACCAATTAGATAGTAGTGATAGAGGCTTCATAGACTAGATAGTGATGGGTCGATTGAGTATTTCTTTTCTTGAAATTATTCTTGTCAAACTATTTTAATGACGAAGATTGAAGTTTGACTTGTTGGCCCATGGCCTTTATTCTTTGAATTAGACTGACAATTGGAGTTGCCCGCCAAATATTTCTCTTTATTTTAAGTCTTTTGCTGATTGAATGAATGAACGGATGTGTGATCAGGCTATGTGGTTCGCTTGGGAGCCAAAAATGATTTCTGAGTGCCGGTTACGTCTAGGGTACCCTCCCGGGGCGTGACATTTGGGAACAATGACAGAAACGTCCATTATTTGGAGTATATTTGGCAGTATTGGATGAGTCCATACTTAAGAGTAAGGATTAATACTAACCATTATCAATTGAAGTTTTTTTCCATATGAACAATTTTGAATTAAAATATCGTATGTTTCTTATTTTGTAGGTATTAATTAGAATTTTCTATTTTTTTTCTTATATACTACTTTTTTTAGTGTATATTCTTAAAAGACATTACACGTTTAACTTCACATAATAATATTATTATTTATATAAGTAAGGATTAGTTCTAGTTAATAAGAGGTTAGACATTTGTTTGCAATGCATCACGTTGGATGTTAATGTAAAATATTTATTTATTAATAAGAAGATTTGATTTGGTTAGTTCAAAGTTCTAAAACATTCCTGATAAAACTTAGATAGTTCTCTTTTTTATTTTATTTTTAAATTTAAATTTTATATATATTAAGAGTTTAGTACTAATAAATTTACAACTATTCTCAAGTTAACTCTGTTTTTCCTTCTTATTTAAGAGACGCCAATTTCATACGTAATACTATGATTTCATGACTAGAACTAATTAGGAGTTTAGTACTAATAAATTATATATATATATCAATCGGTTTGATTGTTGTCGGTTTTTGTTTGGTTTGGTTTGGTTATTCAGTTATTAACCATACACAAAAATAAAAGAAACGATTCATTCAAAAATGAAAAAAGAGAATACTTCATTCAAAAAAATTGTCTTCATGGCATTTTGGATTTTATAATTCTTATACCAGAATTTTTATGATGTATAATTTCCTGCTTATATTAATAGCTAATTTAATGAACTAAAAAATATAAATTTACTGAATAATGCATAAGCTAATGATATGGTTGTACAAATAGGGGTGTTCACGTATTGGTTTGGGTCGGTTATTAGTCAAAACTAAAACCAAACAAATTTCATCGATTTTAAAATTATTAAAACCAAACTAAATTAAAAATATACATCAATTGGTTTGGTTGTTATCAGTTTTGATTTGGTTTGGTTTGGTTATTCGATTATTAACCATACACAAAAATAAAAGAAATGATTCATTCAAAAGAGAAAAAAGAGAGTACTTCATTCAAAAAAAAAATTATCTTCGTGCAATTTTGAATCTTATAATTCTTATACCAGAACTTTAATTATGTCTAACTTCCTTCTTATATTGTTTGCTAATCTAATGTACTAAATAACATAAACTTACTGAATAATGCATAAGATAATGATATGGTTGTACAAATAAAAGATGCATCATACCTTACTATTTTAAATTAGTGTGCTACATTTTTTGCATAAAAAGTGTTTATAAAAAACAATATATTATGTATATATAATTATAAATATATATATATATATATATAATTTATCAGTTTGGTTCGATTATTTCTTCGGTGTTTTTGAACAAAATCAAAACCAAACTAAATATTATCGATTTTATAAATGAAAAACCAAACCAAAGCCAACCAAATAAAAAATCGATTTGGTTTGATTTTCCGGTTTGAATCGATTTTTACTCAAACCGTGAGCACTCCTATGTACAAATAAAAGACCCATCATACCTTACTATTTTAAATTAGTGCGCTGCATTTTTTGCATAAAAACTGTTCATAAAAAATAATATATTATGTATATATAATTATAAAAAAATATGTATATAATTTGTCGATTCGATTTGGTTATTGGTTCGATTTTTTTGAACAAAACCAAATACAAATCAAATATTATTGATTTTTAAAAATGTAAAACTAAAACAAAGCCAACCAAATAAAAAATCAATTTATTTGATCAATTTAATTTGATTTTTTTGGTTTGGATTGGTTTTTACCAAACTGTGAACACCCCTACTTAATACTCATATTTTTATCCTTTTGTCCCATGTTGTTTTAACCTATGCCAATTGTATTGACTATTAACCTTCAACCCCCCCCCCCCCCCAAAAAAAAAATACTTATTCTTCTTTCCTTTTTTATCATGTCCAATTTTATTTTTTTTTAACTAAAACTGATCAAATAATGATTTTTAAAAAATGGCATAGGACAATTTTGTCTATTGTAGAGTTTTTTAATGAAGGACAAAAAATTCAATCAATAATTCTAAGAAAATTTTATGTTTTTAAAGAAATATAAATGATATAGATTATAAATCCCATTTTTATGAACAGACTTGTGTATGTATATATGGAATAAGAAATTCTTTTCTTATTGATATATGTAAATTTAACTCAATTGCAATTGTATTAGAACCCTAATGTTTTTCTTGGCTTCATATTGCTGCAATAGGTAGAGATCCAAAGTAACAATCGACTTATAGTTCACTTTCTCTCTTTTTCTTTTTCAGCTTGAATGGAATACAACGAAGATCTCCAAAACAAAGAATTATAAGGAAAAAGTGTCCCCATCAACATCTTAAAGAAGTCAAATATAGTGGTTACCTTGGTGGTATTGCTGACATGGCACTTACACCTTACCTTGTTGAAAATAGTGTAACACTTGAAATATTGATTATTGATCCTTTCAAATATGGTGATCAAAGAGCCACATATCGGACTTGACGACAGCTGCAAGGAAAAATTCCCAAACGAGTCAAGCTAGTGATCCCTTAGGGGTCGTTGATTTGTTGATTAGCGTTACGTAGATATTTGTAAGGTAGAGATTAGTTATGAATTTTTTTTATATATTATTTATTCAGATGTTAGGTATGTAGAGAGTAGTTATTTATGTATTAGTTATATATGTACTTGTTAAATTTCACATTATATTCCACATAAAATAATACATAGATTTATGTGTAATTTATATGTGTATTAGTTATGTGGTTCTTAAATTACAAACCAAACACTGTATTAATTTTATACATAAATAATTAACCTCCTAACCAACTATTAAACTTTTATATTAGCTATCAAAACCCCTTAATTAATTATATTCAACCTTGATAGTCATGAGAGTAGTCTCTTAAAATGCAGTTCCAAGTAACGACTTTAAATATCAGATATTCCAAACTGTATTGTTTAATAATACGTTAAATATGTCCACTGATAATTTTGTCCGTTGAATTTTTAAGATAAAATAATGTCTAGTACATTACTGTGAAATATTTATAATAACTTTGAAATTTTTCATTTTTTTTTACTTTGAAGAATTGATTTAAATTATTTTGATAAAAAGGCTCTGAACTTTGTCTTGGCCCATAGGCTCACACCAAACTCACCCTAGATTAGGGCTATAAAAATACATTTATTCATCATCATCATGGCGCAAGTCAGCAAATATAGCATGTTACCATTGAGCTCCTTCTTTGAGAGTTAGCAAACACAATATCTGAACACCTTCTTCTTTTGAGTGAGCTTGTTATATAATCTTTTACTATATTTTCTTCTGGTATTCTTTTACGTAGGACATGTTATATACTCTTTCACTATATTTTCTTTTGAGTGAGTTTTCAGATGTATTTTCTTTTGAGTGAGGTTCTATCCCTAGGACATATTATATATATTGAAGATCCGTTTGTAGTTTTTGGATTTGAACATAAATATATATTTTGAGAAACCGTTTGTAGGTTTTGGATTTGAACTTACATATATATTTTGAGGAACCATGGGTCGCTTACCTAATATTGAGAGAAGACTTTTGTCATATCATCACAAATATACATAAACTATCAATTATACCCTTCAGTGAATAAGAATAATTTTTAAATGAACTTTAAGAAAAGAAGAGAAAGTGGAGATATACGTGTCAATACCAAAAAAATAATTTAAATATGGAAAAATTACGCCATACATGTATTTAAGAGTCAATATTTCAAGTTTTAAACGTAGTTTTAAGTATGTTCAAGTTATAACATTTTATTATCAGATCTTAACAAATCTCTATTTATTTAAAATTAATTTAAATTAAATCCTTTATATTTTTTCTCTCTCTCCACATAATTAATGGAAATGATAATCACAAAGATGACACATTTATTGGAACAATCCAATCACTACAGTCAAGGGATACTAACCTTTCTACCTTACCATCTCTCTTCAACTTCATTCAAAATATTTTTTTCTACACCATTTCAATACCCTTATTTTCAACACAATTTCAATGGTTTATCAGGATGCATAAAAATAAAAAATCTTGTCAAACTCCAAAAAAGAGTCCAAGATTTGTAGAAGATGAACATGACGTAGAAATTGAGCCACCAACCTTCAATATTTTAACCTAAACCCCCGTCAAAAAGAATACGACCCTGACGAAGAAGAATCTGACTTCTTTGAAGAGGAATCAGAATACATCCACGAAGAAGAAAACTCAAACCAAGAACAAAAACCTACGAAGAAGGTCAAAAAAAGAAAGGGGAAGATGTTGGATTCTCATTCATCCAATTTTTCAGATTCAAATTTTGATTCATATTTGGTTAGTGAGAATAAATCAAAAAAGGAAAAGAGTGTGAAAAAGAATGAGTCTTCAAAACCATCGGAAAAAAAAGACCTAATAGTTCAACATTGAAGGATTAAAAAATCCTCAAATCAAAAAAAGGTCAAACATGTTATGAAGGTATTTATTTAACAATTATTTTTGAACATATTCTTTTTAATTTCTTCTTATGCATACCCCTGTTATAAAAGTTGTATGAAATTACAATGAAATTGATAAGCTTATGTCTTGGCATTTTTTTGAAAAAATGGAATGATTTTGATTTACCTTATGTATATTTTTAGATTGTTTATTTGTTATTATAGACTATATTTTTGATTGTGTGTTTTACAGTTTCTCTAAATTTGTATAAATCTGACATTTTGTTGAAGGTGTGTTTATGTATTTTAAGTTTGTATTAAATTAATATGTAATTGGGATAACATGTTTTATATACAAACTCTTACAAAGTATGTAGTATTTTTTGTATGAAATTTATATATAAAAGGCATGTAATTGATATGATTACAGATTATGTATTATAGACCTATTTTTTGCTTGTTTTATAATTATCCAAAATTGAGTTAAATTGGATAAGCTTGATATATATTTTTTGTATTTGACATGAAATTGGTATGAACTTTTGTAGTGTGATATAGTTGGCATGGAATGTGCACTATGTGAACATCAAATGGCATGGAAGTGACATGCATTTTGGTATATGTTTTGGCATGAATGTATACTTTGTCAATCTAAATGGAAGGGAAGGGACTTGACATAAAAATGGCATGTAATTTGTATAGACTTTGCATGAAAGTGACACGTAATTTGTATAGACTTGGCATAATGGTATGTAATGGGTGTATAATGTACATATAAATGATATTTAATTAGTATGAAATTCATGTGATTTAGATATAGTGTTTATATATTTGGCATGGAGTTTGGTATTAACTTTCAATTGTGTTGGAATTAACTTCCAATGAAATTGGTATGAATTTATCTTTCATTACTGCCTCCAAAGTTGTATAATTTTGATATTTTTTTGTAGTTTTCATAAAGTTGATATGCAATGTTTTTATGTGTATTTTATAGATCCATAAATTGTATGAAATTGACATAATATGTTAAGATATAAATTTTCAGAAAAGAGAGATACACACACATTGGAACAGAAAAGTATGTTGATTTTCAAATGGAGGAAATTATATATTACGTGCAAAACATGTCGCCGGGAGGGACACAACAAGACGACATGTTCTAATTATCTTGTTGAAAGTTTATCATAATTTATTTTTATTTAATTTAGTTGTTTAATTGTGACAAACACATATTTTAATTTTTTTGGTCTTTTAACTCAATGAATTCTGATTTTAGAATATTTATTATGTGTAATGCTTAATCCTTTGTGTATGTATGCATTGTTTTTCAAGTGTAGACTCAAAAACTAAAATTGATTAATGTTGGTAATCATTTGGTATCCACATGGTATCCAATTGGTATCCACTTAAAAAATTAAGTCCACCAATGTATGCAATTGGTTTCCAATTGGTAACCTACTAATATCCAACTGAAAATATTAAGTCTAACCATGCATGCAATTGATATCTAATTGGTATCCAATTGAAAATACAACATATAATTAAGATTTCAACCGAGCAAGCCAAGCTAAAACTAGTTAATGTTGTATCCAATTGATATGCATTTGGAAAGCTTAAGTGCAATAATGTATGCAATTGGTATCTAAATAGACTTTCAAAATATTTAATTACCAAACCATTTCCACCTCCTTGATTTGATAAGATACTAGCTCGGCCTTCTTGTTTGAAGGCACACCCAAGATAGCCACAATTCGATAGACCTCCTCGATAAACTCCATAGGGTTGTTATCTACTTTAGAACCATCAAACTTGGGTGTATTCATTTTCTTGAAGTCTCAAATCCTAGATGACGGAGTAGGCACTTGAGAAGGAGGAGGAGGAACAGTTTCTTGGTTAGTTTGGTTGGCTACGGCTTGGGCCAACAAGGTGATAATGTTGGGAAATTCAGCATGTTCACTCCTTCCTCATGACATGAAGCTTTGGGAACTAGAGGAACTTGGTCCTTATCTTCAACCCTTGCTCCAAATGGAGGTTCCCTCCTTGGAGGAATGATATAGAAGACACAAAATGATGCTTTAGTTAGAGGAAGTTTTAGGAGACTCTAGGGTACGACATGAATTTGAAAGAAGTGAAAACTTTTCTCAATGTACCATAGTCTCCTATTCATAGTTGTGTCATGCTTCACAACCATGAACAATACCCTATTCGACGTGGTATGTTAGACTCCGAGAACCATTCAAAATCTCAAGCTCTGATACCAAGTTTGTCACAACCCAAGCCTAGGGCCTAGATGCGACACGGTGAATGAGACACCCAGATATATCTCACCCAAGCCTCTTAGAATTCATTAATCTTTTCATAAGTAATGACATTCAATAATAATAAGAGGAATAAAAAGGGAAACAAGACTAAGGAAAACATCATAGAACAAGAGTCATTAACAAAATCAAAGCATCATCTATTTATCCAACAATACCTCTACATATTTGACTTGGCGAGGGCTAAGACATGTCCTTAGTTTACCCTCAAATCAACATAGAAATAAGAACCATGAAAGGTATTCAAAGGTCTTTACACATCATAAGCTATAAAATGGAAAGGGGATGTTGTTCTTGAAACACGGGAACTCACTAACTATGTAGCCTTCAACTAATCAACTAGCCACGTGGAGGTGAATATGGAGCAACACCGGTCTCTACATTGTGATATCATGTAGGCAAAAGAGTACGTGTTAGTACTTTAAATGTACTAAGTATGAGGTATGCATCAACATTGAAGAAATATTAGAACATTGATATAGTATGGAAGATAGTGCAATGCATGCATGATCAATCAAGTAATAGCATTTGAAACATTCATTTTGTGGGAAGATGACCATAAATTACATTTAAGACCATATGAGCTATTACATGAAATCCAACATAATCTCCTATATTGGCAAAGGGAGACTACTTGCCGGGTAGAATTCCGTCAACTTCATTCATTTCTTTAACAGGTAATTGGGGATCTACTATCGTAAGACTACAAGGACTCTTATGTTGGCACATAGCTAAGGAGACAAGGGGTTTCTACTAGGATTCCCTTACTGAATCCCACCTCAATGCACCATTCGGTGCTAAGTCAAATTCCACAAAATAATCCATATAATAAGAACACAATTATTTACATAGCTTTAGATCATCAAAACATCATTTGGTAAAATAGCTCATTAAAACCTTTATTGATTCAAACATGTGCGAATTGTCCTTATCACATAGAAGCAATTCTTTGGCTAAGAAGCTCTTTCATCATCATTCAATCATTCTTTCATTTCATATGACTCTTTTTGATCATAAACATTTGCTTTCATAAACATTTAAATTGGTGTCAAAGCTCTTAATTCAAATTTCATTGAAACATAGTGAGACTAGGTGGATTCTATTTAATCAACCATCAACTCATTTAAATCAATGCTATCATGCATGAGAGTAATGGAATGCATCAATTAAAATATCTTAAAACAACCCACCAATATATTTTAAAACTACTTTCATGCCTTCAGATAAGGACCTTTGATAAATTATCCATTTCATGTGTATAAGGGTCAATATACATTAACATAGATATATAAACTTCAAATAATAAAGAATCTATACATTTGGAATCATAGTACAAAAACCCATAAAGATTCACCATTTAAAATTTGAGTTGCTAGGTTAGGAAAATACTTGGAATTCATAGGTAGAAGAACCCATGAATGAAACCCACATACATTGGGGAATAAATACCTAATGCAACTTTGATAATGGAGACTTGAAGAACCTTGAATGAAACCCTAGACCTTGAAAATGAAATCTTTAGGATAACTTGAGAGGATAGAATTTTGTGTTTGAGTCTAAGTGTGAGAATGAGGGATTGGAATAGCTTAGGGTCCTTAGATAGAGTCAATTTAGTCCCCAAAATGACCACACTTTGGTGTTAAAACGAGGGAAAAGACTAAAATTCCCTTAGAAAAATATAGTTGGAACTGACCATATGATTTGTCCTTACGACTCGTAGAAGGGTCGATGAGTCGTAGAAATAACTTGTCCTGCAGGGTTTTAGGTATACTTTGAGGACTGAATCTCAAGAATTTCTCTACAACTCGTCTCTTCGAGTTATAGACACTTCTAAGATTCGTAGAAGTGACTCGTCTTGTAGGGTTTGAGAACCCCTGAGGACTGAGTCTCTGAACTTCCTTTGTGACTCATTTCTATGAGGCATAGACTTGAAGATGAGTCATAGAATCGATTCGTCCTGCAGGGTTTGGAAAACCTATAAACCATTATTTATGAATTTTCTCGATGAGTCATTTCTGCAACTCATCTAAACTTCTACGAGTTGTTTCTTGACTCGTAGACTCACTTCTTCCCTTAGGCAAAATTTCCAACCTCATCATTAAACCTACGAGTTACTCTTATGACTCGTAGGAACTTCTACGACTCATCGGTAGAGTTGTAGACACTAATTTTCAGTCCATTTTCTAGAATTTTCATTGTTTCGATGTTTCGACTTACGGAGTCTTAAAATGAAACTAAAGGTTGCTACTAGAATTTCCTTGGGTATCTGCTTTGGCTACGGTACTGAACCCCACATTTAAGTCCTCTTAGTGCTTAGTCATTATTCCAATAAAATTCATGAAAACATAGTCATTGACATCATTAGGAAAAACAATAATGGATATCATTCCTCATAATAAATAGTAATAAGAATAACTCTTTAACATGATTGATTCATAAGAATCCATGAGTCGGTGAGAAAAGTCTTTCACCTCTTTATCATGAGTGTGCGAGAATTACCTTTCACACCATAAATACTTTCTTTAAACATTATTGAAATATCATTCATATCCTTTCATGAGTCATTCATAACTTTGATAATCATTCATAAAATATTCACTGAAACCCTTTGTAAAATGGTCATAAATCTTGGAAAACATACTTGAAAATAGCATATAGCTTGGGTCATTGAAATTCAACTTGAAATCATAAAATATAATATGAATTATGCATAATTAGATGAATAACAATGAAATATACCATGATAAAGAAGACCCAAGGCAATTTCATGAAAACTAGGGCTTAGAAGAAGAATTCATAAAAGAGATTTTGTGAAAACCTTAGGACTTCATGGATGAAAGTATCCATTGATGAATTCCCACATACCTCAGACTTTAGAAGCCGTAAATTGCACTTGAATTGGAGACTTGATCTTGAAACCCTTGAATTCTTGCTTGAGAGAGAAGAAGAGCTTTGGGAGAACTTTTAAAGAGAAGATTTTGTGATTTGGGTGTTAAGGTGAGAATGAGGGAGTTAGGAGGGTGAGAAATTAGTCATAGGCTAAGAATTAATCTCTAAAATGTCCAAATACATTAGCGAGATATTAGGGAACATATCAAAATACCACTAACTTAACAACATGAAGTCGCTTGAACCGAAGGGCCACCACGAGTCATAAAACTCACCACATGTCGTGGTGATGATCGTGATCCTGAGGGCTTGGACTGGGTAAGAGAGGTGGCTTCCATGGAGGCCACCATGGCTCGTGGTGCTCTCCACTAGTTGTGGTCCCCATCATGGGTCCTCACACAACTTAAAGGTCTTGGGGGTCCACTTTCATGAAAGGGTCTGTGGTCTATGGGGCCCACCACAGTCTATGAACCCTATCATGGACCCTTCCTATGATCCTCAAACTTCCCAAAATCCACTACAACACCTCTATAGGCCTGTGGTGTCCTTCACAACCCATAGTGCTCTGCGAAGTTCACCTGGTGCCAAAATGCTGCAACTTCCTATGGAACTTCCTTTAAACCCGATTTTCCGACTTTCCAAATTCTGAGGTCTTTACAATATTTTCCCTTGGGAACATTCATCCTCAAATGGGACTCATACTAGCATGAATGTGTCATGACCCGACCTAGGGCCTAGTCATAACACAATAATTAAAATTTTAAAAGACTCCAACAAAGCCTTTTAGCATATCATTCATGAGCATACATAAGAAAATTAAATGATAAAACTAAATCATGATATAGAAGAAAAATCTCATATAAAACGTAAGTCTCAAAATAGGAAAATGATAACATAGACTCATACTATCTAACATGCCTCTAATACTAGATGAGAGCGTGAGACAATCTCCCAACTTACCCAATAGACAACATAGAGTAATGAACTATAACTGTCAAATGAGAAATAAATGTCATATCCTTGAATTGTGAGGACTAGCCAACAAGAAGCTAATAGTAGACTCTAGCCATGAGCGGGAGGAGGATAAACGTGATTGTCGGTCCCTACATTATGATAAAATATAGGCAAAAGTATGCGTTAGTACATGGAATGCACTAAGTATGTGAGAATATGCATGAATAATAAATATAGGACATAATCAGTATGAATCATGAGATGCAAGACCAATATCTTTAAAACATGTCTAAAATCATGAAAATGTTAAAAAATTTATCTTATTGGTCAATGCATCAAAGAATCTCATAATCATCATAAGGACTCATAACTCAACTAAAACTATATGGGATAGACCTTTAACTGACATATAAGACCATCTGAGCTAATACATTGAATACGATGACTCCTGCATCAAGACAGGCGAGGCTACCTTGCCAGGTCATACTCCATTAGTAACTCTTTAACTAGGATATGTGGATCCACTAGCTTTACCATATAGGCATATATAAACCTACGTGGGCAACGTAGTTTGGGACTAAAGGTTACTACTAGAATTACCTTGGGTAACTAACTGTCTTATCAGACCGAACCCCACCTAAAAGTCCTCTCGGTGCTTAGTCAACATCCCAACGGAACTCATAAAACATGATCATATACATCATGGGGAAAGATAGTAACTAACTATCAATCCATCTTTACAAAACATCATAAAGTAGCTTATCTAGCATCATTATAGTAAAATTATAAGATTAGCTCATCTATCATATAACTCATGCAATGTGGGTGTAGGCCTTCCACCATTACATATCATTGATCATAAACATCTTTAGGGACTTAGCTTGCCCTATCTTTAACATTGCTTGAAACATCATAGAATCATCTTTCATAAACTTCTTTGCATAAAGCATATTTAACTCATTCATAAAGCTTTCATAAAATATACTTGAAAATCATGATCATATCTCATAAATCATACTTGAAACTAATATATAGCATGGGTCATTTAAATTAAACATTAAATCATGTAATATGATGTGAATTATATATAATTAGGCTAATAGGATAGATATACATCATAATTGAGAAGACCCAATAAAAATCATGAAATTAGGTCTTTTAATTGAAGAATTCATAAGAAAATTGAGGAGAAATCTTTGGAATTCCAAGGGTGAAAGGAACACATGGATGAAGTCCCACGTACCTTAACCTTGATTAGCCCTAGATTCTAGAGATTGAAAGCTTGATCTTGAAGAACCCTTTTGAATTTGATTGAGAGAGAAGAAACCCTTGAGAGAAGTCTTGGGAGAAAAGACTTTGGGGGGTTTTTGGGAGTTATGGAGAGAATGAGAGAGTTAGAATGCTTTAAGATAGTTAATAGGTATGAACTTAGTCCTAAAAACCCTCAACATTCTTAATGACATATAGGGAAAAGACTAGAATAACCCTTATTAAAACTGAATTTGGGACCCATAATGGGCCATCACCACAGACTGAGAAGGAAACGATGGTCTGTGGGCCTATCCATGAAGATGGACTTAGAAAATTAGAAAACAATATTGGAAAGTCTTCCCACGACGAGACCCACCACGGCCCGTGAAGGACACCACGATCCGTGGTGGTCTTCGTGGGGGTAGACTTGAACTTGAAATCTTAAGTTTGTAGGGGAAGTTTCAGTAGTTCCTCCACAGAGATCTCCATGGTCCATGAACATTGAACATGATGTAGGACCTATAAGAGGGTCTATGGGAGTGGCCACCACGGAACCCACCATGGTCCGTGAAGGGCTACACGACCTATGGTGGTCAATTATGGTCCCTGCCTTTGGAAATTTTCTGAGGGCCTTAGGGTGGGTCACCACGAAGGAAACCACGACCCGTGGTCCCTTGTCATGAACCCTTCCATGTATAAATAAAGATCAAGGAATCTACCATGGTGGCACACCATGAGGCGTGGTGCGAACCATAGCCCGTGATGGCCTCCGTGGTTATCACCTAGGGCCAAATTCTAAAATCTTCTGGGATTTCACCTTTTGTTCCTCGTTTTCTGACTTTTCAACTTTTGGGATATTACAAAATGTTTTCAAAAAGAGACATAGTATCCCAACATGAATGAAAAAATTATCGAAAATTCTTAAAACATAGAATATCCAATTTCGAGCTAAAACATGATTTTAAAACTCATTTTCTGAACATGAATGCATATAAAAACATGAGAATATCTCAAACGCATGGTTTGGAAGGAGTGGATCATGAAGGAACTCAATACCTTAACTAGGAATAGAAGGAAAGAGATGGGGATATTGTGATAGCATATCAGCTTCAAATTCCCATGTATCACCTTCAACCTCTTTGTTCCTCCGTAACACCTTAATGAAAGATATTTCCTTATTCCTCAACCTCCTAACTTAATGGTCTAGAATCTCAACATGAACCTCTCATATGATAGAATCTCTTTCACACCAATGCTATCCAAAGGCACAATAGAAAAAGGATCACCAACAAACTTCCTCAGAAAGGACACATGGAATACTAGATGCACTGATGCCAAATAAGAAGGCAAATCCAACTCTTATGCCACCTTGCCAATCCGCCTCAAAATCTGATATGGACCTACATAGTAAGGACTAAGCTTCCTTTTCTTTCCAAAATGCATCGCACCCTTCATGGGTGAAATTCTCAAGTAAACCCAATCTTTGTCTAATTAATCTGACCTTATCCATAGGCTCATGTACTAATTCAGGTCCTATCAAGGCAACTTCACCAACTTCAAACCAACCAATAGGAGATTTACACCTCCTACAATATAAGGCCTTGAATTGAGCCATCTAAATACTGGAATGGTAACTATTATTATATACAAACTCGATCAATATTAAGTGATCATCCCAATTACCTTTGAAATCCATCAAACATGTTCTCAACATGTCCTTCAAGGTTTGAATAGTACATTTGACTTGATCATCTATTTGAGGGTGAAAAGTTGCAGTAAACTTAACTTGAGTACCAAGACCTATTTGGAAATACCTCCAAAACTGAGATGTAAATTGAGTACCTTAGTCCAAAATGACCGATAAAGGAACCGCATGAAGTTTAACCAGCTCTCAAATATAAATTATATCATAGTCCTTGGCCGAATAGGAAGTCTTAATAGAAAGAAAATGAGTCAAGTTTGTCATTTGGTCAATAACCACCTAAATCGAATCATGTTGCCTATGGGTATGAGGCAAACCTATAATGAAGTCCATATTCAAGGCTTCCCACTTCCAAGTAGGAATCTCAATATCTTTAGATAATCTCCCGATTTTTGATACTCTACCTTCACTTGTGGACTATTAGGACATTTAGCCAAAAACTCCACAATATCTCTTTTCATGAAATTCCACCAATACACTTCTTGAAAATATCGATACATCTTTGAGAAACTTGAATAAATAGAGTACCACGAACTATAAGTTTCAGACAGTATCACTTCTCTTAAGATATCAACATCGGGAATACACAGTCATTCTTGATACCTTAATACGGTATCTCCGTCTTAGGAAAAAGACTCAATGGCTTTTTAGGCAACTACTTTCTTGTACTCAACCAAAGTAGGATCACTATCTTGTTTTTCCTTAACATCTACCACAAGAGATGATTTATAACCATTTTGAACAACAATAACACTATCCTTGGAGTCAACCAAGCGAACCCCCGAATGAGGTAATCTATGAACATCATGAACTAACTCCTTCTTTGTATCCTCAACATGGGCAACACTATTCATGGATAACCTACTAAGAGCATCAACAACTACATTTTCTTTACCCAGATGGTACACACACTCATGTCATAATCTTTCAACAACTCAAGCCATCTCCTTTGTTGAGGTTTAAATCCTTTTGGGTGAATACATATTGCTAACTTTTTTGGTCTGTGAATATATCAACATGGACAACATAGAGATAGTGTCTCCAAATCTTCAAAGAAAACAATACCACCGCTAACTCTAAGTCATGAGTCAGATAGTTCTTTCCATGTACCTTAAGTTTCCTAGAAGCGTAGGCTATTACCTTACCATTTTGCATCGAAACACAACCAATACCAACTCTTAAAGCATCACAATATACAATGAACCCATTGGATCCCTCCGGTAAAGTTAACACCGGAGCGGAGGTAAGTGTATCCTTCAACTCTTGGAAACTTTTCTCATATGCCTCAGATAATTGGAATTTCACCTTATTTTGAGTCAAAGTAGTCAAGGGCGATGCAATGAAAGATAATCCTTCCTTAAATCATCTATAATAACCAGCTAAGCCCAAAGAAATGTTGCATATCGGAAGGAGACAAAGGTCTAGGCCAATTCTTAATCGCTTCAGTCTTCTTTAGAACTACCATAATACTCTCACTGGTTACAACATGGCCCAAGAAAGCAACTGACCTCAACCAAAACTCGAACTAGCTAAACTTAGCAAATAACTAACGGTTCTTGACAATATGCAAGACCATATTCAAATGATCGGTATACTCATCCTTACTCCGGGAATAGATTAATATATCATAGATGAACACGATAATGAACACATCTAAATATTGCTTGAATACCCTATTTATCAAATCCATAAAAGTTGTAGGAGCATTCATTAGTTCAAAAGACATAACAAAGAATTCAAAATAACCATACCGAGTTCTAAAAGCTATCTTCAGAATGTTACATTCTCTTACTCAGAGTGGACGATAATGCGATCGAAGATCAATATATGAAAAGTAACTTTCTCCTTAAAGTTGATCATAATGTTGACCTTGTTCAATTGCCGATAGTTAATACACATTTAAAGAGAACCATCCTTCTTTCAAAAAAAGAGAACCGACGCATACCATAAAGAGATTGTTGGTCTAATAAAATCCTTTTCCAACAAATCCTTCAACTGATCCTTTAACTCATTAAGTTTTGTCGGGGCCATTCAATAAGGAGAAATATAGAGAGGTTGAGTATCGAGGAGAAGATCGATACCAAATTCTATTTCTCTTTTGGGAGGGATACATGGGATATCATCGGAAAAGACTTTCAAAAATTCATTAACAACTGAAACTGACTCAAGAGTAGGAGCTTTGGAATTTGTATCCCTAACTTGGACTAGATGATAAATAAAACCTTCAGAAATCATTTTTAAGCTTTAAGGCATGAGATGAATTAACCTTTAAACATGAATTTTCTACCTTTCTATTTTAGGACTGGCTTATTAGGAAATTGAAACTTAACCGTATGAGTCCTACAACTTATGGAAGGATAACATGAATGAAGTCAATCCATACTAAGAATAACATCAAAATTGGTCATATCAAGCTCTATAAGATTAACTGAGGTGAATTTGTGAAAATTTGAAGCTGGGCAATTTTGATTGACTCTCTAGCCACAATTGAATAACCAATAGGACTATAGACTGAAAAAGTTTGTAATAATATCTTGAGACTAATAATAAATTTCATAGTAAGATTATGAGTAAGAAATGATAAGGAAGCACATGGATCTAACAATGCATAAACATCAAATGAAAGACTTTTAACTTACCAGTTACCACATTGGTCAAATCCTCTAACTCCTAACAAGTCTGAAGGGCATAAAATCTATTTTGGTGCCAACCGCTACCCAAAATAGTACCACGCTGATCCGATCGGCCCGTAGTAGTCTAACCCTGAGGTTGACCACCACTCCTACAATCCTTCACTTGATGACCCGGTTTACCACACCTATAGCATGCATCCGATCCCCCTAAGAATTATTCCTTAAGGTTCCTCCCACACATCTTCCATGGAGGGATGAATTGACCACTCTGTGCTCCTTCTTAAACCTTAGGTTTAGGAACCCTATCCTTATCAAACTTTGGAACCTTGAAATATTTTGCCCGGAGTACTTTTGACTAAATTGAGGGTGACCTCCATTTCTTGACTTTCCATAAGAATATCCACCACTATCTGTTTGAGCTTTCTTGTACTCCTTTCTATACCTCTCTTTCAACTTCTCCTTCTCTATTTGTTTGGCATGCATCATAAGCCAAGAGACATCCATCTCCTTGATAAGCATGGAGGTTCTACATTCTTTGACCACCAAATCGAACACATCCAAAATAAACTTACTCATTCGAGCCCTTGGATAGGATACCATAAAATAAGAATGTTTAGACAACTTAGTGAACTTGAAGGAATACTCCCTCACACTCATGTTACCTTGATACAAGTTGATGAACTCTTTAATCCTTGCTTCCCTCAATTCCAAATGAAAGAAATGGTCAAGGAAAGCACCTTTGAACTCTTCTCACTCAATGAGACCATCATCTACACCCCTTTTACCCTTTTATTGATTACCAAACTAGTGCAACCCCCTTAATTTGATACACCGCCAAGTCCGCCTTTTCCACAGGACTAACACCCATGATATCCACAATCTTAGTAGTGCCCTCAATAAATTCTTGTGGATCCTCGTCCACCTTAGAGACATGAAACTTGGGAGGGTTCATACGAGTGAAGTTAAGAACTTGGCTAGGAGTCGTACCCATATTTAGGTTCACCAGAGCTACCATCTCTCATTTGTCTTGAGCTTCCACCACTTGAGAAAGAACCTATAAAATGGCTCAAAACTCCGCATGAGAGACTTGCTTGTTCAAGAGGTCATTTGGAACTTGTTTCTCCTCCTCAACATTCCTTCGGACAGGGATTCTTCATAGAGACAAACTTCTATATTTGCAAAGAAAAAGCATTAGAAGGAAAGCCTTTGGTTTCAACTCTATCGCACGATGATATCATAAAAGAAGTGAAGTTTTCCTTAAAATACCTCATAGCCTCCTATTCATAGATGTGGTGCGATTCACACTGATGAACAAGACTCTTCTTAACACGACATGTTAGACTCCCTAGGACACTTTAAACCTGAGTTTGATACCAAGTTTATCATGACACAAGCTAGGTCCTAGGTGTGACACAATGATTAGAATCTCAAAGGAATCCAACCAAGCCTCCTAGCATATCATTCATGAATATACATAAGGTAGATAAAATAATAAAGGTAAACCATAACCAAAGACACATAATAAAGTCACAACAAGAATAGTCTCAAAAAGGGAGAATAAGTCTCAAACTCGAAATTAAAACACAACATATACTCCATGACATCCACCATGCCTCTACTAGTCTAGACATGGCATAAGACAAGCTCCTAGATTGCCCACAATACATAAGAAAATTCATAAGAACATAAGAAAAAGTAAATTGTCATGTCCTCAAAACATAAGGACTCACCACAAATGAGAATAGTAATATGTTGTAGCCTCAAATAGGAGGATGAGTGTGATCGTCAAATCTTATATTATGATACAATATAAGAAAAAACTATGCGTTAGTACATGGAATGCACTAACTATGTGAGAAGCATGCATGAACAAGGAAAATATGTCATAATCAATATGAACATGGAATGCATGACCAATATAATAAAAGCATGAGTAAAACCAAAAAAATATTTAAATATCATAATCATATGGTCAATGCATCAAAATATTATCATGAGAACTTATACATTTTTATATACCTTGATGTGGGATAGGACCTTTAACCGACATATAAGATCGTGCGAGCTATGATGGGGAATATGATGTACTCCCACGCCGAGAAAGGGGTGGATACTTGCCGAGAAAGACTCTGTGATGGGACCTTTCTTTATTATTTAGCTATTTATGAATCCAGTAACTATGCCATATTGGCACAATAAACCTAAACATGCAATATAGTTAGGGACTAAAGGTTGCTACTAGGATTCCTTGGGTAGCTACTTTGGCTACCTGACCAATCCCCACCTTAAAGTCCTCTCGATGCTTAGTCATTATTCCAACGAAATTCATGAAAATATAGTCATTAACATCATTAGGTAAAACAATAATAGATATCAATTCTCATTATAAAATAGTCATAAGAGTAGCTCATTATCATAACTGATTCATAAGAATCCATGAGTCGGTGAGAAAAGTTGTTCACCTCTTTAATATGAGTGTGCATGAATTAACTTTCACACCATAAATACTTACTTGAAATATCATTAAAATATCATTCATAACCTTTCATGAGTCATTCATAACTTTGATAATCATTTATAAAACATTCATTGAAATCCTTTGTAAATCACAGTCATAAATCCTTGAAAACATACTTGAAAATAACATATAACATGAGCCATTGAAATTAAGCTTAAAATCATAAAATATTATGTGAATTATGCATAATTAGACGAGTAACAATGAAATATACAATAATAAAGAAGACCCAATGCAATTCCATAAAAACTAGGGCTTAGAAGAAGAATTCATAAAAGAGATTATGAGAAAATCTTGAGACTCTATGGATAAATTCCTACATATCTTAAAGTTTAGAATCCCTAAATTGCACTTGAATTGGAGACTTGATCTTGAAACCCTTGAATTCTTTCTTGAGAGAGAGGAAGAGCTTTGGGAGAACTTTTAAAGACAAGATTTTGTGATTTGGGTGTTAGGGTAAGAATGATAGAGTTAGGAATTAGTTATAGGCTATGAGTTAGTCGCTAGAAATATCCAAATACATTAGTGAGATAATAGGGAAAATACCAAAACACCCCTAACTTAACAGCATGAAGTCGCGTAGAAGGAAGGGTTACCATAATTCATGAGGCTCACCATGGGTCGTAGTGATGATTGTGATCCTGAGTGTTTGGAATGGGTTGGAGGGGTGGCTTCCAATGAGGTCACCATGGATCGTGCTGCTCTCCATGATTCGTGGTCCCCATCATGGTCTACACCCAACTTAGGGATCTTGGAGGTCGACCTTTATGGAAAGGTCCACGATCTATGAAGCCTACCATGGTCCACCAACCCTATCGTGGACCTATACTTTGATCCTCAAACTTTTAGGGCTCCACCACAGTACCTCTACATGGCCCGTGGTGCCCCTCACTGCCCATGAAGGGCTCCGTAAAGTTCACTTGGTGCCAAAAAGCTACAACTTCCTATGGAACTTCCTTAAACCCCATTTTCCGACTTTTAAACTTTTGGGGTCTTATGTATTATAATGAAGACAAAGGTTGCTTTGACGTAAAGTATTCTATCATGAATTTTATGAAACTAAAGTTCATTTCAAAAGGGAAGTAATCTAATCATGAAGGTTTTTCATAATTTTTCTATGAATGGGCTTATCATGATTTTGATGCTTAGATAAGTATCTCTATGAAAATGTTATGATATCATGATTTACTAAAGGATCTATTCTTATGATTTTCAAGTATACTATGATGAACTTATTATGTGATTATGACTATTCCAATGAGAGTATCACCTAACATCTAGTTCAACTAGTGGCGATTACCCAGGTCTTAGAACTACGTGCCCCCTTAGGATTGCCTTAATTGGACTTAGCTAGTGGATCCATAATATCTCATGTTTATGTTCCTTACCTTGGCAATTAAGACAATCTATTTCGGTATGGAAGTTTTGACACCAGACTCAATGTTATAGCCCACATGATTACTGTCAGTTACTGGTATCTCTCACTATGTTTTGTTTTACTATGATTTCTTCAAATGTTTTTGCATTAACCATGTCATATGATTCTTATGATATCTTAAAGGTTTTCTTATGATTTAGCATGGTCATTGCATTATCACGCTTTATATTATGCATTGCATTTTCTCTATACTCAATATATTCCATAGTACTGACCACATATTTCTTTTGCCTATATTATTTTATAATGAAGGTCATGGCGCTCCCCATTCGTATCGCAATTAGTATTTGCTCTAATCGGTTTTATTGTTGCTGAGTCCTTATGCTTTGAGGGGACAATTGCTTATGATGTCTTTCTTTTCATGACTTTGCTTCAGATTATTTGGATGAGCTAGGTCTTGTCCTATGCCATTTATGGTAGTTAGAGGCTATGTCAGACTAGTATATTTTCTTCTGCATTTTAGATGTTATTCCTAGATCCTCTTATTTGGGTAGCTATGATGAGATTATTTTAAGAGTTATCTTCCACATTTCTCTTATGTTGATTTATATGTTATCCTAAGTCATGTTACGTTATGCTAACAGTCTTATTTAGGGTCTCTCGGGATCCTATTCGTCATGTCACATCTAGGATCTAGCTTGAATTGTTACACCCGAGCCTCCATCGGGGCATTTTCTCAACCTTAAGTTGAGCTAGTGAAGTTGGTGCACTAGAATTTGCTCATCACGATCGTATAGCTGGATTCCGCGATCACAAACACCAACCTACTTGGTCAACGTGGTCACGACCTTTGACCATCGTGACCACGATGTGTTGTTAGTGGATCTAGTCAAATTTAGTGAATCATGATCGTGACCCTATAGGTCTTGCGATCATGATGAACAACTAATTGAGTTAAAAGCGGTGCTCAATTTTTTTTGTCTTTATTTCTCAAAAGTCCAACCTCTAACGTGATTTTAAAGCTTAATTCTTTAAGAAATCAATGAGGATTATGCTGAATTATTGGTGGTTTATGTGGGAGTGTATTATGGGTCGATTATCCTCTAATAGATTGTAAATTTTCCTTGATTTTCTTCTCTTGATCAACTACAGAAGGGTCATTTTAGTCTAGTGTGATGATCGGCTCAGGTTTGGAGATTTTCATTTTGAGTTGGTGCGATTAGGCGTTTTTGTTTTGAAATTTTAGCCAAAGTTTGACTTTGATCAACATTTTTAGTAAATGTGCTCAGATTTTAATTTCAATAGTACAGTTAACTCTAAAATGCACCGTTTGGTCTAGAACGACCTTTGGTTTGGTTCTCGAAGCTTTCAAGATGAGTGTGGCTTTTTGAAATTTTGGTAGCTTTTCTTTGAAAGTGTTGACTTGGGTCAACATTTTGACAACACAGTCTCCGCTGGGTATTTCATCAATTGTGTTGAATCTAAAATGTCATTTACAGTCATGGTATGTATGTGTCGGCGACATTCTGAATGAGTTTTGAGCCCCCGATGGGGAATATTTCATCTTTGGAAAGTTGCTGATGTAAAGTTGCTCGTGCAATTGACATTTTCTCTTTACGATTGCAAGCCCTTGCCGCATTTGCAGAGGACTTGATGATTCCTTTTCGCGTTCACGGGCCTCTGCCACGTTCGCGGAGAGTTGCCTAGCCCTTCTCCACATTCAATGGAGGAATGCCACATTCGCAGAGGCTACTGACCCAATTTTCTGCGTTCGCGAACAAGTCTCCACATTCGCCAAGGGTAGTTAACTGACCTCCGTATTCACAGAGCTATTCTCTATGTTCACAAAGGAGAAGTGTACTAGAATCAATGAGCTTTTATGGTCGATTTCAACCTATAATATCCCATTTTGAACATTAGAAAACTCTTATTTGGAGAGCTCTACTTGACCAAATTTGGTGATTCTTGTTGGATGGTGTTTGAAATTTGCATGGGTATGTTTCGGGGGCATTAAATCTTCCATTTGTCTTGGTAAATTCCATCAATTCCTCTTTAATTTCAGATTTTTGATCATCTTTGATTCTTTTAATGGTGGGACTGTTTCGATATGGGTTTTTGCTCGGTTGTGCTCATTTTTAGAGAACAAATTCATCCCAAGGTCCAATTGTAGCCCATTTTTGAAAATGCAATATAGGTATCAATTGCCTTGTTTTGATGTTTTCCCCACTAATTGTATTGTGTGGCACCGTTTGGAAGCTTTACGGAAAGGAAAAGCTCCGGAATAGAGGTTCAGGTGTGGTTTCGGCCTTGAGGTAGGTTATGTTTTCTTCTTAGACTTGGCTTGATTATTTTATGTATATTTATAAGAGTAGTTGGATATTTAGGAAGGACTATAGGTTATGATTCTAGGTTTTTCATTTTCTGTAGTATTGAAATGTCCATGTCCAGGTATTTTAGCTAGTTTTAGCCGTTTATCCTTAGTTTAGAATGATTTTTCCTTACTTGTCAATTTAGTTCCTTAGAGTGTTAGGGGATATGAAACTTAGGTCTTGCGTGTTTGCATTGTTTGGTCTTCTCAGCGTGGTTATTTTTTATTTTACCATTGTACTTTATACTTGTTGGGCCCAAGGCCTTGAGCTTGGACTAACAAGAGTTTCAAGTTAGTATTACTACTATGTAACTAGCGTTTGCCTTCTTGGTGTGATGTTTATGTATTGTGGACTGTAGAATGGCTTATGGATTGCATGCATGTTACTTACCCATGTTAGTGGCATTGACTTGACTTTTTGGAAATGGAAGGAGGGATAAGGCCGATATTTTACTTTATTGAAAGAACTTGTTTTTTAAGGAAACTTCGATATATATATATATATATATACATTTGTTTATGCCTAAAATGGTACTATACGGTGATTTTTCATAAGATAAGATTAATTCGGCTAATTAGTTAAAATGGATTTATTAGGTAAAAAGGGGAAGAACTCTTGAAATGAGCATGACTTATGTAGTATTGAGCATATTTGTGTACATGGTTTATATCGTAATTGATTACCCTTGATAAGTCCAAGGTACCATTTTGGGCGACCGACTGACTTAGGTTCGGGCTACATCTTAACGTTCTATTGTTGTTAAGTCTGAGGTACCATTTTGGAGGGCCCGTAGACATATATCTGGGTTATACAATTACTACTGATGAGTCCAAAGTTTCATTCCGGGCGGCTCGGGGACCCCTCAGAATTTTACTTTTCTCCACTAGCCACTACACTGCATGTTCTTGCTTGTGTTTGTGATTGTACTCTACTGTGTACTTGAGTGTCACAATCCAATTTCTCAAGTCGTGATTACACCACCCATAACCCACCGATAGGTAAGAGAAACCCATAACCCAAAACTGCTAGTAATGGGTATATCGGTAGAGACTAAATAACAGAAAGGAAGAAAAACAAAAATAATACAAGGCAAGCCAAAAATATATACATAAGCAAAAATAAATCCCTGCCAGAACTTAGAAGTCACTAGAATAGAGCCACTAACAAAACATAGATGAATACACGTCCAAAAGTGGACCTAAAATATAGATACAACAATGGCTAGCCTCAAAAAGAAAAATATGTGCCACCCAAGCTGAAGAAGACAAAAATGATCTTGAAATGGCAAGTGCTAATTAGCCCTAGTCTCTAAATCTAACAGTAGTAAGCTCGATCTATTAATGGTGGTAGATGATGATCAGACCTACATCACGAAGGTAGATGTAGAGTGTAATGAGTACCAGATATAAGGTACTCAGTAGGCATCATAAGCTGATGGAGGAAGGAAATTGAAAGCATTATGAAAAAGATGAATATACTCAATAGAAGTCCTAATATAATGTCAAAGGTAAGGAAAAGTATCAGTAATAAAGTTAGGAAAAAATAAGCTAAGGGATCTACCTAAGTACACCCAACCGGGCTCGTATAAGCCCCGTCAGGACACACGTGTGCAATTTAAATTAAAATCCAAGTGAACCCCCATAAGCCCACCGAGCACACAAAATGACTATGCTAAAGAGGATAGGAGCTAGGGTTCTCCAAGATTGAATACCCTAGGGATTGAGGTCGGTCCTGTAACCCTGGATACTCATCCAATATGATAGTGTGGTGGAGACGGGGCCTGTAACCCCGATACTCACCATAAATAGCCAACTCAAGAGGGGCAGGGCCAAAACCCCGAAGCTCTTTTATAAATAATGAATCAGTTGAGGCAAGGACTGTACCCAATGCTTTATATAAGTAGTAAGTCCATAGAGGCAGGGCCTGTACCCCGATGCTCCACTCAAATATCTAATCCAGATGCCAATCCAACTCCTTTTTCTAGTAGATGCCTAGTAAATCACCCAAAGTTCTCATTCCTTAGCAAGTCCAAACCATAATTATATAAAGCAGAACATCCATAGATTTTATTTCATAAATAACTAACTCATCATATGCACTCGAACTTCAACCAAAACCAAAACAAGCCGAACACAAGGTCTAGGAACACGGAAAAATCTTAAAAGTCGAAAACTTAGGAAAATATACATAAGGTTGTTCATGTGAGCACAATTATTGCCTAGCTAAGGTCCAACTACCAGAATCTAGTTCACTACGCCATTCTACAAGGATCTAAGCCCATAGGAGTGACACCAGGGAATCTAAAGCAAGTTTCCACTAACCTACACTAAGGCCAACATACCTCGCGGTACCAATAATATAAGACAAAAAGCGGTAATAGAACCGCCAAGTAACAACAAGAATCACAAGCTTTCTATACCTGAAATAGGACCTAAGATATGATTTCTACCCTAAGGCATGTAAATAAGTAACCCAACCCCAACATTTCAATAATTTCAACATGTTTTCACATAATTGAGCTAAATCTAAAGAAATGAATGTTATATCCTACCTGCAGGCCGATCGCGCATGAACCAAGTCACTTTGCTGTAGTTTTTCCTCTTTGGATGACCTATGAGCACTGCCACACTGTCAAAAAAAGAATTAAAATGTCATTACGATCGTTTAGACACTAAAATTGCAAGAAATAGAAATTGACCAATTTTCACAGCCAAAATTAGAGAAAGTGGGACCCACATCCAGAATTTCGAAATGAATCCCACATAATGGTCCTTACAACTACCTAAACTTGTACCTCAAATTTGGGGAAAATTCGAGGCCAAGCTCAATAGAATTCAACTCAACAAGAAAGACATTTTATTTTAGAAAATAAGTGTAGGAAAACAACTATTTACAGAATAATTATCAAAATTAAGCCTTAACAGCCAAAGCCAATAACCCACAATGATCCTCACAAAACAAACCCGCAATTCAGACTTTTGAATCGCTAAATTTGGACCTATATTGGCAAAGAAATCACTTCTCAAAATTCATCAAAATATAGTTGAAAAATCAAATAATGAAACCGCAAAAACAATGTTTTACCTCAAGGAAGCTCAATTTAAAGATTCCAACTATACCACAGCGATCACCTCAAAATATTACACAAGATAAACTCAAGAATCACCCAATTCGAACCTAAAATGATAAACTTATCAATTTTCCAAAATCCCCAATAAAAGCCTAAACTAAATAGCTATATCGGCAATACAAATTGGGCATTTAACTCAAAATACACACCAAAAACAAATTCCTACACCTTCATGAATTCTCCTCAAAATTCCATGCGAGTTAAGCTTTTGAATCACTCAAATCGGCTCTAAAATGACCAAGAAACAACTCCTCAAAATTTGGAAAAAGGGCTGATTTAAACCTGATGCACCATATATAGGCCACCATTTTGTTCTCCGATGGGGTATTTGGAATTTGTTTCAAATCTCGTAAATGCAAATGGACTATGCCACCCTACAAAATTTGACATTCTGGATTTAATAAAGTAGTTAAAATTTCCATACAAGGTCATTACGACTGAATGTGGGTCCCACTCCTAATGTCATTTTTAAGCAAATTCCATCTAGTGGCTCAAAATAAGTCCAGAAGCCTCAGGAGTCGAACGAAAGATCATTCTAGACCAAACTCAACATTTTAAAGCTAACCATGCTGTAAAAAATTTTATTTGAGCACATTTTTCAAGAATGTTGATCAAAGTCAACTAATGACCAGTTTTCAAAGCTAAAATGATTTAAACGCATTGAAAACTCTGGGAGTCGAGTCAACCATGCTTCTACCCTAATTTGGTCATTCCAAAGCTAATGGAACTATCAAAAATTCATTTTGAAGTCATTTTTCTGTACTATAACTCGAGAATTACTTTTCAAGTTAGAAAAGCATTCCAATACATAACTCGCACAAAATCCAAACAAACTCTCAAGCAACCAAGCTATAGGCACCAGCAGGTCATAAATGACTTAGGGCACTATGGAAATACTCTAAATGATGAAACAAAAGCAGTATAAGGAAAATAACCTGGAGGTTCATTACATTGGATATCGTATTCGTGTTATTTGCATAAGTTATATTTGTGGCTGACGATTGTTGTTTACTAAACTATTAGCTAGTGGTATATCACTATCTCACTCTTATATATATACATAATCATCCTGAGCTCGGTCGGCCTATGATGCCTACTAGGTACCCCGTATTTTGGTACTCATGCTGCACTTCTGCATCTTTTCCTGATGCAACTCCCACCACAAGACACCCACCGTGAGCATCGGATATCCCGTAGCTATCCCAAACTTGGATCGTGGTAAGCTTTCGGCATTCAGAAACTTGTTTCTTTCCTTCTTTTTCTTGACTTATTTATTTTGTATTTTTATGAGTCAAGTCTCTTGTATATGTATATAGCCTTCAGTACTTAGTAGCTCCTGTATAGTTGACACCGGGTCTGGGGTTTGTTCAGTGCCACTTTGTCATTTTGGTCACTTTTGAACCCCTTTTGTATATTTTGTATCGCATTACAGATTTATGATATGGCTCACTCCTTATATTTACAATTTCTTGTATTCTACCTCTTATTATTTTTATGTTGATGTAATGACCCTCTAGGTCATTTTTATTTATTTCTAATCTTTTCAGTATTTAGAGCTTTTCTATAGCGACCCCAAGCCATTTATGACTTGCTGGCATAGACAAATTGGTCGTCTTGTTGTTCATTTGTGTTTTACACCTTTTTTCCTATTTTGGAGATTTTGGAGTTTGAAAGGTTGACTTTGGTCAAAACTCCAAAAAGACGGCCTCAGAATAGGATTTGAATGATTCTATCAACTCCGAAATGGCCAAATTAGGCTAGTAGCATAGTCGGCATGCCCATCGAGACTTTCAGTGTGAGTTTGGGGCCATTTGGTGCTTTAGCATTTAAAATTTGGCCTAAGGTTAACTTTGGTCAACATTCTTGGTAAACACACTCAGAATAAAAATTTTACCAGTGCAATTCATTCAGAAATATCAAGTTTTGTCTAAAATGACCTTTCGTGCGTGTTCCAAGGCTTCCGGTCTCATTCCGAGCCCTTTTATGGATTTTGGTTTAATTTGGTTCTTGGGTGTGGGATCCACTTTTTATCTAAACGACCTCTGTTTAAAATTTCAATTGCACCGTTGAGTTTAGAATGCTGAATTTGTTGGGGTAGCATAGTCCATTTGCGCACACAAGATTCTAAATGAATCTCGAGCACCCCATACGAGTTTTTCAACTCCTAAAGTTCAACCGGTGCAGCCTTTGCTGGTGCACCTCTGGTTAGTCTCCGCATTGGAGGACATGGTCCCCGCATTCATAGAGAAGATGAACTTTCCCTCTATGTTAGCAGAGAATAGAAAGCTTTCCCTTCGCGTTGGCGGACCTGGACCCCATGTTCGCAGAGATTTGTTGGCTGGTCGTTTAATTAAGACCAGCAACCATTTCAACCCGACCCCTCCATTTGTTCTTGCGATTTTGGGAGCTAGGAATCTCCAAATTGGGCGATTCCAAGTGCTATGAGTTTATATTGATCGTGGCTATATATTAGTATTTCAGAGGAATTACAAATCGAAGGTTTAAGGTAACTTCTGCCCAAAAGGGGCCATCCTAGCTTAGTTTTAATCTTTTATGGTGATTTAATTTGTTGGGCTGTTTTCCTTCATTTTGAGCATCAATTTTTGCCCCATTATGGGGTACAAGCTCAATAATGTATTTAGAACCTTTTTACGGAGTCAATTTTGAGATTCTCATCTAGAGTCCCATACTCCCTTCTTTTGACCCAATTTTGGACCCGTCTCCAAAAAATGTGATTTTAGTGTCAAAACGTCCATATTGAAGAGTGATCAATATTTTTATAGCGTGGAGGTAATTGGAGATAAATCTACTCTAAGCATTGCGACAGAGTAGATTCTAGATGATCGGATATATAGATTGATAACTATATTGATATAAGAACTGGATCAGGACTAGGTAGGTATATAGAGGCATTCTCGAGCCCCCCCCATGGCAATCCCAGAGAGGCATAATTGGTCTTACTTCCTAGCCGAGACTAGAAGTAGGTGTATATATCTTGGTATAAAGCACTTGGTGCTGATGGTACTAGTGTTTTTATTGTATTACACTCATTCATATATGCATTGCCTATCACCAACATAGTTGTTTGTACCTATTGGTTGTATGGGATGTCGTACGGGTTTGCCTATGTAAGACTCCATAAGTCAGAAAGTTGGAAACAAGGAGAAAATTCTCAAATCTTAAACTGGACCCAAGTTCACAACCATCTCTATGAGTCGTAGAAGTTCCTACGACCCCGTAGAAATGAGTCGAAGAGGGAGTTGTGGTGGTTAGTCATGACCAACCTTAAAGGGAGGTCCTACGACTCATGATTAAGGTATGTTCTTCAGTAGACGACTCGTAGAAAGATCTATAGATGACTTTAGAAGCCTTGTTCAAAATTTTCCCCAAGACAAAGAATACGACTTGAAGAATGAGTCGTAGAAACTATGATGGGTAGTAAAGACCACCCATCACATAACTTCACAGACCCTAGAGTTTGCAGGTTTTTGGGACCTGCAGGATAAGTCTCAGGAATGACTTATTTTCAAGTTGAATGGTTGTAAACTTGACCCGTTCCCAAACTTCAGAGACTTAATTTTGAGACCTTTTCTTGGACCTACAAGACGAGTCGTTTAGATAAATCTTCATCCTTTCGATGACCCATAAGAGTCGGTTCATAGGCTTAAAATTCGGAGTTTAATGAAGGACAATAGGGTTTTCAGATTTCTTCAAGGTTTTTCTTTAATTCTTAGTGAGTTCAAGCAAGCTATGTGGGGATTGATTCATGGGATATTTTCACCCATGAAGTTCCAAATATTTTCTCAAGTTTTCATTCAATTTCAACTGATTATGAACCCTAGTTTTAATGAATTGCACTAGGCTGATTTAATTCCATTTTTAGATGTTATCAATGATTGTTATATGTATGTTCTCAGATTAATTGCATGATTTTAAGTTAAGTTATAGGCAGTTACAATCTTTCCCTATTATGTTATGACCATGTTTATGAGTTTCCATTAGGATATTGACTAAGCACCGAGAGGGCTTCTAGGTGAGGTTTAGTCTGGTAACGTAATTAGTTACCTAAGGGAATCCTAGAATCAACCTAAATTCCAAAACTACGTTGCCCGCATAGGTTTGCTTCATGTCCTATCTAGTGGATCGACATAGCCTAGTTGAATAGTTACTTTTAGAGTATGCCCACATAAGGTAGCCTCCCCTGTTTTGATGCAAGAGTCATTGGCGTGTCTTGATGCAGGATTCATCGAATTCCATGTAATATCTCACATAGTCTTAGATGTCGATTAATGGTTCTATCCCATACAAGTTGGAGTTAAGTTATGAGATGTCAAGTTATGAGTTTATGATAAAGTTTTTATGATATACATTGACCAAGAGTTTCTTATGTTTTAAATTGCTTTTAAGCTTTACTCATATTCATTGTGATTGGTCATGCATCTTGTGGAATATTAATTCATTTTGTTACTCATTCATGCATACCTCACATACTTAGTAGATTCAAATATACTAACGCATATTTTACCTATATTGTCTTATAATGTAGGGACGAACGACCTTCTCGATCATCCTATTTGTGGCAAGTTATTACCCTAGATTTCTCAAGAAGTTGGTGAGTCCTCATTCTATCGATGACATGACTTTTATTCTCATTGTTTACTTGACTTTCTCTTATTGTTCGGGTGAGATAGAAACTTTTCCTAAGCCCCCATCAAACACAAGAATAGAGGCATGTTTAGACGGCTTATGATGTAGTTCAGTTTGGACATCTATTGAATGGTTTTTATTTACTCCCATTCCCTTAAGTTGATGTCTTCCGCTTCTTTCGCTATGTTTCTTTACCTTATGTTCGGGTCGTGACAACCTGTTTGTGAGTGAACCTCTTGGGCACACAAGTTCTCAAGAGGTATTGTCTGACTATTTTTGAACTTGTGGTAGTATAAAAAGTGGTCTTTTGTTTGAAGGTGGTTATTGCCCTTGTTCTTATTTATCTAACCTTTTGTGCAGGTATTTAGTTGATGCGGTCATTTGGGCCTTTATGTGATATATGTGTTTACTACTATTAGTAGGTTGTCACTTAGTTGTACTCCTTTGCTGTGTGTTGTCGTGTTAGGTTCTGCACTGGCGCCACCAGGTACATCTTTGTTTCCTTGCTTGTTTCCTATCTTATCTTCTCCCTTCTTTATATCATATGTTTCTTATTATAGGCTTCCATTTTATCCTTGTTAGTTCTTGTGATATATACTCATTGCTTCTATGTTCATTATACTTACATTATCTTTAGAGATCAATCGACCGATGCCTATTGAGTGTCACTTGTTGGTACTCATATTACATTTCTGCCCCATGCAGATCATAGTATGAGTTTTCTTTCCTGATTTTGATATTGGGCGGAGTAGCTCTTGGATTTTGGAAACTTGGGTGAGCTCTTACCAGGTCTTGGGGTTATCTTGTTCTATTGTTCACATTCTTCTTTTCTGATTATTATTATTATTCACTTCTTTCCTTCCACTTGTGATGGTCCGTTGCCTATGGTTCTGGACTATGGGGTTAGGCTTACCTACTAGTGGGTGATAGTTGGTGTCATCATGACCTGAGAATTTGGGTTGTGACAGTTGATAAAAATTATTGTCTTCCACAAACTTCTATCTGTTGAGGTTTTAGGCTTGCCCACAGTGGAGGGTATAGTAGGCGACATCATGGCCTAGGTTCGGGTCGTGACATTTTTTGTGAAGAAGAATTTTTTTTATGAAGAAGAATAGATTTTCATTTTAATAAGAAAACAAAACAAAAGTAAAAAACTTTATCTAATGAGAGTAATTTTTAGGAAAATAATATTCTTCCCATGAAAGAAAAATATTGAGCAGGATATTTCCAAATATGAAAAGATTTGACCAAGTTTAAAATTGGAAATTTGAATGTAATAAAATTCTTTCAAAATAAATAAAATAAGTAACTACTAAATAACTAAGTGAAAAAATATTATTAAATCACTAATTATATTATATTGTCAAAATAATCCAATAACAATAATAACAATAACAAGAACAATAATAATAACAATAACAATAATGTCATGACCCAATTTCTCGGGTCATGATAGTGCCTACTAATGACCCCCTAGTAGGCAAGCCAATCCAAATCCCGGAACTGTGAGTAATGAGATGTCAGGGTAGAAGACCAATAATTTAAACTAAATACAGTAATGAAATAATAAGAACACAGATGAATGGCGGAAGCAAATAAAAATATATACAAACCAAAAGATCCTTCCCAGAACATGAAAGTTACCTATACAGAGCTACTACAAAATGAGTACAAGTCCCAAAAGTGTAAAACAGAAACAAGACTATCTCAAAGAGAAAAAGACAGACAAAGTATATATACAGAGGGAGACAGATAAATCTGGAACACTGTGTTCTCACCTCGCATCGGGTCACGACTATAGCTAGCTCAAAATCAATGGTGATATCTAGTACTCGAACCTGCATAACAAAAGAAGATGTAGAGTGTAGTATGAGTACTAAATTAACAGGTACCAGTAGGCATCATAGGCCAACTAAGCAAGATAAGTAAAAGTAAACTAAAATGCGAGAACTAACCACAACCAAATATTGAAACAAGAACTCAAGTTAGGTATGTACACGAGCGTACTCAACAAACAAGGAGAAGGAAAGAAACTGGCTAAATCTGACTGGCTCCTATAAGGCCGACGAATATGCTCGTGCACAAGTCTAAAAGTAACAACCTGAATGGACTCACAGAAGCCCAATAGGAGAAAATATAGTCTAAGTAAAACGAGAGAATACAATGAAGTTTCTACAATGCCACAACTTTCCGAGGACTTAAACCGAACCATTCTGTAAGCTTGAAGCTTTAACCAAAGCTGAACAATAGTTAAGGACTTGGACCAAAGAATCATAAGAGGATCAGGGACATGAACCAAGATTTGATAGTAACCAATGACATGAACCAAGGTGTGGATAATCGTGGACTTAAATCATGTGCAAAAGGGACCAAGGACTTGAACCAAGGTAATAGTAGCTATGGACTTGAACCAGGGCTACTAAGTAGCTATGGACTTGAACCAAGGTTGATAGTGGTGGTGGAATTGAACCATTGTCAAGTAAAGTCAGGGACTCAAAAGAGGCAATAATACCAAGACAAGGACTTGAACCACGAACAGAGGCGAATCATTCAGAATTAGGATCAGCGACCAACAAAGTGCCATAAGGAATACCCCCAATCCGAGTGTCATCAATAAATCTCTCTATCCCGATCCATATCCAACCAGGATCGACGAATAGACTTCCAGAACCAAAAACCAGGTGATACGAAACTGATAGAATGGTAGGATATTAAGGATATAAGGTTCCAAAGTTGTATTGCTGCCTAGATAAGGCTCAGACTATTAGACTCAAGTCTGCTATATTAGTCTATAGGGAGCTAATCTATCCAAAACGACGTCGAAAATGTTCCAAGGCCTGCCGGCACTAAAATTATGCAAGTCTTAGGAAACACTAATCTAAGCCTAGACTAAGCCCAGACTTGCTTCCAAGGACATAAACCAAACACACAATACACGCCTTAAGGTATGGATGATCAACACTTGACAAGAGACATGCTCAACTAGCTCGAATTCCCCAAAAATAAAGCCTACAGAATGAATTCTAGGAATTTAGTATGCTCGACACCCAACACCCCCAAACACATACAAATCAGTATGCAAATGCCTAAACATGCTCAGTTTAAAGAGGGAGAAACTGTAGCCTACCTGTAGTCAGATCGTGCGCGCTCCAACTCAAGGAACCAAAGCTTTTCCCTTCTGAATTTCCTTAGAACGATGCTATGCTATAAAAAATATAATTACAATGTCAATACAGTTGTTTTAACACCAAAATTACTAAATACGAAGATGGGTTAAATTTTAGAGTCAAAAGGGGAATGTGGGACCCACTCTGAGAATTATGAAATTGACTCGATGAAAAGGTCTTAAATGTTACCCCAAACGTTTTTCTAAAAAGGAACACAATTCGAGGCTTGAAACAGGCCCAACCCGAACATGTAACAAAAACCCAAAACAAGTAAAAACGGACAACAAGGGCAGCAACTATATTCAAGAAATTATTGGAAACAAATGCCCAAAAACTGAAACCAAACACACTACAATGATCCTCACAAAAACCTCATAGTCTAGGCTCATGAATCACCAAATTTGGACCTAAACTGAGCAAGAAATCATCCTCTTAAATTCCCCAAAAAATGGACCTCAAAAATGAGTTATGGCAGCAGCTAAATCACTATTCTTACCTCTAACGAAGCTTCAAATGTGAATTCCACTCATGCCAACACGTCTCTGCAGAAAACCACAAAGATTAGCCTTTTGAACTGCTAGATTAGCAACCTAAAATGCCTGGAAAATGAAGTCTCAAAATTCTCCAAAACCCTTAGCTCAAAAATCAACATTGGCAGTAACAAAATGGTGCAATTTTTCTCAAACGATTAGTCTTCCACCAATTTCGACTAAACCACAAAGATCTCCATCAAAAATCATGCAAGATAGACCTTTGAATCACTAAATTTGGGTTGAAATTACTCAAGAAATACAAATTTGAAATTAGAAAAAAATTTATGAGAAAGGTTGTATTATAGGGGGAGGGTGAACCGGACCAGTGCACTAACAAATTATTCTTATTTTTAAAGTCCCCGATAGGATGCTCAAGATTCATTCAAAATCTCGTGTATACAAACCAACTATGCTACCCCACCAAATTTGACGTTCTGGACTCAATGGCACACTTAGAATTTCCAGCCAAAGTCATCTTGACAAAAAAGTGGGCTCCACACCCAAGCATCGATTTAAGTTAAAATCTATAAAGAGGCTAAAAATGAGACCGAAAGTCTCGGGAACTGCACAAAAGGTCGTTCTAGAACAAAATCAATATTTTGGAGCTAACCGCACTGACGGTATTTTAGTCCGAGTGCATTTTCTAAGAATTTTGACCAAGTTCAACCTTAGGCCAAATTTCAAAGGCTAAAGTGCCAAATTGCCCTAAACTTGTACCAAAAGTCTCGATACTGGTAACGACCATATTACTAGCCTAACTTGGCTATTTTGAAGCTGATGAAATCATTAAAATTCTATTCTGAGGCCATTTACCTAAAGTAAATATTTAAATCACCTTTTTAGGTTATAAAAGCTCTAAGAGGGGAAATGTGCCTAATGCCCAAACAAATGACCAGGCGAGTGAACAGTCAATGCCAATAAGTCATAAATGACTTGGGGTCTCTACTGAAATGCTCTAAATGGTGAAATGAATGCTTTATTTTAAAAATAACTCGGAGGGTCATTATAATATCCATTAATAAAAGAACATTTGTTCGCGAAAGTAAGAGTCAAGAAGTACTTGAAGGCTCAAATAAGCCAGGGAACTACGTCCACATCTCCTACTTGGTCTCCCAGATATCCTTCTCAACTATCGCACCTATCTAACCCTATGGCCAATATAGAAACTGGATCCTCAATATAACTCAGATGATCATCCAACTCGACCGCATCTTACTGGAGTACATGAGACTCGTCTTCCACAAATCGATGCAAAATAGAAACATAAAAAACTAAATAAATAGTTGAAAAGGCCAGAGGTAAAGCTAACTCATATGCAACCTCACCAAATGTGCTCAAAATATCAAAAGGCCAGTATATTTGGGGCTAAGCTTGACCTGCCTCCCAAATCTCATCACACCCTTCATGGGTGATACAAGAAGGAATACTATATCACTAACGACAAATCTCAACAGTCTACACCTACGATCCACATAGCTCTGGTGTCTACTTTGAGCTATCCTGAGCCCATTCTGAATCACCCTCATGTGATCTAAGGCCTCCTACATCAAGTCTGTTTAGCATGGCCCAGGTCCGTAGATTCAAACCAACCTACCAGAGAGCAACAATGCCTACAATTTAAGGCCTCGAATGGGGCAATCTGAATACTAAAGTGGTAGCTATTGTTGTATGCCAACTCTGCCAAGGGAAAAAACTTGTCCCACTGACAGCCAATTCTATAACACAAACCCTCAACATATCCTCAAGAACCTAAATAGTGCACTTTGACATGCCATCCATTTGCGGGTGAAAATCTGTGTTAAGGTCGACAAAGGTACCCAACTCCTCCCAAAAATTCCTCACAAAGCTAGAAGGGAACTATAAGCCCCAGTGTGAGATGATAAAAAGAGGCACACCATAAAGATGAACTATTTCCTGATTGTAGATATAGGCCAAGATGATGACTTGGTCAATCAATCCATGATCACCCAAATACTATCAAGACCACGGGAAGTATGAGGCAAACCGACAATAAAGTCCATGCTGATACGCTCCCACTTCCACTCAAGAATGGGTAATAACTGAAGATCGCCACAGGCCTCAAATGCTCGACCTTAACCTGGTGACAACTCAAACAACATGACACATAATCTGCAATATCTCTCATCATGTATCTGTAGCAATAATGTTATCTCAAGTCATGATATATCTTAGCGATGCCCGAATGCATAATATCTAGAATCATAGGCCACACTAAAGATCAACTGGATCAAACCCCCACACAGCTGCAGGTGCTGAAGCTGAATGGGAGCAACAACAACTTCACAGCTGTGCAGTACAGCAACTAAGAGGAGTTGCAACCAACCATACCACCTTGGAATTCAGAAGCTACAGCAGCAACCATACAACTACAACAATCCAACACCAACAATCTTCAACTTCCATCTACTTGCAATTGAGGAGCCCTCCAATGGGCACTACAGAACCACTACACACTGGTTTGCTTCCTTGGCTACTTCCTTGTGCAGGTCCACAAAGAATCAAACAAAGGGAGACAGCAACCATTCATGTAGGGGCCTTCTTGCAGCAGCTCCAAGTTACTTTGAGCTCCTTGACACCCAAGCAACTGCTCATGCCATGGCTGCATCACCTACAAGTTACAATTTGCTGCTCTTCAGTCACTAGTTCTCTTAACAACAACTCCAACGTTGCTGGTTATTATAGCTCTATATACTTCCTCTAGTTTCATCCTCCTTAGCGGATAATCATGATTGCGATGCTGTTGCATACTTCCCTTGGACTTACTTGGTACGACAAGACGAAAAAGGGCAAAGATGAAAAGAGCTTCTTCACCCCATGCGACATAGAAGGTTCATATACTTGTTCTTCCTCAATTTAGCTATGTATGGTACGTAGCATAGTTGAATAGGACTAGTGTAGGTTACTTTCTTGTATTCTCATGGAAGGGGAGAGTCTTCCTCATTTATGCTTTCTTAGTCGACTTGTATCGAGAGGAGTCCTCTCATAGGTTTACTGCTTTCTAGTTATAGATAGCTCCTTTTGCTACAGGGATGAGTTAGCCGACCTTAATAGGTTAGCCGACTTATGAACCAACATAGGATCGGAGGTAAGGTTTATGTCCCCCTCCTTGTATTTTTTTGTTTTATTTTATGTTAAGTCTTGGGGGTGATGCTCAACCCCTGACTGTGCACGAGAGGTGGGAGCCTCGTGTAGGGTCTGTTCCCATAAAAAAAAATAGAGATGACCACCGAACCTTAATACCCCATCTAAATCTTGAGCAGCCAAGTCGGCGTTATCTCTCAAAACCTAATCTCGAATGTAACTAAATCCTCATCCTCAAACTGATGGCTGCGAATTTGATCTAAGAAAGATGACTTAGCTCTAACATAAGCTTGCACACACTGGGAATTATAATATCCAACTGAATTATTCAATTTGCTAAGGACTGGATGTCCAAAGCTAACAGTCGCTCCATAGAACAAAGGAAGGATAGACTATACATACTCACTGCCTTTCGACTCAAGGTGTCTGCTACTATATTTACCTTGACCAAATGGTAGAAAATAGAGAGGTCGTAGTCCTTTAGAAGCTCAATCTAGTGGTACTGCCTCAAATTAAGATCCTCTGACTCATAATATACTTAAGTCTCCCGTGATAAGTGTAGATCTCACATTGAACCTCATACAAGTAGTGCCTCAAAATCTTAAGCGCGAAAACTACCGCTGTCAACTCTAAGTCATGAGTGGGGTAGTTGCACTCATGCAGCTTAATCTGTCTCGATGCATAAGTAATAAACCGTACCTACTACATCAATACACAACCCCAACTAATGCCGGAAGTTTCATAATAAATGGTGAATCCCTCTCCCTTAATTGGAAGATTCAATATAGAAGTGGTGGTAAGCAACTCCTTTTGCCTTAGAAATTTTATCTCACACTCCTCCGACCACACAAACAGAATGTCCTGGCGAGTCAAATGAGTCAGAGGTGCTTCTATAGTGGAAAATCCCTCAACAAAGCATCTATAGTACCCAGCCAATCAGACAAAGCTATGAATCTCAGTCATAGAGGTGGGCCTGGCCCAATCACAAATAGCTTCAATATTACCCAAATCTACTATAATGCCATACTTGGACACAACGTGCCCCAAGAATGCTACTGACTCAAGGCAAAACTTGCACTTTGAGAACTTAGCATAAAGCCTTTGATGTCGCAAAGTATGGAGTACTACCCTCAAATGCTGCTCATGCTCATCTCGGCTTTGTGAGTATATCAAAATATCATTGATGAACACTATAACAAATGAGTCCTAGTATGTCCTGAATACCCGAGTCAATAAGTCCATGAACACAGTGAGGCATTACTAAACCCAAAAGACATCACTAGGAACTCATAATGGTTGTAAAGAGTCCTAAATGCGGTCTTAGGAATGTCCACTTCCCTAATCATTAACTAGTGGTAGCCGGATCTCAAATCAATCTTAGAAAATACTATGACACCCTAAAGCTGGTCAAATAGTTCATCAATCCTAGGCATGGGTTAATGGTTCTTTACCGTCACCTTGTTTAACTTTTTGTAATTAATCAACATTTGTATAGTACCATCCTTCTTCTTAACGAATAGGTTTGGGGAACCCCAAGGTGATAGCTAGGCAAAATGAATCCCTTATATAGGAGATCCTAAAGCTGAACATTGAGCTCTCTCAGCTCTGGGGGAACATATAGAATGGTGGGATGAAAATAGAATGAGTACCCAACTCTAAATCAATGGCGAGGTCAATATCACAACCCGTAGGAAAACCGGGTAGGTCGGCCAAAAACATATGTACAAACTCTTGGACAATAGGCACTGAATCAACTATAAGGCCCTCTCTACTAACATATCTAACATACGCCAAATATGCCAAACAACTGCTAGCCACTAAACCTCGAGCCCAAATAAAAGAGATCACCCCAACTAGTGTGCTACTATAAGAACCCTGCCATACCACCGATAGAATACTAAGCATGGCTAAGGTAACGGTCTTGGCATAGAAATCCAAGACTGCACGGTGAGGGGATAACCAGTCCATGCCCAAAATAAAATCAAAATTCACCATATTAAGAAAAATAAGGTCAGCTCTACCACCACATAAGATTAAAGACCTAATTCACTACCAAACAATCACCTATCGGGGTTAAAACATACAACAGCTCCGCTAAGGGCTCTGGACTCATACTCAGTTGAGGGGCGCAATATATAGATATATAAGAATAGGTAGAGCCTAGATCAAATAAAGCGGATGCAGGCTAATGACATAATAGAACCATACCTGTAATCACAACGTTTGAGGCCTCAGCCTCTGCTCTAGATGGAGCTGCATAAAAATGCAAACAACAACACCAACAACAACAATAGTAGCAACAACAACAACAATACTAACAATAGCAGCAACACCAACATGAACAATAATAATAGCAACAACAATAACAACAGCAATGGCAACAACAATATCAGTAGCTACAACAGCAACAACAACAGCAGTAACAACAGCAACAACAATAGTAATAGCAGCAACAACAACAATATCAAAAACAACAACAAAAATAATAATAATAATAACAATAATAATGTAAATTATAAATATCAAACTAAATATAAACTAAAGTATACAATAAAATAAATAAGTTTAAAATACATATTTAATTAAATAGCAATTCAAAAATGGATTATAGGTCGGTCAAAACAGAGTGTCAATAGCTGCCACTCTTTGCTCAACAATGAAGGATGAATTATCGGGTACAGACATTGACTAAAAATCTGATTTTTATCTACTAACTAGATGGTCGTGGTGCGACCAAAAAGGATTGTGAAAACATATTATAGTGGGATACTTCAACTTTAAGTCGCCTATATATGTAATGACCCTCCAGGTCATTTCCTCTATTTTTTGGTCTTTTCAGTATTTAGAGATTTTCTGTAGTGACCCCAAGTTATTTATGACTTACTGGCACTAATAATTCAGTTGTTTGGTCGTTCGTTTGGGTTTTATTCTTGTTTCCCTGTGTTGGAGCTCTTCAACTCTATACGGTTGACTCTGGTCAAAATTCTGGGAAAATGAGCTCACAATGGAATTTTGACAGTTTCATTAGTTCTGGAATGACAAAAGTAGGTTGGTATCGGGGTCGACATAAGTATCGAGGCATTTAGTGTGAGTTTGGGACCATTTGGCACTTTAGCCTTCCAAATTTGGCCTACACTTGACTTTGGTCAATATTCTTCCAAAATACAATCTGATTAAAATTCTACCAAGACGGTTATCTCCAAAATATCTATTTTGATCTAGAATGACCTTTCATACGGTTCCTAAGGTTTTCAGTCTAATTTTGAGCCTCCTTGTGAATTTTGGCTTGAGATGATACTTGGGTGTGGGACCCACCTTTTATTAAAATGACCTCAAATAGAAATTTTGACTGCTCCGTTGAGTTTGAAATGTCGTTTACAAGTTGTTTTCACTTTTAGTTTGCATGTTTGGACTCTAAATGATTTCCAAAGGCTTATTCGAAGTTTTGGGACACTTAGCCCTTCTTCTGGTTTTTGGTTCAGCAAAAATTTTTTCTCCGCATTCATGGAGGGTTAATGAGGTTTCTTTCCACATTCGCAGACATGGAAGCTTTGCGTTCGCAGAGGGTTAATTCTGGAAACTTAAAGTGTCCTTTAAAGCCCTGTTTTTCAACTTATTCTCTCTACTTCAAAATGCGATAACTGAAGCTAGAAGACTCCTAATTGAGTGATTCCAAGTTTGGTGTGTTTGTATTTATCTTGGATATGTAGTGGAGTGTTCGGGAACTATTGGATACTCTCTATTTGAGGTAAATTACATAAAATACATATTGTCTCTATTTGTTTCTTGGCTTTAATGGCCATTTATTTGCATAGGATGTTTTCCCCTAGTTTTGAGTATCAAATTAAGTTGTAATTTGAAACACAAGTTCATTAAGCTCAAATGATTCTATTTACAGAGTCAAATTCAAAATTTCTGATATGGGTCCCACAATTCTGTTTTAGACCTGATTTTGGGCCCATCTTCAAAAAATATGAATTTGGTGTCAAGAAATTCTCATTGACATTGAGATCGATATTTTGTTAGCGTGGAAATAATTAGAAGTGATTCGGAGGTTAAAAGTTTCAATTTGGAGGATTCAGAGCGCGCGTGATCGGCTTCGAGGTAGGCTACGATCTCCCAATTTGACTGAGCTTTAGTAAATATTGTTTAGTATTTATTTGATATGATTTAGGTTTTTATTTGCTGAGTTTAGAACTTTCCTCCTTCTATTCCATTTTCTTGACTCCGAGTGAGCTTAGACTAGCGTAGTCTCTTGAAATCCTTATCTTAGGTTTGTGGCTTTAGTTTCATGTTGAATTAGCAAGATTATCCTTCTTAGGATTGGTATTGATAGCCTTAGACTAGGTTTGAGCCTTATATGCTTCAACTGTATTTCATTGCCCTTATAGTTGGGTGTAGCTTCTAATAGGGCCAGTTATGATGGGTGTGCCTTTGTTCTAGTGCCAGAGACCTTTGTGGCTTGTTGTAGCCATAGGTTTGGCTTATCCGTACTCATTAGAAGTCGAGATTGCATATTTTAAGGTTAGGCATCAATCCTATAGATATTTTCTCCCCTACATGTTATTGACTCAGTTCCCAATTACTTTTATTTTTGTTTAGTGGTAGGCTTGTGATGCCATTAAGTCTATTGTCTAGGACCCGAGGCCATTCGAGGAGAGATTGGACCCCAAGTTAGTTTCTCAGCCTTGTTAGTATGGTATGATTTATGTATTTTTCAGACTGTGTATGCGTCTTGTTTGAATGCTGGTGGTGGCATGCTTGCCTTGATTGAGCATTTTCACATATTTTGTGGTACGATCCTAGATTCTTTATGGGTTTTTCAGCACTATTTTTAGAAGGCTTTCTCATACCTTTATTATTTCTAAACTTGTTTTAACAGGAAACATACCACTTGGATTATTTGGAGACTAGTTTTGAGATCTATGAGGTATTGAGGATGTACTCCTTTTATACTGACCATTTCAGAGGCATCGAGGATGCGCTTAGTTTTTATTGATATCCGGTGTGGCATCGCCTTTCTTACACTTTGGGTGCATCTGGGATCCCTTTAGCCTATAGTTGTTTATCTTGTGCAGCATCACCCTATACATTAACTTATCTACTCACTCTCCAGTAGCACTACGGGGATACTACATATTTATGTGAGACCTGCTTCGGGCTGAGGCAGTGTTTATTAACTTCCCCCATTCTCTGTGGGCCCCTTTGGCCAGTGCACCACTAAACTAGATGAGGGAGCTTTATGGATCCCACCTGGAAAGCCGAGGGATGGGGTGGGTCTATACACTTGTTGATGATCTTTGAGAGACATCAATGATGTTACTAGCTTTACTACAAACTTGCATTCATTAGCAATGCCTATTACCAATATACTTGTTTGTTGTTTAGTCCCTCGGTTTTATGGGGGGCAGGGGTATATTTTCCATTATTTGTACTTTTTGGATGTATGGGCGTCCATTCGGTTTTTATTTAATTATATGTGTACTTACCTCTTATTGTATTATAGTGAGTCTGCAGATTTCCTAGTTTGGACTGATGGTTGGTATTTTTCCTACTAGGTTCAGTCGAATTAGTCCATAGGTGGCTGTGTGTTTTATTGGTGATAATTAGTATTCCATTCTTGATTAGTTAACTCTTATGGGGCCTTCTTATCATAAATAGGTTATTTGTTGGAGCTTTCAAGTGTGTTTTTTGACTCTGATCTTTTTGCTATATATCCTTTACCTTATTTCTTATTATATTTTTTCAGTTCCTGATTAGTTGTTGGTTCTGTATTTATCTTGTTATATGCTATCTATACTTGCTTTATCTATGGAGCTCAATCGGCTTATGTCAACTGAGTACCATCTATTGGTATTTATACTACACTTCTACATCCTGCAGATCATAGTACATGCTATCATCATTAATTTGGACTTGTATGGAGCAACTGTCGATTCATATATTGGGTAAGTTCTTAGTGTCCGAAGTTGTCGATTTCCATCTATTTTGGGCTAGGACTAGTATTTCTTTGCTTTTGAAGACTGTCTGTAGTTATATTTGTATCTTAAAAGCCTTGTACTCCTATTTCGATTTAGATGCTCGATTATCGACTGATGCCAAGTTTTGGGGTGGTTCCTTATGTTTTATTTTAGTTGTGCTCTTTCTTCTAATTACTATTTATTTTCACTTCATTAATTTATCTTTCGCTTGATAGCCTGTTGCCTCTAGTTTTGGGCTAAGGGTTAAGGGCTAGGCTAACCTATTGGTGGGTGTTAGCAGGTGTCATCATGACCTGAGAAATAGGATCGTGATAACTATCTCTGGTTTTATGAGAATTAGGTCATGTGTAGTTCTAGATTTAGAAACAGACAACATTCCTAAAATATAAGACGACAGTACAGGACTTGAGTAGAGGTGATAGAAGTTTGAATTGGTAAGTTTGAAGCATAAGATCGCGTGAGTAACACAACAAGATGGAGTGTGAATACGATTTGTGTTGAAGTGCACCAAAAATAATAACTTAATATCTGATTATAAGGTAGACGAACCTTGATGTCCGTTTATAAAGCGGACAAGCCTTGATGCCCCATTATTAGGCCGACGAGTCTTGATGTTCCTTTTGTATGGTGGATGGACAAACCTTGATGTCCTATTATAAGGCGAACGAGCCTAGATGTCCTATTGTAAGGTGGATGAGCCTTGATGTCCTGTTGTAAGGCGTGCGAGCCTAAATGTCCCGTTGTAAGGTAGATGAGCCTTGACGTCCTATTATAAAGCAGACAAGCCTAACATTTTTAAGGAGGACAAGCCTTGATGTCCCATTTTAAGGCTGACGAGCCTAAACGTTGTTGCCTAATTTGTATTCGGCAGGCCAATGACGATCTAATACCAATAGCAGTTTCAAATAGTAGCTTAATAAGGGTCTCTTTCTAGTAGTAACTAAATAATTACCTAAGTAGCTAAAATAATAGCCTGATTGAGATAGAGGCCAAGAAATAGCTTGATTTGAATAGTAACCAATAATAGCTTAATTCAAATTGAGGCCAAATAGTAGCTTGCTTCGAATAGTAGCCAATAATAGCTTGATTCGAATAGTAGCCAAATAATAGCCTGATTCAAATAGAGGCCAAATAGTAACTTGATTTGAACAATAGCCATTAATAGTTTGGTTCGAATAGTAGCCAAATAATTGCCTGATTTAAATAGTATCTAAATATAACAGCCTAATTCAAATAGAGGCCAAATAGTAGCTCGATTCTCATAGTATCCAGATAATAACTATAAGAATCGAGCTACTATTTGTCTATGTATCCAAATAGTAGCTCGATTCGAATAGTAGCCAGATAATAACTTGATGTCTAATGTGATCTAGAATCACTCTCTATTGAAATTTTTGAGGGATCCTCAAAAATATCTTCCCAGTGTCCAATATAAATTATTTTTACCTTTTTGTGCATTGGAAAGTTGCCCCCAATATGATTTGTGAGGTCTTCTGATCCTGATTATGACTAGGGATGGCAGAGTTGATCTTACTCATAGTCTGTGAGTCTTTGCAATTTGTGGCTGATAAGACCTAATAAGAAAAGAATGAAGAAAATGATGTTTCCTTTCCTTACAGTCAAGGCAAATAGAGAATGGAGGCAGGGAGTGAGGAGACAGAAAAATTACTAAATAAACAGCTTAGAGAATATATATCAGATAAATGAAAAAATAATTAAACAAGATACAAGTTTCCATTTAGACCATGAAATTTATCTTAAGAGGATAAGGATGATGTCTTAGACTATGATGTCTTACGGCCATGATACGTAAAAAGTGAATCCTTAGACCATAAAATGATGTCTGTAAACCATGAAAATGATGCCTTTAGACTATGACGCCTTCGGAACATGATCAACAATAATTAAATTTTACGCCATGAAATGATGTTTGCAGGACATAAAAATGATGCCTTTGGACTATGAAAACATGATCAACAATAATTTAAATCCTTAGGCCATGAAATAATATCCGCAGACTAGGAAAATGATGCATTTAGACTATTACGCCTTACGAATAAATAATGTTTAGGGGGGCGTATCTATTTTTCGAGCATTGTGATACTTGTAGCTTGATATGGTAGTGACTTTGTATAGTTTCCTTCATCTGATGCAATAGGGGCTCGGCGCATATGTAGTTCTTGGGCACAATACAACTTTCGGGTACAACTCGACTCCTCGGGCAGAATGCAATTTTTGAGATCAATGCAATCCTCGAACTCGATGCAATTTTTGGGCTCAATGTAATTCTCGAGCTTAATGTAATTTTTGAGCACAACGCAATTTTTTGAGCATAATGAAATTCTCGAGCTCGATGCACTTTTTGGGCTCCATGTAAAAGCACTTCTCGGGCTCTATGCAGATGCAATTCTCGGGCTCACTGTACTTCTCGAGCTCAATACAGATACAATTTTTGGCTCAATACCCTTCTCAGGCTCAATGCATTTTTTAGGGTCAATGCATATGCAATTCTCAGGCTCAATGCACTTCTCGAGCTTAATGCAGATGCAATTCTTGAGCTCAACCTAATTATTGTAGCTCGATATTATAGAAGCATATGTAATTTTTGTAGCTCGATGTAACAATTGAGGACATGAAGTAGCTTAGACCCTCGTCTTGTTAGAAGTAAGGAGTGTCATTTCATGACGATTGTTCAAACGATATAGGAATTGCTTCTTGCATATGTACCTATCTTTTTTGTGTTCAAAGAAAAATTATTAGTTTATAAAAGGGGGGAAATTGATCTGTGTCTTGGATTTGACTAGCACGTTACACCTTTGATGTCTACTCGAAGGCCAATCTTCTGTTCTGAATGTAATTTTGTCAAAAAATTTTAGGATCACTCAAAAATTTCTGCCTAGTATAAAATTCGGATCTTCTAATGCTTCTTTGTAGAAAGATTTTTCATAAATTTTGAGTCCCTCTCAAGAATTTCCCCCGGCCTCATGATTTTGTGGAAAAATACTTTTCGGTAGAATTTTTTGAGATCCTATCAAAAATCCTTCCCTGGTCTTGTGATTTTGCAAGAAAATGCTATTCTAATATATTTTTTGAGATCTTATCAAAAATTCTTCCCAGTTATATGCTTATAAGGGAAATGAGAAATTTTATTATGATAAGACCGAACTCCATAAGAGTGCCTACGTATCCCCTCTTAAATGGAAATCAAGTCAATTGTAGTTTCAAACACAAAGCAGAAAATCATAAATAAAATATTCCTCAGCAATATTTGAAAATGATAAACTCGAGCCAAACTTTGTTGTTTATTTGATAGCATAAGTATTCCTCTTGTCAGAATCTCGATGGGGTTGGAATGTAGCAATCTAAGCCTCAGATGACATAAACCCTTACCAAAAATTTACTTTATCAACTTCCATCTTGGATGAATTTGGCGCAACATCCTTTAATCATATGGCTTTGGTATCAATCAAGTTTTGAAGTTTATCTTTCAAGGAGTGACACTCTTCAGTTGTGTGCCCCTTCATCCCTAAATGATAAACACAAATCTTATTGGGATCATACCATTTAGATTGAGTGTTTGAGGTTCATAGCAGGGGTAGATGTGATATAACCGGCTACCTTGAGTTTTTCATAGATTTGGGATATAGGTTTGGCTATAGGAGTGTTGTTTTTGATAGACTTCTTATTCTAAAAGTTCAATCAATTTTTGTAGCTTTGTTGGTGAGTTGGGAGAGGTATTTGAAAGTATGTCAGTTGGATAGGATATGTAGGATATTTAGGAGACATTTGATGTGGAAGCCTTTGATATGGTACAAAAGGCACATGATATGGAAAAGTTTGATATAAGAGCGTGTTTGATATTGAGGAGGTTGTTGGCTGGAATTTTATGGGTATAAAATAGAATATAGGTTTAGTGGTATAACTGTGATGTTGGAGTGGATAGGGATAATTTGAAGTTGAGTACTCAGTAGGAGCACAAGAGTAGAGTTCGATTGCTTTTGAGGACGAGAGGTAAAATGGGTTGGTAGAGAATTATTTGGGATGGTGGTCTGATTTTGGTTATCCATGCTTGTTTCAAACGGGAAATTGAGAGGCATTGCCAACTCATTCAAAGGATATTCATCTTCAACAATCTCGACCCTTTATGTAACACTGTTTCTATCAACCATTTTCCTCTTTCCTTTGTGATTCGAATTTGGAAAGGGATGAGGAGGCCCTTTTGATCATTTGTGGTAGGTCATAGTGCACAGATCAACCTTTGGGGAAGGAAAGACAAAAAATAAAAATTAAGAGAAAACCAAGTTAGTAACATTAAACATATTGGATAATAATCACATTGGTTTGCTAAAACAAACATCCTAAAATGAGAGGAGCCTCATTGAGCCAAAGGTAGGCCTAAGGCGACAAGTATGTGATTCATAATAGTTAATACAAGCCTTATTGACAATATTTGGAGTTTAGAGTTAGAGAAAGAAAATAAGAAAGCATACTATTTTATTGATAATAAATGTAATTATTACAACTTTTGAAAAGGATAAATTGCATAAATGAAACTAAGGGAGCATGTGATAAAAAAAAGGGATAATCCTAAAGTTCAATCATCTTCCATGGATTGATTTGAAAACTTCGACATCATGAATCTATAAAAAATAAATTTCTAAACTTCATTTTGTCATAACTTGGCTTGGATTAATTTATCGTGCTCACTTTAACACATAATATGCAATTTTATCTAACGGGTGTTGGAACCCTTTAGACAATAGAGTGATTTCTAATAACATGAATTGACACCAAGGATTTAATCACCTAGGGTTTTATGCATGTATGACTTAATTTTTCTAAGATTTAGATAGACACAAAGTTGAGGTATTCTTATGCGAGAAGGTATGCAGTTCCACAGTAGCAAAAAACTATCCGCTTATACCCACGCATCTACAAACTCTCTAATATAGGATTTTTGAAGAGGATTTTATGAGAAGCGCAAAGGCACAATATCACAAGAAAGAAAAGAGGTTCCCAAGTGGGGGAACTATGAACGGAATGTGAGTTTATCAAAGCAATAACAAGTAGCAATTAGATGAAAGACAGTAACACATAAATAGTTTAAGGAAAGCAGTAAATAAATTTAAAAAGAAAATATGCATATAAAATTAAATAAGACCAAAAAGAAACAAAATAAACACACATAAAGGGTAAAGGTAGGGTTTAACATGTAAACAAGTATCACGACCCAAGTCTAGGGCCTAGACGTGACATGGCGAATGAGGAACACGAGAGTACCTCACCCAAGCCTAGTAGCATTCATTTAGCATTTTATAGGTAATGACAATAAATAAAAAAGCAGAAAATAAGGGGAAAGAGGTAGTAAGGGAACATCATAGACAAAAACCATAATAGTTAAGCTTCAGCTTACATATATACAACAATCCCTATAACTTTAGATTTGGCAGGGCCTAAGACAAGTTCCTAGCTCACCCTCAATCAAATGGAATGAAATTTCATAATAATTTCTAAAGGTCTCAACATATCTTAAGCTAGAAAGATAAAGGAGTATCATTCCCAAAATACGGGAACTCACCAAAAGTAGCCTTCAAGTGAAATCTCAACTAGCCACGTAGAGGAGAACGGGGAAGAACATCGGTCCCTACAGGGTGATATTATGTAGCCAAAATAATATGCATTAGTACTTTGAATGTACTACGTATATAGGAATGCAATATAATGGGAACACATTAAGACATTCATGAGTTAAAATACATGAGTAAAGGCATGTATAAGTAATCAAGTAACTAGCATTCGAAACATTCATTTGTGGGAAGATGACTATAACCGATATTAAGATCATGTGAGCTATAATATAAAATCCAATGTAACCCCCTACATTGGAAGGGGAGACTACTTGCCAAGGTAGAACTCCGTCAATATTCATTTTTTTAACATTTAATGGCCAATTTTGGATCCTCTAGCCTAGACTACAAGGGCTACTATGTTGTCATATAGTTAATGAAATAAAAGGTTACTACTAGAATTCTCTTACCCAACCCCACCTCAAACCTCATTCGGTTCTAAGTCAACCCCACAGAATAGTGTATCATAGTACACAAAAATATATATTTTTTAAGACATCCAATCATCATTCGGTAAAATAGCTCCTTTAAACTTTTAGAGATTCAAGTATGCAAGAATTGTCCTTATTGCATAAAGAACCATTAGCATAGGTGAGAAAGCCCCTTAGCAACATTCATTCTTTCATTCAAAGACTCCCATAATCATAAACATTAGCTTTCATAAACATTTAATTGGAGTCCATAACTTTCAAATCATGCTTTAATGAGAATAGAGTAAAACTTGGTGGGTTCATGTCAAATCATCTTTGTAACACATGTGAAATTGGAATCATGCATAAACACTATAAAATTCATCAATATAAATCATGCTTATAGACAACCAATCATGAATTACAAGAACCTTTAAGGACCTAAGTAAGGAAAATACTTCCAAACCTTCAATACATGCATTTGAAATCATATTACTTCAAAATAGATCAATGACCATTAGCTTAATCATGATTCATGCTTTGAAATAGAAATTTGTGTAACTCCCGAGAGATTCTTACTTGAAAATCAAAGGCTTAGTTAAAAAGGGTTTTGAAATCCATGGGTAGCAGGACCCATGGATAAAGACTCACATATCTTGATAGATTTTGACCCTGGGATTGGAGAGGAGACTTGATCATTCTTGAGGAAACCCTAGAATTTTGCTTGGGAATTGAGGAAACCTTGAAAGGAGCCTTGAGAAGGGAAAGGTTTTGTGAGTTTGAGAGTTAGTGAAAATGAGGGGTTTGGGAAGGCTTAGGGTCCTATGTTAGGGTAGATTTTATCCCAAAAGGAAAGAACTTTACGGATAAAACATAGGAAATGACTAAAATTCCCTACTTAAAACTTGCTTGACAAACCCTACGAACCGTCCTTACGAGTCATAGACCTTTCTACGACTCGTAGAAAGGGCTCGTTCTGCAGGGTCTGAGAAACCCTAAGAACTGAGCCTCTGATCTTCTTCTATGAATCATTTATACAAGTCGTCATCGTGTCTACGGGTCGTAATACCCTTTCGTCCTACTGGATCTGAAAAACATGCAAATCTAAGCCTCTGAAATTTCTCTACGAGTCACTTCTACGACTCGTCAATCCTTCAACAAGTCGTAACGTGGCTCGTAGACTCACTTCCTCCATTAGTCAAATTCACAACCTCAACATCACTTCTATGAGTCAGTCCTACAACTCGTAGAAGCACCTTCGACTCAAAGGTTGAGTCGTAGAAGTTCATACAGTCCATTTTCTAAAGTTTTTCCTTTGTTTTGACTTTTTGACTTACGGGGTCTTACAACAAGTAAAATAAAAAATAAATCATGATAAGTAAAGCGTGAAATCATTTAAGAAAAAATAACTAAATATAGATTAAAAAAATTAGCAAATTGAGAAAAATAAATTAAAGGTAAAAGAAAAGGAATTAAGCATGAAATGAACGAATAAACATATATAAATCAAATAATGGAAAAGGAAATGGAGTAGTATGAAAAAGGCAAGGAATTACGCATGATGATAAAAATAAACAAATAAAAATAAAACCACAAAAATTAAAGCCCACATAAAATACATGACGCGTAATGGTAAGAACCTACTTATATCTCCGGTGGAGTCACCATGTTGTCGCGCCCCATTTTTTTTTAAATGGAATTGCAACGATGTGACAATTGTTTTTAAGATTTAAAAAGAGAAGATCCAGTACCAAATAAGTTAAAGGCGTGTTAGGGCGTCATTTTATACTAACAACAAATAAAGTTAAATTTTAAAAAGGTAAGACGCAATCAGAGATTGGGTAAGGGTTCAAATTACCTTGAAAGGAAGGTGTGAGGCACCTTTCGAGGTCCACAAATGTGAATTCCAGCCGAATCTTATAATTCATGTGGGAAGATATGTGGAAATCAAAGGTCATTAATTAAATAAAGCTATGTGGTAAAGTATGCAAAATTTGAATAAATTGGTGTAAGAAAAGACTAAATGATTAAGTAAGAAACCAATTTATTAGTTATAATTAAAGCAGTTTGAAATAGTCAAATAATCAAACAACAAAAGTTATTTACTGATTGAATGCTAAAAATAAATTAATTAAAAAAACTAATCATAGGAAAAATAACTAAATAAATAATGTAGATACAAGGGACAAAAGAAATACAAGACTTTCCACTAAAGGAAAATTTATCATACTAATAAATAGCTACAACTTTAAACAAACTTATATATCACATTCTAAATATACCATAATTCTAGTTATCTCAAACATATAATTTAAAAGACAAAATGAAATTATGTAATATGTGGTTTTAGGCATAAATTACAATCAACAATACATACAAACTAGTGAAGCTACAAAGTTCATGAATTCAATCAGGTGAAGTATGCTATTAAGACAAAATGAAAAACTTGCCATTAATAATACAAGAGGAAGAGACTGATCTGAATGCTTCCAATAGAACGCTAAAGTATTTGAATAATACAAATAAAAAGAGAAACTAAGCTGAAAATTACAAGAGTAATGGATAGAGAAACTAACCCGGCCAAATGTATAAATATACATTAATTCACCATTTAGTACAAGTTCATGCATAGATCGTGAGTGTTGAGGAAAGAGACAATAGGTGCATTCTCCTAAAAATATGAATTTTGGTAACCACTTTTTTTCTTTTTATAGTGTTTTAAAATAATCTCGAGATCGATAAATCAATATTTGAGATCAAATCAAAATAAATAAATCTTGTTAGTACAATATATACCACCTTAATTTGGGCGAATTTAATGTAAGAGATGAATAAATAAATTAATAACGCATATGTTAAAGTTGAGATAGAGAGAGAGAGAAAGAGGGTGGGATCAGGATATGTTACTCCCTCTATTTTATTTTTTTATGATTGATTCTCTTAAGCGCCTTAAGACAAGACTAAAAGAATTCTTAAAAGAACTATTCAAGAGTACCAAATAAAATATTTTGATATTTAAAAGTCATGTAAAACTTAAAAATATTTATACATTCAAGTTTGAATTTAGTGAAAGTATGTCGATAATTTAGCATAATAAAACTTGTCAAACCTTTTGAGACTTTTAAAAGGGTGACACATAAAATTGAAAAAAAGAAGAGAGTAACGAGTTTGCTTTATTTTTTTATAAATTTATATGTGCGCTTCACATAAGAAGTCAGCTATAATCTGTCTGTTTTTTATCGTTTTCCAAAACATACCTGGATCCCATTGGGGTGGTGACTCCACATAAGCTCTGCTTCGTGCTTTGAATCCTCTACTCACCATGGTTGAATTCTAAGTAACGTCATTCCAAAGTGGTTATGTACATATAAAAAAAATATTCAAAGGGATAAGAGTATGGTTGTTCTTAATGTTTAACTAATCAAACGGATAATTAAATAATAAGAGTACAAAAGACTCTTAATCTTGTCACGACCCGATTTCTAATGGCGCCTATTATGACCCACCAGTAGGCAAGCCGACCTATATTCCGGAACTCCGAATAATGGATGTCAAGATAGAAGACCAATAATTTAATCTAACTATAGTAATGAAATAACAGGAACATACTTGAGCAGGCGAAAACTAACCAAATATATACAAACTTCATCTACTCCCACCATTTCCTGGACTTGAACCGAACCATCCCCAAACTCTGAAGTTCTAACCCTAAGCTGAGAGTAGATGAAGACTTGAACTGAAGATTCATCAGTGAATCAGGAATTGAACCACGTGTAATATGGAACACGTACTTCAGCCTAGTAACCGTAGCTAATGAGTCAACACGAATAAGCTAGACCACGGACTTCAACCGGGTAACTGTAGCTAATGAGTTCACACGAGTAAGCTAGATCACAGACTTCAATCGGGTAACTATAGCCAATGGATTGAACACGGGAAAGCCAGACTATGAACTTCAATCGTGTAGTTGTGGCTAAGGAGCCTGAACACAAATACGCTGGACCACGGACTTCAAAAGGGTATTTATATTTAAGGAACCAAACACAAATAAGCTAAACCGCAGGCTTGAAATGGGTATTTGTAGCTAAGGGATCGAACCAATTTAGGATTAGTGACCAATCGAGCGTCACGGGGAGTACCCCTGAACCGAGTTCCATCAATATATCGCTCCAGCCCTAACCATACAACCAGAATCATCGAGAAGACTTCCAGAATCAAGAACCAAGCAATACAGGAATGTTAGGAGAATAGGGCATTATAGGGGTAAGGTTACAAGCTGTGTTACCGCCTAGCTAAAGCTCAGACTATCAGACTTACGTCTGCTATATCAGTCTACAGGGAGCTAATCGTCTGAAACGACGTCGTAGAAGTTCTAAAGACCAACGATACCAAAATCGCGCAAGTCTAAGACAATCACTAGTCTAAGCCTAGACTAAGGCCCAACATTTTTCCAAATATATAACCACAGGTAATGTATACAACACCAGACGTGGATGAATGAAAATAACAGCGATCATGCTTAAATAGTCCAACAACTTCCTAAAATAGCGCCTAGGATATGAATTCTAGAAATTAGCATGCTCGACACCCCAACCCCTTCAAGTGATATAATTGCCTGAGCATGCTCAATCTCACGAGAGGAAAATCATAGCCAATGTAGGCCAATCGTGCGCGCTCCAACTCACAGAACTGGAGTTTTTTCCTTTCGAGTAGCCTTCGAATGTTGCCACGCTATCAACAATAGAATCACAATATTAACACGGTCGGTATGCCACTAAAATTATCTAATTCAGAGACGGGCCAATTTTGGAGTAAAAAATTGGAAATTATGGGACCTGCTCCAAAATGCACGAAATTGACTCCGAGAATAGGCTCCAACTACTACCTCCATCTCATGTTCCACAAGGGAACACAATGCACACACCAAAGCAGACCCAAACCTAACATGCACAAATGATCAACTTCAAGGCCTAAGAACTTAGAAACGCATGGGAAAAGGGGAATTTTACCTCAAAGGAAGCCTCAACTCCTAATTCTGAACATACCACTGGGTTCTCCTCGAAATTCTACATAATTTAGCCTTTTGAAATCGCCCAAGAAGTGAAGAAGAAAACAAGGTTTAAAGTTCATAGAAATTTTGGAAATTGAGTCTTATGAATGACCCTTTGATATCACGTTAGAGACCCCTCGTTGATCGCTTAAGCGACACCCACCAAAAAGGCGAGCATCGCTTTAGTGACACCTAGTCGCTTAAGTGACCAGTCGTTTTAGCGACAAGGCTATCATTTAAGCGAAACCCGCCCAAGAGGGTTGGCCGCTTTAGCGAGCTCCTGGCTTCTTTAGTGAAACTCACTTTAGCGACCAGATGGTGCAATAATGAGCTTAGGATACTAAATCATCCGACGAAGTGCTCGAGATTCGTTCGAAATCCCGTGCACGCAAATGAGATCTGCTACTCCAACAAATTTGATGTTTTAGACTCAATGATGCATTCGAAATTCCTATATGAGGTCATTTTAATGAAAAAGTTAATCCCACATTCAAGTGCTATTTTGAGCCCATTCCCACAATGGGCCTCGGGATTAGAACAAAAGCCTCGAAAAGCGAACAAAGTGTTGTTCTAGACCAAATTCGACATTTCGGAGCTAACTGCACTATCAAAATTCTCATCTGAGCCTGTCTTCCAAGAATGTTGACCAAAGTCAACTATAGGCCAAATTTCAAAGGCAAAAGTGCCAAATGGTCCTAAGGTTGTACTGATTACCTCGATAATCGTGATGACCACGCTACCAGCCTAATTTTGCAATTCCAACGCTGATGGAACTGTCAGAATTTCGTTATGAGATCGTTTTCCTAAAGGTATGACCGAAGTCAACTCTTTAGGTTATAAAAGCTTCAACTAGGGAAACGAGCATAAAACTCAAACGAATGACCATGCGACCAAATAGTCAGTGCCAGCAAGTCATAAATGAGTTGGGGTTGCTACAGGAATGCTCTAAATGATAAAATGAATGCTAAAATTCAAAAATGACCTAGAGGGTAATTACAACATCCACTACTAAAGGAACTTTCATCCGCAAAAGTAAGAGTCAAGAAGTACCTAAGGCTCAAATAAGTCGGGGAACTGCACCTGCATCTCATGCTCGTTCTCTTAGTAGCCTCCTCGACTAGACGATGCGTCCAACGGACCTTAACCACATGAATGGCTCTGGAACAAAACTGCCTAATATCTATGGCTAAAGTAGCAACTAGATCCTCAATATAGCTCAAACAATCATCCAAGTCAACCGCATCATATAAACCACATGGGACTCATCTGGAACATACCAGCGCAATATAAAAATATGAAAAACTAGATGAATAGTTGAAAAGGATGGAGGCAAAGCTAACTCATATGCAACCTAACCAATTGTCCTCAATATCTCGAAAGGGCCAATATACATGGGGCTAAGCTTGCCCCACCTCCCAAACCTCATCATGCCCTTCATGGGCGATACACGGAGGAATACTTTATCACTAATAGAAAACCTCAACGGTCGACGCCTATGATCCGCATAGCTCTAGTGTCTACTCTGAGCTATCCTAAGCCTATCCTGAATCACCCTCACATGATCTAAGGCCTCCTACATCAAATCTGTATAGCGCGGCCTAGGCTTTATAGACTCAAACAAACAAACTGGAGAGCAACAACGCCTACCATATAAGGCCTCAAACGGGGCCATCTGAATACTGGAGTGGTAGTTGTTGTACGCAAACTCTGCCAAGGGAAAAAATTGATCCCATTGACCCCCAAAATCCATTAAAAAAAGACTGCAACATGTCCTTAAGGACCTGTATAGTGCGCACCGACTGACCATCAGTCTGCTGGTGAAAATTAATGCTAAGGTCGATACGAATACCCAACCCCTCCTGAAAAGTCCTCCAAACGCTATATGTGAACTATGAACCCCGGTCTGAGATGATAAAAACAGGCACACCATGAAGGTGAACCACCTCTCGAATGTAGATACGAGCTAACTTCTCAACAATGTAGGAAGTATGAATAGGAAGGAAGTGTGCTGACTTGGTCAATCGATCCACGATGACCCAAATCCTGTCAAGACCGCGAGAAGTACGAGGCAACCCCACAATGAAATCCTTGGTCATCTGCGCCTATTTCCATTTAGAAATGGGTAATCTTTGAAGCTCACCACCAAGCCTCAAATTCTCGGCCTTAACCTTCTTTCAACTCAAGCAACACGACACATAATCCGCAATATCTCTCTTTATGCCGCTCCACTAGTAGTATTGCCTCAAGTCACAATGAATCTTAATGATGCCCAGATGGATAGAATATCTAGAATCATGGGCCTCGCTAAAGATCATCTAAATCAAACCCCCAACTCTCGTAACACAAAGACGACCACCAAACCTTAAAACCCCATCTGAATCTAAGGTAGCCAAACCAGCGTCACCTCCCCAAACCCAATCTTGAAGTGAAACTAACTTCTTATCCTCAAACTGACGGTTGCAAATTCGGTCCAATAGAGATGAATGAGCTCCCACATAAGCTAATACACCTCAGGAGTCAGAGAGATCAAGTCGAATCATCCGGTTAGCTAAGGACTAGATGTCCAAAACTAATGGTCGCTCCATAGTAGAGAGGAAGGCTAGACTACCCATACTCACCACCTTCTGACTCAAGGTTACACTACTACATTCGCATTGCCTGGATGTTAGAGAATAGAAAGGTCATAGTCATTCAAGAGCTCAATCTAGTAGCGCTATCTCGAATTAAGATCCCTCTGGCTCATAATATACTGAAGGCTCCTGTGATTGGTGTAATTCTCATATCAAACTCCATATAGGTAGTGTCTACAAATCTTAAGTGCAAATACTACCATCGCCAACTCTGAGTCATAAGTGGGTTGGTTGCGGTCGTGCAGCTTAGGTTGCCTCGATGCATAAATAATAACCTAACCTTGCTGCATCAGTACACAACCCAAACCAACGCCAGATGTGTCACAATAAATGGTGAATCCCTCGCCTTTAATTGGAAGAGTCAATATAAGAGCGGTGGTAAACAACTCTTTGAGCCACAGAAATCTCATCTCACATATCTCCGACCACACAAACAGAACATCCTGACAAGTCAACTAAGTCACAGGTGTCTCTACAGTAGAAAACTCCTCAACAAAATGCCTTTAGTACCCTATCAATCTGATGAACCTACGAATCTCATTCACAGAGGTATGTTTGGCCTAATCACGAATAGCCTCAATCTTCGTTGGATCCACCATAATTCCATCCTTGGACACCACATGCCCAAAGAATGTTATGGACTCAAGCCAAAACTTGCACTTTGAGAACTTGACATAAAGTCACTGACCTCTCAAAGTCTGGAGCACTACTCTTAAATGCTGCTCATGCTCATCCCAGCTCCACGAGTATAATAGAATGTCATCGATGAAGACTAGGAAAAATGAGTCCAAGTACGGCCTAAACACCTATGTCATTAAGTCCATGAACATGGCAGGGGGCGTTAGTCAACCCAAAGGACATAACTAGGAACTCATAGTGGCCGTAACGAGACCTAAATATAGTCTTAGGGACGTTCGCTGCCCGAATCCTCAATCGGTGGTAGTCGAATCTCAAATTGACCTTAGAAAATACCACGGGCACCCTGAAGCTGGTTGAATAGGCCATCAATCCTTGGTACAGAGTAATGATTCTTCATCGTCACCTTGTTCAACTGGCTGTAATTAACACACATCCGCATAGTACTGTTCTTCTTCTTACCGAACAGGACAGGGGCACTCCAAGATGATACACTAGGCCGAATGAATCCCTTATCCAGGAAATCCTAAAGTTGAACACTGAGCTCTGCGGAGGCCATATAGTATGGTAGGATGGAAATAGGACAAGTACCCAGCTCTACATCCATGGAAAAGTCAATACCGCGGTCAAGAAGAAGGCTAGGCAAATCGATAGGAAACATATCTGCAAACTCTTGAACTATAGGTACTGAATCAAATGTAGAACCCTCCCTACTCACATCTCTAACACAAACCAAGTATGCCAAAAATTCACTAGCCACTAACCTCCGGGCCTGAACAAAAGAGATCACCCTAACTGGCATGCGACTACAAGAGCCATGCTACATCACCGGCAGAATACTAGGCATGGCTAAGGTAATGGTCTTGGCATAGCAATCCAGGACCGCACGGTGAGGGAATAACCAGTCCATCCAAGAATCAAATTAAAGTCCACCCTATCAAGTAAAATAAGATCAACCCTAGTTTTACACCCCTGAATAGTCACCATACAAGATATAAAGACCTGATCCACTACTAAAAAATCACCTACCAGGTCGAAACATGCAACGGCTCAACTAAGGGCTCTGGACTCATACTCAGTCGAGGGGAACAATATATAGATATATAAGAATATGTGGAGCCGGTATCAAATAAAGTGGATGCAGGCTGATGACATAATAAAACCGTACCTGTGATCACATCGTCCGATGCCTCAGCCTTTCCTCTAGCTAGAGCTGCATAGAAGTGGGCCTGGGCTCCTCTACCTTGCACATTGACTCTGCCTCCTGACCTGCCTCACTAGGGACCACCCTGTGCACCCTAATGGCAACCCCTGCGGTCCTGTCCCTGGCCTACGCCTCTAACTGGATATGATGGTGCTGGCAGGACTAGCTGCTTGTGAAGCTGGTAAGGCTAGCCTGCAGTAAGGGCTCTCGTGGGACCAGTGATCTAGCTCCCCGTACTCATAGCACCCCTAGAACTATCGACTGAAAGTAAGAGGTCTTCCACCTCGACCGAAAGAACCCATAGGTGTACCACCTCAACCCTGACTCGAATCGACACTAAAGCCAACTTGAAGGTGCTGATCACCTTCTGAAGTTTGAAGAGAGGCCTGGAAGGGCAGCTGGACTTACCCAGCTGAAATCTCTAGCGAGATCTATCATAGGACTCTCTGCATCTAAAGTCGCGCTCATCAAAGCTATCCTCCCGCCTAGCTCTCTTGCCGCTTCCCCCTTGGGCCTCGTGACGTAGCTTCTCGAACGTGCGGGCATAGTCTACTACCTCCTGAAATGAGCGCCCCACTGAGACTAAAGGTTGAGTCTTGATCCTTAGCTGGAGCCTCAACCCTCTGACAAAGCATCGAACTCTCTCCTTCTTTGTGGGTAAGATCATCGTGGCATGTCTTGAGAGCTCATGGAATCAGGCCTCATACTCTGATACAGTCATGAAGCCCTACTCCAACCATGAAAACTAATCTCGAAGCTGATCTTTGAGGCTTCTGGGAATGAACCGGGTCAAGAAGGCATTTGAAAACTCAGCCCATGTTACAGGTGGATACCTAGCTGGCCTGGTCTCTAAGTATGTACACCACCACTGCCGGGCGGGACCGTCTAGCTGATAAGCAGTGAAGTCGCCTCCCCTCGACTTTACTAGACCAAAGGTCTACAGCCTCTCTTAGCAAGTGAGTACAAACTCCTGGGTATCCTCACCTCCAGCCCTAGAAAACCTCAGCGATAATATTCTAAGGAACACCCCGAGTATCTTCTACTCCTGAAGTGGCATGACACCCTTCAAATCATCAGGCTGAGTGGCAGGTGTTGGTAGCTGCTGAGCAACGGGTGCTTCTGGTGCAGGCTAGTCCTGCGGCACTGGAGAGACGGTAGCTAGGGCCTGGTGCATACCCCCAATAGCAGCCAAAATCAGGGTGAACATCACCTGTAAGTCTGGAGCTGCAACTGGCTCGGGCGGTGGCTAGGCTAGTCTCGGGCCCACCGGCTGCTGATATACTAGAGCTATTGGTGGCTCCACCTCTAGCTCCAGAGTCTTCTCTTGATCTCGGGCTAGTGTTGCTGCCCTGGCACGACCCTGAGATCGGCCTCTACCTCCAACAAGCGTGCAAGCCATCCTATAAAAGAGTGGAACAAGTAAGATTTCCAGAAACCAATAAGACGCACACTGTATGACATGATACAAAAGAGACTCGTTCCCAATAGACATCTTTTAGCCTCTCGAAGATAAGTTACAGACATTTCTGCATCGATCCGAAGGAATCTACTAGACGTTAGCTCTATGCAAGTGAGACCGGTGAACTTGGGGCTTTGATACCAACTTGGCACGATCCGATTTCTCAAGTCATGATGGCGTCTACTAGGATTCACCAGTAGGCAAGCCGACTCATATCCCGGAACTGCAAGTAATGGGATGTCAGGGTAGAATACCAATAATTCAAACTAACTATAGTAATGAAATAACATGAACATACATGAACGAGCGGAAGCTAACCAAATTTATACAAATAAAAGATCTCTCTAGAACCTGAAAGTCACATGTACAGAGCTACTACAAAAAGAGGAGTACAAGTACAAAAAGTGGACCACGAAAACAGAGTTGTCTCAAAAAGTAAAAGACAGGAGGAGGATTCCCCGAATACCTGAAATAGAGATAATCATAGAAAATGTGAAATATTTGATAGGATCCATTTTGGGAACGTAGAATGTAAGAGAAATTCAAATGTGAAACAATACGTCAACTAAAATACATAGTTGATTAGATCGAGAAATTGCAACAGCTCCTCGCGTCCCCAACTACGAGTGCCACATAACATCACATCATAGTAGGCTTTCGTCAGAAAGCCGTGCTGATTAGCCTCATCCCCAAGCGTTGTCCGAACAAGGTCAGGCATGGTCCATTCTGGGGGTAATACCTTCCCATTTTCATGAACACACCTGTTGTATTCCGCACACATCTTCTTAAATAACAGGTCCAAGTCAGGTAGAGCGCTTTCAGCATCTGACCTCGTGGAAGAGGTACTTGAAAGACTATCTAAAGCTATATTCCTAGTATCTTCAAGCATAAATCGTACATCACTAGACGTTGGATGTCCATAGAGAACTACGGCCTCCTCATTCCATTCCATTTAGGATTAAGAATACGCGTAATCGGATCTTCTTTTTACATATCTCTATTGGGACCCTATTCACCTCTTTGAGTTGAAATAGCTCTTTGATTGAAAGAGGATTATTCCTATAATACATTACTCCAGTCGAGTCCAATGGAATAATTTCAAAATGAAGATATTTTTATTTTGTTCCAAAAGTATATGTATAGAGGGAGACGGGTAAATCCAGAACGTAATGTGCTCACCCTCGCCTCCGATCAGGACCGTAGCTGCCTCAAATCACCGTCGATAGCTATTACTCGGACCTACATCACGAAAACATATGCAGAGTGTAGTATGAGTACCAAAATAATAGGTACACGGTAGGCATCATAGGCCGACTGAGCAAGATAAGCAAAAGTAAGCTGAAGTACGAGTAAATGTACACAACCAAAGACAAGGCAAAAAGTAAATGTAGGTATGTGCACAAGCGTACTCACAAACAAAGAGAAACAATCTAGCTAACTCTGTCGGGCTCCCAAAAACCCGAAGGATACACTCATGCACAAGTCTAAGGTAATGACTTGACGGACTTCCATAAGTCCGACAGGAGCAAGGATAGTTGAAGAAGAATGAACAGAACCAATTGAGTCCCAACAATACCACCATTTCCCGGACTTGAACCGAACCATCCCCAAACTCTGAAGCTTTAACCCTAAGCTGAGAGTAGATGAAGAATTGAATCAAAGATTCATCAGCTAATTAGGAATTGAACCACGTGTAAGCTAGACCACAGACTTCAACCGAGTAACTGTAGCTAATGAGTCGACACGAGTAAGCTAGACCATGGATTTCAACCAGGTAACTGTAGCAAAGGAGTCGAACACGGGAAAGCCAGACCACGGACTTCAACCGGGTAGATGTGGCTAATGATCCTGAACACAAATAAGCAGGACCACAGACTTCAACTGGATATCTATAGCTAAGGAACTAACACAAGTAAGCTAGACCACGGGCTTGAACCGGGTATTGTAGCTAAGGGATCGAAGTGATTTAGGATCATCGACCAACCAAGCTTCACGGGGAGTACCCCCGAACCGACGGCCATCAATACACCGTTTTAGCCCAAACCATAACAACCAAAATCGTCGAGAAGACTTCCAGAATCAAGAACCAAGCGATACATGAATGTTAGGAGAATAGGGCATTATGGGGGTAAGGTTACAACCTGTGTTACCGTGGCTAAAGCTCAGACTATCAGATTCAAGTCTGCTATATCAGCCTATAGGGAGCTAACCATCCGAAACGACGTTAGAGAAGTTCTAAGGACCAACAGCACCAAAATCGCGCAAGTCTAAGGCAATCATTGAAATAATAGAACTTTCTAATTTTTTTATATGAAATAATTTCTTTCTTTTTCTCTTTCTTTTCATACAAATTCAACCAAATATCAATGAGAATAGAAATCGAATATTTTTGACTTGTCAATTCAGTGGGAAATAATAATTGTTTTAGCTGTGAATATAGTGGTCAGTCCTACGTTATTTTTTATGCAACTCTTTTCAGTCAAAATTAAAAATTAAAATGATAGTGTAAAAGACGGTAATAAATAAGAGACCCACAATATAGTACTGGTAGGGAAGGATGTTCATATAGTACAATTTCTTAACGAAAAATAACAAAGAACTACATAAAAAATTAAATTACTAACAAACAAACAAACATATACTAATAAGTATTCTAATATTTCTCTCGTTTCAATTTACGTGATATCATTTGACTTGACATAAAAAATTTAAAATTGTGATCTAAAACATTCTTTGATCATTTGTATGATTATAAATCATTTCATTAATGATTAAAGAAAAATTTTAAAGTTAAATTATTTTTATATTATTAAAAGATAACATTCTTTTAAAAATGAATTAAAGTATAGCGTTAAAGTTGAACAATGTTATAATAAAAAATAATAAAGACGATAGTAACAAAAGTTAAGAAATTAAGGAAGCGCATATTTAACGTGGTAAAGTATACAAATTAGAGACGTAACTCTAATGATTCACAAAATATATTCTAAAGAAAATCCTCATAATTATTGCTCACACGAATAAGGTCCACAAAAAATACTTTCCAACACTAACTCTATATATGGGATATACTATTATAAAGAACATTGAAAATGAGTTTTTTTCCTACAAAAGATGGGATAGAAAGAGTATAAACTAGAGATAAAACTCTAATGATCTTAAACTATATCGCAAGAAAATAACCTCACAAATATTACTTCAAAGAAGAAGTTCGCTCTATGGGATATACAAAATTCTCTATCACATGGAATACTCAATATGAGTTTCTAACAAAATGTGGAATGGTTTAAATGAAGAAAGAAGACCAATATTTATATGGCAAGGTTCTTGCTCCCCAATATTTAAAATACTTTGGCTTCAAAATTAGCCATTTGCACGTGCTTAATTTAGATCATATTTTACATGTATTATATATCTAAAATTTATTTTTTCAAAAGTTTAAATGAAAAGGTGTGACCTTTGTTTGAAGGGGTGTATCCGTTCAGTTACTTTTCATCTATTTTGGCTATATATAAATCAGTTAAAACTTGTCTTTCAAGAAGAGAACAGAACCGCTAATTACTATATATTACAGAGAATCGTTAGTTATTGTTTTCTCAAAAACTTCCCATTAGAAGATCAAGTTCTATCATTCTGGGCTTTCAATAAAATTTCTTTCGCTATATGCTTAGTGTAGAAATTAGAGGCTTGTTATATCCACTAAAATTATTCAAGTACAATGTCGTACAGGAAAGGGATATCATTTTTAGAAAAGCATTTCGTACATATTTCAAGCCTTCAATTCCGTATTCGTTATTCTTCTTTCCTTACAATCTAAAAACGACATTTAAAATTGGAAAAATTACTTGATTGAATGCTTTTTAAAAATTAATTACTGATTTTAGCGATATTTTTTATTTATTACCATTTATAGCAATATATAACAATATTATGATAAATCTACACTTGTATTAAAAGTGAATTATGCATACAATATAAATGTATTATAAGTGTTTTAAAATATATATTATGTTTGTGTAGTAAGAAACTAACATAATGTATTATAAGTCTATTAAAATATGTGATAAATGTATTATTCATCTATAAAACTTGTATTATATATGTTTTATAAATAGTCTCTGCAATATGTATTAAAACTGTATTATAAATATATTATAAGTGTTCAATGAAATTATTTTTTTATTACTATAAATGGTAAATATTTTCTTAATATTATTTATTTATGTAAGTTTCCCTTTAAAATTTTCTGTTTTGCACAGTGTTGTGATCATGGATAGCCCGAGGCTGGACAAGTTGTTGGGCTCGGGGCTAAACCACTAAGAGGCCCAAGAATAAGACAATCCAACAATAGATCGCTTGGAATCCAGATTGAGTAGAGATAAAAGAATTGTCATTGCAATTTTGGGAATTCATGCACATTGTGAAAGAAATTGTCTGATGCTCTCGTCTCTTTCTAGATTCTAATCTTATCATCTCCATTCTTATTTCTATATTCAGTTACTTTTTATTTCAATAATAATTCAATAATTGAAGTGTTGTCATTGTACTTTGGCTATAGGTGATTATTTGACTATTTATACTGAGAAATCGGGTTCATTACATGGGTGCTTTCATCCATCAGACTCTAACAGCGGCTATGTTTCTACCTAGATTCAGTGGCAACGACAACAACAACCAGAAGAGCTGGACTTTTCGGGCAGAGTTGTACTTCACATGCCTTGGCTTCGATGAGAAGGACTAGTTGCCTCGTCCTTCGTTCTACCTTGATGGTGAAGCTCTTACCTGGTTTAATTGGTTGTTTCGCAACAAGCTATTTTTGAATTGGAAGTATTTCGAGGATAGATTTACTCAGCGTTTTCAACAGAAAACTAACAGAGATATGCTGGGTTGTCTAGCTAATTTCTCACAGGTTCATTTTGACTGTGTTAATTTCTTATAGTTTCCAATTAGCTGTAGCCTCTCTTTCCTGCTCCCAGTCATTTTCCAAAGTTCTCTACCTCTGTATAAGCCTACGACACTGGAAGCTCACAGTCGGACCATGTGTTTGATAAATTGCCTGTGAAGTAGAAATATGTAGAGTCAGTAGCATTGATTACTAAAAACAATGTTGAGGTTGAAGACATAGAGACACCATGAATTGAGAATGCAAACTCAGTAGAAGCAAATTTGGTACATGAACCTTCTCCCATTATTGAAGATCAGGTGTTTGACGAAATTTCACACAAAACAGTGAGTTCCAACATTGATGATCTGAAAGTTATTGTCCATGATGTTGACCACTCTGTAACTACAGTTGCCAAGATGTACAACGATGGCTTCTACAAAGATACCAAGGTACCTCTTGCGGTGTTGTATGATATGGAGGGATCTAATACTGATGAGGAGAAAAAATCACAAGATATTGTTAAAAAATTTCTTCCACTGAAAATATTTGATTTGCTGGTTGCTTTAGCTTGTCAAGGAACTGTGATGTCAAATGCAAGTTCGCTACTTGCTGAATTCGATTATTCATTTGTTGTTGCCTTATGGCTTCGCACTATTATTTGTTGGCATAATTATCCAGAAGAATATCGTGGGGATAACCAAAATAGAGCAACGCTTTGCCTTGATTTTGGCTTACCCAAATGCAATTGGGTTGATACTAGCCAGGAGTGCACTATTCCAGGATTCTTGTTGTCTAATAAGTGTTCTTACAAGAACTTGACGTTCTGTATTTTTCTCTTGGAGGTGTCACTTGGTTGGCTCCAGACAGTCATGTTCTTTAGGGGCTTTATCACAATCTACATCTGTTGTTCTTGATAAGTTTTCTTTGGCAAATGAGATTTTCATTCCGACAAGTGACATGCATTATATTGAAGTACTTCTTACCACTGATCATGGAACACCTACCGGTGGGTGTAGTCAACTTACTTTGAGCCAATTTCCCTTTGATCCTGGTGCTAAATTTGTTACTGTACCCATTCGTTTAACTGTAACGGATCTTTGTGTATGGGATTCGAGAATAAGTTTCACGTTCATGGCTCTGATGGGTTACATAGTTAACGTGGAGGCACTACAACTGCAAGGCTATTCTCTCAGGTTTTGCTTGATTGCTTATTCGAACACTATGACAAGAGTGTGGGATCCCGGAAAATCTTGGTGTGCGAATCCCTCCATTTTGCAATCTGATTCGGCACTAGTAGTTGCTCTTTCTCCAAATTTTACTCACTTTTATATTTTTGAAAGGTCTTTCCTTTGACCTGACAACTTGGAGAAGAAATATTCTTGTTTTCCTGTTAACATGGCATGCTGAAAATAAGGTCCGATATGTAGATATGTGTACTTTAGCGACGTGTTTGCTCAAGGTTAATGTTTTCGCAAGTCTTGGCACGCTCCTGCTTTGGAAGGATAATCCTGGCCTTGCCTACTCGATCTGGCTAGACGCCCTTCACTATGGAGGTTCTGTGTAGGATTTCAATCTGAGATTATATTAAAACAAATCTGTAGTTTTTGCTCAGCTAGCATTATGCTAATTTTGGCTTACTTCCTTTGTTGCAAATCTGAAGGACTGGACAGTAAGATCATATTCGTTCCTTTTCAAATGTTTATGACCAGCTTCATATCTAGTTCCCTCGCTGGCATTGACGTTTACTTATGTGCTTTTGGAGCTACCAAACCTTTTATCTCTAGATCAGCTTTCCTTGTTTCAACTCAGCTAGTTTTCTCGGTGAGTTTAGGAGAGCAAAATTGCGCTACATATTCGATTCAAGCTGTTGTGGTGTTAACCATTGGGGTGGGCATTTTCGATATTGGAGCAGGCAATGACTTGCAGACAAGAAATTCAACAGGTAAGAAAATACTTGTCCCTTTGAGTTTTGTTTGGACGGCTGGAACTTGGTCTTTGTTTATTCCTTGGTACACTACTCTTTTCCCTTTCCATGAGGAATCACTATCAGCCAATCTAGTATTTTCAACTACTTTAAGAATCTGTTACATGGTGAATTTGCACACTGCATTTGTGGTAATCAATTCTTTGAGGAGTTGGATCAAACAACTAACAATGATCTTCAATCAATGCTCTGAATTGGAAAATAAAATGGAGCATACTTGGTTGCATCTTAGTTATGGAATTGTTATCATACTACCCTTCAATTCCATTGATGCGAAGTATGTTTCACTTTACGAGAGTGATATTCTTTTATTGTCGTCATTGCTCTACTTGAACCTTGAGGACAAGGTTCTTATTATTGAGGAGGGATGTATTGTTGTGATCATGATAGCCCAGAGGTTGGACAAGCTGCTGGGCTCGGGGATAAACCACGAAGAGGCCCAAGAATAAGACAGCCCAACTATAGATTCGCTTGGGATCCAGGTTGAATAGAGATAAAAGGGTTGTCACTGCAATTTTGGGAATTCATGCAGATTGTGAAAGAAATTGTCAGATGCTCTCATCTCTTTCTAGGGTCTTAACTTCTTATCTCCATTCTTATCTTTATCTTCAGTTACTTGTTATTTCGGTATTTTCCATTGTGATTCAACAGTTGAAGTGTTGTCGTTGTAATTTGCCTATTAGTTATTATAGTACTTGAGTATTGGTTTTGAGGAATCGGTTTTGTTACACAATGCAAGAAAATTTTCTTATTTGTTGGTTTTCTCATCATGAGTTAAAAGGTTATTAGTGAATAGAGCTGTCAAAATGGGCTTGGCCCGTGAGGCCGACTCAACCCAACCCTTGAATTAAGTGGGGTTAGGCTAAAAAATTTCAATCTTTTTAGGAGCGAGGTTTTTTAGCCCAGCCTTATTTGGCTCGCTAGCCTCACAGGCTCAACCCGCGAGCTTCAGAGGCCGGCCCATGGGTCATAAATTTTTAAAATATTTATTATATATTTTAAGTGGTGTTTTATTTTGTCAAATTTTCAGCAACTAGGCAATTGAAGTAATAACTATGAATCTGACTTTTTTTACTTTTGTATTTATGCATAATTTCTCATTTCTCCTTGCTTGTCTATTTTATGAAAAAATGATCATGTAATGTGTGTTGTTATGATGAATTTTATGATTGTTGACTGTTGTATCTTGCATGTTTTATTGTTTTGTAAATATTCCACTAAAGTGGGTGGAACTCATGGACATGTGAATTTTTGATGTATTGATCAATGTTTGATAATCTTTCTAAGAGGCTAATTTGTCCATCTTTTGATTGAAGAGTCAACTCGTCCCAACCCACAACCCGCTTAGGAAAGGATTGAGGTGCTATTTTATAGACTCTTTAGTTAAAAGGGTCAACCCGTCCTAACCCTTTAGGGTTGGGTTGGACTAACCCATTTTGACAGCTCTATTAGTGAACCACAGTGATGATTTGATTTGGTTTGGGTATTCCACAGTTTTGGTTGAAGTTTTTTTGGTGGTGTTGTTCCTAAAGTAGAGAATTAGTTCTATGTTACGTTTTGGCTTCGCTCAAATACCATTGTTCCTTTTGGTCTCATTGAGTATTGTTGACTTCAAATTTGATGTTTCCTCATGGTATCGGATACAATCAAAATTATGAACCAAGATTAATTTGTTCATCTTAATCATTTCAATGGCGCAATTTCATAATGGACAAATTCAAGTTTATACCGACTGCTTTGATGATCTTTTATGTGCTTGATTCGAGTCTTTCTCTTATTCCTCTACTAAAGGAAAGGATGATGATTCTAAAGAACTCAAGGCACAAATAAAAAAGAGAGAAAAACGAAATTGTATGTAGAAGGCACATTCCCAACACACTCTCAGATAGTATTTAAGATCTCTACACTGTTGAACCTTCGACAAAAAAAATATGGAATGCCTTGGAATTCAAATACAAAGTCGAGGAGGAGGTACCAAAAAGCTTCTTTTTGAAGTATTTTGGGTTCAGGTTTAATGATGATAAGTCTATTTTGGCACTAGTATATGAACGGCAGGTTATAATCAGTTGCGGGTTGTGAATATTGAACTTCCTGAATCTTTTCAAATTGGAGCAATTATAACAATATTGACAGCATCCTACAATGGATATAGGAAGACAAATCTCCATGATCTAAAGAATTTTCCTTGGAAGAAATTCAAAAGCACCTTCAAATCGAAGGAGAGAGATAAGAGCAAAAATCCATAGAATTATGCCTAGTGTATCCCGATTTTTTGAATTTCATATTTGAACTATCACTAACTATTTATCACAATACACCCCAACTATTATTTGTTCCCTTTTCCTACCTAAAATATCACCATCGTTCAGGTATAAAAAGGAAAAAGTTGATAGTTGATGTGTCTTTTAATAAATAGTTGATAATAGTTTAGAAAGAAAACTCATACACCCAATAGTTCTGGTATAAAACTCAAAAAAAGTAAAATACTTTAAGTGTGTTTGGCCCTTCAATCAAATTCTTATAATAGCCGCAGTAATAAGGTCAACAGGCACAGAAGGAACAAGGAGAAAAGGGATATAAAGACAAAGAAGACGAAAACAAAGGGACCTCCACAATAGTCTTAAATCTAAGGAAACCAAATGCCAGGCCATTACTTTGTGTCACATTGTAGAGGAACCATTAGCCTTGCTAGTTAGCCGTCAACTGGGCTAAAGCAAAGAAGAGGAAACACTAATAACAAAAAGTAGCGCAGAAGGAAGCCCAACAGCAGAGAATGAAGACAAGCTCACAGTTTTTGAAGCTCCAATAAATACTGAAAAGATACTAGATATAGGGTAGCAATTGTTGACAAGAATGCTATTTCTCCTATCGGGGTTTTGCACAATCTTGTTTCACATAATATCAGTCAGAAAACATCCACCAATCAAGAAAGAATAGAATATGATGATGAAAATATAGTGTAGAATCTTGAAGAAATTGCAAAACAAACTGACATTTCGCCAAGATCCATTCCCATTCCCGAAGGACTAAAAAGAGGAAAGAAACGGAAGCAATGTCACACAAAAACCCCTTGGGAAGATCACAAGAGGAGAAGCTATTAAGAACAATATCAAATGATGATGAAAGCTGTCATTTAAAATATTAGATCAATTAGAACTCAACAAGCCTTCACAAGCTACAAATGTTAGACAGACACCACCATTTTTTTTCTAATTGGCTTAATGAAACCATTTCAACAACCTATACATGTTCAGAAGTATGGTAGAAGACTAGGCTTAAGACAAGCATGGTCTAATTGTTCTGGTAAGATCTCGCACTTTATGAATGACTCAATGAATGTGAAAATTAAAATGGACATAATACACAAATCACTTTGAAGTTGTTTGTTCAAGAGAAGGGCCTACATGTAATAACAACATTGGTAAATGTTAAGTGTGATGCCACAGAGAGATTGCAGTTGAGGGACAACATATATCAACTTGCTAGAAACATGTCTTTGCCATGGTTAGTAGATGGAGATTTCAATGTGATTATCAGTGAAGAAAAGAAAATAGGTGGTCTTCCAGTGTCAAGTATCTTCTTTTTTGGTAAGAACTCTTCAGAGTTGGGGGATGTAAGGAGGAAGACCTTTCAAATGGTAGAATGGAAGAACTGATGAATAATGCATTTTCTAAAGTCTTGACAAAGTGGTTACAAATCAGATGGTAAATACCAGCTTGGGGCAATTAGAGGTGGAGCATCTTTCAAGAACTGGATCAGACCATGCCCCTTTGTTCCTCACTTTTGTAGGACAAGCAGATGCAGTCAACAAGCCATTCCAATTCCTAATTTTTTAGATGGAGCCAAGGATTTCTTGAAAACAGTGGAACAAAATTGGGTTGCTAATTTTGAGGGATGTCCTTCTTTCTAAAGTTTAAGAAGAATATTGAACATGTAACAAGGACTAACAAAATAGAGCAAAAAGATGGTAATATCTTTAGATAGATGATAATCAGGGAAGAGATTGTGAAAATCAAGAAAGACCTTTTTCCAAGAATTGCCAACAGCTAAAAACGGAATGGTACTCCAACAAGCTCAAGTTGAGATTAAGAAGTAACTACATTTTGAAAAAGAATCCTGGAGACAAAAGGCTAGAGTGACCTGAATGGTAAAAGGAGACAGAAACACAAGATTCTTCTATAACCTTGTAAATGGTAGAAGAAAAAGGTTACAGATCAGGACTCAGAACAATGAAGGGGATTGGTTACAAATGGTTGATGAGGTAATACAATTTTATCAAAAGCAGTTCCCTCATCAGGAGGAAGGAACCGATTTTCCATTGCTTACACACATTCTTTACCTAGTAAGCCTTGAGGATAAGATCTTCTATGTGCCACCCCTTATTAACAAAAGTCAAGAAGGTAGTTTTCTCTCTAGATGGATTCAGGACCAGATGGTTTGCTTGACAATTTTTTTAATACTACTAGGAGGTATTAGGGGAAGATGTATTTAAAGTGGTTAAAATTTTCTATAATGGAGACACCCTTTCCAAATCTAATCACTCATACCAACCTAATTTTACTCTTTAGAAAAGACAGGGTTCAAATCTCTGATCTAAAGGCCGATCAGCCTAAGCAACTTCATTAATAAAGTTATTTCTAGGGTGGACTGAAAGAAATTCTGCCTACCTTAAACATCTACAAATCAATATGATGTTTTTAAATATGATTTTATAAAAGGTAGATACATTATTCAGAATGTAATTTTGACTCAAGAGAATGTCATAAATATCAAAATGAGGGAAAAGCCAGTCAATGTAGTGATTAAACTAAATATGATTAAGCCATATGTTAAAGTGCCTTGGCTATACTTATCCAAGATTCTGAGAAGGTTAGAGTTTCCTGAAATCATTATAGATATGATATGGAGGATTATTGCTAACAATTGGTACTTTATTCTGTTCAATGGATAGAGCTATGGATTTTTTTCATTCCCCTAGGAGAGTAAAACAAGGAGTCCCTCTATCCCTAACTCAGTTTATACTCTCAGCATAAGTCTTGGCCAAAGTATTAAACTCTTTATTTTAGGATTTCATTAATAAAGAATATGGCATGTCCCCAGTGAAGTGCTAATCTCAATCATCTATCCTATGCATATGACACCATTATATTTGTCTATGTTGACAAGAAATGCCTAGAAATGACCGTCAATATACCACAGGAATATGAAAGAAAATCACGACAACTGATGAACAGGGATAAGTGCTCAATCTACATGTTCGAAAACACAACAACCACACTGGTTTAGGAGGTGCAATCAGGTTACTGGTTTTAACAAAGGGTAGTTCTCATTCATGTATCTAGGGTGACCAATTTTCCATTTCAAGAAGAAAAATATTTATTATAATGAACTGATCATAAGGTGAAGGACAGACTATAAAACTGGAAAGGAAAATTGCTTTTCTATGAAAGATAGGCAGTACTCATCAACAGTGTGTTGCAGAGCATGCCTATCTCCCATCAGCATCCCAACAAAGTATACCATCTAGGATCGAATTTTTGCTAAATGTTTTTGTAGTAACAAGGAAGAAGAAAGAAACAGACATTGATTAGTATGGTTGAAGGTGTGCCTACCCAAAAATGAAGGGATTCTGGATTTTAGATCACTTTTTGATGTGTCTAGAGAATTATTTGCAAAGTTGTGGTAGACTTTCAGAACCACAATGTCACCATGAACTAATTATATGTTGAACAAATACTGCAAGAAAAAGATGATTGCAGAAGTACAATGAAAATGAGTCTCATAGATGTGGAAAAAGATGCTTGAAGCAAAAGACGATACAAAATAAGAGATTTGATAGGAACCCAGAAATGGATGCTCTGATACCTGGTTTGATAACTGGACAAACTAGGCCTTCTCATTAATATCCTTCCTTTTAAGCCCCATATTGATGAAAGTATAGATGATATAAGCTACTTTATGGAGAAAAACAATTGGAACACTACATTGTTACAACAATATAGTCTTGAAGACATTGTTGCTCACATCTACAGTGAGCTTGCCATCTTAGAGAGATCAGAGGAGTGGGATAAGCCATAGTACATGGTCACTAGGAGTGGTAGATTCACACTGACCAATTCTTGGGAACTCTCAAGGCAGAAGGGACATGTAGAGAGTATTTCAACAGAATGTAGATCAAAGGCATGCCTTACAAGATTGCCTTCTCAAACTGTCAGTAGATGACATTTTGGCAAAATGCCAAATTTCTATAGTCTCTATTTGCAGGTGTTGTTTCCAACAACAACAGACAATTGATCATCTCCTTATAAACAGCCCCTATGCAAATGATATCTAGAATGTCTTTATAGCAGTTGCAGGGATACATGGACAATTTGTACAGGTCAAGCAAGCCATAAAAAAGTGGTGGATGATAGATTAAATTCCTAAGGTCAAGCCACTTTACCAGGCAGCTCCAACTATTATAATGTGGTAATCATGAAAGAGGAGGAATGCTTTTATGTATAGGAATTCAATGTCATAAGATTAACTATAATCTCTACTTACTAGTAACAACAAGATACCCCTGGCTAAAAGACATCCCAAAAAGTTGGAGCAACATGGTACACTACTTTGAGGGTTATAGGCCAAAAATAGGTTGCAAATATGTAAAATGGGATCTGCCTTCCTGAAGTTGGTACAATTGCAACAGAGAGGGTGCCTCAAGAGGAAACCCTGTCCAAAATTCTATTTCTTACTTCATAAGAGATGACAGAGGAAATCTCATTTATGCATATACTAAGACTATTCTTGATACTACGAGTATATGTGCATAGGCAAAAAGCTATCCTAGAAGCTTTTGATTATTGGGTCATAATATCATGCCAGTTCTTATGGAGACAGACTCTCTTAGCATAAAGAAAATAATGTATTGGAAATGGGAGATCCCAAGGAACATTAGTATGGAGGTACACAAATTTAAAATGTGGAGGAGTAGAGAGGAGAACCAAATCAACCATGTTCTCATAGAAGGCAACAAGCTGACATATTCTTTTATTAATATAGTTTTTAATTTTATAGGTTCAGTTCAATATAACAATTTTCAGGAATTGCCTATAGAATCCAGGCGAATCCTACATGTAGATAAGTTCAGTCTTCCTCATCTTAGATTCAACACACAAAAAATAAGAGAACCAAATTGAAGGGCATATACAAAAAAAAGTCACATCAGAGTCTAGTAGTCATCAAAGTTCACATTAATACAAGATACAACAAACAATGCAAATATACCATAGAGTTTATTATACAGTTGCTCGGCTAGACAGTAGTATCAACTTCATCGGACGTTCAATCTGTCCGCACGACAACAAAGGATGATTAATCAAGGAAAGCAGTAACAAGTTTCTACTACTGAGTCTATGAATGGGTTTGGTACTTGAACATTGTCCATGCAAAACCTCAAACAACTAAGATCAAAGAAATTCATTTGAATCCACCATGTCTGGTGGGAGCTCTGAGATGTCTAAGGTGGATTCAACCCAAATCTTAGTTGATTATGAAGATTTCTAGTGGAAATTAGTTTTAGGTTTCAACCTTTCACAAAGATAACAAATGTAGAAGCGTCAGTTTACCGTGAATCTCCTTCATAGCTGGAGCATCGTATCGTTGCCTATTATGCCGACCATCTTTGGAGGCAGAGACGTTTTCGACGGAGTGTTCGAAGACGAGAATTGTTGTCTCTATTTGTCCATTCACTTTCCTTTTTGCATCTGTTTTTTTGTTTGTTTGTTTTTTTGTCTTTATTTGTTATTTCGTTTTTGGGTCATAGCCGGTTGTGCTTGGCTTTTGTGATGTTGGACCTCTTTTGATTCAATAAAATCGGAGTTCCATAGGCTTCTTAATTAATTAATTTTTTCTAAAAAAAAAACAAAGGTTAAGTTGCTCATTCAACAAAGAAGTTTGTGCTAACAACTGGTGATTTTATCTCCCGAAATTAAAGGGATTTAAACGATTGGTTCAATAATTGCTCTTTGACCCTAATTCATTTAATCAAATGAAATAGGAAGAGAAGCTGCCAAAGAATGAATAAATTACAAATTTGTACATATATTCTACAATTCTCTCAACACCAAAATGAACCCATGTCCTCTAGTTCTCTCAACTTTTCACCTCTTCCTTTGGTAGCTAGAGTAACTGCTTGTTATTATCCAATTTAATAATTCTATCAAACAGACTTCTTTGGCTTCTCTTCTCCTCTCCTCTTGTGCTAAATACTTGCAACCAAAGATTGGTTGCAGAATAATGCCCATTCCCTGCATTTCAAGTTGTCATGTAAATTAAGGTTCAAAAGGTTCCTTGGAGATTCTTGATTCCAGGCTTCGATCCAAGGACTTCAAGCTACAGAACTCACTCTTGGTTCATCATATCGAACATGTTTTTTTCCCTTTGTTTCATTGCTAATTATACAATGTTTGTTCTTTTGCTAATTATACAATGTTTGTTCTTTTTATGTTCATTGAACCTTGTCTTGGATTTGGTGTTCATTATCGATTCTTCGCTGGACATAGAGGGTACTAATTGGCTTGGCTTTGGAGTAGTGATCATTAATTCTAGCTTCATCGTTGAACTACTACTCATTAAGATGAAGCCATTTAGTTAGTCAGCTCTGAATCAGAACTCACTGTTTGAAATTTCAACAAGGGCATGAAATTTTGACTTTGGGAAAGGCATCTAATCCTTGGCGCTTGATAATTGAAGAATGCTAGCTAGTAGTAATGATGGGTTAACTACAGCATACTACAGTATTTTCCTTGAAATGGTATATCTGAGTCCCTTCTTTTCTCTTTGACACCTTAGAAGCAAAGACATCCAATGCTTCTTTCATCCACGGATGCCAACATACTTCCCTCGCTTCACTAAACTTCACCTGCAATATTGAAAATCAAATACATCTTCATTTGAAATCCGAGTGCATTCAATTTCGACATTAGCTATCACTACAACAAAAATAATATTTAACGGTAATTAATATACATATTAATAAAAAGTGGTAAAGTCTTTATCAATATTAGTTAATCATGAGATCAAATATTACTATATATAGACTTTAGCAGCATTTACAAAGAATGATAAAATATAATTGTTATTAGTTATTAAATCTAAAAGATCATTTTTAATCAAGTGTATAATACTTATTGACAACAGACGTACCCATAAACGTCGACGGACACTTTTCTCAGGCCAATCATCTAGTTCCTCCGTGACACGCAGAGGAAACATGTGGCCCTCATGAAATGTGCCTTGGCTTTTGCTTTTGAAACTCCAGGTCCCTAAATATTCCTGCAAATATATAGAATGATGAGCAAAATGGCTTGTAAGAAAACAATACTAATAATAATAATTATGCCTAAAGAAATTCATTTAAATACGAACCTGAACCTGAACCTCACCAACGACTCCAGCTTCTTCAAAGGTCTCTCTTGAAGCTGCCTCTTCCAATGATTCATCAATTTCCCAACCACCCTGCATTTTAATTGGTCATTTCCCACATACATATTCAATTCAATTGAATTGTACAAATATATACCTTAGGGAACATCATTCTTGGATTCTTCTGTGAGCTGATCAATAAAAATTCCAAATCATCAATTGGGGTACCCTGCTGAACACATGATGATGGGTCCCTTTTTATGCATCTGTATGGAATGCATCTGCCACACCAATTATCGTAAGCACAATTAATCTCCATATTCCACATTTGGCATTTTTAAATAAAATTAAAAAGAGAAAAATTGCATTGAAATTAAGGATTAAAGAAAATAAAAGAACAGAGACCCAACAACTTGACGGCAACCACGATTGTATCGCTGCAAATCTCTTCCTGTGCGGGAATTCATAGAGAAAGATTTCTTGATTTGCATTATTCAAGAAACACAAATTTCTTTTTTCCTTCAAATAAAACGTTTCTGAAACAAAAAGGGTATACAAGAGAAGACACAAATATATATAGGATTGAAATTAGGCAGTTATAGAGAGACAAATTTTTTGCGCGTACAATTTATGTTTAGCTATTTTCTTGGGTTACATCTTATTATTTTGGGAAAAAATAAATGCCAAAAAACTAAACGAATTTTTTTTATTTTATTTTCTTTTTATTAATATAATAATTGTGTGGATAATATGAAAATGCTCTGTAATGTTTGTTTCTCCGTTCCTGTAGTAGCAAAGGAGAGACAAAGAAATATGAGAATTAATGCGCCTATGGTAGTGGACAGGTTATGCGTGGTTCAATCATTTTGGTAGTATTGTATTTTACAACCCATTAAAATAACATTGTAATTATATATACTATTTGTTTGTTTGTCAACATAATTATAATATAATTTCATGTCTCATATTTGGTTACACAAATATAATTACATAATTAAATAAAAATAATAATAATTTAATTAGTGTAATCTCATAAGTGATGTTTAAAAAGAATAATTTTTTTACAGATTTCACATCTATCTCGTAAAGGTGATACATTTTATTAAATGCACATCTAAACTATGAGAAGTCTTAAACACCCCCTCAAACATGAATACTTGTAATTATTTACTCTCATAAACTATGAGAAGTCTTAATTATTCACTCAAACATGATTTTTTTAAATTATTTGCCCCCCTACCCCTAATATGCCACATGATTAAAAAGAATTACTCTGTTTCAATTTATATGACTCATTTTCCTAAATCTCAAAAGGAATGCCACATTTTATATTTAGTACAAATTTTACTTTAAAATTTTGATTTTACCCCTAATGAAATCATTATTGTCATACAAATATTATGACTTATTTAGACCACATCTTTCTTAAATTTCATTTCAAGTTAAACTATATTATATAAATAGGAACAACAATTAAATTTTTACTAAATATAGAAACACGTCGTTTCGTTAGGAATTGTCTAAAACCAAAAGTGAGTCATATAAATTGGAGATAGTATTTTTTTTTTGTCTTGTGACATTGGGGGTAAATAGTTTCAAAAATTCATGTTTGAGGGAGTAATTAAGATTTCTCATAGATTAGGGCAGTAAATAGTTTAGAAATTCATGTTTGAGGAGGTAATTAAGACTTCTCATAGTTTAAATGTGTATTTAACAAAATGTGTCAAATTTAAAATGATTTTTAACTATTAACTCAAATAAATTTCAACGCATAACAACTATGTATGCATACAATAAATCTTGGATTTTAACTATTACTAAGTACTAGATATTTAAAATCATTTTCAAAAAAATAATAATTAATAATGATAAAATTTAAAACTAATATTATAAAGAGTAATTTGTATCTTCTGCTCATGTGAATATAATGAAATTCATGTTTCGTTTGGAACTTTTTTGATGATAAATAGAAAGAAAAAAAAACTAGTAACATAACAACTTTTTAAGCTAGTGTTGTCACATATTTGAACTGAAAGAGATTGTTTGTGAACATAAAAAAACATATTTGGAAATTACGAACTGCAAATTGTAATTGCTCCTTCTTAATTATATCCAATTTTGGGTTGATAAATTAATTAATTTGGCTAAATGAATAATTCAAAACCCGATATTATTATATCAAAATCCAATTACAACATGTCCATCCAACCATGATCTCAAAGTTATATAAAAAGTTTGAAATATTACAATCCAATATCTTGAGACTTGACGTACTCTAGTTTATAAAATATGTACAAAATATATAAGTCATGTATATTTAGTATAGATACAATTTTAGGAAATTTTATCACTAGTTAGTCCGACTCAAATTTACATAATGTTGGCCAAATTTCTAAACTTGAACCGAGTAAAGTCTGCTTTTTTTTAAAAAATAATAAAAAAAATTGCTTTTATAATGTTGTTGACAACTGAGAAATATTAGATATGTTTTACTATGAATGTCCTTTTCGTGATTTGCATGCGCCAGCTGCAATAGATCAAGACAAATTGACTAAAACATACTCAGAAGCACGTATTTATGAAAAATAAAAAGGAGAATAGAGGCAAACAAAATTGTCAAATCTCCCTATAGTAATAAGTTTCTCTGAGAATTCATTAGTGTTATAATGAGGTGTTGTTATAATTAATAATACGCAAAAAATAGTTAATGATTTTGTATACTAAAAAGAATAAATATATTTGTTAATCACTTTAAACAAAAAAATAAAAAAGAGCATGAATATGAAAAAGGAAAACATCAGTAGCATTTTCTCATAAAATTATGATCATAACTAATTAGCACTATATGAATATATTTTTTTTAGATATTTGTATATGAATTTTACTATGTGCATGACATTATTGATGATTATCTGTCACGTCTCGAGCTTACATTCTGGATGTAACCGGCACTTGAAAATCATTATTGATCTTAAGCGAACCACTTGACCTAACTAACTCACTCTGCAAAAGACTTAACTCGAACAAGGAGTAACATCAAGTGGGCATTTAAAACAGTCTCATCAATCTTAATTAATAACTTAAATTGCTCATATAAAAACATAAGTCAAATATCATAACTTCAATAATGAAAATCGTTTTAAAATAGACTCTGAATGACTCGACATGACTCCTCTCTACTCAGTATATGAACTAACTACTAAGAAGGTGCCGAGACAAGCCCACAACTATCTCAAGGAACTAACATAATGAAAGAAACTAAAATGTGAAGGAGCTCCTCTAAATGCAAAGATGTCTTATCAAAAGCTCGGGAAGATAGATCCTCAACGGTGTGCCTGTTGATGATCTCTAACACATGTATCTGCATCATAAAATGATGCAGGTCAAATAATGTCAATACATGAAATGTACGAGTATGTAAAATGGCAAAAGGAAACTTACATCAAGATACTCAACTAAAGGAACTCATCTCAGAAAATGACTCAACTCAGTAGAACATGTAATGTAATAAAACAATGCTTTATAAGACATGCAATAATAGATGCATCTCAATATAGTAAAATATATCATTCTTACTTCATTGGGGGAGTTTCTTTAATCGAAAACCATTACTTATGAGCTAGTAATGATACAACGAAGCAATGTCCTTCCATATCTGTTCAATACTTTGTCAGGTAGAGGACGTTACATCATCTCTGGATCCATATAAAAAGTCCTCTTTTGGAACTGTGAGGAGTCTCACGAATGAATGGTATGATTCTATCCTACGTTGGCTACATCGTTTATGGAGATTGGGTTATTTAACCTCTTACCTAAGTCGGTGCTCAATACTACTCCCAGAACATTATTATGCTCATATACATCAAGTAAGTGAATTACTCAAAAAATACATCTCATCTAGTCTCATTGGACTATTACATCAATTTACATCATCTTCTCTTATCTTAATTATAGGTACATCTCATCTCAATCATGCATTTGAAAACATACATGAACTTCTCAAAATATAACATTTAAAATGTATTAATACTCATACTAGGAAATAGACATCAGTAGACTTCTTCAAACTCAACATCATGTTCAATTAAAAACCATAATCCTTCTTTTAACATCAATAATGCATAAAATATCTAATGCAAACTTCAACTAGGGTTCATGTGAATGCAAACATGAATCCATAACCTCAAATATTAACTTATCAATTATAATATAATATACATACTAGAACTCAATAAAGGAGTACGTAAATACATCAAAATTCACTTTTATGGAATCGAAAACTCAAAATCATAACTCAATTTGACTTTATGAATATGTAGGGAACGAGGACGGATTTAGTCCAACGTTCTGATAGCCTTACACATCTGGAATGACGATAATCTACTCAAAAATTGAAGACCTCGCTTGAAAACCTGGAATCCTAGCTCTTCTTCTTCTCTCCAATCCTTTCTCTCAAAATTTCTAAGTGTTGATGAGAGAAAAAAATCCCTTGGGTACTGATAAGGGATTGAATTTAGTCCCAAAATGGGTTAGTTTGGGAGAGATGGGAAAATACCAAACTAACTCTCATTAAATTGGTTGTGGGTTGTCTACGGATGCCTTCCTACAGACCATAGGGTCCTCCATATAGGAACCTTGGTCCAAAAGTTGGACTCTCTGGAAATTGGTGAGAGGGTCTACGAATAAGCTCCTATGAGTCATAGACCTATTAGCGGGTCGTGGGTCTAGCTTGTAGGAAGTCAGGCACTTGCTTGAGGTTTCTAAAAGTTGACCTATGGACCCCCTCCTACGGGTTGTCGAACTGTCTATAGACCGTCCTGCTAACTCATAGGAAGGGTCCTGCATACTTGGATCTTAGGGTATCTGATCCCCCTACTACGAGCCTCATCTACAGTTCGTAGGAATTCCTATGCCCATAGAAGCCACTCATAGGGTGGGTTAAAAGAACTCAAAGTTTCTCTAAGTGTTGAGGTGACCTACGAATCGCCACCTATGACTTGTAGACCCTACTATGGATCGTAGGTGGCACTCGATAGTCCAATCTTCTACTTTTTTTAGGTTTTCTCTTGGTTCTCGAACTTGAACTAAGCTAGAATAATGTGGGGTCCTCGAATGATGACCAAGAGAATAATTTACTCAAGGAACGAAAATAATGTGGGATCTCCCAACATCAACATCAAGAATAACTCGCTCAAATACTCAAACTCAAGAAGGGAAAAATGAAAAGATAGGAGTAAGAATAGTGCCTTCAACATCGACACTAGGAGGAACGAATAGATACGAGTACTTGGCTTTCATATCCTCTTTGGATTTTCATGTAGCCTCAACAACAACAACAACAACCCAGTGAAATCACACAATATGGGGTCTGGGGAGGGTAAAGTTACGCATACCTTACTCCTATCAAGGTAGGACGACTATTTTCGAGAGACCTTAGCTCAAAAGAAGCATAAAAAGAGGTCAAATAAGGCTAAGAAGTTCAAAGCAATATGGGAAAGCAAATAATGAATAACGCAAATAACGAAAGCGACACAGATAAGATAGAGTAATCAAAGTACATAAAGTATTAGAGAGATAATAACATAAATCAGAGCACAAGAAATTATAGTGCGCTAATGCGCCTACTAATACGGAAGAATAATGAGACTATGTACTAGCCTTCTACCCTAATATAGTTCCTCCACACCCTCCTATCTAAGGTCATGTCCTTGTTAAGATGTAATTGTGCCATGTCTTGTCTAATCACCTCTTCCCAATATTTCTTCGGCCTATCCCTACCTCTTCTAAAACCATTTATGGCTAACCTCTCACACCTCCGCACTATGGCATCTGTGTCTCTCTTCTTCACATTCCCAAACCATCTCAGTCTCATTTCTCGCATCTTTTCTTCCACCGAGGCCACTCCTACCTTGTCTCGAATAGCCTTATTTCTAATACTGTCACTCCTAGTATGCCCACACATCCATCTCAACATTCTCATCTCGGCTACTTTCATCTTTTGAATATGAGAGACCTTAACTAGCCAACATTTTGCCCTATATAACATAGCCGGTCTAACCATCACTTTGTAGAACTTGCCCTTAAGTTATGGTGGCACCTTCTTGTCATATAACACACTGGAAGCGAGCCTCCATTTCATCTACCCTGCCCCAATACGATGTGTGATATCCTCGTCAATCTCCCTGCTGCCTTGCATGATAGACCCAAGGTACTTGAAACTACTTTTCTTTTAGATGGCCTGGTCACCAAGCCTAACTTCCGCGCCAACCTCCTGAGGTGTCTCACTAAACTTGCACTCTAAGTACTCTGTCTTAGTCCTACTCAGCTTAAACCCTTTAGACTCCAAGGTATGTCGCTAATCCTCCAGCTTAGCATTAAATCCGCTACGAGTCTCATCGATCAGGACTATGTCATCCGTGAAAAGCATACACCATAACACCTCAACAAATTTATTTTTCCATAAAATTTTGATTGAAACAACCTCTTTGGTCCTCAATTTATTAACCTGATGATATAGAATTTGGATAGGAATTTCCTCATAGGACAATCTATCTTTCACTTCAATGTTTTTCAGTAGGAACAATGAGAGAAGGATCTCCCAAGCACTTCTTAAGTATGGAAATATGGAACACTGGATGAACGACATCTAGCTCTGGTGGAAGTTCTAGCTCATAGGAAATATTGCCAACTCTCTTGATAATCCGATAAGGACCAATGTAACGCGCACTCAACTTTCCTTTCTTTCCTAACCTCATAAAACCTTTCATGGGCAAAACTTTCAAATACACCCAATCATTTACCTTAAACTCCAAGTCTCTTCTCTTAACATCAGTGTAGGATTTTTGACGACTTTGCATAGTCTTTAACCTCTCTTGAATAATCTTCACTTTATCTATAGCTTGAAGAACCAAATCTGGCCCTATCAACTCAATTTCACCAATATCAAACCAACCAATTGGTGATCTACATTTCCTCCCATATATAACCTCATATGGAGCCATTTGAATGCTCGGAAGCTATTATTGTAAGCAAACTCAATAAGCAACAAATGGTCATATCAATTATCTTTGAAGTCGATAACATAGGCTCTAAACATATCTTCAAGGGTTTGAATTGTACGCTCTGCCTGACCATCTACGTGCAAATGAATAGCGATGCTAAGATTCACCTTTAAACCTAAACCTTTTCAAAATAAATCTAAAATTGTGCAATGAATTAAGTACCTCTGTCTGAGATGATGGAAAAGGGAAATCCATGCAATCTAACTATATCTCGAATATACAATCTTCCATAATCCTCTGCTGAATATGTAGTCTTAAGAGGCAAGAAGTGGACTCATTTGGTTATCATACCCACAATCACTCAAATCGAATCATGCTGCCTACGAGACTGGGTATGAAATTCGTATTAATCATCTCCTACTTTCATTTTTGTAACTTTATATTCTGGGATATACCACAAGGCCTTTGATGCTCAACTTTGACTTATTGGCAATTCAGGCACTTAGATAAAAACTATGTTATGTCTCTATTCATCCCATTCCACTAATAGACTTTTCTCAAGTCATGGTACATTTTTATTGAGCATGCATGAATATAATATCTAGAGTTATGGTCCTCTTCCATGATTCTTTCTTTGAGACAGTAACACCCTGTACTATTCTAGCCTAGACCCATCTCACACTTAGAGAAAATATGAGTTTCCTTAGCCAACCCTACGAGTAGCTTTTATGACATTTAGGAGTTCCTATGGACCGTAGGAGAGGATCATAAGTCTGGCTTAGAGATTTAACATCTCCCAAGTTTCAGGACCCTATATACGAGTTAGCAGGACGGTCCATAGACCATCCTACAAGCCATAGGAAGTGGTTTGTAGACTCTACCTTTAGAGGAATTTCTGAACTCCTCATACGAGTTAGTAGGATATCCCATATAATGGTTTATGACCCGTACGAGTTGGTCATAGACCCACTTATCCCAATTTCTAGAGAGTCCCACATTTGGGCCAAGGTCCTACGAGTGACCTTTTACGGTCTGTAGGGAGGCACCCATAGACGACCTAGTTTATTTTAATGAGGGGTATTTCGGTCTTTTTTCATCTTTTTCAAACTTAACCCAAGAAGTTTTGGGACTAAATTTAGCCCCTTATCAGTATCCATTGTTTATTTTTTCTTATTAACACTTAGAAATATTGAGAGCACGCATTGGAGAGAAGGAGGAGAGCAAGGGTTAAGAGTTCCAAGCCAAGCCTTCAACTTTCGCTTAACAAATCTCCATTCCATGTATGTAAGCCTATCATAACGTTGGACTAAGTTCGTCCTCATGAACTACGTCTCTATATACCCAAGTTGAGTTTTAAGTTTGAGTTTTAATTTTGATAAATATGGATTCTTGAGTTATCTATATAATTTCCATTGAGTTCTTGTATATATATTCAATTATACATTATTGATTTTCATGAGTTGATTATTTGAGGTTATGTGTTCATGTTTGCATTCACATGAATCCTAGTTGAGTAATGCATTTAATTATTTATGCACTATTTTGAGTTAACAAGTAACTATTTTTATCATTTAATTGAAAAAAGGTGTTTGAGCATGAGTTGAATTTGAGAAGACTCTTAACCAGTCCTCTGAGCATGAGTATTATTGAGTACAAAAAAATTAAGCATTTTAAACATATATTTTGAGGTTGAGTTGAGAAGTCAAATTATTGTTTTTAAATACATCCATTAAGTGGAGATCATGACTATTTTAAAGAGAAAAGGTGATTTGAGATGAGTTGAGTTTTGAGCTAAGTCCAAAAGAGACTTAATGAATTTATAGAGTAAATATACTCCCTTGAGTTATGAGCATATAAACTATATTTTTGAAAGTAGTATTGAGCACCGATTGGGGCAAGAGTATAGAACAACTCGAACTCCAACATTACGTAGCCAGCGTAGGCATGCTTATTGAGTTGAGTTATTTTTAGAGTTGAGTTTCTTGAGTTGAGTACCTTGATGTAAGTTTCTTTTTGTCATTTTACATACTCGTACATTCTATGTACTAACGTCATTCAACCTACATTATTTTATGTTGTAGATACAGGTTATAAAGATTCTTAATAGGTGCATCGTTGACAATCCAACTTCCTACCCAGCTTTGGTGAGACCTCTTTGTATTCAGAGGCATTCTAGAGTCTTTACTTTCTAGTTATTAGTTAATAGTTTGAGTAGTCATGGGCCCTTCCCGATACCTATTTCAGAGGTAGTGTTCTAGAGGCTTCATATACTAGTTAGATAGTGTTTAGTTTATTTCCTTGATTATATTTTGAAGACATTGAGTTAAGTCTCATATATTATTATATATTTGATTTTCATGATATATCCTAAAGATTATTAAGTTGCATGCTTCATTGTGCCCATCCGAGTTTATTTATGAGTTAAAGTCTTCCGTTGAGTGAGTTAGCCAGGCCAAGTGGTTTACTTAGGACTATCAATGGTTTTCGAGTGTCCGCTACATCGAGGGTGTAGGCTCGACATGTGAAAAAATTAGTATCAGAGCACAAAGTTCAAGAGACATAGGGTGTCTATGAAGCCGAGTCTAGTAGAGTCCTTATCGATGTGAAGCACACCATATCTATAATGGGAAGGCTACAGGACTTTAAGGATCTATTTCACTTTTTTCATACTCTATTCCATGCTATAGATTTTAAATCTATGAAATCTCCTTCTAATTCGTGTGTTTCACAATTTCAGATCATGCCTTCAAAAAGAACTCTAAGTCAAAGGAATGTTGTTGAGGATGAGATTTTGCAACCGTCCTGTATGCAAACGAAAAATCAATCTCAAGCCATTGAGAATGAAAATAAGGTTTAGAATGTGACTCAAGAAGTTCCATAGACTACACAGCTTGCAATGACTTCTGAGGTTGAATTTAGGAGAGCTATATCCATGCTCACCTAGTTGATAGCTGCACAAACTGGTCATTAGAATACCCTATCCCGAGTTCTATTTCTCAAGAGTCATCTACTGCTATAAGGATTCATGATTTTCTGAGAATGAACCCTCCAATATTCATTGGTTAAAAGGTTGAGGAAAACCTTCAAAACTTCATTGACGACATGTGGAAGATCTTTAAAGCAAGCATTCCATAGAGATAAAGGGAGTTGAACTTGTTTTCTATCAACTAATAGATGTTTATAATGTCTGGTACAATCAGTAAGAGGAAAGTAGAGGTGAGGATGTAGAGTCTACAGTCAGGATGAGTTTGAGAGTGCGTTCCTAGACCACTTCTTCCTAGAGAACTGAGGGATGTTAAGGTAGAAGAGTTTGTGAACTTGAAGCAGAAAGGGGTGACTGTCAAAGAATATAAGCTCAAGTTCATTTAGCTGTCCAGGTATGCACCTAAATGGTTCCCGATGTGAGAGACAAAATGAGAAAGTTTGTTTCAGTTTTGGGCAAACATATGAAGAAGAAGTGCCAGGCAACATTACCGATCTCACATATAGACACCTCCAGACTCGTGGTGTATGCCCAGCAAGTTAAGGAGAATAAGAAGAAGGATAAAGAAAAGAGCCAAAGAAAGGGGACTAAATCTACAGGCAGTGAGAGAAACCATCAAAAGGGTAATAGTGGTGATCGTTCCTTCTTCCAGAAGAGGTCTTTTGTTTATGCATCCTTGACAACAAGCACACCAGTAGCTAACAATAGGAATAACCAGACGTCTCAAGATAACCATAACTTTAGAGCCTAAATCTCTCAACCCTAGGAAAGCATGGTTCAGAGTTTATCACGCAAGCCATTTTATGGTAAGTGTGGAAGACTCTACTTAGGAGAGTGTCAAGATTGTACTAATGGTTGATATAAGTGTGTCCAAATGTACCACTTCATGAGAGATTATCTATAATACCGGCAGGGTAATGGGGGTAACAGAGCCTAATCTTCTTCGGTTGCACCACCAAACAGAGGTAATCACAGAGGTACTAACTCAGTAGCAGGCAGAGCTTCAAACCATTTATATGCTATGGCTAACCGCCATAATTGGGAGAACTCATCAGATGTTGTCACTAGTATGCTTTGAGTCATTTTCCATGATGTATACACTTTACTTGATCCAGGTACTACCTTATCTTTTTTGAATCCTTGTGTAGTTGTTAAGTTTGGGATTCTTATTGAATGACTCTTAGAACCATTCAGTGTTTATATTTTTTTTGGTGAGTACATTCTAGCTAAGAGAGTCTATTGTAATTGTATAGTCTATATCTATCATTAAGACACTTCTAAAGACTTAGTTGAGTTAGATATGGTTGACTTTGATGTCATTCTTCGTATAGACTGACTTAGTGATTGTTTTGCCTCAATCGATTGTAAAACCTGAGTAGTCAAGTTTTAGTTTCCGAATGAGCCAGTTATAGAGTTGAAAGGTAGTCCAGCTTTGCCTAAGGGTTGATTTATTTTATACCTTAAGGACAAAAAGTTGGTTTCCAAGGGATGTATCTATCACATTGTTTGAGTTAGAGATGGAAGCGTGGAGACACCATCCGTTCCGTCAGTTCTAGTCATTAATGAGTTTCCTGATAGGGAGATAGACTTCGGGGTAGATGTTCTTCCTGATACCCATCCCATCTCTATCCCACCATATAGGATGGCTCCCATAGAGTTGAAACATAGTTATAAGACCTCTTAGATTAGGGGTTCATTTGGCTGAGTGTCTCATCTTGGGGCGCTCCTATCCTATTCATGTGAAAGAAAGATGGTATTTTGATGATGTGGATTGACTACCATCAGCTAAATAAGGTCACCATAAAGAATAGGTATCCCCCTTCGAGAATCGATGATATTTTTGACCAACTTCAGGGTGCCACTTTTTTCTCCAAGATAAATCACGCTATCACCAGTTGAAAGTGAGAAAATGTGACATTCCAAAGAAAGCCTTTAGAACCAGGTATGATTATTACATGTCCTTCAATTTGACTTAACTCCTACTACATTTATGGACCTCATGATCAACCAGTATATGAACATGTTTATTATCATGTTTATTGATGACTATTTGTTTTATTTGAGAAATGTGGAAGAGCATGCCAACCATCTCAAAATTATTCTCCAAACTCTCAAGGAAAAGGAGTTATGTTTTCAAAATGTGAGTTATTGCTTGCATCTGTGGCGTTCTTAGCCTATATTAATTCTGGTGATGGTATTCAAGTCGACTCACAGAAGATTGAAGCTATTAAGAATTGGCCCAGACTCACATCCTCGACTGACATAAGAAGTTTCTTCGGTTTGGCTAGTTATTATAAGAGGTTTATTGAAGGATTCTCATCCATATTGTCACCATTGACTAAATTGACTCAGAAGAAGGCTAAGTTTTAATGATTTGATTCTTGTGAGAAAAGATTTTAAGATTTGAAAATGAGGTTGACTACTGCTCTAGTTTTATCCGTACCCAAGGGAATAGACAGCTTCGTCATATATTGTGATGCGTCCAGAGTTGGATTGGATTGTGTGTTGATGTAGAAAGGTAAAGTCATAGCTTATATTTCAGACATCTTAAGATTCAAGAGAGGAATTATCTGACTCATGATTTAGAATTGGCAGCGGTAGTTTTTTCTTTCAAGATTTGGTGTCATTACCTTTATGGCATGCATGTTGATGTTTTCACGGATTATAAAATCTTGTAGTATGTGTTTAGCCAAAAAGAGTTGAACATGAGATAGAGGAGATGGCTGGAGTTTCTCAAGGACCATGACATGAGTATTCTATACCATCCATGTAAAGCTAATGTTGTTCCTAATTCTCTTAGAAGGCTATCCATAGGGTGTACAGCTCATGTAGAGGAAGAGACTGATGCTCTTAACAGGATATCCATGGGGAGTACTACTCATGTCGAGGAAGAGAAGAAGGAGTTAGGTAAAGAAGTGCAAAGGCTTGCATGTATGGGAGTTGGTCTTGTGGACTTTGATGAGGGAAGAGTGATTATTCAAAATAGGGTTGAGTCTTCATTTGTTGTTTAAGTAAAACAAAAGAAAGACCAAGATCCTATTCTTCTTCAACTTAAAGAAGTTGTTTATAAATAGAAAGTAATGGCTTTTTCCAAAGGGGGAAATGGAGTGTTGACGTATCAAAGTAGATTATATATCCCGAGTATAGATGGTCTTCGGGATAGAATTATGGATGAGGCCCATAGTTTCAGATATTTAATTCACTCAGGCTCTACAAAAATGTACCATGACTTGAGGAAGTCTATTGTGAATGGTATGAAGAGAGATATAGAAGAGTTTGTGTCTAAGTGCCCAAATTGCCAGCAATTCAAGTTGAGCATCAAAGGACCTGTGGTATATCTCAGAATGTAGAGTTTCTAGAGTGGAAGTGGGAGATTATCAACATAAATTTCATTACAGGTTTACCTTGATCTTGCAAACAACATGACTCTATTTGGGTGATTGTGGATAGGATATCTAAATCATCCTACTTTTTGCATGTGAAGACTACAAATTCAGCAGAGGAGTATGCAAGGTTGTACATTAGAGAGATAGTCAGACTGCATGGAGTTCCTTTGTCCATCATCTCAGATAGAGGTACTCAGTTCACTGCACAATTTTGGAAGTCATTCCAGAAAGGTTTGGGTTCAAAGGTGAGTCTTAGTACCACTTTCCATCCGCAAACGAATGGTCAAGCAGAGCATACAATCTAAACTCTTGAAGATATGTTGATAGGATGTGTTATCGACTTCAATGGTAGTTAGGATGACCACTTGCTACTTATTGAGTTTGCTTACAATAATAGCTTTTATTTGAGCATACAAATGGCTTTGTATGAGGCTTTTTATGGGAGAAGATGAAGATCGCCAATTGGTTGGTTCGAATTTGGTGAAGCTGAGTTGATAGGGAAAAACTTGGTTCATCAAGCTACGAAAAAGGTAAAGATCATCCAAGAAGGTTGAAGACTGCGCAAAGTCTTCAAAAATCCTACAATGATGTTTAGAAAAGATTTAGAGTTTGAGGCAAATAATTGGGTGTATTTGAAAGTTTCACCCATGAAAGGTGTTATGAGATTTTGGAAGAAAGGAAAGTTGAGTCCGCAATACATTGGTCCTTACCAGATCATAAAGAGAATTGACAAGGTCGCCTATGAGTTAGAGCTTCCATCAGAGCTAGATGTCGTTCATCCAGTGTTTCATATCTCTGTGCTTAAGAAATTCTTGGATTATCCTTCACTCATTGTTCCTACAGAAAATATTACAATAAAAGATAGATTGTCCTATGGGGAGGTTCCTATCCAAATTCTTGATCATCAGGTTCGTAAATTGAGAACCAAAGAGGTCACCTCAGTCAAAGTTTTATGGAAAAATCAATTCGTTGAAGAGGCTACATGGGAAGCAGAAGAGTATATGAAGGACAAGTGCATGCATTTATTCATTCCTCCTAGAGTTGATGTTGAAGGTGGTATTCCTATCCTCTATCTTTGAGTTAGTCCCCTTTTGAGTTTGAGTAATTGAGTGAGTTATTCTTGAGTTTGATATTTTAAAGTTCTTGCATTATATATTAGTGCCTTGAGAAAATTCTAAGCATGGTCATCATTCGAGGATGAATGATCCGAAAGGGGAAATAATGTGACACCCCATACTATTCTAGCCTAGACCAAGTCTGAGAATAAATAAAAAATGCGAGAAAATGCAAGAAGAGTAGACTGATCAATAGCTATGGGTGGGATCCTATGACCGTAGAAGCACTACGAGTCGTAGAAGACAACCATAGACCCATTCCACACTTACAAAAAATTTGAGTTTCCTTAGCCATTCCTACATGTAGCTTCTACGGCCCATAGGAGTTCCTATGGACCAGAGGAGAGGATCATAGGTGAGGCTTAGAGACTCACCATCTCCTGAGTTATGAGACCCTACCTATGAGTTAGCAAGACGGTCCATAGACCGTCCTACAAGCCATAGAAAGGGATCCATAAACTCTACCTTCAAAGGAGTTTCTGAAGTCTTCCTATGATTTAGAAGGACATCTTATGTAATGGTCTATGACCCATAGGAGTTGGTCGTAGACTCACTTACCCCAATTTCCAGAGAGTCCCATTTTTTGACCAAGGTCCTACGAGTGACCTTCTACACTCCGTAGGGAGGCACCCATAAATAGCCTAGTCTATTTTAATGAAGGGTATTATGGTTTTTTTCTCACATTTTCCAAACTTAAGCCAAGATTATTTAGGACTAAATTTAGTCCCTTATCAGTATCCAATGGGTATTTTCTCTCTTTAATACAAATATATTGACAGTACGCATTGGAGAGAAAAAGGAGAGCTAGGGTTCAAGAGTTCAGAGCTAAGTCTTTGACTTTTGCTTAACAAATCTCCATTCCAGGTACATAAAGCTATCATAACGTTGTACTAAGTTTGTCCTAGTACCCTATATCTCTATATAGCCGAGTTGAGTTTCAAGTTTGAGTTTTAATTTCGATAATTGTGAATTCTTGAGTTATCTATATAATTTCCATTGATTTCTTGTATATATATATATATATATATATATTAAATTAGACATTGATGATTTTCATGAGTTGAGTATTTAAGGTTGTGTGTTCATATTTGCATTCACATGAATTGTAGTTGAGTCATGCATTTAATTATTTATGAACTATTTTGAGTTAAAGAGTAATTATTTTCATCATTTGATTGAAAAAGGTGTTTGAGCATGAGTTGATTTTGAGAAGTCTCTTAATCACTACTTTGAGCATGAGTATTAGTGAGTATAAATGAGTTGAGCATTTAAAACATCTAATTTGAGGTTGAGTTGAGAAGTCAAATTATTGTTTTTAAATACATTCTTTAAGTTGAGATCATGACTATTTTAAAGAGAAAATGTGAGTTGAGATAAGTTGAGTTTTGAGCTAAGTACAAAAAAGACTAAATAAGTTAATGGAGAAATATACTTATTTGAGTTAGGAGTATATAAACTATATTTTTGGGAGTAGTATTGAGCCCTGATTTGGGTAAGAGTATAAAACAATTTAAAACCCATAAACTACATAGACTGCTTAGGATAGGATCATATTATTTATTCGGGCGACTTCGTATTGTCCCAAAAGAGGATTTTTATTGGATCCAGAGATGACTTTGAGTCCCTTAGCCTGATAAGGTACTAGACAGTTGTGGTCACGACAATAATTTATTATATCATCATATAGTTCATAAGTGATGGTTGTCGGTTAGAAAAACTCCCCAAGAAAATAAAAGAGAGCTATATTTTTATATAATGAGCTATATTTGTTATTTTATGTCTTTTAAATCATTGTCATTCATTATACTGCATGCTTATTGAGTTGAGTTATTTTTAGAGTTGAGATTCTTGAGTTGAGTACCTTGATGTAAGTTTTGTTTTGCCATTTTACATACTCATACATTTCATGTATTGATGTCATTTGACCGGCATCGATTTATGATTCATACACAAGTGATAGAGATTTTCAACAGGCGCATCGTTAAGGATCTAGATTCGTACCCAGCTTTAGTGGGACCTCTTTGTATTTAGATGCACTTTGGAGTCTTTAATTTTAAGTTATTAGTTAATAGTTTTAGGTAGCCTTGGGCCTATCCCGGTACCTATTTCAGAGTCAGTATTTAGAGGCTTCAAAGACTAGTTAGATATTGTTTAGTTTATTTCCTTGAGTATGTTTTGAAGGCATTGATTTAAGTCTTATACATTACCATATATTTGAATTTCATGATTTATGATAATGAGTATTAAGTTGCATGCTTCATTGTTCTCATTTGAGTTTATTTACGAGTGAAAGTTTTTCGCTAAGTGAGTTAGCCATGCCAAGTGATTCTCTTGGGATCAATAATGGTTTTTGAGTGTCGACAACATCCAGTGTATAGGATCCGAGCATGACAGAAACCATAAACAATTGGAACACATAATCTACCTTAATACCTCAACACCCCATCTACCCAATGGCAAAATCCCTCAAATTCTGTTCGTGAACATCATCTTTCAATTGAAAGAGAATAGGATCTTGATCTTGCTTTTGCTTTACCTCAACCACCAATAAAGACACGGCCTTTGGAACAATCATACCACCCTCATCTGAGTCCACAAGATGAACTCCCAATTATGCAAGTATATGCACCTCCTTGGAAAATTGTTTCTTCTCTTCCTCAACATGAGCAGTACTTCCCATGGATAACCTGCTAAGAGCATAAACAACAACATTAGCTTTACCTGGATGGTAGAGAATAATCATTTCATAATTCTTGAGAAACTCAAGCCATCTCATCTACTTCAGGTTCAACTCTTTATGCATGAATACATATTGAAGGCTTTTGTGATCATTGAACACATCCATATGCACACCTTAAAGAAAATAACGTTGAGAGAAAACACTATCGCTGCCAACTCTAGATCATGAGTCAGATAATTTCTCTCATGGACCTTAAGCTATATGGAGGCATAAGCTATGACTTTACCATTCTGCATTAGAACGCAACCCAATCCAACTCTGGATGCATTAAAATATATGACGAAGCCATCTATTCCCTCAGGGAGGGACAAAATCAGAGAAGTAGTCAATCGTTTTCAACTCTTGAAAGCTCTTCTCACAAGCATTAGACCATTGAAACTTAGTCTTATTCTAAGTCAAGTTGGTTAATGGTGATTATATGGATGAATATCCCTCAACAAACCTTTTATAGTAACCATCCAAACCTAAGAAACTTCTTATGTCAGTCAGGGATGTGGGTCTAGGCTAGTTCTTTACTGCCTTTATCTTATGCAAATCTACTCGAATACCATCAACAAAAATAATATGTCCTGAGAATGCCATAGATGCCTACCAAAACTCACACTTTGAAAACTTAGCATACAACTCCTTTTCCTTGAGAGTTCAGAAAACAATTTTAAGATGGTTGGTATGTTCTTCTGCATTCCTTAGATAGATCAGAACATCATTGATAAACACGCTAACTAATATGTCGAAGTACTGTTTGAACACTTCCTTGGAACTAATAACCCTGTTCTCTAAAATCTTGTGACCTCTGATCATTCCTCATGTTGGGAACATGTGCATCAGCAGCAGACGGTGCATAGTTAGAAGACCTCTTCTTCAAAGAACGAGCAATTCCCATTCTTGCTCTTTTGTTGGTTTGATTCATAGCCTACAGATTTAGCCTTCTTACTCTAGTGTTCCTCTCTATTCTTCTTCTTATTTTTATCAACTTGTTGGGCATATACCATGAGTATAGAGGTGTCCATATCTGAGATCAATAATGCTCCCTGACACTCCTTCTTCACATGCCTGCCAAACCTGAAACAAACTTTCTCATTTTGGCTCTTACACCAGGAACCATCTCTGGGCATACCTGGATAGTTGAATGAAATTGAGGCTATATTCTTTGACTGTCAACCCCTCCACTTCAAGTTCACAAACTCTTCTACCTTAGCCACCCTCAACTCTCGCAGAAAGAATTGGTCTAGGAATACACTCTCGAACTCATCCTAGACTACAGACTCTGCATTCTCATATCTACTTTCCTCTCACTAATTATACTAGACATTAACAATATCCTTCAACTGATAGGAGACAAGTTCAACTCCCTCTACTTTTATGGCATGCATATCTTTCAAGACCTTCCGGATGTCATCAATGAAATTTTGAGGGTCTTTCTCAACCTTGGACCCAATGAAGATTGGTAAATGTAGAAAATACTCTAGATAACACAGGTATAAGAAGTGTGTGTCTAGTTACTTGTAATAACAAAGACTGGATTATAGACACTGGCCACAAACTACATGGTGTTTGATATAGATATGTTTGATAAACCTTCTATTATTGCTAGTGTTAGTCCTAAGAAAGTTCATTTGACTAATAGAGATATTTCACTAGTTATAGATATTGGTCACAACTTACTTTCAGACAGAAGTATGCTAAAGAATATTTTCTAGTTGCCACGATTCAAATATAACTTGATGTTTGTATCTAAAGCTAGCAGGGAGTTACACTATGGTGTCCTATTTTATCCTGAGTTTTGTATTTTTCAGGATCTCTCAAGCGGGAAGGTGAAGGAGATTGGTAGATTGGAGGACAGTCTCTACTTACTCAATCAAACTATTGGACAACCTTCTCATGAAGCCAAGTTAGTTGTTAACAACATACAAGCATCCTGTAGTGAATTAGATATAAATATGTGGCATAAGAGATTTAGGCATGTATCTACTATTGTGCTAAATAAGCTACTACCTAACAAACTAGACACTATAGCCAAAGTTCTAAACAAGTGTTCCGTATGTCCTAGTGCAAAACAAACTAGGTTTTCTTTTCCAGCAAGTAGTATAAGAACTGGTAGTAGTTTTTGTCATGATTCGATTTCTCAAGTCATGATGACACCTACTATCACCCACCAGTAGGTAAGCCTAACTTCACAGTCCGAAACCATAAGCAACGTACCATTATAAGTGGAAGGAAAGAAGCAAATAATAATAAGAAGAAATGAAAAATAATAACAATATATCAAGATAAACCCCAAGACTTGGTATCAGTCGGTAGTTGAGCTACTAAAGTAAATAAGAAAGTACAAGGTTTATACAAATACCATAATAGTAATAGTAATACTGACTGTCTCCGAATACAAAATAAAGACTAGTACAAGTCCAACATAGAAGGAGATAGGTAACTCTGAACGCTAAGAGCTCACCCAAGTCTCCAAAATCTAAGAGCTGCTCCGCATAGTATCCAAATCATCAAGGAAAGCACGTATTATGATTTACAGGGTGAAGAAGTGTAGTATGAGTACCAACAAGTGGCACTCTGTAGGCATCGGCCGACTGAGCTCTAAAGATAAAGCAAGTATAAAGAACATGTAAGCAAGGAGTATATATCACAAGTAACTAATGAGAATAATATGGAAGCCTGCAATAAGAAGCATCAGGTAAATGAAAGAGAGAGAAGATAGGAAACAAATTATGAAACCAAGGACATACATGGTGGCGCCAGCCCAAGACCTAAACATGATGACACACTACGAAGGGGGACAACTAAGTGATAACCTACTAACAAAAGTAAATACATATATCACATAAAGGCCCAAAGGACCGTATCACCTAAATCCCTGCACAAAAGTTAGATAAATAAGAACAAGGGACGTAATTACTTTTAAACAAGAGACTACCCTTTATACCACTACAAGTTCGCAAATAGTAAGACAATGCCTCCTGAGCCTCTGTGTGCTCAGAAAGTTCACTCACAAATAGGTAAACCCACATGGCATCCCATACTACCGACAAGTACAAAAAACTATGCTGGTGATAGGCAATGCATAAATGAATGAGAGTCATGCAATAAAACCAGTAGTACCATCAGTGCCAAGTGCCTCATACCAAGATATATACACCTACTTTCGATCTCGGCCAGGAAGTAGGATCCATGCTTCTCTCAGGGATCGCAATGGAGGGCTCTAAAAAGGCCCTATATACCTGTCTAGTTCTGATCTAGGTCTTATATCAATATAGCTATCAATCTGTATGTCCGATCATCAAAGTCCAGTCTATTATTGTGATCGGAGATAACAAGTCAAATCAATATAGAAAGGGTCAAAAATCTTTACAATTAGGCCAGTATCATAAAAATGAGTGCATCCTCGATGCCTCAAATCAATATAATAAAATGAGAGCATCCTCGATGACTCTAGTCTACTAAAAATAGTAGTAATAAAGGCAGTACGATCCCCATTTTAGAAAAATCAGTATAAAATAGTTTGGGTCACAACCTATCTTTTTAAAATCAATGCCAAGAACCAATGCATACACTAGGGTCGACTACATCCATGATAAAACAATGATCCAATGCAATGGATGTCCTCACTAGCACCCAAAAAACACGTACAATCACATACAATAATAACTCCACAAATACCTTATCCTCAAGAGCATAAAAATGGGGGCTAGCACATGTAACCAACCTCTAACCAAGGACTATGGCTCAAATCTACTCCTCTAACTCAACAACAAGGCACAAAAAGGAACTCAACCCTAACTACATAACAAGGAGGAGAAAAGTAAGGAAACGGTGCTCAGCTAGTCAATTAAAACCTCTAGATCCAACTGGGAAATACAATCCCGAGAATACAACCACAACTAGTCCCACCAAACGGAAATAAGAAAGCATAGGGAATTCTAGCTCTAAATCCAAAAATGGGATCCAATAATAGTTTACGAGCCTAACTAGGTGAAAATCACTACACCAGGGCTCCAACATAAGTGTGCTACAATAATAAAGAGCACTAAGTCTCATAAACTCTTGCCAACAACGGCTACAACAACTAAGAATCAAACCACATATCAACTCTAAGGTACAAATCTGCCAACCATCATAAACATCAAAAAAGTCACCTCAAATAGGTTAATCGAGGTCAAACTAAGGCATAATCAATAGTTCTATTCACTAGACTAGAAATCTCATAAAACAACCCAACCTAAGGATCACACCGGGACAAAAAAAATAAGAAACTGGGAATTAAACCTAACCCATCACATACAATCCAAACTACAAGTCATTTATACTAAACAACACCTTATGAAGTTCAATCAAAAGAACGGAGATCATAGCCTACCTCGAAGTCGAACATGCGCAATCCAAGTCCACTTCCTGGTAGCTTTTCACTCCAAATACGACTCTAAATGCTTCTACGCTATCAAAATGTTCATCATCACATCAATACAAACGTTTTGACACTAAATTTGCATTCTTCGGAGATGAATCCAAAATTGGGTCTAAAACATGATTATAGGACCTTTGATAGGAATCTCAATAATGACTCAGTGAAAATATTCTAAATATATTATTGAGATTGTACCCCAAAATGGGGTACAAATCGATGCTCAAAACGGCCTAAATCATCCCAATAATTAAAAATACTATTAAAGAACTAAACTAATCTTGGGCAGCTCCTTTGGAGCAAAAATTACCTCAATTCGATGCCTTATATGCTTCCCCGATAATACCAACACGAACCCACAATTTCTATGAACCCAAAGCACTTGGAATAGCCCAAAATGGAGCTCCCTAGCTCCCGAAATTGAAGAATGAAAAAGGGGAAATGACTGAGTTTGCATCACTGGTCTTAATTAAAAGACCAGTGCATTTCCCTCCATGAACGCGAAGAAAGAGGTACGCGAACACAGAGTCTAAGCCTTCATTGTTCTGCGAACACAACATGGGCCTCGCGAACGTGGAGGCCAATCCATTAGGCCTTCACTAACGCGACCACATGCCTGTGAACGTGGAGATAAAGGACCATGTCTTCCTCGAATGTGGCGTTGGTGGTGCGAACATGAAGACCAAATTGGTTTGCACTAGCTGATGCACATCGGTTAGTTTTGGCAACTTTTACAACTCTGGTGGGGTGCTCGGAGTTCGTTCAAAATCCTATGCACACAAACGGACTATGCTACCCCACCAAATTCGATGTTCTGGACTCAATAGCATAGTAGAAATTTCTAATAGAGGTCGTTTCGATAAAAGTGGATTCCACACCCAAGCACTAAGTTAAACTAAGATTCACAAAATGGCTCAGAAGTTAACCAACTTCCCGTAAGGAGATATTCCTATTATAGAAGAAGAAAGTCTATTGATAAGATATATAGTATTAAGAACACAGTGGCCCCAAACTTGTACTGATTGCCTCAATGTTCATGCCAACCATGCTATTAGGCTAATTTCTCCATTCCGGGGCTAATGGAACTATCATAATTCCATTCTGAAGCCGTTTCTCTTAGAGTTTTAACCAAAGTCAACCATTCAAACTCCAAGATCTCCAAAATAGAGAAAGGGCATAAAATCCAAACGAACGACTAGGCGACCGAACTGTCATTGCCAGCAAGTCATAAATGACTTGGAGGTACTACAGAAAAGCTCTAAATGCTGAAAAAGATTGAAAAGGACGAAAATGACCTAGAGGATTATTACAATTTTGATATAATTCATATGGATATTTGGTGTCCTTATAAAGTTCCTACTGTTGCTGGAAATAAATATATTTTTACTATTGTTGATGACTACACTAGAATGACTTAGATCTATTTGCTTAAATTAAAGTATGATGCTTGCATTACTATCCAACAGTTCTTTATATATGTGAAAACTCAGTTTAATATAACTATTAAGATTTGTAGAATAGAAAATGGAACTGAATTTATAAATGATGCATGCACTAATATGTTTAAAAACCTTAGCATTATTCATCAAAGAACATGTGCCTATACTCCTCAGCAAAATGGTGTAGCTGAAATGAAGCATAGACACATACTGGAGGTCACAAAGGCTCTTAGATTATAAGATAGTAGACGTATACAATTTTGGGGACACTGTGTTCTTACTACTGTATATCTAATCTATAGACTTCCTTCTTCTATAATAGGAATGTCTCCCTACGAGAAGTTGTATAATAACAAACCATCTCTACTACATATGCGTCTTAGGATGTCTGTGTTATGTTAAGTTGGTACAACAGACTGATAAAATGGAGTCTAGAACTAGAATTGTTGTGTTTATAGGGTATTTAGAAGTTCCAAAAGGGTACATATTATATGACTTGCACACAAAGTCATTCTTTGTCAACACGGATGAAGTGTTTAAAGAAAATGAAATGCCCTTTTAAGACTATAGATCCACCTATATTCCAACAACTGGATCCTTTGTCTCAAAATTTGGTCTAACATATGTAGTGGAGATAAGAGTGTCAATACTAATTGTGAGATTGCTAACACTGATATAAACACAGGTTCTATTGATGAACATCACACTTCTTCTTTTCTATCTAGATTTGTTACACAAGACCCTCAAATATCTCAACAACTTCCAATACTAGCTCAAGTTCCTACATGAAGATCAAATAGAGACAACCAACCTCCTATCTAGCTAAAAGTTTTCACATCATTAACTCAACTTGATCAGGATAATTCTTTTCCTATTTCCAAGTACTTATCTTATGATGAGTTGTCACCTACATATCAAGCTTAGTTGTTGGCTTTTTCTAGTGTTATAGAACCTACAACTTACTGAGAGGTTGTCAAGGTTACCTAGTGGGTTGAGGCAATGAAGGCTGAGATATCTGCACTTCAAAGCAATCACACATGGGACATAGCCAGCTTATTAGAAGGGAAGAAGCCAATAGGCTACAAATGGATATATAAAATCAAGTATATAGCCACAGAGAGATAAAAAGATTCAAAGTCAGATCAGTTGCTAAAGGCTATAGTCAGCATGAGAGTATTGACTATCAGAAGACTTTTCTCCTGTAGTTAAAATGGTCATTGTCAAGACTATGGTAACACTTGCAACATCTAAACATTGGAAAATCCATTAAATAAATGTCTACGATGCATTTTTGCAAGGTGATCTTCATGATGAGATATACATGGAATTACCTTAATAATTTTTGAGTCAGGGGGAGCATAAACCAGTGTGAAGACTCATCAAATCCTTATTATGGATTAAAACTGGCATCAAGACAATGGCATGCCAAGTTAATAGAAGCTTTGCTAAAACTCAAGTCCAAACAGAGCAAGTGTGACCACTCTCTTTTCAAGAAAAAATATTAACTTGAAACTGTAATAGTATTGGTCTATGTTGATGACATGCTAGTAACTGGAGATAGCCTGAAGTTAATTGAGGAAACAAAACAAAACTACAAGAAGTGTTCAAAATAAAGGACTTGAAAGACCTAAAATACTTCGTTGGAATAGAGTTTGCTAGATATTCTCAAGACATATTGATGCATCAAAGGAAGTACTCATTGGAATAGATATCTGAACTTGGTTTAGCATGTTTCAAACCACTTACTACTCCTATAGATATAAATGTCAAACTGACAATAAGAGAATATGATGAGTATACAACCAACAACAATGAAGAAGATCCTTTATTACCTGATGCTAGTTCATATCAAAGATTTATAGGAAAACTATTGTATCTAACAGTTACAAGACATGATATTTTATATAGTGTACAAACTCTAAGTCAGTATCATCAGCAGCCTAAAAAGTCACATATGGTAGCAGTATTAAGAATTGTTAGGTGCATCAAGTCACAGACTGGTCAAGATATACTCATATCAAGTAATCCTGTACAAAATATGATTGCCTTCTATGATGTTGATTAAGCAATATGTTCACACACAAGGAGGTCTGTTACAAGCTTCTTAGTCAAGCTAGAGGATTCCTTAGTATCTTGGAAATCAAAGAAACAAACTACTATTTCTAGGAGCTCTACTGAAGCAGAATACAGGAGCTTAGCATCTATAGTGTCTGAACTCATTTGGTTGCTGGGATTACTAACTGAATTGGAAGTCAAGATTGAACTACCAGTTGACATATGTACCCTCATAGTCCTCAATCTTTGGTATATCTAGATCGGCGAAAACTCACTTGGTCTGTGCGTCTACCGGGGCACAACAAATCAACCCTATAAATTGCTAACAAACTTGTTTACCATAAAATAATAAAATATATAGAGATTGATTGTCACTTTATTAGAAAAATATTCATCAAGGTAAAGTCAAAGTTCAATATATGGGACTAGACAAGGTCCAACATCAATACCTTAATTCCAAGTTAGGTGTTCTTAACATATTTAGAGTACCTAACTTAAGGGGAGTGTTGAAGAAAGTCTATAAGACTAAAAAAAAGGATGCTAGTTATGCAATAAATATGCAAAGTTCCTAAAGTCAGTTAATTAGGTAATTTACTGCAAAAGTTAGTTTTGTTAAGAATTGGTTATTTGTCTAACTAACTTAGTCAATATAGCCTATTTATACTCCTAATCTGTATCTTGTATACTCAAGTTTTACACTACTTTCTCCTATCTTCTCTGCATTACTTCTTCCTCTTCAATCTATTACAAAGTTAATTGTGAATTGAATAAGTTCACATCTCAAAGAGTAAAAGTAACTATTTAGGTAGACTTCATCATCATATAACAAAACTATTCATTGGGCCCAAACCATCCAATGTTAACAACATCCAAAAAAGAGCCGCACCTTAAGAGATGTGATGTAGAGGCTAGCTAGTGGCTCTCAATATTATATTAAAGTTCCATTAAATGGCATGAAGGCATAAAATTCACCATCGTACTGTCCTTTCTATTATTTTCATTCATATGCAATGAAGGAAAAAAAACTATAAGCCCTATCCCAAGAAAGAACCACAAGTTGATTTGGAAATAGAAGTAAAAGTATCCCATAAGCCTCAACATCATCAGAGTGCATGCAGCTTCAACAGTGTCATTATTTCCAGAGGATGGTTGTTTCTGCAATCATAGTAGTCACCACATATGGATCCATGTTTGAAGAAGGCCTCCTATCCTCCAAGTATCCTTTTCCTGCTTTTTCTGTGTCCCTTCTAATCCTAATGGATGTTCCACAATCTGCTATTCCCTATGAAAACAATTGATAAAAAAAATTATGTTAAGAACTACATTAACCTCCCTAAAAATAATATCTATATTGATCGATCAAAAACAAAAATTGTCTTAGATCTGAAGTGTGTTAACAAAATTTAAGGTGTTAATGTCAGTTATTTCATGCTCTCCTGTAAGACAAGGCTCATTGCCAACCCCATAAGAAGCAATATGCTCCTTGTGCCTCTTGGCAAGCTTCTCTATGGCCTTCTTTATTACTTCTAGCCCTCCATCAGACCTCATGGACTTGGTACTAATCACAATAGCAATATGTCAAGCCAAACTCTTATTTACCTTTCATTGTATACCACAATAATATGTATTTTCCATATACAACTTGGTAAATAGTTCATATATTCTTTTTATCATATTTTGTGAGGGTAAATTTTCTTTTACCCAGGATGAAGGAGATGAACGTGTCGAGAAAATGTACCTATAATTTGTATGAGCAGCAGTAACATTACATTCACCCTACCATGAGATGAATGCTAAGATGTATGACATATTTAGGTAAAAGATTAATCTCCTTCAAACAGAACCTAACCTCAACAGGTTTCAGATCAAAAGAAACAATTACATCAGTTGCTTCTGCAATCTTCTGTTAGAACCACAAACAAGGAAACGTAAGGTCAGCCTTTTAAATTTTCTATTAGCTTAGATGGAAGGTAAAAATGAACTACTACAAAAATATGATGCGCAACCCAAAGGTCATCATAAGGAGAAATGCCTACTGCTAGTCCAACTTGAAATTCCAACTGAATCAAAACAAAGTACTAAGAACATAAGTTAAGGCACAGTACAACCTGGTAAAATTGGAGGGGAAACATATAGTTGCACTCACAAATAGCCTTATTGAAATATGTGACCATCTCATCTAAAAACTTAAGTTATTAGAGAGAACACACTTTGATTATTTAAATGTATCCTCAACACGTCCCCTCAAAGGTAGACCTGATTTTTTTGGTCCACGTGTAATTATTTTTGGGTAATTGTGGTAGTGAGATTCGATTCCAGACCTCTGGCCTCCTCCGATATCATGTTGAATGATATGACCATCTAAAAGTTTAAGCTGCTAGATAGCACCTTTTGTTATTTAATTGTATTCTCAACAGACCTGAATCAAACAACATTGCAGGCTTAATGCTAGTATCTAATTGCCTACTCATGTTGACAGCCTAACTATATCTTTGAGCGGGGATAAGCATGAATCAACAAAAATGCATCAATCTTATCATCTTGTTTAGTAACTAAATATATTGTATAGATATGTGTCATGGTCATTCTATACACAAATTATTCTAGGCAATTCTAGGACAAACATGCTTCTTATATTCTAATGTTCTATCCTCTTTCCGTCTTTCGAGTTTCAGGTGGACAACAAATTTTGCTCTAATGGTGATTAAGCATTAAAATAATCAAAACAACAACATAATAGTAATCACATACACAAACCCATTTTTAATCAAGGAAAACAAGATTCAAATCTTCATCTTTTGACTACAACCCAAGAATAAGGGGATTTATCCACTCATGGTGTATAACATACTTACATAAATCATTAATAACATCAAAACTTAGATTCAAAATGAAAGGAAAGAATAAAATATCAGCAAAGGTAGCTCATTCTTTTTCTTGTTCAACTTCAAACCCGACAATCTGATCTACTTTTTAATAAAATATATAAAAGTGCTATTTATAGCACCAACAATGCAAAATTAAAGTAGGTACACTGAAGTTCACGACACGGATTTGGTTCAATTCAGTGTAATTTTTTATTTCCTATATCGGCAAGAATCTGTGCTATCCAGAACTAGGTCTGCAATGTGGACCTGGCGCGCACCATACTACTTTATCGAGTAAATTCCAAGTTTTGGAATTTAAATTTCAAAAGAAAAGTGCGCGACACGGACTTACTTACTTCCAGTTTATTTTCTTCACATTGTGTTCCCAACTTCTCCTTTGAGCTCCGCTTTCTATGTAATCATGTTTTGAATGTTCATTATTTCCCAATCAGCCCTAAAAGTGTCTAATCACATAGGTTGGTTACAATAATACAAAAATGCAATAATATGATCTAAATTCTAGGAATTTTCTCTCAACTTGATCAATGAATTATGGGTTTTATTTGTTATTAGGCAAATAAATATACCCAAGATCAAGGCCTTAGATCATGTAAGGGCTATTCAGAATATTTCTCAAGATAACTCAGAGTAAACACCGGAGCTATGCGGATCGTAGGCATCGACAGTTGAGGTTTGCCATTGGTGATAGAGTATTCCTCTGTGTATCGCCCGTGAAAGGCGTGATGAAATTTTGGAGGTGAGGCAATCTTAGCCCCAGGTATATTATCCCTTTTGAGATATTGAGGACAGTTGGTGAGGCTGTATATGTGTTAGCCTTTCCCCCAGTATTTTCAGCTATTCATCCGGGTTTTCATATTTCGATTGACTTGGATGAAGGTTTGAGCTATATTGAGGCCAGTTGCTATTTTGGCCAGAGATGTCAGACAATTGCATTCCAGAGCCATTCTTATGGTCAAGGTCTAGTGGTGGCAACATCCAGTCAAGGAGGCTACCTAGGAGACCAAGCATAAAATGCGGGCACAGTTCCTCATCTTATTTGATCCTTCAAGTACTTCTTGACTCTTACTTTCGCGGATGAAATTTTTTTTAGTAGTCAATGTTGTAATGACCCTTCAAGCCATTTTTGAATTTAAGAATTCATTCCATTATTTAGAACATTCCTATAGCAATCTCAAGTTATCTATGACTTGCTGGCACTGATTATTTTGTTGCCTGGTCGTTCATTTGGGTTTTAGGCCTGTTTTTTTGATTTGGAGTTGTTATAACTTGAAAAGTTGACTTCGATCATCACTTTAGGAAAATGACCTTAGAATAGAATTTTTACAATTCCAACAGCTTTAGAATTGTCAAATTAGGCTAGTAGCATGATCGACACGAGTACTGAGGCAATTGGTACAAGTTTAGGACCATTTAGTGCTTTTGCCTTTGAAATTTGGCCTATAGTTGACTTTGGTCAATATTCTTGGAAAACGTACTCGGATGAAAATTCTAACATTTGCAGTCACCTCTGTAATATCGATTTTGGTCTGGAATGAGCCTTCATTCACTTCCCAAGGCTTTCGATCTAATTCCGAGGTCCATTTTAGAATTTGGCTCAAAATGGCCCTAGGTGTGGGACCCACTTTTATTCGAAATGACCTCATATGGAAATTTCAACTGCGTCATTGAGTTTGAAATGTCAAAGTTAGTGGGGTAACATATCTTGTTTTTCCTCACAGAATTTTAAACGAATTCTGAGCACCTTGTCAAAATATTTGAACTTGAGAAATATTAGCTTTTTAGCTGATATTTAGTGCAAGGAGTTTTTCTCTCTGCTATCGCAGGCCCTTGGACACATTCATGGAGGTCCTGGAAGTTTCTCTCAGCGATCGTGGAGCCTTGGCCATATTCGTGGAGGCTTAAGTCTTTGGCCTCTGCGATCACAGGCCTCTGGCCGCGTTCGCGAAGGCAAAGCCTCTTGGCCTTCGCGTTTGCAGAGCACTATAGCCGCATTAGCAAAGGCTAAAGTCATGGTCTTTAATAAAAGACCTAGGACAATTTTCAAATTTCATTAGAAACTTCCAATCTCGATATTTTCTTCATTTCAAGCTCAATTTAGGCGATTCAAAAGTCCAAATTCAAGAGCATTTCATGATGATTGAGTGGTGAGCTCAAATTCTCGAGAAGAAGCTTAGTGTGAGGTAAATTTACATAATTAGCTTCTGATTTAGTTCTTCTCGAAGTGATATTTTGTTGAACTTTGGAGAATTATAACTTGGCCAATTTAACTCAGTTTTAGTGATATTTTAGGCTAGATTGTTGGGTTTTGGTAAAGATCATCACGGTATGTTTGGTTTGGGTTGTAGGGGTGTCGTTTATGAGAAATAGCTGATCAAAGTTGCTGCTTTCTTTCACCTTTTTAGTTCAAATTATGAGAATTTTTGTGCATGTCCATTTTGCATAGTTGTCCCACCTCGTACTGTTTATCAAATTAATTTGTGAGTTTGGGAAGATGTTTAGAAATTATTTTTGGGGTCAATTCTGGAATTTCGAACATGGGTCTCATATTTCCTATTTTAGACCCAGAATTGATCCATCTCCGAATTCGATAATTTTTATGTTATAACAACTGTATTGATGTTGTGATTTCATTGTTGTTAGCAGCAACATTCAGAGGCTGCTCGAAAGAGAAATGCTCCAGTTTCGTGAGTTAGAGTGCGCGTGGTTGGCCTACAGGTAGGCTATGGTTTTCCCCTCATGAGACTGAGCATGTTTAGGCAATTTTATAATGATTTGTATGAATTTGGAGGTGTTCAGGTGTCAAGCATGCTAAATTCCTAGATTTCATGCCCTAGGTGTTATTTCGGGTAATTGTTGGACTATTTAAGCATGACTCATATATTTGTTGGTTGTTCCTATCCTATGATGAATACTGTGCCTGTGGTTATATGTTTGGAAGCTTGTTTGTCCTTATTCTAGGATTAGACTAGTGTTGCCTTAGACTTGCGCAATTTTGGTGCCATTGGGCCTTAGAATTTCTCTGACATCATTTCAGACGGTTAGCTCCCTATAGACTAATATAGTATATTGTAGTCTAATAGTCTGAGCCTTAGCTAGGCAGTAACTCAGATGGTGACCTTACCTCCATAATACCCTATTCTCCTATCGGTCCTGTATCACCTGGTTCTTGATTTTGTAAGTTTTTTTCGGTGATTCAGGTTATATTTGATTCAGGATGGAGAGGTGTACTAATGATACTCGGTTTGGGGGTACTCCCCATGATGCATGGTTGGTCGCTGATTTTAAATAGTTTTGATCCATTAGCTACATATACCTGGTCAAAGTCTATGGTCTAGCTTACTTGTGTTCAGGCTTCCTAGCTACACTTACCTGATTAAATTCCGCGGTGTAGCTTACCCGTGCTCAACCTTTGGCTATAATTACTCAGTTAAAGTCCATGGTCTAGCCTACTCATGTCGACTCATTAGCTATAGTAACCTGGTTGTAGTCCGTGGTCCAACTTGCACATCGTTAAATTTCTCATTTCCTGATGAATTTTTGGTTTAAGTCTTCATCTACTCTCAGTTATTGGTTGAGGTATTAGAGTTTGGAATTGGTTCGGTTCAAGTTCGGAGAATGGTGATGTTATTGAAATCCTTTAGTTTCGTTTATTTTCTTTCTACTATTCTTGCATCCGTCGGGGTTGTGGGAGCTCAGCGGGGTTAGTTAGATTCTTTTTCTTTATTTTCTAGTAAGCTCGTGTACATACCTACATTTACTTCTTGCCCTATCTTTGGTCGTGATCTTTTACTCGCTTTTCATTTTACTTTTGCTTATCTTGGTCAGTCGGCCTATGCCTACTAGGTACCTGTTGTTTTGGTACTTATACTATACTCTGCATTTGCTTTCATGGTGCAGGTTTGAGTACTAGCTACCGGCGTTGATTTGAGCCAACTGAGGTCGTGATCGGAGGCGAGGGTGAGCACACTACATTCTGAATTTACCCATCTTCTTCTGTACATATATTTTGCTTGTCTTTTTCTCTTTGAGACAGCTTTGTTTCTGTGGTCCACTTTTGGGATTTGTACTTCTTTATTAGCGGCTTTGTATATTTGACTTCCAAGTTCTGGTAGGGATCCTTTTTGTTTATATATATATTTAGTTATTTCTGCCCGTTCATTATATCCTCCTAGTCTTCTACCCTGATATTCCATTACTTTTAGTTCTGGGATATGGATTGGCTTGCCTACTAGTGGGTCATAGTAGGCACCATCATGACCTGAGAAATTGAGTTGTGACACCTTGGTATCAAAGCCCCGAATTCACCAGTCTCACTTGTACAGAGCTAACGTCTAGTAGAGTTTTGTAGATCAGTGTGGAGACGTCCGTGACTTATCCTCAAGAGGCTATAGAATGTCTTTAGGAATGTATGTCTTTTGTGTCGATGTCGTGCACTGTGTGTCTTATTCGTTTCTGAAAATCTCACTTGTTCCACTCTTTTATAGAATGGCTCGCATACGCGCTAGGGGTAGAGGTTGACCTTGGGGTCATGCCAAGGCTGCAACACCAGTCTGGGACTGAGAGCAGACTCCTAAACCAGAGGTGGAGCCACTAGTAGCTCTAGTACATCAGAAGACACCGCCTGAGCCAGCCGCAACTCCAGACTTACAAGCGATGTTCGCCTTGATTTTAGCTACCATTGGGGGTATATAATAGGCCCAACTCCTGCCTCTTCAGTACCTCAGGACCATCTTGTACTAGCAGCACTAATCTTTTAGCAACCACTAGTACTAGTCACTCAGTATGATGATTTGGAGGGCGTTATACCTCTCTGAGAGCAAAAGATGCTTGGGGTATTCCTAGACTATCATCGTAGATATATTTTATGGTTGTGGGTAAGGATGCCCATGAGTTTCTACTTATATCGTTGCTACATACCTTGGGTTTAGTGGAGTCGAGTGGAACTGACTTCACCACTTATTAGCTAGATAGTCCCAGCCGGTAGTGGTGGTGTACATACTTAGAGACCAGGCCAGTTGGGTCCCCACCGGTGACATAAGATGAATTTTTAGAGGCCTTCTTGGCCTTGTTTATTCTTAGGAGCATTAGAGATCATCTTTGAGACCAACTCTCATGTTGGAGCAGGGTTCCATGACCATATCAGAGTATGAGGCCCGATTCTATGAGCTCTCTAGGCATTCTTCCATTAGGGTATTAAGGCTCCAACTATAAATTGAGACTCAGTATTTAGTCTTAACGGGTCGCTCATTTCTAGATATGGTAGACCATGCCCGAACACTCGAGTAGCTTTGTTGCAAGGCCCAAGGGGGCAGTGGTAAGAGAGCTAGACAAGAAGATTGCCATGATGGGCTCTACTTTATACCCGGGAGTCCTACGATAGATCTCACCAAAGGTTTTAGTCGAGTCAGTCCAGCTGCCCCTTCCAGGCCTCCTTTTAGACTTCGGAGGGTCATCAGCTCTATCAGGTTGGTTCTAGTACTGGTTTGAGTTAGGACCGAGGTGGTTTGCAGACTGGTTCTTCAGGCTGAGGTAGTCAACCTCTAGCATTCATCCAATATTCCCAGGGGTACTATGAGTGTAGAGAGCTAGATCATTAGTCCTACAAGTTCCCTCAACACAGGCTAGCCTTACCAGCTCCACAGGCAGGTAGACCAAAGCCAGCACCACTGCCTCTCATTAAAAGAGGAGGCCAGGACTAAGACCGCAGAGATGATTATTAGGGTGCATAGGAGGTCCCTGGGGAGGCAGGTCAGGAGGTAGAGTTGATGCGCAGGTAGAGGATCCCAAGACCACTTCAATGCAGCTCCAGCTATAACAGAGGATGAGGGCTTAGATGATGTGATACGGTTTTATTATGTCATTAGCATGTATTCACTTTATTTGATCAAGGCTCCACTTATTATTATATATCTATATATTGTGCCTCTAGATTGAGTGTGAGCCCGGAGCTATTAGTTGATTCGTTACGTGTTCTAATGCCGGTAGGTGATTATTTAGTAGTGGATCAGGTCTTTAGATCTTGTGTGGTTTCTATTCAGGGGTGTGACACTAGAGTTGATCTCATTTTGCTTGACATGGTGGATTTTAATTTGATTCTGGGCATGGACATGTTATCCTCTCACCATGCGGTCTTGGATTTCTATGCCAAGACTGTTACCTTAGCCATGCCTGGTATCTTACCGGTGATGTGGCAGGGCTCTTATAGTCGCACATCGGTTAAGGTGATCTTTTTAATTCTGGATCGGAGGCTAGTGGCGAGTAGGTGTTTGACATACTTGGCTTGTTTTAGAGATATGAGTAGGGAGGGCCCTTCAGTTGATTCAGTACCTACATCCCGAGAGTTTACGGATGTGTTTCCTGCCAATCTACCTGACCTCCCTCCTGACCGCTATATTGACTTCTCTATTGATGTAGAGCCATGTACTCATCCCATTTCCATCCCACTGTATCGTATTGCCCCTGCGGAGCTTAATGAGCTCAATGTTCAACTTTAAGATCTCTTGGATAAGGGATTCATTTAGCCTAGTGTATCGCCTTGGGGTGCCCCAGTCTTATTTGTTAAGAAGAAGGACGTTACTATGCAGATGTGCATTAATTACAGGCAGTTGAACAAGGTGACGGTAAAGAACTATTACCTCATGCCTAGGATTTATGACCTATTCGACCAGATTCAGTATGACATAGTGTTTTCTAAGATTGATTTGAGATTCACTACCACCAGTTAAGGATTAGGGCAGCGAACATCCCGAAGACTGTATTTAGGACTCATTACGACCACTATGAGTTCTTGGTGATGACTTTTGGGTTGACTAACACCCCTGTCGCATTCATGGACTTGATGACCCGGGTGTTTAGGCCTTACATAGACTCATTTGTCATAGTCTTCATCAATGACATTCTGGTATACTCGGGGACCGGGAGGAGCATGAGCAGTATTTGAGAGTAGGGCTCCAAACTTTGAGATATCAATGGCTTTATGTCAAGTTCTCAAAGTGTGAGTTTTGGCTTGATTTCGTAGCATTCTTGGGGAATGTAGTATCTAAGGATGGCATTATGGTGGACCTGGTAAAGATTGAGACTATTTGTGATTGGGCCACACCCACCTCTGTTACTGAGATTCGTAGCTTCATAGGGTTAGCAGGGTACTACAGGCATTTTCTTGAGCGGTTTTCTACTATAGTTGCGCCTATGACTCGATTAACATGCTAGGACATCCGAGTTGTGTAGTTGAAGAAGTGTGAGAGGAGCTTTCTAAGGCTCAAGGAGTTTCTTACCACTACTTCTATATTGACTCTTTCAGTTGAGGCGAGGAATTCACCATTTATTATGACACATCCAACGTTGGTTTGGGTAGTGTGCTAATGCTGCAGGGATGGGTTATTGCTTATGCACCGAGGCAGCTTAAGCTAGATGAGTGCAACTACCCCACCCATGACTTAGAGTTGGCGGCGGTAGTTTTCACGCTTAAGATATAGAGGCACTACCTATATGGAGTTTGATGCAAGATTTACACTAATCACATAATCCTTCTATACATTATGAGCCACAAGACCTTAATTCGAGGCAGCTCCACTAGATTGAGCTCTGTAAAGACTATGTCCTCTCTATTCTCTACCATGCAGGCAAGACGAATGTAGTAACGGATGCCTTGAGTCAGAAGGCGGTGAGTATAGGTAGTCTAGCCTTCATTTTTACTATGGAGCGACCATTGGCTTCGACTTAATATTTCTAATTCTCGATGCGTGTTAGCTTTTGTGGGATCTCATTCATCTTTGATGGAACAGATTCACAGTTGTCAGTTTGAGGATAAGGATTTAGCTACACTTTGAGATCGGATTTTGGAAGGTGACGCCATCCTGGCTACCTTAGATTCAGATGGGGTTTTAAGGTTCGGTAGTCGACTTTGTGTTTCAAGAGTTGGGGGCTTGATTTAGTTGATCTTAGCAAGGCCCATGATTTCAAATATTCCATCAATTTGGGCACTACTAAGATGTATGATGACTTAAGGCAGCACTTTTGGTGGAGCGGCATAAGGAGAGATACTGTTAATTATATGTAACATTGTTTGATTTGTCATCAAGTTCAGGCTGAGCATTTGAGGCTTGGTGGCAAGCTTCAGATATTTCCCATTCCCGAGTGGAAGTAGGAGTGGATCACTATGGATTTTATTGTGGGGTTACCTGGCACTTCCCGTGGTCTTGATAGTATTTGGGTAATCGTCGATTGATTGACCAAGTCAGCACATTTCTTTCCTATTCATACATCCTATAGTGCTGAGAGGTTGGCTTGTATTTACATTCTGAAAATAGTTTGCCTTCATGGTGTGCCGGTTTATATCATTTCAGGCTAGGGCTCAAAGTTCAGATTTAGCTTTTGGAGGACTTTTCTAGAGGAGCTGGGTACCTTTGTTGACCTTAGCACAACTTTACACCCATAGACTGATGGTCTATTAGAGTATACTATACAGGTTCTTGAGGACAAGTTGCAGGCTTGTGTTATGGATTTTGGGGATCCGTGGGATCAATTCTTGCCTATGGCGGAGTTTATGTACAACAACAGCTACCACTCCAGTATTCAAATAGCCCCATTTGAGACCTTATATGGTAGGCGTTTTCGCTTACCAGTTGGTTTGTTTGAGTCTATAGAGCCCAGGCCACACTATACAGAATTGATACAAGAGGCGTTAGATCATGTGAGGGTAATTCAAGATAGGCTCAGGATAGCTCAGAGTATACACCGGAGCTATGTGGATCATAGGCATAGACAGTTGAGATTTGTCGTTGGTGACAGAGTATTCCTCCATTTATCGCCCATGAATGGCATAATGAGATTTGGGAGGCAGGTCAAACTGAGATATTGAGGATAGTTAGCGAGGTTGCATATGAGTTAGCTTTACCCTCGGCCTTTTTAGCTATTCATTCAGTTTTTCATATTTCAATGTTGTGCCGGTATATTCTAGATGAGTCTCATGTGCTTCAGTATGATGTGGTTAACTTGGATGATCGTTTGAGCTATATTGAGGAGCTAGTTGCTATTTTGGCCAAAGACGTCAGATAGTTGCATTTCAGATCCATTCTTGTGGTTAAGGTCTGTTAGCGGCATCGTCCAGTCAAGGAGGCTACCTAGGAAACCAAGCATGAGATGGGGGCACAGTTCTCCATCTTATTTGAGCCTTCAAGTACTTCTTGACTCATACTTTCATAGACAAAATTTCTTTTAGTAGTGGATGTTGTAATGACCCTCCAGGTCATTTTTGAATTTAAGAATTCATTCCATTATTTAGAACATTCCTATATCGATCTCAAGTCATCTATGACTTACTGGCACTGATTGTTTGGTCGCCTGGTCGTTCATTTGGGTTTTAGGCCCGTTTCCTTAATTTGGAGTTGTTATAAATTGAAAAGTTGTCTTTGGTCATAACTTCAATAAAATGACCTCAAAATGGAATTCTGTTGGTTCCATCAGCTCTAGAATGGTCAAATTAGGTTAGTAATATGATCGGCACAAGTACTGAGGCAATAAATATAAGTTTAGGACCATTTGGCGCTTTTGCCTTTGAAATTTGGCCTATAGTTGACTTTGGTTAATGTTTTTAGAAAATGCACTCGGATGAAAATTCTGACAGTACAGTCAGCTTTAGAATGTCGAGTTTGGTCTAGAACGACCCTTAATTCGCTTCCTGAGGCTTCTGATCTAATCCCAAGACGCATTGTAGAATCTAGCTCAAAATGGACCTTGGGTGTAGGACCCACTTTCAGTCATAAAAATCTCATATGGAAATTTTAACTGCGCCATTGAGTTCGGAAAATCAAATTTCGTAGGTTAACATATGTCGTTTTCACACATAGAATTTCGAATGAATTTCGAGCACCCCATTGGAATATTTGAACTTGAGAAATATCAGCTTTTTAGTTGATTCTGGTGCAAGGAGTTTTCCTCTCTGCAATCGCGGGCCCTTGGTCACATTCGTGGAGGTCCTAAATGTTTCTCTCCACGATCATGGAGCCTTGGCTGCGTTTGTTGAGGCTTAAGTCTTTCGCCTCTATGATCGCGGGCCTCTAGCCACATTTGTGAAGGCCAAGTTTCTTGGCCTCCGCATTCGCCGAGCACTGTAGCCGCATTCGTGAAGGAGAAAGACTTGGTCTTTAATAAAAGACCAAGGATGATTTTCAAATTTTATTCCAAACTTCAAACGTCGATATTTCCTTCATATCAAGCTCAATTTAGGCGATTCAAAGGTCCAAATTCAAGGGCATTTCGTGGGGATCTGGTGATGAGCTTGGAATCTCAAGAAGAAGCTTAGTGTGAGGTAAATTTACATAATTAGATACTGATTTAGTTATTTTCAGAGTGATATTTTGTTGAACCTTGGAGAATTGTAACTTGGCCAATTTAACTCCATTTTTAGTAATTTTTGAGGCTAGATTATGGGGCTTTTTGTAAGGATCATCAGGGTATGTTTGGCTTGGATCGTGGGGGTGTTGTTTATGAGAAATAACTGATCAAATTTGCTGCTTTCTTTCACCTTCTTAGTTCAAATTATGAAAAATTTCATGCATGCCCTATTTTGTATAGTTTTCCAACCTTGTACTGTTTATCAAATTGATTTGTGAGCTTGGGAAGATGTTTAGAACTTATTTTTGGGGTCAATTCTATAATTTAGTGTCATAAAAACTGTATTGATGTTGTGATTCCATTATTGAGAGCGGCCGCATTCATAGGTTGCTCGAAAGAGAAAGGCTCTAGTAGCGTGAGTTAGAGCGCGCGTGGTCAGCCTACAGGTAGACGACGATTTTTCACTCATGAGACTGAGCATATTTAGGAAATTATATACTAATTTGTATGAGTTTGGCGGGGTTCGGGTGTCGGGCATGCTAAATTCCTAGATTTCATGCCCTAGGTATTATTTCGGGTAATTGTTGGATTGTTTAAGCATGACTCCTGTGGTTGTTGGTTGTTCCTATCCTTTGATGAATACTATGCCTTTGGTTATATGTTTGGAAGCATGTTTGGACTTAGTCTAGGCTTAGACTAGTGTTGCCTTAGACTTGTGCGATTTGTGTCGTTGGGCCTTAGAACTTCTCCGATATCATTTCAAACGGTTAGCTCCCTATAGACTAACATAGCAGACTGGAATCTCATAGTCTAAGCCTTAGCTAGGCAGTCACCCAGCTGGTGACCTTACCTCTATAATGCACTATTCTCCTATTGGTCCTATATCTCTCGGTTCTTGATTTTGAAGTTTTCTCGTCAATTCAGGTTATAGTTTATTCAGGATGGAGAGGTGCATTGATGACACTCGATTTGGGGGTACTCCTCGTGATGCACGGTTGGTCACTGATTCTAATTCAGTCTAATCCCTTAGCTATAGATACCCGATCAAAGTCTGTGTTCCATCTTACTTGTGTTCAGGCTTCCTAACTACAGTTACCCAGCTAAAGTATGCAGTCTAGCTTACCCCTACTGGACCATTGGCTATAGTTACCCAATTAAAGTCTTTGATCTAGCCTACTCATGTCAACTCATTAGCTATAGTTACCCGATTGCAGTCCGTGGTCAAGCTTACATGTGGTTAAATTCCTAATTTCCTGATGAATTTCCTATTTAAGTCTTCATCAATTCTCAGATGTGGGTTGAGGTGTTATAGTTTGGAATTGGTTTGGTTCAAGTACGGGAAATGGTGATATTAATGAAATTCTTTGGTTTCATTCGTTTTGTTTCAGCTATTCTTGCATCTGTTGGGCTTTTGAGAGTCTGTGCAGGTGGTTATGCTTTATTTGTGTACGAGCGTACCCGTTGAGTTTATGGGAGCCCGACGGGGTTAGTTATATTCTCTCTCTTTGTTTGCTAGTACGCTCATGTACATACCTATATTTACTTCTTGCCTTGTCTTTGGTGGTGATATTTTACTCTCTTTTCAGTTTACTTTTGCTTATCTTGCTCGGTTGGCGTACGCCTACTGAGTTCCTATTATTTTGGTACTCATACTATACTTTGCATCTGTTTTCATGATGCAGGTCCGGATACTAGATACCGGTGTTGATTCGAGCTAGCTGTGGTCTTGATCAGAGGCGAGGGTGAGCACACTGCATTCTGGATTTACCCGTCTCCTTCTGTACATATATTTTACCTGTCTTTTGCTTTTTGAATAGTTTTATTTCCGTGGTCCACTTTTGGGACATGTACTCTTTTATTAGCGGCTTTGTACATATGACTTCTACATTCTGGAGGGAACTTTTTTGTTTGTAAATATATTTAGTTGCTTCCGCCTGTCCATTGTATGCTCCTATTATTACTATACTATTTTTAGATTAGATGTCTGGTCTTCTAACCTGACATTCCATTACTTGAAGTTTCGAGATATAGGTCGACTTGCCTATTAGTGGGTCATAGTAGGCGTCATTATGACCTAAGAAATTGGATCGTAACATAAGCCTATCTCTAAACAAAAGCAAAACAATCGAGACATGGCTTAGAATCATACGGGGGAGACATATCTCTAGGATCGATGCATTACCCCAAAATATGCCATCTTTGTTCCCAACGAGCATAGCTAAGCCAAACCTATGGCTACGATGAGCCATAGAGGTCTCCATCACTAGCACTAATTCAGACCAACCATCACACACCCCTTCTGGAAGCTACGTCTAGTTATAAGGGCAATGGAACACAACTAAATCATCTAAGGCTCAAACCTATCCTAAGGCCATCAATACCGATCCTAAGAAGGATAATCTCACAAAAGTATAATGCAATTGAAACCACAAACCTAAATTAAGGGTCTCAAGAGGCTACGCTAGTCTAAGGTTCAACCGAAGTCAAGGAAATGAGATAGAGGGAAGAAAGCCCTAAACCCGGCCAATGCCAACCTAAATCACATGAAATAAATACTAAACGATATCTAATAGAACACAATCAAAAGGGGATACCGTAGCCTACCTCAAAGCCAAACACGTGTGCTATGAATCCACCAAATTGATGATCTCCGCCTCCGAATCACCCAAAATTTCCGATTTTGACTATAAAATTGGCCCATCTCCAAATTCATTAATTTAAGTATCAAAATGATCATATTGACGTCGTGATCAATGTTATGCCACTAAATGGAGGCGGCATAAAATCATGATACTGACCTGGCTGAGAAACTGCGCACGAGTTTAGGTTTGCCTACTTGGTGGGTTGTGGTAGGCGCCATCATGGCCTGATTTTGGATCGTGACAATGTGTAAGAAAGCATGTCTATAATAATTAAATGACTTTAAGTCGTTTGAGCATGTCTACTGATTTTTTTTTTAAAGAAAGTTATTGTTAACCCTATTTTATAGGCATGCCAAACCATTTATCCTGTTAAGCATTTTTTTAAAGAAAAAATGTCAAATTGAAGCGCCAATTGTCTGTGGGCATAAAATGAATTATTCATCATATGTATATTGGTGTGATAACCTTTGAAATGTTACTTCTAAAATTTATTGGTAAATAAAGACTTAATTGCTTGGCCCCTTTCTACTTAATGCGTCTATCTATTATTACGCTATTAAAATATTAAAGCATGCTAATTAGTTTGTATTTTTCAAACATGTCCCTTATTTAAAAATCAGAGTCCTAGAAAGTGTGTTATCTCTAAGTATGTCTAGAATAAATAAATAGTTATCATTCCTTAGGATTTATTTAATATTTTCAGCAGATGTAATAAATACTTTCATGATGTTATTTTTACGTAGTAATCATGCATATAGGTTAAAATTGACCTTGCCAATCAAATCATGCCTAATATATGTGATATTATTTATCTAGAAATCATGCCCCATAGGACTTAATAAATATTTTCACATGTTAATTAAGTAGAAATCATGCCTTAGAATTTTATAAGTTTTCATCATGTTATTTTATATAAAGATCACGTCTATAGGATCTAAATAAATTATCATGATGTTATTCTATTTAAGGATCATGCCTATAGTACTTGCCATAAAAATTTCGGCATGTCATTAACTAAAAATTATGTTCATAGGATTTTATCAATACTTTTAGTTAATAATTAAAGTTGTCAAGAGTGCCTTTCTTTATAACAATTAGCTTAACAATTAAGATTGTTCTCATATGCCTAATAATGAAGCCTTGCCCCGTTGTTATCCAAATTTTATATTATGACTGTGTACGCGCACACACATAATTATTATGACCTTCACATAACTTATTTGTGTTTTTAAACATGTTAACTAATCAAATTAGAGGATTATTTGATACCTTATGTGCTAATTGTTCGTCCTATTTATTTTGTTTAACGAAATATCTATTTTGGAGACTTAAAATTTCCTTTAAGTCTAGATCCTATCCCAATAGTAAGTCCAATGCCTCTTGGACATTAAGATGGGTGTTAGGCACCTTTTTGGACGTTAGTTTTATTTTCTTTTAGATCACTCTTAGGCTAATAATAAATGAATATAGGAGGGGTAGGGGTAAATAGGCCCTTCAAAAATGATATAAGGTGACTCGAGCAAAAAATGACTAATTTTATATTTTGTCTTCTATAATTAAGTTGGGCGCTGATCCGAATAAGATAAAACTAATTAAGTTTGTTAATATTTTAAAATCTTTAATACTTTTGTTTGTACTAACTTGGGAAAGTTTTAATTAATTAAAAAATATTATTCCTTTTATATTTTATTGTGCAAACTATGTCTTCTCGCTTGTCTATTTCTTTTCATATTTTATATTCGTTAATTCTTAATAAAAACTTTTTCTCTTAGTTTGTATCAAATTACTTTCACCACTTAGTCCTTATTTAATTAATTAAAATAAATAAGAGACCTTTATTTGCTATATTTATTTATAAGATTCGGCGAAGATCCACATTTGTGGACTTTGAAAGGTGCCTAGTACATTCCTTCTGAGGTAATTTGAACCTTTATCCAATATATTATTTTGCAGACCTGTTAATTTAATTTAATTTATAATTTATTTTAAAATGGTGACCTAAAGCGCCTTTAATTTGTTAGGTGGCGACTCTTCTCTTTTTTAAAAAAAAACCTAAAAAGAGTTGCCACATCGTTACAATCCCATTTTAGAAATAATGGGTGCGACACCTGCACATGTGGACCCTGCTGACTATGGCATCTGAGATGGCTGAACGTAGGGCACTCCCTAACAAAGTGTCCTATCACACCACATTCATAGAACGACCCTTTAAATGAATCACCCTGTGTTGTCCCAACTGAACCTAAATGGCCACCACAACCTGAATATCCAGAAGTCTGACCCCGAGAAGGCTGACCCAAAGTATGGTTGCTCTGACCACCGGTACCTACTGATCCACCATCGGTAAGCTATAAGGTTGCCTAAACCAGCCTGTTAGGTGGATACTGTTGTGGATAACCCCTGCGTAATGAACCCCTACCATGTGACTGGTGCCCATTGAAACTATCCTAATTGCGAAGCCTCTTGTCGCTGTCTCCATAGGCCTCACGATGTATAGCCTTAATGGTACGGGCATGATCCACTATCTGTAAGAACGAACAGTCTGATGTAACCATCTACTCTATAGACAACCTCAAATAAATAGATAACCCTCTGACAAACCAGCGCACCCGTTCCTCATCTTTGGCATAATCATGATGGCATATTTGTATAACTCATGGAACCGAGACTTATACTCTGTGACCGTCATTGATCCCTGCACTAGCATTGTGAACCTATCCCTTAGCCTCTCTCTCAAACTGTAGGGCACATACTTCTCCAAGAAGGCCTTGGAGAGTTGGGTCTATGTCATCAGCGGTGATCCCTAGGTCTACGGATATGATAGGACCTCCACCATTGCTTTTCTAGCCCATCCAGCTAGAAAATAGTGTAGTCAACCCTATGGGACTCCACCAATCTAAGGTTATGCAATCTCTCCTGGTAGCTAACCAAAAACTCATGGACATCATCACTCGCAGCACCTGAAAACTTGGGAAGACCCAATCTGATAAAACCTATCCAACATCTTCTGCTCCTCCATAGTTATAACCATCCTGGCTTCCATGTGCTAAGAAAATATAGGAATAGGCTGAATCACTGGATGGGGAGTTCTAGTAGTAGGCTGCAGAAGTGAGGTCTGATCATATTGTGCCCCTACTTGGGCTGAAGTTTGTACCTCTTCTCGGACCTGGGGTCCAGCTGAAATGCCAGGTAGGGTCCTTTCTCGGGACATACCATTCATGAAGTTGAGGATCCTGGACATTGTAACTTGTAACGCTGGTGTGACCATGAATCCGGGTGGGGGATGGGTTATATCTACCTCCACCTCCTAATGCTCAAATTACTCAACCTCTATATTTGGCTTCGGTGCTGGTGCTATGGCTTGGGCTCTACCCCAACCTCTGTGTATGCCTCGACCTCTACCCTAAGTTGGGGCTCTATCTACAGATGCAGGAGGTCCTCACCTGCCCATGGTAGATCTAATCCTCGCTATCTAAGAAAGTAAAACAAACATGATTTATGCACTTTTTCCATCATTAGCGCACAATCAAAAACAAGAATAGTGACTTTATTCCTAATAATGCCCTATATCCCCCCAAAGATTGGATACGACGTTATCGTACCAATCCGAAGGACTCTACTAGATATTTTCTCTTATACTAGTGAGACTAGTTCTATTATAACCCTGTCCAGACCATGATGGTGTGTCACAATACGACCTAGGGCCTAGTTATAATACGGCAATCGAAACCCCAAAGGCTTCTAAACAAGACTTTTGCCATATCATAAAGTATGCATAAGGTAAAGTAAGTGCGAAAAACAATGTAAGGAGAGTCTAAACATGATTATAGAGGAAGAGTAACTTGATTACATAGACTTCATGTCATAATTCCAATAAATGCCTCTAATATATGAAAATGGCGGGGGCTAAGACATGTCCATAGCTCACCCTCAACATGAAAGAAATAAACATCTTTGAAAGAGTAGACAACTCATCACTAGTCCTCGATGGATGAGGACTCACCAAAAACTTCACCGGATTAAGCCCTACTAGCCACACGTGGGAATGTGATCATCAACCCCTACATTATAAAATAATGTGGGAAACAATATGCGTTAGTACATTTGAATGTATTAAATATGAGGGCATGACATGTAACATAAATCATAGGATGCAATGATCAAGTAAAGTACATGGTAAGATGAGATAAGTAAAATCATAAGAACATCAAAATGATCAAGCATTTGAAAAGCATAGTTGAAATCGTGAAAGTACATAAGAGATCATACATATGGGGGATAGAATTATAACTGACAATAAGACCATGCGAGCTATAACATGAAATCCCAATGTCTCCCCATACAATGGAAGAAAGGAGAATCTACTTGCCAAGGTAGACTCTACCTTGCTAGGCGGGTCATGTACATATGCTATATGTGGATCCACTAGCTAAGCCACGAAGGCATCCTATAGTGGCACGTAGTTTAAGAGACTTAGGGTTGCTACTAAGGCTTTTAGTAGGGATCCACCTCAAGTCCACTCGGTGCGAAGTCAAATCCCATAGAATACATAATATAGTAAACATACTTAGCATATATCAAACTTGTTCATAAACTTCATACTTCGTAGAATAGCTCATTTCATAACGTAATTGCAATGTGAGTATTGTCCTTTCACCATTATAAATCATAATTGCATAATTCATATAATTAGGTCCTAGGTCACCACATATGGCCCTAAGTCACCTTTCTTCATAAATTACATGAAATATATATCTCGAACATACTTGTAATTCATGATCATAATTCATACTTGAATTTAGAGTAAAAATCATATACATGGTCAGTTTGAATGAAAGTTGTGACAACACATTGAAATCATTGGAGTCATAATCATACTTCATAATATCATCATTAAAAGTAGGCTTCATGCATGGGAAATCATAATTCAACTTAAAATCATGTAATTTATGTAGGAACATACTTATAATGATCATTTATAATGATTTAAAACATAATTTAAACAGCCCAATGCAATTCATCAAATTAGGATTACAAACCAATTAAAATTCATGAGATTTTGAGTAGAAGCCTTGAGATTCCATGGGTGAAAGGGACCCATGGATCAATCCCTACAGATGTTATTTGAATTTAACCTTAGAATTGACAAAGGAGACTTGGTCTTGAAGAAACACTAACCAAACTTGATGAAGAAGATGAACCCTTGAATGATCCTTGAGAGAGAAGTCTTAAAGTTCATTGGGCAAATAATAGGTTTAAGAGTATTTAGGATATTTTTGTAATGAATCTAGTTCCAAAAACATCCATATACATTAATAAAAGAGTAGAAAATAACCAGATTGACACTCATTTAATTTGAACTTGACTCACCATGGAGGACCCATCACGATCCGTAATGCTCATCACGGCCCGTGGTGGTGTCCGTGATGATTGACTTTTTGTTTTTATGGGAACAGACCCTACACGAGGCTCCCACCTCTCGTACACAGTCAGGGGTTGAGCAACACCCCCAAGCCTTAACATAAATAACAAAAGTAAAAATACAAGGAGGGGGACATAAAACCTTACCTCCGATCCTATGTTGGTTCATAAGCCGGCTAACCTACTAAGGTCGGCTAACTCATCTCCGAAACAAAAAAGGGCTAACTATAACTAGTAAGCAGTAAACCTATGAGAGGACTCCTCCCGGTACAAATTGACTAATAAAGCATAAATGAGGGAGACTCTCCCCTTCCATGAGAAAACAAGAAAGTAGCCTACACTAGTCCTATTCAAATATGCTACGAATCAGGCATAGCTACATTGAGGAAGAACAAGTATACGAACCTTCTATCTCGCATGGGTTGGGGAAATTCTTTTCATCTTTGCTCTTTTTAGACATGTCGTACCAAGTAGGTCCAAGGAAATTTGCAGCAACAACAATCGCAGCTAAGGGGGATGAAATGATAGGAAGTAGATGTAGCCATAGCAGCCAGCTTGCTTGGGAAGAGTTCCAAGGCTGCAGCCCTGGCTTAAATGTTTGACTGAAGGTGCCTTGCACTTTGGAAGGGTCCATTGTTGCTGTTTGATATGCCTGCACATCAGCAAGTAAACAAGCAAAGAGTTCCAAGTGGATGTTGTATAATCAGCATTGTGTTTGTTGGAGCTCCGTCTTCTTGTCTTCTCATCAATGAAAACAGTCAAGGAGTTCCAAAGGACTTGTATGGAAAGGGGCTGCTGTAGGTGTTTAATGAATGCAACAGGTATGCATGGAGAGTTGATGGGAATATGTGAGGCCCTTGCAAATGTGGTTGTTACGTGATGATTGACTTGGAATTGGATTTATGGGGTTGTAGGGAAAAGTTTCAAAACTTCCTCCACGGAACCCTTCACGACCCGCGAAGTGCATTACGACCCTTGAAATATGGCCGTATTGTAGGCCCTGCTGGTGGGTCTATAGGAGTGACCACCACAGAGCTCACCACGATCCGTGAAGGTCTACATGACCCGTGGTGGTCTATCATGGTCCTTACCTTGGGATAATGTTCTGAGGTCTCAAGGGAGGGGTCACCACAGAAGGTTTCTCACCCATGGTGCTCATCAAGGTCTGTGGTGCCCTGTCGTGGACCTCACCCTACAGGACTGAGCCTCAGGTTTTCCACCATGGTGGCTCTGCACGAGGAGTGGTTCTCACCACAGCCCGTGATGGCCTTCCATGGTCATCCCCTAGTGCCAAAATTACAAGTTTCTAGAAATTTCATATTTTGATCCTCGTTTTTTGACTTTTAAAATTTTGGGGTCTTACATGGCGCCTACTATAACACTCAAGTAGGCAAGCCAAATCCAACTCAAAAGTGAAATTCAAACATCAATTTAAATAAATAAGTAATAACATAAGAAGGCAAAAGCAGGAATAATATAATAGACGAGATCGGTTCAAGGTATAGATGTGTAAATACGATATAAAATATACAAAAGGCCCGAAAATGACCAAAAATGACAAACTGATTCTAGACCAATCCCCAGACCTGGTGTCACCTGTATAGGAGCTACTAAGTATAAAAGCTGACAATGTATATACAATACATAACTGACTGTCCAAAAATACAAGTGCAAAGTCAGTACAAAAGATAGAATGCAGTTAGTCTTTGAATGTCGGGAGCTCACCACTGTCTAGATTTGGCATAGCTGTGCACTGTGGGTGGCTCAAACTAGGAGTTGTATCTAAAGATGCAGAAGTTCAATATGAGTACCAAAACATGGGGTACCCAATAGGCATCATAGGCGACTGAGCTCATAAACAACCAATATATATTGCCTTAAGTCACAAACTACTAGAAGAGTAAATAAAATATGACATAGCAAGAATGCAACAATAATTCCAAAAATATTACAAAACATCTGGAATAACCCTCAAGCTCATCAATATGAAATTAATAACCTGGAATATGTCAAGGGCCGCTCGGAATATCCTTAGAGCTTATCAATATTAAGGAACTAACCCAGAAATATATCAATGAGTCGCTTGAAATTCACACATTGAGCTTATCGATAGTAGAAAATGCCATAACCAATAAGATTCCAATATTTCAAATACTTTTACTTGTTCATTTACTAAAATCTCAGGCTTTTCAATAATTAGTCCGTTTAGAGAAAACTTTCCAGTTTTAGTCGACGGTGAAGGAACAAGGCAAATAGCATATCACGTGGTCATGTATCACTCAAATTCGAGGGAAATTACCACCAAGGGCATCAACATACTAATCTGAACTCCAACAGTCCAAAACCACGGCCTTAGGCCCAACATTTCAATACAAAATGCAAGCAAAACATAATATAACCCGAAAGCACACCAAACGGGCAAGCGCAACCAATCACGAAAAACTAGCGGCATCATAATTTTTAAGTCACCTAGGAGTAAATTCTAAGGATACTAAATGGTACAAACAAGACAAGAAGGCACCTAAACTAAGGCTTCAATGGTTAAAATCCAAACTAACTTCTAACGATGGCCATCAACTCCTAATTTGCTCAAACAGGTTACCAACACCTAGAAAAAAATCCAATCATGTAATACTACTCATAATTTATAAATTCTAACTGAGCCAAGTCTAAAAAAGAAAACCATAACATACCTCAAGGACGAAACTGCACACAAACAACTAAATTAGAGCTTTTTCTTTTTAGGCCACCTCCAAATGATGCAACACTAAAATATTATTGAAGAACATATCAAAACAAAGACAACGATATCCATATTACCACAATTAAAAAAAGAATCAAAATCAGGTCAAAACTCGATATTAGGACCCATGTTGTCACGACTCAAGCCTAGGGCCTAGATGTAACACGGTGAATGAGACACCCGTAGATACCTCACCCAAGCCTCTTACCATTCATTTAGATTTTCATAGGTAATGACATAAACAATAAGAAAAAATAAAAGGGATAAAGGAGAATAAGGGAAACACCATAGAATATGAGTCAAACGTCAAACTTAGAACATCATACATTTATGTCCAAATATACCTCTACAAATAGACTTGATGGGTGTTAAGACATTTTACTAGCTCACCCTCCACCATCAACTTTAGACTTCATGAATCCTCTTGACTTCTCCCTTAGCTTCCCTTCCTCAATTTGTTTCGTATAGGTCATGAGTCGTGAGATGTCCATCTTTTTGACCAACATGGCTGTCTTGCACTCTTTGGACACCAAAATATAAATACCAGAGATAAACTTTCTCATCCTTTCCCTTGGGTCGGAGACCATGGAAGAAGCATATTTGGAAAATTTAGTGAACTTGAGGGCATATTTTCTCACACTCATGCTCTCTTGGTGAAGGTTAATGAACTATAGGATTTTTGTTTCCCTTTGAAGGTTTCCCTTAGCTCCAAAGGAAAGAAGCGGTCTAAGAATGAACCTTTGAACTCTTCCCATTTTATAGGTTCCATATCTTTACCCCTCTCAACAACCCTTTTCTCATACCAAACCCTTTCCACGCCATTGATTTGGTAGTCAATTAGCTCGGCTTTCTCATTTGGAGGCACACCCATGATAGACAAAATTTGATAGACCTACTCAATGAACTCCATAAGGTCCTCATCTACTTTAGAACCATCAAACTCGGGCGGATTCATTTTCTTAAAGTCCCAAATCCTGAAGCTAGATTAGGCACTTTAGTAGGAAGAGGAGAAACAATGCCTTGGTTAGTTTGGTTGGCTACATCTTGGGCCAAAAAAGTGATGATGTTGCAAAATTTTACATGTGTCACTCCTTCCCCATGATATGGAGCTTTGGGAATCGAAGGAGATTGGTCCTCATCGTCAACCCTTGCTCTAGGCAGAGGTACTCTTCTTGGAGGCATAATCTAGATGACATTAAAATAATGTATTAGTTAGATGAAGTCTTAGGATACTCTAGGGAACGACATTAATTTGAAAGAAATGAAAATATTCCTAAACATCTCATAGTCCTCTACTCATAATTGTGGAATTCTTCACAACCATGAATAAGACCCTATTCGACAAGTTCTATTGGACTCCGATAACCATTCAAAACCTCAAGCTCTAATACCAAGTTTGTAATGACCCAAGCCTAGGTTCTAGACGCGATATGGTGAATAAGTTACCCAGAGGTACCTCACCCAAGCCTCTTAGCATTAATTTAGCTCTTCATAGGTGATGAAATAAAAAATAAGTAGAAATAAAAGGGATAAAAGAGAATAAGGGAAACACCATAGAATATGAGTCAAACGTCAAACTTAGAACATCATACATTTATGTTCTAATATACCTCTACAAATAGACTTGATGGGTGTTAAGACATGTCCCTATCTCACCCTCAACTTAAAATAGAAATAACTGGCATGAAGGTTTCCATAAGTCTTTACACATCTTAAGCTAGAAAAGGAAATGAGATGTTGTTCCCGAAACATGGGAACTTACCAACTATGTAGCCTTCAACGAATCAACTAGCTATATAGAGGTGAATGTGGAGAAACGTCGGTCCCTACTTGGTGATATCATGTAGGCAAAAGAGTATGTGTTAGTACTTTGAATTTACTAAGTATATAGGCATGCAATTCATTGAATAAACATTAAAACATTAATATAGTATGGAATATATTGCAATGCATGCTTGATCAATCAAGTAAATAACATTAAAACGTTCATTTGTGGGAGATAACCATAACTAACATTTAAGACCACGAGAGCTATTACATGGAATCCAACATAATCTCTTACGTTGGCACGGGGAGACTACTTATCGGGTAGAACTCCATCAACTTCATTTATTTCTTTAATATTTATGGCTATTCTTGAATCCACTAGCCTATGCCTACAAGGACTTCTATGTTCGCTCATAGTTAATGAGACAAGAGGTTGCTACTAGGATTCTCTTATCGAATCCCACCTAAATGCCCCATTCAGTGGTAAATCAATCCCACAGAATAGTTTAATACAACATAAAAACATAATTATTTACATAGCTTTTAATCATCAAAACATAATTAGCTAGAATAGCTCATTAAAACTTAATGTCAAATGTGAGAATTGTCCTTATCACATAGAATTCATTCTTTGGCTATGAAGCGCTTTCATCATCTTTCAATCACTCTTTCATTTCATAAGACTCCCTTTTGATCATAAACATTTGCTTTTATAAATATTTTTTTAGACTTAAGCTTTCAATTCAAACATCATTAAACATAGTCAAATAGGTGGGTTCAAATCAATCAACTTTCAAGTCATTTAAATCAATTCTAGCATGTATGAGAGTAATGGAATGCATCATTTAAGACATCTTTAAAACAACCCACCAATACACTTTGAAACTCTTTTCATGACTTCATATGAAGATCTTTAATACCTCAAAGCATTTATGCAATTAAGAGCAAATAAAAACTAATATAGGTACATAAACTTCAAGTATTTAATAACTTATTCATTTGAAATCATAATATGAAAACCCATACAATTCATCATTTGGAATTGAGTTGCTAGGTTAGGAAAATACTTGACCTCCATGGGTGGAAGAACCCATAAATGAGATCTACATACCTTGGGGATTAAAGCCCTAATGCATCTTTGAAAATGGATACTTGAAGAAATATTGAAATGAAACCCTAGACCTTGCTTTGAAACCGTTGGGAGAACTTTATGAGGAAAGAATTTTGTGTTTTAGTCTAAGTGTGAGAATGAGGGATTGGAATAGCTTAGGTTCATTTGATGGAGTCAATTCAGTTCCCAAAATGACCATACTTTAATGGTAAAACATGGGGAAAATACTAAAATGCCCTTCAAAAATCTGGGCATAACTGACCCTTACGACTTGTAGAAGGGTTGACGAGTCATAGGAATGACTTTTACTATTGGGTCTTGGGAATACCCTAAGAACTGACCCTCATGACTTTCTCTATGTCTCATCTCTATGAGTTGTAGACACTTCTATGATTCATAGAAGTGACTCTTCCTGTAGAGTCTGAGAACCCCTGAGTATTGAGTCTCTAAACTCCCTCTACGACTCATTCCTACAATTCGTAGACTTGACAACGAGTCGAAGACTCAAGTCATCCTGCAAGGTTTGGAAAACCTGCAATTCAAGGTCTCTGAAGTTTCTTGATGAGTTATTTCTACGACTCATCTAAACATCTACGAGTCGTAACATGGGCTCGAAGACTTCACTCTAGACTTAGTCAAATTCAAGGACTCACCATCAGTCCTACGGGTCAGTACTACAACTTGTACAAACTTCTATGACTCGTAGAATAAGTTGTAGAATTTGATTTTCACTCCATTTTCTAGAATCTTCCTTTGTTTCGACTTTTCTACTTATGTGGCCTAACACGTGCACGAAATTAAAAAACCAACTCCATCAAAAGGTCCCAAATAGCTGAAGAAACTTGTGCCTCAAAAATGTGCACAATCCGAGCACCAAAAGGGTTCAAATCAGCCTCATCAAAATCAAGCCCTAAGATGGTAAAAAATGCAAGAAAATGATGAATTTACATGAGACTTACGAGGGTTTTAGGTTGAGAAAGGTTTTTGAAATATCCCCATAAGAGTTTCCAACACAATAAAACAAGAATTATCAAAACTGATCAAGAATTGCTCTCAAAAGTAGGTTTTGATTATGTTGGAAATAGAGAAATAAATGCTAAAAACAGGTCTTAAAAGTCCACTGATATAGGGCATTTTGACCTTTGAGAACCCAAAGGTTAGCTCCGCAAATGCAGAAGTCAACCAATTTACTCTCTACGAACATGGACCTTTTCCTTAAGAAACTCTGCGAACGCGGAGAACAAACCCATTACTCTCTGTGAACGCAGAGGTCCTCTTGCGAATGCGGAGCACATGTTGCCAGTCCTCCGCGAACACGGCCAAAGGCCCAGGATTTCTTAGAAAGAATTTCAATTGCACCAGGAGCTAAACATCAGTAGTTCACTTAGGGGAGAAATTTCCCTTATGGGGGAGCAAAATTTGTTCGGAACCCCATCGATGCAAACAAACCATGCTACCCTATTGGAAATGGCATTCTAAACTCAACGGAATCGACAATATGACCAATGGAAGTCGTTTCATCAAAATATTGACCAAGTCAATACTTTCAAAGAAAATATTTAAAATGCCCAAATGACCAAAAACTCATTTTGAGTACCTTGAGAGCCAAAAAAAAGATCGTTCTAGACCAAATCAGCATTCTAGAGCTAGCCATACTTACAAAATTTTCATCCAAGCTTATTTACCCAAAATGTTGACCAAAGCCAAAATTTGACCAAACTTTAAAGTTAAAATGGTAAAACCACACAAACTCAAAATAAAGACTCCAAAATCTAAACCAACCTTCCTTTTATACCAATAAGGTCCTTTTGGAGCGGATGGAGCCATCAGAATTTTCATACGATGACTGAATCTTTGGATGTTGGCTAAAGTCAACGGTTTTCACCTTAAACTTCTAAAAAGGAAAGAACTCGTGCCAATCCCACCCAACCATCTCGAAGAGTGCGCCACCTATTCCAGCATCACAAAAGGACTATAAAAAGCTACGGGGAGGGGTAAAATAGTAAACATATGCAAAAGCACAGAAATAACCTTGGAGGTCATTACACCCACCCTAAGAATGGTAATCGGAAGGTATTCTTATGGAGAAAAGGAATAGATACGTATTACTATCCTAAGAAAGGTAATTTGAAGATATTCTAATGGAGAAATGGAATGGATATGCATTTTATCCCTAGGAGAGGTAATTTTGAATGTATTAGGATACGTATTTTGGCCCTAAAAAAGATAATTTGAAGGTATTCTTATGGTGAAAAATAATGGATATGCATTCCCTCTCTAAGAAAGGTAATTTAAAGATATTATTATCATGAGAAGGATGAATACGCATTCCCACCCTAAGAAGGGTTACGACTTAAAGATTTGAACTCTTAGCCTCGACTATTTGCAGACATGATGGATCTGAAACTTCTATTTGAAGACTTCAACTTGCAAACTTTGAAGATTTTCTGAAGTCCGCATATTTAGTGGCTTTGAAGAACTCAAGTGAAGAACTAAACTTTGCAACCATCCAAACTTCCAATTGAAGACATGGAGGATTTGAAGACTTCAACTTATGGACTCAATTGGAGAATTTAACTCGCAGACTTGAAGAATTTTGAAGACTTTAATTTGCATATTTGGAGAATTTAAAGACTTTAACTGTCAAACTCCGAGCCTACACCCTAGACGTGGTCGGCACTTGGAGACTATTATTGGTCCCAAGTGAACCCTTGGTCTGGCTGACTCACTAAGTGGAAGACTTAACTCATGAAAATGATTTCAGATGGGAACAAATAGTATATCCAAGCTTAAATTCTCAAAATAAAATCTCAATACTCAAATATATATATATATATAGAATATAACTCAATGTTTTAAAAACATGAACTCTGAAAATAATTGAATAAACTTTGTCTGTGACTAGCCTATGAAGCCTCTAAAACTGACTCCAAAATAGGTATTGGGACAAGTCCATGGCTTCCTCAAACTAATAAATAAAGACTGAAAGATAAAGATTCAAGAGCGCCTCTGAATGTAAAGAGGTCTCACCAAAAGCTGGATGGAATTCTGATCTCCAACGATACTTAGTACATGGAATGTATGGGGTAAAATAAATGAAAGAAAACATACTCAAAGATACTCAACTCATAGGAATCAACTCTGAAAATAGCTCAACTCAATAAAGCGTGCAATATGTGTAAAAGAATGCTTTAAAAGATATGAATAAGTAACTGTAACTCAGTATATAAAAATATAATATTTTACTTCTTGGGAAGTTCCTCTAACCGACAACCATCACTTATGAGCTAATGATGATACAATGAACTGTTGTCATTTCCACAGCCGTCCAATACTTTGCCAGGGTAAGGGACAAACGCAACTCTGGATCCAATAAAATTCCTCTTTTGGGATAATCACGAGTCGCCTGAATGAACGGGATGATCCTATCCTACGTTGGCTATGTAGTTTATGGAATTTGAATTATCTGAACTCTTACCCAAATCGGTGCTTAATACTACTCCCAAAAATATAATTATTATGCTCATATCTCAAGTGAGTAAAAATACTCAATTAACTCATTTAGTCTCTTTTGGATTTAGCTCAAAACTCAACTCTTGTGAATTCATCTCTACTCTTTAAAATGGATATAATCTCAACTCGATGAATGCATTTTAAAACATAATTTTAACTTTTCAACTCAATCTCAAAATGGATATTTTTATTTAATAATATTGAACTCGTTTATACTCAAAATTCTTATACTCAAAATAATAATTAAGAGACTTCTCAAACTCATACTCATACTCATGTCAAACTCTTTATCAATTAAATTATGAAAATAATCATTCTTTAAACTCAAAATCAATGCAAAAAATAATTAGGGCAAAACTCAATTAGGGTTCATGTAAATGCAAATATGAAGCCATAATCTCAAGAACTCAACTCATCAATGTATAATCAAACATATACCATGACTTAATAATAAATTATATAATTAAATTCAAGAAGTCAATTTGTTGGGATGGTAACTCAAACTCAATTTGACTATAGAAGGATGTAGGGCATGAAGACGAACTTAGTCCAACGTTATGATAGCCTTACATACATTAAAAGCTCCACAAATCTTAATGAAGAATCCTAACTTGAAGGAGAACAATCAAGAAACCCTTTCTTGAAATTCTTGGATTCATTTTCTTGGAAACCCTATGGTTAGGATTTAAGATTTTTCTTAGAGATTCATGAATAGACGAAAAAATTTTGGTTGGAAAGCTTGAAATCTATGGAGAGGAACTTACCTTGATGAAGAACCTTGAAAGAGAACCCTAACTTGATGTGTTGTTGAAAATTCTTGAGTGTTCAAGTTTAGGAGTGAATGAGAGTGTTTTTAATTAGGAAAACCTAATTTCTACACGTCTAGGAACATTAAAATAACTCCCTAAAGGGTTATAGTACAAAAGTACCCTTAAAAAAATAAAAGGGGTGTCGTTCAGCTTAGGAAGTCCATATCCTCTCCGCATCACGGATCCGTCATGGACTTCTACTAGGTTGGAGCGTCTCCAGTAAAACAATCATAATTTTTTACTCCAAACTCAAAATGAGGCAAACTTAATGGAATTGAAAAGAAGACATGTAGATATTTAATTTTATAGGTCATGGGTCACCTAACTCAATATATATTGAGATATATAGTCATTTGAAGTTGACCCTTATACGGACTCATGCGAAAACTTAGCCGATAGAAATTCTTGGGAATTGGTAGTGGTGTAACAACATCTAATCCCCAAAAGTCAAATGATCAAGATGCGATAGTTGGATGTAATACTTCGAGTGCCTGATGTATGAAATGTGCATGACATTAGCAAGCCTTGCACCTTCGAGCATAGTCTAAGCAATTTTTCACTATGGTTGGCCAATAATATCCCATTCTCTTTATGTGGAAGTGAAGCTTTGGTCCAGATTGATGTGATCCACATACTCCTGAATGTGCTAATTGTAGCACTTGGACTGCTTCTTCCTCTCCCAAACATCGTAAGAGTACTCCTTCAAATTGCCATAACCCGAATTCAGTCCATGATAGCGCCTACTATGACCTCCGAGTAGGCAAGCCAAACCCAACTCAAAAGCAGAAGTCAAACATCAATTTAACTAAATAAGTAGTAACATAAGAAGGTGGAAGTAAGAATAATATAACAAAAGAGATCAGGTCAAGGTATAGATATGTAAATACGATTCATAATATACAAAAAGGCCCAAAAGTGACCAAAAATGATGAAATGACACTAGACCAAACCCCAGACCTGATGTCACCTATACATGAGCTACTAAGTATAAAAGCTGACAATATATATACAATACAGAGCTGACTGTCCAAAAATATAAGTGTAAGTCAGTACAAAAGAGGGAAAGCAACAAGTCTCTGGACGTTGGGAGCTCACCACTATCTGATTCAAGCACAACTATAGATGATCAGGCGCACGCTGGAGGTGGCTCGATGATACAAATAATAACATGAGTGAAACATAAACTACAACTAGGGGTGAAATGGGATACAGAAAAATCATACAAAGGCCAACAAATTCCACTATACAAGTATCCACAATATTTTCCTTAATTCACAAAATAATGGAAGAGAACATGCAATGTAACAAGGCAGGTATAGAACAATAATCCCAAAAATATCATGGAATACCCGGAATAATCCTTGATCTCATTAATATCAAGGTAATAACCTAGAATATATTTACGGGCTGCCTGAAATCACAGCTCGAGCTTATCATAAGTGAGAGTAGATATAGAGCCCGAAATAAATCAAAAGAGGGCTACCGATATGACACCTCGAGCTTGTCATCATCAATATAGCATAATTTTACAATTTTATAAATTCTTTCCATTAGCTTATCCATTTAAAGGGAAAATTTGCAGTTTTAAATAATGGTGAAACAAATAAGGCAAGTAGCATTTCAAATGATTATATATCACTTAAATTCGGGGAAGATCCCCGCCTTGGGCATCAAATTACTAACCTAAAATGCCAGCATACAAAAAGCACGACCTTGATCCTAATATTTCAATGGAATCCATAGGCAAGCAAAAACACAACGTGAAAGCATACCAAAAAGGAAAATTGAAACCAACCAATTTGAACAAGCGGCATCCTAAGTTTTAAGTCACCTAAGAGTAATTGCTAAGGATACTAAGCGGTGCAACAACACAAGGAAGCACCTAAACTAAGGCTCCGATGGCTAAAATCTAAACTAACTACTAAAGATGGCCATCAACTCCTAATTTACTCAAATAGGCTAGAAACATCTAGAAACCAACCTAATCATGCAATACAACTCATAATATACTAATTTTAACCGAGCCAAGTCTAAGGAAAAGAAAGTGTAACCTACCTCAAGACCAAAACCATACACGAACCACAAAATTTTTTATTTCAATTTTTTATTTTGGACTGAGTTTTTCCTTTTCGGGCCATCTCCGAATGATGCCACTATAACATCTTAAAAATTTGTATGCCAAGACCCAAACTATTTTTCATAGGAGTATAGGCTCGAACTTATCGACTTCTAATTGTATATATGAGTTAGGATCAATTACTAAGTATTTAGAGTATATTAGATATGGTTTAGGGTCATAAGGGATCTCTAACACCAAGTCAAGTCCAAAGAATTTTTATCAGCTAAGTCTTCATATGAGTTTGAAATAGGGTCAACTTCAAATACTCATATCTCCTAGTATATAAAGAATTAGGTGTCCCATTACTTATAAAATTAAAGGTCTTTGAGTCTTCTTTCCAACTCCACCATGATTGCACTATTTGGAGTTTGAAGTAAAGAGTTATGTTCTCTTAACTAGAAGGGTGCGCGTCAAGTCCGCATCGCAGACTTGGTCAATCTTGTCTCAAATTTTAATTTTGAGAAAAAATAAACTGAAGGGGGACACCTCTGTGTCGTGGACCTGCTCCCAGCTGGTTCAAAATTTAGTAAAAACTTCTAGTTTCAAGTAAGGGCAAATTGGATAATTCTCTGAACATATATAGACGAACTTGGACGCATTTTGGGATCATTTTTGTAGTCTTTTGCCTCCCCAAAACCTAAACTTCATCCTCTTCTCGCTCAAATCATCTCCAACAAATTTTCTCTCAAACTCAAAGGATTCAAGCTTCCCATTTAGGACCTAACATCAAGATTTCTTCAAGTTCTACTATAAGGTATGTGTGTTTTCATCTATGGGTTCTTTCACCCATGGAGCCCAAATGTTTTCTCAACTTAGTATTTCAATTTTAACTGAAGAAATCCTATGGGCTTTTACGTGATGATTCCAAATGCATAGATTATAGTATATTTGAAGTTTATTTACTCATATTGATATATATATATATATATATATATATATATTGACTCTCAATTTCAAATGATGAGTTTTATGGATTTTCATATTACGATTTCAAATGTATAGATTCTTGAATATTTGAAGTTTATTTACCTATATTGACTAGGTGGTTTTAAAGTGCATATGGTGGGATGTTTTTAAGATGTTTGATTTGCTGCATTTATATCACTCTCACACATACAAGTATTCTTTAAATGTATTGGAAGGTCTTTATGAAATGAACCCACCTAGTTTCTTATGATAAAGCAAAGTTGAAATAAAGTTTGACTCCAAATGAATGTTTGACAATGTCTACAAATGAGTTTAAAAGGTTCTTTTTGCAAATAAGTTTTGTGAATGATGATTCTATAATGTTCAAGCAAGTTAATGATAGGTAAGTTAAGGCCCTAAATATGTTTTATGAATATAGATATGTGATAATGAAAGGTCTACACTCACGTCACATGAGACAAAGTTGAGGAGCTATTATATGATTTTGTTCTTATGAAGAGTGGACGGGTAGTATATATAGCCCCTCCCACATGATGATCGAGTTTATGTTTAAATGGTTTTCTATTCCATTGAGAGTTTACCTAGTACCGAGTAGACCTTGGGATAGGCATTCTCTCCCGTAAAAACGCAAGAGACTCGTAGAAAGATCTCATTGTCCCATAACTATGTGCCACCATAGGTTAAAGGACCACCCGTAGAAAAAGCTTGATTCCTTAGAGGATCACCTGTAGTTGAGGCTCGATCATTCATGTAGCTTAGTGGATCCACTTAGGAATATAGGAGTCTGCCTTGGAAAGTAGTCTCCCCCTTTCCTCCGATGTATGGGAAAACATTGGGACTCCATGTTATGGCTCACATAGTTTATGTCAGTTAACGGTCGCTCTCACTAAGTTACAAGGTCCTTCTCTCGATGTTTAATGTATTTCTTACTATGACTACTAATATCTTTCATATGCCCATGATCTCTTATAAGGTTAAAGGTCATATCTCACAAGTTATATAACATGAAGTAAGTGTTACTTTGAAGTTTTATGATATGCATTGATCAAGAATTTCTTATGTTTAAAGATTGCTTTTAAGCTATACTCATGCTCATTATGATTGGTCATGCATCTTATGGCATATTGATTATGTTCTCTTACTTGTTCATGCATATCTCCATACTTAGTACATTCAAAGTACTAACGCATACTCTTTTTCCTACATGATATTACTATGTAGGGACCGGTGTTTCTCCTCCTCCATGTGGTTAGTTGGACTGCTTGAAGGCAACTTTTGGTGAGTTCCCATTGTTTCGGGGACAATACTCCTCCCCTTTATAGCATGTGTTATATTGAGGCATTAACATACTTATTTTGGTACTTCATTGTTAGTTTATTTGAGGGTGAGCTAGGGACATATCTTAGCCCCCGCTAAGTCTATTAGAATAGGTATGTTTTCACATAAATGTATGATGATCTAAGGTTGATGATGACTTTTATTTTGTGATGTTCTCCCTTAGTCCCATTTTCCCCTTTTCTTTGGCTTGATATTTATTATCATTACTGATCAAAGGATAAATGAATTCTAAGAGGCTTGGGTGAGGTACTTGTACCTATGGGTTTCTCATTCGTCGTGTCACGTCTAGGCCCTAGGCTTGGGTTGTGATAGCCACTCTACCAAAATATTGAAGAATACATCAAAACAAAACCAATGATAATCATATTACCACTATTTAAAATGGAATCAAAATCTGGTTAAAATTTGACATTGGCACCCACGCACAAAATTGAAAAACTAACTCCTAGCTCAAGGAACTTATGCCCCAAAAATGAAAATATTTCGAGCACCAGAAAGGCTCGAAATAGGCCCACCAATTTCAAGCCCTAAGATGGTTAAAAATGGAAGAATTCAACAAAAATATGCAAGACTTACAAGATTGTTAGGACGAAGTTAGGTTTCAGAATGTTCCCGTAAGAGTTCATGATGCATGACAACAAGAATTATCAAAAAGTTCAAGAATCGCTCTCAAATTTTGAGTTTCTATATGTTGGAAATGAGAGGGACTTAGCTGAAAATGGGTCTCAAAAGATCACTAGAGTCAAGGAAATTGCTCTTCGCGATCGCGGGACCCAGGTCCGCGATCACAAGCACTGACCAAAATACCCTTTATGATTGCGGTATTCAACCCCACAATTGTAATGAGCATTGACCCTGACCTTAGCAAATCACGGCCCCTAGCTCGCGAACGAGAAAAGTAAAGTTTGAGGCATCAGTAGTTCAACTGGTGCTGAACTTTAAGGATTTGAGATTTCCCCCAATGAGGGTTCAAAATTCATTCAGAACAGCATCAACAGAAATGGACTATTCTACCCAACTGAAAACGGCAATCCAGACTCAATGAAATTGAAAAAATGACCAATGGAGGTCATCTCGTCGAAATGTTGACCAAAGTAAACACTTTCAAAGAAAACACATGTGATGTCCAAAACGACCAAAAGCTCATTCTGAGCACCTCAGAAACCAAATCTAAGGTCATTCTAGAACAAACTCAACATTTCAGAGCTAATTGTGTTGATGAAATCTTTATCCGAGCGCGTTTACTCAAAATGTTGAACGAAGTAAAAATTATCCAAAACTTTAATGTTAAAATGACAAAACCACACAAACTCAAAATTAAGACTCCAAAACCCAAAAAAAACTTCCTTCAAGACGAAAATAGACCTTCTGGAGCTGATGGAACCGTCAGAATTTCCATATAATGACCGAATCTCTAGATGTTATCTAAAGTCAACTCTTTTCACTTTAAGCCTCTAAAAGGGAAAAAACTCGCAAAAGCTCACGCAACCATCTCGGGGAGCATTCCACCTACCCCAATATCACATAAGATCTATATATAAGCTACGAGGAGGGGTAAAAATATGGAAAAGCACGAAAATGACCTTGGAGGTCATTACATAAATGACCTTCTATATACTATGTCCATGTACTATAGGAAGCGACGCGCACAACGACTAATGTCAGTCCTTCTCTTCAGATTTTCTGGAAGTATCCCATAACACAAATAGTCAGTAATAGGTTATCGTTAATCTTCCTTTGTAACCTTAGAAACAACGACAAGATTCTTAATCTTATTTTCTATAGATTCATCCTTATTTGGTGGTGGTACTACCCATTTTTAATAGATAGTAACTTGCATATGATCTGTAAGAGTCAGAGTTGAAGCGAAGTTATCTAGGGCGTCAACTTTCTTGTACTCCTTTCTTGGCACATGTTGGAGGGTCACATCTCCAAGCCATCCTATCAACTTCTGAGAATAATAATTATAAAGGTGTAGTTCAAGCTTCTTGACCTCATAGCTTCCCAAAAGTTGATTGATCACCAATTGAGAGTCACCAAAGACTTGTAATTGCAATTACTACTTGTCGATAGCCATTTTGAGTCCAAGTATTAACGTTTGATATTCAGCGACATTGTTGGAGAAATATTATTACAAAGTAAAAGAGAATAGTAGAACCTCTTCTTGTGAAGTGACAAATACCACACCAACACTATCTCTTCCATGATGTGTAGCTCCATGAAAGTATATCTTCTAGAGAGGTAGAATTTCAATAACCATCGAATCTTCATCAGGAAGCTCATCGGTTAACTCCAATCATCTTGTATTGGATGGCCTACCAAAATGTCTGCCAATGCTTACCCCTTCACAACTTTTTGAGGGATGTACACAATTTCAAATTGTTGGAACTGAAGGTACCATTTTGCTAGTCGATCACTAAGGAGTGGTTCAAACATAAGAAAATTGATAGGATTTGCTCTGGACACAAGGCAAACAATGTGAGCTTGAAAGTAATGCTTCATCTTTTGGATTAAGAAGACAAGCACCAAGCCTAGCTTTTTGATTGGCAAATACTTCAGCTCATTTGGTGAAATCATTCTGCTCAAGTAATAAAGAGAGTTTTCCTTGCCTTCACTATTTTCTTGAGCTAATAGGGCTCCTACAGACCTTTCTTGTGCTACAATGTAGAGTATCAATGGCTTTCCAAGTATAGGGGCGGCTAGAACTGGAGGCTTCACTAGATATGCTTTGACACTTTCAAAGGTATTGCTACATGTTTGGTCCCACTTGAAAGGAGCATCCTTCTTCATGATATGGATGAATGGTTGTCATCTTCCAGCTAGATTTGAGATGAACTTCCTCAAGTAGGCTAATTTTCCTTGAAGACTTTTTAGCTCACGAATGTTTTGAGGATCAGGCATATTTAAAATAGCATCAACTTTAGCTTGATCAATCTCAACTCCTTGATGTCACATAATAATTCCAAAACAATTGCCATAAGTAAATCCAAAGGCATATTTCAACAGATTCATCCTTAGTTGATATATTCAATGCAACTCAAGCACAAGTCTTAAGTCTTTCAAATAGTCGCTCCTCTTTCTTGACTTTACCACCAAGTCATCAACATAACACGCGACATTTTTTTGGATCAAGTCATCAAATGTATTTTGCATAGCCCTTTCATATGTGGCGCCAGCATTCTTTAAACAAAAGGCATCACCTTGTAGCAATAAATACCTTTAGGTATGCGAAATACAGGGAGTTCTTCAGATTTTGGTTCCATACAAATTTGGTTGTAGCCGTATGAACCATCCATGAAAGATATTGAACGCTACTATAGAAGAGTCTAAGAAACTTTTACCCAGACCCCCGGTACCTAAAGAATTTGTGGGCTAACACATACGAAAAACTAGGAAAATCGCCTAATTCCTTTTGTGTCGCCAATAAAATATTCCTAAACCCCTCTAAAGTGTCGTTGGGGCTACTAGAGTCTTTACTCAGGTCGTTAGGGATGCTACCATGGAAGAATACAAGAAAATTCAATCTAAACCCCCGTCACCTAAAAAATTTGTTTGCTAACACACACGAAAAACTAGCAAAATTGCCTAATTTATGTTGCATCGCCAATAAAATGCTCTTAAATGCCTCTTAAGCGCCACCAAGGATACTAGAGTGGTTCCCTAGGTCATTATGGATATTTCTATAGAAGAATCCAAGAAAATTCGACTCAGACCCCTGGCACCTATAAAATTCATGGGCTAATACACACGAAAAACTGGTAAAATTGCCTAATTCCTCTTGCCTCGCCAATAAAATGCTTAGGGCATGCATTATTGAGGTCTCTAAAGTTAACACAAACTTAAATTTGGCCATTCTTTCTCCTCACAGGAACAATACCTGAAATCCATATAGAGTATTAAACTTCATGAATAAAGTCTGCTTCAATGAATTTGTTAAATTACTTCTCGATCAATGGAGCCAAGTCTGGCCTAAACCATGTTTGGGCCTGCTTAACAGGGAGAGAGCCATTCTTGAACTACCAACTAATGGACTACTACTTTAGGATTCAAGCCAAGCATTTCTATATAACTCCAAGCAAAAACGTCCTTATATTCTCTAAGAATATTCATATAAGTGATTTCTTCATCAGCTTCTAGAAAGGCACTCAGGTAAGTTGGCCTTGGATCTTTATCAGTGCTTAGGTTAAATTCCTTTAAGGGATCTATTGTGGTCTTCACTCCTTCTTCAAGTTCTAGCGGAGCATCTCAACATCTTCCTCTTCTTAAGGATCATTGTCATTAACATATATATGATAGCACCAGGCAGTATCTCCCAACTCTTCATCAATCTTTATTTGAGGGTAGATACCGTGCTCACTCTCGATTGTAACATGATATGAGGAGCCTACACCTTCCTCGTGCTCTTTCATGAAAAACCACAGTGTGATTTCTTGCCTTCAACACTTCTTCACATGAAATCATAAGTTTCATATGTCTCATCATTCTAGAAGGAATCAAACTTTTGAAATCCTTTTGGATCGTAGATGAAGCAAGTGTTATCATTCTTAGGTAACTTCTTTGGTGTTTGTTATTCTTCTTTTTCAATGAACCTAACCTCATAAACACAGAAGTTCTTATGGTTGATTTTCCAAGTCAATCCAAGATGGAAGACCTTTTTTTCGAAGCAATAAACTCATCTTCTACAGTGATATAGTTATTGCTTGCCCTTTTTATCGATATGCGAACTGGCAGCCATTAGCGATAGCTTAAGCCTTCGCATGCTTCCCTGGTTGTATTTTCTGATGGAAGTTTCCCTACCCTTGATGGCTTATTAGGGTTGTATCCAGCCTTCACAAATAACTTGTAAACATTTGGGTCAAAGCCTTCTCTTGTGCATCCTGTAGGAAGTGTTATATCTTATGATGGATTTTAAGCAATCGACTTTTGGGATAGCTTTGAAAACATGTTTCTTGCATCAATCTATTTGATAGGAAGAGTTAGTCCTTTAGGTACATTTCCTTGGACGCAAGATGATTGACTTTCTTCTTTCTTCACCTTCGAAACATAGCAGAGTATAGAATCTGACTTCCTTTTCGAGGATATGATATTTCCTTTATTCAAAATGGAACAAGGCTCCTTAATATCAACCTTGACTTTTTCGACAGCCACATCAGCTCTTTTTCTTGCAAGCTTATCAGACTTGGTCAATTTGACGTCGTCAAGTTTTGCCTCCTTCATAATGTAACTCTTCAAATGTAATTTTTCATCGAAGAAGTGTGACTCAACTTTAGTGAAAGGACTATCATCAACAGCTATTTTCCTTTTAATTCTATCTTCAAGGTACTTCAAACATTAATACTAAGAAGATGACAAAAAAATTTCCTCATGTAACCAAAGCCTTCCAAGCAATATGTTATATGAAGTCATTCCATCGATCACATGCATCCAGGCACTTGATCACAAATCTTCCATGTGGATTTCTAACTTGATAGAGCCTATGTACCTCTAAACCCCTTGATTGAATCCTTTTATCAATGAATGACTTTCACTTAAGTTCTCCAGCCGTGATGTCAAGTTCCTTCAATGTGTGGATAGGTAGAATGTTAACTCCTGATCCTTCATCTATCATGATTTTGTTTATTTTCTTCTCTAGCACATGACCCACCATATACAAAGAATGATTGTGTAGTATTTTACCAAACAGAAGATCATTATCTGTGAATGTAATTTTTGTGTCACATGTATGTACTTCTTGGGAGGAGGGTTCAACATCCTTTTTAGAAACTAAAGGAGATACTATTGATGAGATTTCACCTATTGCTTCTTGTTTATCGATAGGAGACACCTTTGGTGATGTTTCACTCATTATTTCTTCTTTGTCAGCATTGAAACATGAAGCCTCGATTCTATCTTGAGTAATCTTTGCGCAAAACCAACTTGGTAAGAATTCCCCTAAAGTCATAGGACGTCGAGGTTTCTGGTGGTGATGAACTTTAATCTTTGCCCTTTTTAGAGGCTTGATTGATTTCTGCTTCTTCAATCTCCTAACCATCTTTCTTATGATTGGTTGCTCAGATGATTCTTTTTGCAAACTTCTCTTGTTGCATCTTTGCCTAGTCACAAGAATTCAACCTTCATCATTGTATACATCAACTTGGGATTTGTCTTAATCTAACTACTCCTCTCCATGCTTTCTAGAGATACATATTTGGACTAGATCAAGCGAGCCAAATGTGATAGAGATTTGGTTAAAACTAGCCTTCTCATCATCAAGGACAATCTTCTTTTTTTAGCCAATTGCATAACTTTATCCTTAAAGATAAAACATAAGAGAGTGACTTAAAATTCTTTGATACTTGCAATAATTTGGGTCAGTAGTTTTTCCAACTTCATCCGATCACTTCATCTCTGGCAACTTAATGATTTTTACCTCAAACAACCATCAAAAATTTCAAAAACGTCGGAATCCAGGAAGGGGTATTCCCTTTCTTCCATCTCCCTTAAGGTCAACTTTCGATTTGGACGTTGTTGAAAAGTCATTTTCATACTTTGTTTCTTTCTTTCCTTTTTGGTAAACTTCATAGGAGACACTGATATTCATGGATTCATTGTTTTTATTTCTAGATACAAATTTGCTCCATCTCTGGTGTTCCTGCTTGTCCTTTTCTTTGCGAAAAACATGGAAAAACATCACCTCTTTTTCGGTAGAAGACATGCTCAACTCCATATCATGAGCGCGACTAGCTAGATATTTAAAGGACTTTGGCTTTATTCCTTGTAAGATGTAATAAAGATCCCAATGCATTCCTTGGATACACATTTCTATGGCATAAGTTTCGCTAAGTCGATCTTTGCAATTCAGGCTCGCATTTCTCCATTGATTTATGAAGTCAATAAATGGTTCATCCTTTCTTTGATGGGTATCCGTGAGTTCTACTATGCTCGCCATACACCTTGTGCTATAGAAGCGATTAAGAAACTCATGGTCTAGTTGCTCCCAACTATCGATAGAATTAGGTTTGAGATCCATGTACCAATCAAAGGCATTTCCTTTTAGGGAGCGGATGAATTTCTTCACAACATAGTCTCCTTAGGTCCCAACATTATTTCATGTTTCCACAAAGTGTGCAACATGTTGCTTTGGATTTTCTTTGTCCTCAAACTGCTGAAATTTAGGAGGTTAATAACCGACAGGCATTTTGAAGTTATCAATCCTTGCAGTGTACAACTTGGCATACATATGAGAAGACTTAGTGGAGACTTCATACTTATCCTTGATGGTCCCTTCGATGAACTCCTTCAAACGATCGAGTGGGATCATTCCTTCAAAAGAAACTGGCATCTCTTTGATGGATGGTGCTAGTTTTATAGGATTTTCGATCTCTTGAACTTCAATACTCTTTCTAGGTGCATGATTTCCTTTTCAATCTAAGAGACCCTTCATCTTATTCATTAGCTTATCAGTTTGAGACTCTTGGTGGTATACATGCTTTGTCAATCCTTCAACCAACTTCACCAGATTTGCAAGTTATTCCTTCATGGATTGGATGAAGCGCCAGTTACCATTGCTTGCATGATCATTAAGGATATAGGAGAGTAGAATAGATTATCGCATAAGCTGATCTTCAACGATCTCATATTATGCGATGCATGTGGAGAGGATCTATCGGTTGAATCATGATTCTTCTTTGTGGTAGAGTTTTTGGAACCAGAGCTCTTGAGTAGAGCCAAAGTCTTCTTGATCTTTTCAGCAACACTACTTCCTCCTTCTAAAACATTTGTGGAGGACTTGATCCTTTTGGAGTTGAAGAACCAAAAACATGAGTTGATGTGGATGATATAATTACAAGAATCTAGATTTGAGTGAATCTAGATTTGAGTATTGTGTCGTAAGAAAAAATGAATCGAAAAAAAAGAAATCTATTTTTATTGAATTGAATAAAGTGTTTGTTGTCCCAGTATAATGGTTTTTCTCCTTGTAACAGCTCCAAAACTTCCAAAGGTAACACCAAGGATTCCTTCTACATCAGCAAAGAACTTAGATTCAGCAATCTTGGAGGAAGTTGATTGGAAGTTGATCTTCCTGGAAGCCATTTCGATGTTCTATGTTGATTGCAAAGTTGAGATGAGAGGTAGAGATTGTCCTACTGACGTGCCAAAATGTGTAGACAATAAAATTCACGTCAAAAAAATAATAATCAAGACCGAAAAGGTATAGCAATAATCGTAGTATTTTATTTCAAATATGAGTGTTACAATCTCTATGAATCCTCTAACTTGTCTTTTTAAATATAAATTCAAGGGCTTGTAAGTTTGATCTTGAATTTAATTGAACTTGATGGATTTGATCTTGACTTGTACTTGAATTAAAGGGCTTTTGGATTTGATCTTGAATCTTGTGGTCTTGATCTTGATTTGTGGATTTGATGAAGTTGATATGGACTTGTTCTTGATCTTGATCTTGATCTTGACTTGTACTTGAATTCAAGGGCTTTTGAGCTTGTTCTTTAATCTAGTGGTCTTGATCTTGAGTTGTTCTTGAACTTGAATTCTTGAACGTTTGAATTCTTGAACTTGTAGCTTGTAGAGAAATCTTCGGCGTTTGATCCACAAGTTATCTCTGGCTTCTTATTAGAATTCTAGTGTGTTTTCTGAATTATGAGGACCTCAATTTATAGTTGTAGAATAGAGGAGTTGTGATAAGAACAGATTTTTCTTCAGTCAATCAAATTTAAGTGACATGAGATATTGGGCTTTAATGAGCCGGGCTTGTCATTTTGACTCATGGCATGATCCTATTGGATTCTTTGTTTAATTTGGCATGTCACGTCACTTGACATATGGTACCAAAATGGGTCTCTAGAATGAGATGATATTGGGCTTAGCAAAGTAGGCTCATCTATTGTAGCTCAAATCAATTAATTTGGACTTTAATTAAATTCATATTTATTGGACTTAAATAATTAACCAGATTATATTAATTCATAATATTTATATATATATACATACTCAACACCCTTGTTTGTATTATAAATTTAATTTTAGATAAATTTTCTATAGTTTATTTTAAAATAAACACTCACTCTCTTTTATACTATCAAAATCCTACATGTACACTCTATTAGGTATATCAAAAGATAAGTCTATATGACTATTAAAAGACAAATTAGAGTTGTAAATAAAAAGTATTTTAATGTACTTTTACGATAATTTTACAGGGAAAGAACGAATAAATAAATAAACTAAAATAAAAATGACAAATTTCTATATAATAACATAATATAATTAATAAAACTGGAAACAATTTATATGCTTAAAGCGTAGAAAATTATATTTCTAATAGTTAGTATACCTTTAACTATACCTTATTAAGTAATTTATATTTATTTCTTAATTATTTATAATGAAGTTCCGAAAGATACACTAATCAAATATATATATATATTCTCCATTTTTGATCTAATGTATCATGTGTGACTAAAGATATCCAACAAAAATGTTTATCTTCTTTATTAAGTTTCATAAAAAATACTTCTTATTTATAATTTTAAATTTAGTTTTTATAAACACATTTTAAGATAACTAATTTAGGTTAGCGTCTATCAAAAATAAATTCAAAGAATATAAAATAATAATAAATCAAGTTTAATAAAACTTTGACTTCAAGGTAGATTCAATATCCATTTAAATGAAAAAAGTAAATATTATTACATTGACATAAGAGTTAGTAAACTTTACCTAAATCTCATAATGAAAAAGCTCAATTACAATATATCCCTCATTTTTCTTAAATTACCCGATTTTCCTTTTTTCATGTTTATGATACATTACTTATTTTGCTGATACATCATGTTTAGCTGTAGAATAATTAATGTTGTTTAGTTATTTATGGATAGTAATGTAAATTAACTTAGGATTGGTTCTTTCAATCAATTACCGTTCTAATTAATGGAATTAATCGTGAAAAAAAAGTAACAGTTATGTACAGGAAGAAAAATTCAAAAAATAGAGCATCACTGTGAGCAAAAAATTCAAACCAAAATTCAATTTTCATCAAGCGAAATGAGATGAATATCACGATACTACTGAGACATTTTGGAGTTTGGCAATTCGAGGTGAGTTATGAACGATACAAAAGTGATGGAATCGTAGTGGGCGATAATGTATCTTACTCAAATCTAAAAGCAGCAATCGCTGCTGAATTGACCACAGATAAATCAGTGAAAAATATTGAAATCTGATACATCATTCAAGGTAACTCGTCGCCAATGATTATTCATAATGATATGGGTGTTAATCTTTACATAGAGTTGAAGAAGAACGAGCCTGGATTCGTAAAGTATCCCCTATGCCTAACAACTTCTGATAAAAAGAGATGTGAGTTACAATCATTCGACGCTATATCTGGAGCAATTGTTTGTGCCGAATCAAACACGTATGAGTTGCAAATTTCTGGTTTAGAGGAATCTGGTAATGCTGCAGCTTGTTATATACCGAAATTGAATGTGACAAACTACATAACCGATACAATTAGTGCAGAAGTGAAGGAGAATCAATTGTATAAGGACAAAGCAACACTAGTTGATGTAATGGCCAAATACAAAGTTGGTAATGGATTCAATTTCAAAGTTAAAAGATCTGACAATAAAAGATATGTGCATTTGCTGATTTTGAAAATTTAATTTTGAAATGTTAATTTTGTTGGTTTATATTCATGATACATACTAAGTAGTATGTATCAGGTACAACAGTTAAAATACTTGTTGTCAGAATGTATCAGATACATATGAATCTCTGTGTATCTGATACATGTTAATATTTTTGATTTTTCCTGTCATGATACATCATAACATTATGTATCTAACTCACTTTATAAATGTTCCAGATGTACTGTTGATTTTGGAAATTTAGTTTTGTTGGTTTATATTCATGATACATACTAAGTAGTATGTATCAGGTACAACAATTAAAATACTTGTTGTCAGAATGTATCAGATACATATGAATCTCTTTGTATCTGATACATGTTAACTGTTTTTCCTAAAATTATGCAGTTATGTGTTAATATGCTATTCAGACGACTGTTGTTGGAGAATGAAAGCATTATGTTGGAAAAAATCTGATATATTCAAAGTGAGATATTTCAATAGTGAACATTTATGTGCACTAAGAGATAAGATTTTCACCAAAGTTCATGCTACAAAGGCTTTTGTAAGTGAATTCACGAAACCTAAATTAATTAATCATAAGAGAATTCACACCCCTAATGATATACGAGAGGGTATTAAAGCAGCATATAGAATTGATATTTCCTATCAACAAGCATGGCGTTCAAAAGAACATGCTTTGGAAATGTTAAGGGAAAAACCTGCTAATGGATATAGATAGCTTCCTGTATACATACATATGCTAAAAACCGTATATCCAAATTCATACATAAGTATGCACAAGTCATCAACTGATGAGTTCATGTATCTGTTCGTAGCGTTAAGGCCATTAATGAGGGAGTTTCAGTTTTGTCGACCTGTAGTTATTGTTGACGGTGCTTATCTTGATGGACCTTATAAAGGGACATTTGTATCATCTAGCACACTTCATGGAGTAGGTATTACTTTTTATTACTATTGTGTATTGCATAACAGTGTATCATCTTAGTTGACACATTTGTTGTTAATCTGATGAATTCTAATAACTATGTTATCGTTGTTAATAATTTTTAGGTTGCATATTGACATTGGCGTATCGTGTTGTTGATACAGAAAATGATTCATCATGGACATGATTTTTTCAGAACTTCAAAAATATATTTAGTGAGAGGGACAATATGTGTGTTGTATCATATAGGAACGAAAGAATAATCAAAAGTGTAAATATGGTATTTCCCAATGTCCCTCACTTTACATGCATATGGCATATATGGAAAAATATTTGTACTAACTACAGGAGGAGCAAAGTTGTACTAAGTGATCTCTTCTACTCGATGGCAAAGGCATACCGAAAAGATGAATTTGAAAAATTAATGGCAAAAGTTGAAAAAATTGATCACCGAATAACGGAGTATTTGAAAAATGTGAGGTACGAAAAGTGGTCAAGGGTTTATGCAACTGTCAACAGGGGAAGAATGATGACTTGTAACATCACAGAATGTATCAATGGATGTCTTGTTGAAGCACGAGAGCTGTCTATAATTGACTTTTTGGAGCAAACGAGAATGTTATTTGGTACTTGGAATTGCAAAAATAAGAAAATAGCAGCTTATACAAAATATACTTTGGGTAGGAAATTCGAAGATATCTTACTATCAAACACGATAAAGTGTTCGAGAATGAAGGTACACACCAGTTATTTTTAAGTAGATATCTACTTGATACATAGTTGCTTGATACATAGCTATATGATACATCAGTTCTGTATTTCCTGTGATTATTATATCCTGATACATCAGTTCTGATACATTAGTTCTGTATTTGATACATCAGTTCTGATACATATCTGTGATAATTATTTCCTACAGGTTGTTACTTCATCAGAATATCTTTATTCTATTTATGAATTAGGTATAAGATACATTATGTGTCTTGAAAGAAAAATATGCAATTGTGGCAGGTTTTAACTAGATGAGATACCATGTCCACACGTAATTGCAGTATTGAAGAGCAAGAACATTACAAACATGCACCCATACTGTTCTGATTACTACAAGCCAGAGGCGTTGGCAAATACTTATGAATTGTCAATGATTCCAATGCCAGATAAGAAAGATTGGTCTGTTTCAAAAGAAATTTTGGAAGAATTCGTTATGCCACCAAGATACAAAAGGATGTTAGGAAGACCAAAGAAAGAAAGAAAAAAGTACTCTAGTGAGAAGATAAGAATGAGCACAAATTCTTGTGGTCGTTGTGGCCATGAAGGCCATAATAGAAAGACTTGTAATTTCATTTCCAAAGAGAAATGATATTTTATTATCCCATGATACATTCTATTTGGATCATGTACTTACATCTACATAGTTTTTTTTATAGTGTAGGGTTGTATTTGATACATATATCAATTAACCAGAATAGTAATTGAATATCAATAATTGATACATGGATGGTTGGTAATTATTTTCATTGTAAGTTACTTGGTAGTGATATAGTAATTTCGAATCTGATACATGAGAATAGCGGATACATAACCATTCGACCTATTAAGGGTTGATACTTTGAAGGTTGTTGTATTAGTTGTCAACTGAATTGTGGTTGATACATAACATGTTGTATTGATATAGATTGTAGATATATCAGAAGCTGTAAAGCTTGATACATGAGAATCTGATACATAAATGTAGATGTATCAGAATCATTAAACCTTCATACATGAGAATATGATACATAAACTAGATGTATCAGGAGCCGTAAACCTTAATACATGATAATCTGGTACATAAATATAGATGTATCAGAATCATTAAATCTTGATACATGAAATCTGAAACATAATCTAGATATATCAGAAGCTATAAAGCTTGATACATGAGATTCTGATACATAAATATAGATGTATCAGAATTATTAAATCTTGAAACATTATAATCTGATACATAAAGTAGATGTATCAGGAGCTGTAAATCTTGATACATGAGATTTTGATACATAAATGTAAATGTATCAAAATCATTAAATCTTGATACATTAAAATCTGATACATAAAGTAGATGTATCAAGAGCAATCAAGTTTGATACATGAGAATATGATACAAAAACAAGATGTATCATAAGCATTAAAGATTCATAAATGAAAATCTGATAATTAAATAAGATATCTCAGAAGCATTCAAGTTTGATACATCAGAATAGGATACATAAATATGAGAAAAGCTTAAAATTCTGCTAAGTTGTTGAATAGAGAAAAAAAATGTTACTATTGGTGCAAAAACATAATTGTACATTCTACTACTACAAAATTCAAAAAAAACTACTCGACGTCTATCGGTTCTCCTTGACTAGGAGAGATGAAATCTCTCTTAGGTTTTTTTGGATCATCATTTTCTCTAACATAACCATCCTTGGCCTTCCGACAACCATAACTCCACAGTAGTGCGGCATATCTTGAACGGAAGAATTTCAAGTGTAGTCTAGTAGTTAGAATAGAAATTCCATTACTGAGATATTCAGCAAGAAATAGCCAAGAAAATACCACAATCCTTGCAAAGAAATAAATACACAACTTTTAAAAAAATTGACCTATTAATGATTTAAATATGAATATTTGTTAATACTCACAAGCTATCGCTTTCTTATTGCGCAATGCCTTCAACGTATTCAACTGCAAAAGGGTGATATGATTCAAGTATGTTTTTGATTGATTTGTCCTTGTATGAATCAAGTGATGACTAATCAGTACATTCATTCTTCTCAAAAAACCATTATCCTGGAGGTATGTAGGTAGCATTACTGTTATCTTTTGAATCTCTAAGGAAGGGTTTCTAGTTCTTCTTCCAGGTGATGAATCATACATGCATATCAACCTTTGTTTCAACACAACCACCGCAAGAACCCAATGAAAATTCCTATCACAATTTACCGGGATGTATACCTCATCTACCAAATGCTAGGGCAACCCAACAGGTATTGAGAAACCTTTTATTATGTTCTTCATAGATCTCTCGTGATGAGCTATAACAGAGGCCCTTGCCATATCTTCTTGGGTGGAAATATCAGGTAGAATGTGATAGTATCGTGTGTGTGCATATTCGATGAAAATTTTGAAAATACAGTTTGTTGTTGTGTATTGATATTGATTGCCCAACTGCATCTTGGATTTCTTTCAAAAGTAGTAAAGTATTACATCGATCTGCTGCACATTTTAAGAAAGTATTAGTTATACAAACTGATACATAGTTTTTAAATAGGGTTGAAACTGCTTACTGGATGTATCTGAAACATAATATCTATATATCAAAAATTGTGACTGACATGTAACAGATGCTATATGAAGAAATAATTACCTCATCATTCCAGCATTTATTTGGCTATGACAAAAGGTAGAACTAGTTCATATCTTGAGGAAATGTCACTACAAAGTCCATTTTTTCAAACTCGAATGAAGAGAACTTGGATCTGTAATGTTCCTCCTTTGGTTTTCTAAATGGAAACTTATATTAAAATGACAGAATATATATAATAAACAGCTTGTGTTGATATAAGTTGTTGGCATACAATTTTAATAGTCCTTTATCTATCCATTGGAAGTATTCCCAAATAAGCTCGTTTGAGGGATGATAGCATATGCCAAAACTTTCAAAAGGGTGTGTTTGATGACTAACTGATGTCATTTTTTCCTTACCCTTTTCACTCGACCCAAATTTTGTTAGATATGGCGATTGTAAGATCTTAGAAGGCAGCCTACTTTTTGGAAGAGGTGTCTTCGCATCATCTAGCAATACATTGGGTTTTGATGGAAGAGTGGTAGGTAGCTCGCTATCACGTAGTAGACATCCTGAACTACCTGTTCATGACTAACAACATTCAATGGCATGGCCGATAATGGAAGTTCGTATATTAGAGCATCTATCACATTCAGAGTTTCGGGCGATATCAATGTTGAAGTATTGGATTCCTAATTTTGAAGAATTATAAAAAAAATAATGACTTTAGTATGATAAAATCTATTTAATTTAATGAATCAAATATAATTGATTCATATTACCGATGCACTTGGTTTTATTTTTTCTTTATCAATATGCTCAACATGCTATTCAACATTATCAGTATTACCAACGGACTCTCTTGCATCTTTCGTGGCATTATTCTAAATGAAATGTATAACGTCAATACTAAACTTATTAATGTTGAATCTATCACACTCATTTATCTGATACATTACCTTTAATGTATCAGAATTAACAAACACCTGAAAAGGATCTGCTCTAGCTGGTTCCATTTGGTATGATGATACATCCTTTAATTGTGGTGGAATAATGAACGTTTTTGTTTCCTACAAATATAATAATAACTATTATTTAAGAAAATGACTGTTGAAATGATACATTACCTTTAATAACTTTGGTTCTAGAATATTACCTTTAATGTATCAGTTGACAGATGTTGTTGAAAAGATTCTGCAGTATCGATACAATATTGTGTTCTGATACATCATCCACCTGTTGTATCGTGTTGGATGGTTCAACTTCCTGCAAACATAATAACATTTACTTATGATATATGAGCATGGAATGAATCAATAATTATATATCATCACAAGTTTAGCAAATACAAGATTTATGTAGCATCAGATTGGTCAGAACTTTGGTTCTGATACATTACCTTTAATGTATTAGGAGAAACATGTTGTTCAAATGGTTCTGATTTATCTGATATAATTTTTTGTTCTGATACATCATCCACCTATTGTATCATGTTGGATGGTTCATCTTTCTGCAAACGTAATAACATTTACTTATGATATATGACAATTACAAAGAAAATTAAATATCTGATATATGAAAATAAAATGTATCCAATAATTTAAAAGTATATCAAAATATAACTATCAATAATTATGTGATGTATCTACCTTAATATCTTCTTGGATATGAGATTGGTCATTTGCTTGGGGAGGGGGATCAAATTTATTTGGATCATTGTGCTCCTCCAATACAGTAGGTGCTTCTTGTTGTTCCACCACATGGAATGGTTGAACAAAATCATCTTTTTTAATTTGAGATGATGTGTCAGTCATGTGGTGCACTATATTATCGATGGCTTTCAAAAGATCAATATGATTTGAATCAATTTTATTCTCTAATTGCTTGAAATTCCGATCAACCTTAATATAATAATATGAAAATCAAAATGTATCAACTTATTAAATGTATATTGTGTGAGATACACCTTATAGTAATAACTTACATATTTCTTTAGAGACTTCTTTATAGACTTATTTAATGCTTTGAATTGCATATGAATAATTTGCTCTGAATGACCAGAAGATTCACCGCCTACTACTGACTTTGCCGCTGGTTCTGTATCAGTAGAAACAGGCTTTTCTGATGAATTTTATGGTATGGCATCCTTATGCATGTTATCTGTTTCTACTTGAATTGGTTCTTTAGCAGGGATAGTCTTCATTCTTTTGGGAGAAGGTGGAAAAGATGTATCAGCAACATGACGGGATCTTCTTAATAATTCTGTGAGTGGTTTTGTTGAAAAGTCCTCAAATCCGAGGACTTCTTGAGGTTCTATAAAATTGACCTTGGCAGCTAATGTAGCAGCTTCAGATTGATGTTTAGTGCCAGGAATGACAATAGATTCTATTTCATATTGAGATGACACAATGTTGGAGCATGGATACTGCAAAAAAGATTTGTTACTAATCTGAAAATAAATCAATAAATACTATTGATAAAAGTTAAGGAATATAGAATGTATCGTAGATGTTATGTATAATGAGTTAGTACATAAACGAATAATCTTCAGTGCATATACCTCACTGAATATGGTAGACATGAATGTCTTAAATTTTGGCTTGATGGCAACAACACGCCAATTAAGAATTCTGGAAATTTTATTACCCACTCTTACAGTAATTTTAGAAGGCACCTGAGATGCACATTCATAGATCCATGCATTCAGAGTGTATGGCATTCTGCCCAAATGATATATTTGTTTGGCATTTGAAAACTCCTGCCTCATTCCTTTTATCAATTTGGAAAATGCTATTTTCCCCCATGAGTATTGCTCATACCTACCATCCTCTACAATCTTAAAATCATCAACAAAAATAGGTGAATCACCTAGTTGAGAAAAAATAAAAAGTGTGGATGAAGTAGAGAATGACCATCTGAACAACGTCTTCATTTGTTTCCCATTCTCCAATCAGAAAACGCTGAATGAAACAAACTTTGTTGACCCCATTTTTTGCACCAGGGAAATATCTAGACAACAATCTACTTGTTGGTGCATCTGGGTACCAAAAATCATTGATATTACTGGTACATCGCAAATCAGTAATAATAGCAAATTCCTTTATTATGAATCAGAGTATATTACCTTGCACGTGACGAATGTGCGATTCCTCTTTATTTTTTTGCTCTACCTGAAGAAGTAAGAGGCATTTGATGATTTGCCCTTGAAAATTGCATTGTGGCATATCTAGATAGTGACCAAATATGGTTTGCCTAAATAACTGTATAGCTTCTTCACCTATTGATGATTTGAAATCATCAATAAAAATAGTTGAATATGCAGTGCCGAATCTCAATGAGTGGGAATGGATCTTCTTGATGATGTACTTCATTCCCTATATTTACATGGAAAATAATTAAATATAACTTGAACTTGATATATATACACGATGTATCAGAAGCATTAAATCTTGATATATGAGAATCTGATACATACAGAAGATGTATCAGAAGCAGTAAAGCTTGATATATGAGAATCTGATACATAAATGTAGATGTATCAGAATAATTAAATCTTGATACATTAGAATTTGATACATAAACAAGATGTATCAGAAATAGTAAATCTTCAAAAAAAATGACATTTAAAAAAACACTATGTATCAGAAGCATTAAAACTTGATACATGAGAATTTGATATATACACATGATGTATCAGAAGCAGTAAAGCTTGATACATGAGAATTCAATACAAAAACACGATATATCAGAAGCATTAAGCTTGATACATGAGAATTTGATACATAAACAAGATGCATCATAAGCATGAAATCTTCAGAAAAATGACATTTAAAAAAATTATTTTATATGGACTCATACCTTTGGGAGATTAAGAGGTGTTGTAACCCCTTCAATCTTCTTGTCTGCTTCTTTGGGTGCATATTGAACTGGAGATTTCGACTTTAATTTCTCACGTAGCTTATCCATCAGTGCTGGATCATTACGATGTTTGGATCTAACCTCGTTGTAACCTTCCAAAGATGAACCAGAACCCGGTGAAACAAGAATTTCTTGATTTTTATTCAACTGTGTGAGACCAACACTAAAAGATGGAGCAGATTCCATATGTATCAGTGAAAAATATGAGTAAAAAGACACAAAAATTTATAGAAGAAAGCAACGTAAATCAATTTTAGTGAGAATGAAGTGAGATTCCAGATAAGGAAAAACTTAAACATACCTTAGTTAGAATCTTGAAATTGAGTAACAAATGTACAGAAATTCAAAATTCAAAAAACTGACGAAGTAGAGCTTGAAATTAGGCGTGAATTTAGGGTAGTTGAGTGAAGTAAAATGTGTGTTGAATTAAGCTCAATATTTCTCAAATAGTACAAAAATCTAATCGTATAATTAATCAACTCCAAGTGCCTTTTATAAGACTTAACAAAAACAAACTCTCTAGAACTAAAGGACATGACCTGCAACTAAGCTAATAACTGTAACAGAATTTGAATCTAACTAAACCTACAAGAATAGGTCAATTATTCATTAAACAAAACAAACTAACAATTCCTCCCTTGAAATTAACTCTCTAAAGAGTTCAGTTCACCAACACTCATTCCAAGTGCTTCTCGAATCTTCTGAAATGATGCCAACTTTAACGCCATAGTCATCATATCTGCCAGCTGCATTTCTATGCTACAATAAACCAATTTGATAGCACCTTCTTTGGCTAAGTCCCTTAGAAAATGATATCAGACTCTTATGTTCTTAGACCGTCCATGCATGACCTGGTTCTTAGACATTTTAATAGTAGATGTGTTGTCACATAACATCACCATGCTTCCAGCTTGTGCATGACTAATATCTTCCAATATTCTTCTCATACAAATAGCTTGACATGCACATGTAGCCGCTTCCACATATTCTGTTTCAGTGGTCGAAAGAGTCACAATAGGTTATTTTCGTGAGGACCAAGATACAACTCCTCCACCCATTAGAAATACATAACCTGATGTACTCTTAGTATCATCAATATCTCCTGCATAATCGATGTCGGTATAGGCTACGAGATCACTTCCTTCTCCCTGTTTGTACTAAATACCATAGTTTACTGTTTCCTTTAAATACCGCATGATTCTCTTAACTGCTACATAATGCAATTGAGTGGGACTTGCCATATATCTGCTAATGAGACTGACCACAAACATCAAATCAAGATGCATTGTTGTGAGATACATTAAGCTGCCCATTATTTGCTTATATAAAGTTGAGTCGATTTTCTCATCATCATCGTCTCAACCAATCTTTTATCCAGGAACAATTGGATTGCAAACATAGTTGTAGTTTTGCATTCCAAATCGATCGATCACTTCAGCAGCATACTTTCTTTGGCATATGAATATTCCACCAGCTCTTTGTATTACTTCTATTCCAAGGAAATATCTCATATTTTCTAAGTATTTCATATCAAACTCATTCTTCATGGAATATTTAAACTCATCCACCATCTTGTCATCATCACTAGTAAACAACAAATCATCAACATAAATGCTAACAATAAAAATTTTATCTCCCTTTTGCTTGAAAAACAAAGTCTGCTCACTAGAACTGTGTTTGAAACCTTCCTTGATGAAATAAGACTCTATGCGATTAAACCAGGCCCTTGGCGCTTGTTTCAATCCATAAAGGGCCTTACATAGCTTGTAGACCATGTGTTTTTTCCTTCTATTTCATAACCTGGAGGTTGCTCCACGAACACATCTTCCTCTAATTCTTCGTGCAAAAAGGTAGACTTTACATCCAACTAATAGAGTCTCCATCCTCTTTGTGCAGCCAAAGCAATAATCATTCTCACAGTGTCCATTTGTGCTACAGGTGCAAACACTCCTGTGTAGTCCACCCCATATTGTTTAGAATAATCTTTCACAATAAGTCTGGCTTTGAATTTATCTACCTCCTCCGATTCATTGAGTTTGGTTTTATAAATCCATTTCACACTAATTTTTTGGCTCCTGCTGGAAGCAAAGTCAGAACCCATGTCTGATTCCTTTCAATAGAATTTATTTCTGCATCCATTGCTTGTCTCTATTTTAGATGGTTGACTGCCTCTTGGAAACTCGTGGGATTTGAAATGACCGTGAATACAAGCTTATCAACCTCAAATTTATCAACTTTTGCAAGATTTACCTCATCCTCTACATCTGATAATCCTTCTCCTGAGGTGTAATCAGTCGCCCATATTGGTGGTTGTCTCACTCTTCCCTCCTTTGGTGTAACCTCTTTGATTTCAAGAACATCAATATGAGGTAGAGGAGGATTTTCATCATTTTGGTTCTCATTCTCTTCTTCTACTTCCTTATCGCTGTCATATTCATCTTCCTATTCAAGCTCCATAAACTATTCAACAGTGTAATTAGTATCCCAATTCCATGCCTTGTCTTCTTCAAAGATCACATCTCGACTTATATGAATCTTCTTCTTGACTAGATCAAACATTCTGAATGCTTTGGACTCACTGCTGAAACCTAGCAAAACACACTTCACATTCTTATCATCGAGGTTAGTTCTTTTCACATCTGGAATGTGAACATGTCCTATACACCCAAAGATTCTGAAATGCTCTACAGAAGGATTTTTACCACTCCACGCTTCTTCAGGTGTCATGTCTTTCACAGCCAATGTAGGAGATTTGTTAAGAATATGGTTTGTCCATTGCACAGCTTTTGGCCAGAACGTTTTTGGAACTCCCTTCTCTGTTAAAATAGCTCTCACCATATTCATAATGATTTTATTCTTGCGCTCAGCAACTCCGTTCTGCTGAGGGGTGTAGGAGGTGGTTAACTGCCTTTTGATCCCATGTTCCTTGCAATACTCATTGAATTCTCCAGAATTGTATTCTCCCCCTCTATATGTTCTTAAATACTTGATAAACATACCTGCTTGTTTTTCTACAAGTGTTTTGAATTGATTGAAATGATAGAAAGTTTCTGATTTCTCTAGCACAAAATATATCCATGCTTTCCTAGAAAAATCATCAATAAAACTTATTAGGTACCTCTTGTGGCTGTTTGATGATGGCGTCATCGGGCCACATAAATTAGAATGGATGAGCTGCAATCTCTTAGTGGTTCTCCATGTGTTCTTCTTTGGAAGTGGTACTCGATGTTGCTTTCCTTCATACATGATTCACATGTAGTCTTTGCTTGTCCAATTTCTGGTAAACCAGTGACCATCTTCTTATTGTGCAAGGTGAGAAGACCCTTGTAGCCAAGATGCCCATATCGATGATGCCACAGTTTCTTTTTGTCTAAGACATCAACCTGAAGGCATTTTCTTTTATCTGTCTTACTACAAGATTCAGCAAGTAAAACAAACATTCTATTTGCACTCATAACAGACTCGGCTATTTTACCCTTCGTAGGGTGAAATATACTATATGTTTTACATACTCCTCCCTTGAACAACACATCTAATCCCTTCTCCTGAAGCTACCCAGCACTCAACAAGTTGTTCTTTAGCTCAGGAACATAATACACATCACTCATTACATAGCTTATTCCCTTAAGCATAATTTTCACCATGCCTTTACCATTTACAATCAATTTGTGATTATTCCCAAGCTTGATAGTATGAGAGAAAGTAGTATCCAAGCTTGAGAACATACCTCGATCTCCGCATATGTGATTTGAAGAACTAGAGTCCACGAACCAGGCATCATTTCGCTTTGCTCCTTGAAGTTCCACATATGCCATGAGAAGAACTTCATCTTCCTCCCCCACCTCTGCATAGTGAGCTTCTTTGTTCCATTTTGGGCACTCATACTGAAAATGTCCTAGGCTGTGACATTTATAGCACTCGACCGATGCCTTGATGAAAAATCGCCCTCTACCCCTACCTCTACCTCGGTAGGAATCTCCACCTCTGCCTCGGACATTCAGAGTTTGATCTTCCTCTTCATAACTGGTTCTCCTAAACTTTTGCTCATGAACAGCCAAAGAGCTTTGCAACTCATCAATAGGCATTCTTCTGGTTTCTTTGGATTCCTCAATAGAAACCACCACATATGTGAATTTTTCTGTCAGTGTTCGAAGGATCTTTTCAATGATCTTTGAATCTGGCATATCTTCCCCATTGCTCCGCATTTTATTCGAAACTGTCATTGCTCCGCATTTTATTCGAAACTGTCATTGCTCCGCATTTTATTCGAAACTGTCATTACTCTTGCACAGTAATCATTAATTTTTTCGTCCGTCTTTATGGTAAGGACCTCGAATTCTCTCCTTAGAGTATTGAGAAGAGAATGCTTCACCCTTTCATTTCCTCCAAACTTCCTCTTCATTGAATCCCAAACAATTTTGGATGTTCGACGATCCAAGATTTGTTCAAACACTGTTCGATCAATCGCCTGGAATAGGTAATGCTTCACCTGATGATCCTTTAACTTGAGATCCTCCAAGTGTTTCTGCCGGTCAGCAGTTATCTCAGCTCATTTTGCTGGCTCAGTGTATCCCTATGTAATCAAACTCTATAAGCCTTTTGCTCGCAAAAGATTCTCCATCAATTCACTCCAATGATCATAATTACTATCAAAGTGAGGAATTTTTGTGAGTATTTTGTCGTTGCTCATGTTTTCTCTCTCAGATCACTTGGATTAGCTCTGATGCCAAATGTTGAATTAAGCTCAATAATTCTCAAATAGCACAAGAATCTAATCGTACAATTAATCAACCCCAAGTGCCTTTTATAGGACTTAACAAAAACAAACTCTCCAGAGCTAAAGGACATGACCTGCAACTAAGCTAATGACTGTAACAGAACTTGACTCTAACTAAACCCACAAGAATAGGTCAATTATTCATTAAACAAAACAAACTAACAATGTGATGTATCAGTGAGATGAAGAGAGAGTTAAAAAAAGAGAAATTTTTGATATTTTTTCATATGATAAGGAATATTAGTAAATATGGTATTATAATATGTGTAAATAGGTAATTTTTCCATTATTATAAGGAGGAAAAGGGCCATAAAAATATGACCAAAATGAGCCCCAAATCACACATTATGTTGGGAAATTTACATAAATGTACAACATTAAGAAAATATTTACTATTTATAGCAATAATATTTTTTTTTCACTGAACACTTATAATACAATTATAATACATATTAGCGAGAATAATTTATAAAACTCATATAATACAAGTTTTATTAATGGATACTTAATTTATCACATACTTTAATATACTTATAATACATTGTGTCAATTTCTTACCAAACAAGTATAATATATTTTAAAACACTTATAATACATTTATATTGCATGCATAATTCACTTTTAATACATAGTAGATATATCATAATATTATTATATATTGCTATAAATGATAATAAATAAAAAATATCGCTAAAATCAGTAATTATTTATTAAAAAATGATTTTTCTAGTAATTTTTCCCATTATGTTCAGCACATTTCATGTCAAAATTTCTCCAAAATCTAGCCCATTTAATGGTCCATTTTATCACATATCAGCAGCCCAAAGTCCTTTCTCTCATAAACCTAATATCAAATAAACGAGGGTTCTCTCTCAGTGCTAGCAGCTGATCCCTTTTTCCCTTTCAAGAAAATTTTCAAGCACTTTCGCCATTGACAAGCGCTTGATCCACCATTTTCATGCAAACTTTGAAAACTACAAATACTTCTCCATCTCCTCTTTCTCGTTTGATATTTCAAGGACGTCCATATAGAGGGAACTGGCAAATCTTCTCCATTTTCAGGTAAATCTGAAGCAATCACGTTTTCCTGTATTCGAATCACGTGAAGGTCTACAAGTTCCTCCAAAACCATCAACATTCGGATTCAGAGTGTAGACCAAAAATTCAAAAATCAAAATCCCGCTCAAATCTTACATATTTTCATCTATAAATACACTCTTATTCTTCTGCAAAACCTGGGGGGAAGGAGTCACAGAAATATCGCTCATCTAACTCTATTGTTTTTCATCTCTTTAAACACTTGGTATTTTTCCTCTTGATCTCGGTTCGTATCTTTTTCTTTCGAAGAAGGGGGAGATCTGAAGACTCAAACACTCCAGTTCACTTCCATATGGAAGGTAATTCCGCCGCCCCTGTGTTTATTATCGTGCTCGTTTATAAAATATGATGTGGTAGGTATCTTATTTTAGGTGTTCTTTTCTCCCTGAAATGAGTGGAAATAATTTTCTTTTCTGATGCCATTACAGTAATATAGCACATCAACATTTAGAGATTTGGTTTAGAAATATTTCCTTTGAAATTTACGAATTATGTGTAGTTGGTCCATGTTTATATTTTTATGTTATCTTACTATATTGATTTCTATTTTTGTTAAATGCCTCACTGTCTCGTTTTCCTCCTGTTTTGAGTTTGTTCTGATTTACACTTTTTATTAAGAATATGCAACCAGTCTTTATTATAAGATATTTGGTCGTTGGAAGCTATGTTTATTTAAAACGTTTCTTAACTGTTTATTGGTGAGATTGAAGTTTCTTTTTGCCCCCGTGAGTATTGAAGAAACTCTAGTTCAGGTCTTTATCTCTTGTACTTATAAATCATGTTCATAATAAGAATATACATCTATGGAAATATGTTTAAATGTCTCTGTTAAGTTCCAGAAACTATTTGGTAAAATTGTTTGTTTAAGCCTCTTACCGCTTTAGATCTTATGAGCTCCTAACAAGTTTAAATATTTCTTTAGAAGCTATGCTGAACCATGTTTAAGTTAATCAATTAATCTCAGTGTTTAATCCTTGTAATCTTCTCTATTTGATGGACATCATAATGTTCTTCTGATCCGTAGGATATCAGTACTTTAATTAAGGTTGTTTCTTTGTTTTTTTAATGTCTTAAATTGTCTTTAGGAGATCAGTATGGAAATAGAATATGGTTGTACCATTATAATAGTGTCTACTTACTCTATATACGTTGTGGGGAACTAATTCGCCTCTCTAACTTTCTATTCTCTAACTTTTGTTTGCATGAACACTGGAGCCGAAGAGTCTCGTACTGAGGCTCAACGTCGCCACCAGATCCGTCACTTTCTTTCATTCACATCTCTCGTCCGAACAAAAATGAATCGGAAGAGGGTCTACCTAAAACAATGAAGAACAGAGAGTCCCTTTGGACTTTTGGACTAATGGAACAGTTTATTACTCTGTTCAGCTATTCATTTTTGTTATTGTCGTCTTTGCTGATTAATATGTGTTTGGTTTTATAGTAAATTCATGATTGGCTTTGCATACTTATATGAGGTCTAAAGAGGGAATACACTTTAGTTAACTAAGAAAACAAATTGGGAATAGCTCCAGTGGACTTGATTTTTTTTTTAAAAAACATAGCGCTATACTTCTTTCAAAACCAAGCTATTCAAGACTTTTCTTCTATGAGCTATTTAGCCTTTTATCATGTCTAAAGTTTCCACAAGTTTAAATCAGTTTATATGTCCTGAAAATAGGAAATTTTTTTGACTAAAAAAAAACTGAATGAGTATTTTAGCCATTAGTTATCTTTACTAGATTCATGTATTTGAACTCATTTTTTTAAAATTAAGGAAGTTTACCATAACCTTTTAAAGATTTTTTTTTTTAAAGTTAAAAGCTCTAATTGAGAATTCCTTTTATTATTCTGATCTGTTTTAGTTGACTTGTATTTTTAACTTCATCTTTAAAACTTTGATTGTAAATTAGTGAAGTATCATTACTTTATATTCAGTCTAAAAAAATATATATCTTCTTAGGCCAAAATGCGTGTTATATATAGGTAAAAAATTTGACCTCTTTGGCTTCTTTTAAGAAACCATTGTTGAACTATTTTTATGAAAAATATTTTTTTTTCTAATCAAATATATTTGATTTAACTATTTGTTTTCAAATGCTTAGATCTGCAAGTTATGCGTATTCCTTCAAGCTCAGACTTGTTTTAAAAAAATAAAATAATCAGGTCTTAACCAATTTAATTTCTTTAAAAATTATGATAATTTTTCTCACCTTTTGAGTCTTTACATGTAAAGTTAGTATATTTTAAAATCTTTGACTTTGAAATTTTCTTAAAGTTAATTTAAATCTAGTTATCATAGATATTAATATTTTCCTAAACTTTTCAGTAATATATTTTATAATCCTTTTTTAATTAACATAAGTTTCGTCGGTAATTGTTTTTAACGAATTTTAAAGGATGCTAAATCCCTTCTCTTTAGGATAACTAGAATCCTTATCTAGAATCATATAAGTTTAGTAGACCATTATTTGGAGTTAATTTTAGCATTACATCAGTTAATTATATAGGTATTCTAATTTATCTTAAAAATAATTAGGTGACGACTCCTAAAGTTAATTAATTAGGAGTTATCAATATGTTGTATACCGTTTGACCTCAAGTTAAAATGCGGTATAATAGTATATATGTTAGATGATTAGAAATCATGTTTTCGGCCTTCTTCGGGAATTTCGGGTAGTTGAGAGCATGTATCCTTTATTGTTGTTTACCTATGTTTCGTGTGTTATTAAATTCCTGTTTATAGTTACCTGGAGCATGTTGGCCTTAGTTTAGGATGATTAAAACTTGCCTTAGATGCCTCGACTTTATTTTTTGCTGGCTTAGATCCTTATAGACTGGTGTAGTAGACTAGGGTCTGATGGTTGGGCCTTAACTAGGCAGTAACCTTGCTCTTGTAAGACTCTTGTCCATAATTTCTAAAGTTTCGTGATTCATGAGATACGTTGGTGATATTAGACCCTTGTTTCGGCTCAAGTTTGATTTTGAACAAAGCTCAAATGGTTGTTTTGGCTTATTTAGTTGTGGAAGGCGATCTATGGTGGCTACTGAAATACAACTTAAACTGGGAATCTTTGGCACCTTCAGTTATGTGTTATTTGAGTATTCAGATTCGAGTTTTGGCATCTGACTATAGGATTCTATCAGAGAGTATTCGGGTTATAAGCCCAGCCTCGACCGACTTACCTCTCATGGTGTGCATCCAAATTTGAGTTTTAGCCTTGACCGTATTGACAATTTTGACGAGCATTCGGATTCCGTGTTCGGCCTCGATATTTCTGTCATTATTTTTCAAGATTGGGTGTGGTTCTTAAGTTCATCGTGGTTCAGATTCATTTGTTCCTAGTTTTTGTAGTCTTAGTTATTCTGTGTATCCGACGGGCTTATGGGTGTTTGTCTGGATTTTTATTTTAAATAGAGCACGAGTGCCCTGATTGGGCTTATGGAGGCCCAGTTGGGTGTACTTAGCTGTTGTCTTTCCTAGTTGATACTTTTCACATTCACGTATGATTACTTACTTTCTTACCAAAGGTTTCTATTTCTGACTCCTATGTGGGTTTATTCCTCTTTTTTATATTGTTTTTACCTTTCCTGCTCAATCAACCTATGATGCCTACTAGGTATCTATTGTTTTGGTACTCATGTTGCACTCTGTATCTACTTTTGTAGTGCAGGTCTGAGCCCCAATTACCAACGTTGACTTATCGAGCATGCAACAATCTTTGATGAAGACGCGGGTGAGCACTTAACATTTTAGGATCATTTTTGTCTTCTTTAGCATGGATGACCCGTTTTTTGCATTTTGAGACTAGCCAGTTGTTGTATTTATTTATAGTCCACTTTTGGGACTTGTACTAATCTTTTATTTTGTAGTAGCTCTGTACTTATGACTTTCAGGTTCTTGAAAAGATCAGTTGTATATAGTTAATTGGTTGGTCTTCCGCTTATTATCTTGTCAACATTAGCTTTGCTTATTCTTATTTAATTTCTACCCTTAAACCTATTAGTAGCTATTATGGGTTGGCTTACCTGCCGATGGGTTATGGTAGGTGCCATCACGACTTGAGAAATCAGGTCGTGACAAGTTGGTATCAGCGCCCCAGCTTCAACAGTCTCACTTGTACAGAGCTAACGTCTAGTAATGTCCTGTAGATTTGTGGGGAGACGTCCGTAACCCGTCTTCGACAGGCTACAAGATGTCATTAGGAAAGTTCTCTATGTTGTATCACCTCATGCAGTGTGTGTCTTATTATTTCCATAAAATCTCATTTGCTTCATTCTTTCCTAGGGATGGCTTATACGAGTGGTACAATCGGTGGTGATGACCTGCCAGGACCAGTAGATAGAGCCCCCCCGTATAGGCTAGAGGTCCGCCCCGAGGCAGAGGTAGGGGCGTAGCTCCATCCCCAGATGGAGATATGTCTCTAGAGTTCATAGAGGAGTACCGGGGCTCCCCTATTCCTCCTTAGTTGAAGGGGTAGGATTGGAATAGCTCCCAGCTGCACCGTTCATGACTTCAACTCTGCAGGCGACCATTGACAGTTACTACTCAGAGCAATTGGGGTTATACCTCAGTATTCATGACTCCAGCTATACAAGCACCCATTGCATAGTTACTCTTAGCTATTGGGGTTATACCTCATGTCCCAACATCGGCTCCCTATATGCCAGCACCACAGAATCAGCCTGCATCACCAATTTTTGAGGTTCAGCTGCTCCCAAAATCTATAGCAGCCCAGCCAGTTTCCTCAGTGGGTGTTATGACGTTACAAGAGCAGAAGATATTGGGGGTATTGTAGAGATTGTCATCTACGATGTTTTCAAGAGCAAGCAGGGAAGATGCTATGGAGTTTTTGACTTCTTGCTACAAGCAACTGCAGTCTTTAGGTCTTATGGAGATCAAGGGAGTTGATTTCATTGCTTACCAATTTTGGGGCCTATCCTGGCAGTGGTGGTGTTCCTATTTATATTCTAGATTAGCTGGGTCTCATCCCTTATCATGGACTGAGTTTTCAGAGACTTTCCTATCCAGATATATCCCTAGGAGTGTTAAGGATCGACTTCAAGATTAGTTTATGTGGATAGAGCAAGGCCTTATGACGGTCTCAAAGTACCAGGCCAAATTCCATCAGCTTTCCCATTATGCTACTCTGATTCTACCCACCTAGGAGGAGATGGTGAGATGACTCGTGCGTGGGTTGAGGTATTAGTTGAGATTAGAGAAAGAGCACTTGGTTTCAGCGAGCTATTTATTTCTTGATATTTTTTATCACGCTTGTACCATGGAGAACATTCATCACCAGGCCTAAGGGGTCGCATCAAGAGGGCCAGACACCAGGGTAGCTATAGTGGGTCCCAAAATAGAGGAAAGGGCAGCTATGATAGACCCCGTTAGAGGTTCCACCAGGATAGATACAAATTGGGGTCAGCCCAGTAGGCTTTTTTAGGCAGATCTACAACTTCAGATGGCAGCCAACCCCATTAGGGTGGTTATAGTATGAGCTAGAGCTCGAGAGAATCAGATTCGCTCCTTTCCTATAGCGGTTGGGTTATTATAGGGCGCTCAGCTTCAGGATGTTATGACTGTTGTTCACTTGATCACTTGTCCAGAGAGTGTCCCCATCGAGTTAGATCAATATCAGTAGTGCCACCTCCACTTAGAGGCAAATATCAAAGTAAGGAACGTGGAGGCAGAGACCAGAGTCAGGGTCGCAGAGACAGAAATCAGACACAGGGCCGTGGAGGCAGCCACCAGAGTATTCGAGAAGGTCCTCGAGGAGGCATGATGGATGGTAGGATAGACAGTCGTGGTAGAGGTTTATAGGGATACTTTTATGTCATTCCAGCACAGGCAGAGAGTGAGACATTGGACGGTGTTATCACATGTACTATTTTTATATGCCAGTAGACTTCTTCAATTTTATTTGATCAATGTTCTATGTATTCATATGCGTCCATATATTTTTCTCCCTGTTTAGGCATTAGTTTTGAGCCTTTAGCATTACCATTGCTTGTTTTAGACTCTATTAGGAGAATCTTTAGTAGTGGATCAAGTTTAAAGATCATGTGTGGTGATTAATCAGGGGAATGATACCCAAGAAGATCTTATTCTACTTTATATGCTAGATTTTGATGTTATTCTAAGCATGAATGGGTTTTGTCCTCACCAAATGGTTTTGGATTACTATGCGAAGACCGTTACCTTAGCCATGTCTTGTATTCCTCTGATTTTGTGGAGGGGTTCTTACTGCCACACACCAACGGGGATTATATCTTTTATGAGAGCTCAGCGGTTGGTTGCCTCTGGGTTCTAGTATTTGAAAGTCTATCTGGTATGTATCTAGTGAGGCCCCCTCTATTGATTTGGTTCCTATGGTTTGAGAGTTTATTGTTATATTTCTTACCACCTACCTGACCTATTTTCTATAGACTTGGAGTCGGGCATTAAGCCCATCTCAGTCCCACCTTACCAGATGTCTCCAGTAGAGCTCCAAGAGCTTAGTATTTAGCTTGAGGACCTCCTTGGTAAGGGTTTCATTCATCCAAGTGTATCGACATGGGTTGCTCTTATCTTATTTGTTAAGAAGAAGGATAGGACTATGTAGATGTGCATCGATTACAGGAAGTTGAACAACATGTCTGTGAAGAACCGTTACTCCATGCCATGCATTGATGACCAATTTGATCAGCTATCGAGTGCCGCCATGTTTTCCAAGATTGATATGAGATCCGGCTAAAATCAGTTGAGAATTAGGGTTGCAAATATCCCTAAGATTTCCTTTCGGACCTGCTATGGCCATTACGAGTTTCTTGTTATGTAATTTAGGCTTACTAATGTCCCTACCGCCTTTATAGATTTGACGACCCAAGTATTCAGGCCCTATATTTATTCCTTCGTGATTATGTTTATCGATGACATCTTAGTGTACTTGCGGAGTAAGGAGGAACATGTGCAGCATCTGAGGATTGTGCTCTAGACTTTGAGATGTCAGTGACTTTATTCTATGTTCTGAAAGTGCGAGTTTTGGTTGGAGTCTGGCATTTCAAGGGCACATTGTGTCTAAGGAGGGGATCATGGTAGATCCGACCAAGATTGAGGGTATTCGTGGTTGGGTTAGGACCACATATGTCATAGAGGTTTGGAGCTTTATCGAATTGGATGGTTACTACAAATACTTCGTCAAGGAGTTTTCCACCATTACAGCCACATTGAACTGGTTGACCCGTTAGGATATCCCTTTTTTTGGTCTGAGGAATGTAAGTCAAGCTTTCGGAGGCTCAAAGAGTTACTTACCACTGTTCCAGTTGAGGGTGAGGGCTTTATAATGTATTGTGGTGCATCTGGTGTTGGTCTAGGGTGTGTTTTGATGCAACAGGGCTGGGTTATTTCATATGCTTCTAGGCAGTTGAGAGCACACGAGTGCAACTACATCACTCATAATATATATTTAGTGGCGGTAGTTTTCATGCTCAAGATGTGGAGGAACTACTTGTATGGGGTCCATTGTGAGATATATGGAGATCATCATAGCCTATAGTACATCATGATTCAGCGGAATCTTTATTCTAAACAACGATGCTACATTGAGCTTTTGGAGGACTATGATCTCTCTTTTCTCTACCATCTAGGCAAGGCAAATGTAGTAGCAGACGCCTTGAGATAGAAGGCGGTGAGTATGGGCAGTCTAACCTTCCTTTCTGATTAAGAGCGACCATTGGCTTTGGACATCCAATACTTAGCTAATCGGATGGTATGACTTGATATTTCAAATTCCATTCGAGTATTAGCCCCTATAGGGGTTCAGTTATCTTTACTATATTGGATTCATGATCGTCAGTTTGAGGATTATTCTTTGGTGGCTCTCAAAGATAGGGTGTTGACAGGTGATGCTAGCCAAGCTACTTTAGATTTAGATGGGGTTTTGAGATTCGCCGATCGATTGTGTGTTTTGAGAGTTGGAGGTTTGATTCAGCTGATACTTAGCAAGGCCCATGATTTTAAATATTCCATCCATCTGGGCACCGCGAGGATGTATCATTATTTGAGGTAGCACTACTGGTAGATCGATATGAGGAGAGATATTATAAACTATATGTTTCATTATTTGTGTTGCTAACTGGTGAAGGCTGAGCATATGAGGTCTGGTGAGCTTCAAAGATTACCCATTCCAGAGTGAAAGTGGGAGCGCATCATCAAGAACTTTGTTGTGGGTTTGCCTCAGACTTCTAGAGGCGTTGACATTATTTGGGTCATCGTGATTTGATTGACTAAGTCAAAACACTTTCTTCCGGCTCATACTTACTTTAGCACCTAGAGATTAGCCCGTATCCACATCCATAAAGTTGTTCGCCTTCATGGTGTGTCTGAATCTATCATTCAGACTAGGGTTCACATTTCACCTTTAACGTTTGAAGGGATTTTAAGGAGAAGTTGGGCACTCGTGTTCACTTTAGCACAACATTTCACCCACATACTGATGGCCAGTCAGAGCGCACTATTTAGGTCCTTGAGGATATGTTGTGGGCCTGTGTTATGGATTTTGGGGGTTTGTGGGACTAGTTCTTGCCTTTTGAGGAGTTTGCGTAGAACAACAACTACCACTCTAGCATTCAAATGACCCTATTTGAGGCTTTATATGGTAGGTGATGTCGCTCTCCAATTGGTTGGTTTGATTCTATGGAGCTTAGACCCCATGGTAAAGACTTGCTTCAGGAGGCTTTGAATTAGGTCAGGGTGATTCAAGATAGGCTGATAACGGCTCAGTGTAGACACTAGAGTTATGCAGATCACAAGAGTCACTCATTGAGGTTTGCAGTTGGTGACCGAGTATTTCTTCGAGTATCACCCTTGAAGGGCGTGATGAGATTTGGGAGGCGGAGCAAGCTTTGCCCTAGGTATATAGGGCCATTTGAGATTTTGAGGATAGTTGGAGAGGTCACCTATGACTTAGCGCTACCTCCAACACTATCAACTATCCACTCAGTCTTTCATGTTTTGATGTTGCACGGGTACATTCCAAATGAGTCTCATGTGCTCCAATATGATTAAGTTGAGTTGGATGATCGCCTGACTTTTGTAGAGGATTCAATGGCCATTCTAGCCAGAGATGTCAGCCAGCTGCGATCGAGGGCCATTCCTATTGTTAAGGTGTGTTGGAAGCACCGTCCAGTTGAGGAGGCTACCTAGGAGATCGAACAGGAGATGCGAGAGCAATTCCTCGGCTTAATTTAGCCCTGAGGTATGTCCTTGTCCTTACTTTCACAGATGAAATTTCTTTTAGTAATGGATGTTGTAATGACCCTTTAGGTCATTTTGCTTGTATTGCTTCCTTTTCTCCTTTTAGACCTTTCCTATAGTGACCCCAAGTCATTTACGACCTGCTGGTGCTGGTAGCTCGGTCGCCTAGTATTTCATTTGCGTATAGGACCGTTTCCTTATTTGAGAGCTTTTATAACATAAAAAGTTAAATTTGGTCATAATATCAGGTAAACGACTTCATAATGAAATTCTAACGATTTTATCGACTCTGAAATGGCCAAATTAGGCTAGTAACATGGTCTACATTAGTATCGAGATGATTGGTATGAGTTTAGGGCCACTTGACACTTAAGCCTTAGAAATTTGGCCTAAGGTTAACTTTGGTCAACATTCTTGGAAAACGTGCTTGGATGATAATTCGTAAGTGACTATAGTTCTAGAAAGTTGAGATTGGTCTAGAATGACCCTTCGTGCGGTTCTCGAGGCTTTCGGTCTAATTTTGAGGCTCATTGTGGAATTTTGCTTAAAATGTAATATGATTATGGGATCCACGTTCTATTAAAATGACTTCGTATGGGAATTTCGAATGCTTCTGTAAGACCCCAAAAGTTGAAAAGTAGAACAACAGAGAATTTAAGAAAATTTGTATAATGCCTGAGTTTATGAGTGGGTGTAAGACTCGTAGGGACCCTTACGAGTCATAGAGATGACTCGTGGAAGTAAGATTAGGGCTAGAAAACTGATTAAGTTTGGAAGGAAGTCTACAATTTAGTGTACGACTCGTAGAAAGCCTTATGACTTGTAGAAGGGAGTCATAGGGTCAGGGTCGAATTCCTACCAAACAAAGCGTTATTCCAAACCTGCAGGGCGATTAGGGTCTACGACCTGTAATACTATTGACGAGTCTTGAAGATGACTCGTAGACACGACTTCAGAGACCCAACTTTAAGGGTGTTTCGCAGACCTATATGACGACTCATGATGACGAGTCCTGTGACTCATTACGAATCGTAGAGTCCAATTCGTAGGGTCAAAATCTGAAGTTTAATGAAGGTATTTCCTTCTTTTCTCAAGTTTGGTTCAATGAACCTAGATACTATTATGGCCAAGTTCGAAGTCTATATTTACCCAATTCTTCAAATTCTCCTCCTATTCTATTCATTCTTCTAAATATCCCTAAGGAAAGACTTTAAAATCTCTCTCAAGCTTCTTCCACAATTTCAAGGTAGGTTACAAGTTCATCAAGATTCTTCTTCAATTCCTGAGATAATTTCATCAAGGTATGTGGGGATTGATCCATGGGTTCCTTTCACCCATGGAGTCCCAAGGGTTTTCCCAAAATTCCCTTGAATTTCCATTACTTTTAAACCCTAGTTTTGATGAGTTATATTGGTTGTTTTAATTACGTGTCTAATTACTTTTAAGATCATTATAAGCATGATTCTACATTAATTACATGATTTCAAGTTGAACTATGAATGCCCATGCATGAAGCTATTTTCAAAGGTGATATATATGAATTATGATTATGAAGTTCAATGATTTCAAAATATTCTCATAATTTTTACTCATTTGACTATGTATACGAGTTTGACTCTAAATTCAAGTATGAATTATGATCATGGATTACAATTATGCTCAAGATATGAATTTCATACAAGTTATTAAGAAATGTGACTTAGAATCCTTAATTGGTGACCTTGGAAACTAATGGCATGAATTATGCAAGTATGATTTGTAATGTTGAAAGGCTTTTACTCACATTGAAATTATGACATGAAAATGAGTTACTCTATGTATGCTAAACCTATGCACAAGTATTATGATATATGTTAAAGTATGATTACTATGTTATGTATTCCGTGAAATTTGACTTAGCACCGAATGAGTCTTGAGGTGGGGGCTCGACCTATGGGGTCCTTATATAAAGTCTCTAGTCTCATAACTACATGTTGTTGTAGGATTTCCTTTATGGCCTAGCTAGTGGATCCACATATAGGACATGTTCATGACACCCGCCTAGCGGGGTAGAGTCTACCTTGACATTTAGATTCCCCTTTCCTTTGTCATATGGGGAGACATCAGGATTTCATGTTATAGCTCACATAGTCTTATTGTTGGTTATGGTTCTATCCCACATATGTATACTCTCTTATTGATCTTTTATGATTTCAACTATGTCGCTTAAATTCTTTGATTGTTATGGTTTCCTCATGACTTTACTTATCCCTTTTATCACTTATGTAAATTCATCATTGTATCCTATGGTTTATATTGCATATCATGCCCGAAAAGTAATAATGCATATTATTGTCTACATTGTCTCATAACGTAGGGGTTGAGGATCACATTCCTTCCCCATGTGGCTAGTAGAGTTCCCATCCAATGAAGCTTTGGTGAGTCCTCATCTATCGAGGGCTAGTTATGGGTTTATTTCATTCCAACTTTTGTTAAATTCATATTGAGGGTGAGCTAGGGACATGTCTTAGCCCCCGCCTGTCTTGAGTAGTAAGGCATGTTTAGAAAAATAATGTATTGTCATGACTCAAGCCTAGGTCCTAGACGTGACATGGTGAATGAGGAACCCAAAAGTACCTCAAATAAGCCTCTTAGCATTATTTTTGTCTTTCATAGGTAATGACAATAAATAAACAAGCAAAAATCATAATAGTAAATCTTCAACTTACATATGTCCAACAATACCTCTAACTTTTATATTTAATGGGGCTAAGACAAGTCCCTAGCTCACCCTCATTAATAGTAGAAAGAAATGTCATAATAAGTGTCTAAAGATCTCAACATATCATAAGTTAGAAAAATAAATGAGTATTGTTTCCAGAACATGGGAACTTACCAAAAGTAGCCTTCAAACGAAATCTCAACTAGCCACGTGGAGGAGAACGAGGAAGAACATCGGTCCCTATATGGTGATATCATGTAGGCAAAAGAGTATGTGTTAGTACTTTGAATGTACTAAGTATGTAGGCATGCATTACAAAGTAAAACATTTAGGACATTTATAAGGTAAAGTACATAAAATGAGTGCATGTATGAGTAATCAAGTAGATATCATTTAAATCATACATATGTGGATAGATACATGCATGAGTAATCATGTAAATAACATTTGAAACGTTCATTTGTGGAAATTTGACTATAACCGACATTAAGACCACGTGAGCTATTACATGAAATCCAACATAACCCCCTAGGTTGTCTAGGGAGTCAACTTGCCTAGGGTAGAACTCCGCCAACTTTACATTTTAACTTTAACTTTAAAGGCTTTCGTGGATCCATTAGCCTAAGCCTACAAGGGCTTCTATGTTGCCACATAGTTAATGAGACTAGGGGTTGCTACTAAGATTCCCTTACCGAGTCCTACCTGTATGACCCATTCGGTGCTAAATCAATCTCATGTAATAGTTTAATACATAAAAATAGTCATAGGATACAGATTGAGAATTCAAAACATCATATTCGGTAGAATAACTCATTAAAACCTTTGATAATTCAAATATGTAAGAATTGTCCTTATTGCATAAAGAATTCATCATTCATATTATTTCATCATTCTTTTATTTTAATAAGACTCCCTTTTGTTCATAGACATTGCTTTCATAAACATTTATTTAGAGTCAAAGCTTTCAAGTCAAACTTCATTACAAATATAGTAAAACTAGGTGGGTTTAAATCACTTCAACTTTCAAACATGTATGTAAATGAAGTTATGCATAAATACTTTAAAATCCATTAATTAAAAATCATGTTTTAAACAACCCAACATGAATTTCAAGAACCTTTAAAGAGATAAATAGAGAAATTATTTACAAATCATCAATTCATATATATGAATTAATTTTGCATCAAAATAGACCAATAATCATTAATTTAACCACAATTTATTCTATTAAGTAGAAATAAGAATTACCCATAAGAAAATCTTATTTGAAATCAAAAGATTTAGTTGAAAGAGTTTTGGACTCCATGGGTGGAAGAACCCATGGATAAACACCACATACCTTAGATTAAAGCTTAAAGAAAATAAACATAATTTATCATATAATCAAAATACTTTAGGCATGAGAGCGGAAGGAATACTCTCATTGAAGCCTTACATACCCGGAATCCAAAGTTGTACTCAGAATCAAAGGACTTAATGAACACTCTTGAATTCTAGCCTTTTCTCCTCGTCGGAGCATTTTGTGTACTACCCAGAGTATATAAATCACCGAATTAGTATTTTTGCTCTACTAAGAACTAAAACTATATTTTGATAATGAGTAAAGAAGTGTATAAAGAGAAGAGTTGTTTGAGAAAGTTTGATGAACAAAATAATGAAATAAGGTGGGTAAGGTGTGAAGGAGGGACCTAACAGTTATTAAAATAATTGTAAATAAAAAATTAAAAATTTAATGGAGAATTGTGATATCATGGGTGACATCTAATGGATGACTATTGATGTCATAGGTGATGTCAAATAGATCTAGTTCTTCTATGGTTGGTGAGATGAATCTATTATTTACGAAATACCCTTTTTTGGAGCTATATTTGAACAAGATAACTTCCTAATTAGGATTTGATGTTTCATATGAATTGTAGCTCTAGAAGACTTCGTTCTTTTTATGCAAGAATCAACTATTTGGAGCATTCTACAGTGAGATATGATTTTACTTTTACAAATACTCCATTTCGTCACAACACCCGGTCTTGCAAAGATTAATTTATTTTACCTACTTAGTCATCGAATCCTAAGCTATGATCTTCATAAAAGTTGTAGGTAATGATGTTGAAGTTATTTAAAAATTTTAATCACCTAATTTAGACCATTTTATAAAATGTTATACCCAAAATACAGAAGTAGTATCATTTTTAATGAGAATTGGAACACCGTATACAACGCTTTTTAGGGGGTGTTACATTATCTCCCTCTTAGGAACACTCATCCTCGAATGAGACAAGACTTAGCTTGAGTAGAGTAGAGTGTAAACCAACAACCTATCATTAATGTAATAATGCAATTTAAAACATCGGTTGTAACATATTTCATAATTTTACATGCATATGACAAGAAAAGTTGAAATGCAAGGATGTCAAGTAATTGAGCAAAAACAACTTAATACCTTAGGTTTGGGGAGAGGGAAAGAGATGAGGGTATCTCTTAATCATATCTGCTTCAGCTCTCCATGTATCACTTTCTACTTGTTTATTCCTTCAAAGGACTTTAACAGATGCAACTTCTTTGTTCTTTAATTTCTTAACTTTCTAGTCCAAAATATCAATTGGGACATCTTCATAGGTCAATTTTTCTTCAACATTCACTACTCCCAAAGGAACAATGGAACAAGGATCACCCACACATTTTCTCAACATAGACACATGGAACACTAGATGAACCATGGCCATTGCAATGGTAACTCTAACTCATACACAACCTTGCCAACACGTTTCACGATTCTATAAGGCCCTACATACCTAGGGCTTAATTTTCATTTCTTACCAACCTGAACCACACCCTTCATGGGTGAAATCTTCAGATACACCCAATCATCCACATTAAACTCAAGATCCCTTCTTTTAGTGTCGAAATAGGATTTTTGACGACTTTGAGCCGTCTTCAACCTTTCTCTAATGATCTTCACTTTCTCTAAACCATAAATTACCAAATCAGGGCCCAACAAGGTCATCTCACCTACTTCGAACCAACCAACCGGGGATCTACAACATCTCCCATACCAAGCCTCAAATGGCATCATCTCAATACTGAGTGGTAACTATTATTATAGATAAACTCGATGAGAGGTAGATGATCATCCCAATTTTCTCTAAACTCCAACACACAAGACCTTAACATATCCTCTAGTGTTTGAGTCGTCCTTTCGGCATGCCCATCGATTTGAGGATAGAATGCGGTGCTCAATTTTACCTTAGTACCAAGACCCTTTTAAAATGATCTCCAAAAGTGAAAAGTGAATTGGGTACCACGATCCAAAATAATGGATAACAGCACACCATGCAACCTCACCAACTCCCGAATATACAATTTGGCATAGTCTTTGGCACTATAGGAAGTCTTAACCGGTAGGAAGTGAGACGACTTAGTCATTCTATCAATAATTACCCAAATCGAATCGTGGTTCTTTCGAGTATGAGGCAAACCCACTATAAAATCCATATTCACATCTTTCCACTTCCAAGTAGGAATTTCAATGTCTTGATCTAGGCCACCCAACCTTTGAGGTTCGACCTTCACTTGTTGGTAATTCGGACATTCGTACACGAACCTTGCTATGTCCTTCTTCATGCCACCCCACCAATATAACTCTTTTAACTATTGGTACATTTTCGTCGAACCTAGATGAATGAAGTATGTAGAATTATGAGCCTCCATCAAGATCAAACTCCTTAGACCATCCACATCTAGAACACATAGCCGACCTTGGTAGTATAGCACCCCATCTCCCCCTTGGGAAAAAACCTCTACCTTCTTTGACTTAACATCCACCACCAAAGAAGATTAAGACCCATTTTGAACCACCATACCACCATCATCGGTACCATACAACTTCACCCCTAATCTAGCCAACTGGTGAATATCTTTCACCAACTCCTTCTTCCTTTTATGAACATGGTCCACACTCTCCATAGACACCCTACTAAGTTTATCAAAAACTACATTGGCTTTACCTGGATTATAGTGCACACTCATGCCATAGTCTTTGAGGAGTTCTAGCCACCTCCCTTGCCTTAGATTAAGGTCCTTTTGGGTGAACACATATTGAAGACTTTTATGATCGGTATACACATCCACATGCACCTCAGAGAGGTAATTCCACTAAATCTTAAAAGGAAAAACAATGGCCGCCAATTCAAGGCCATGGTTAGGGTAGTTACGCTCATGCATAGTTAATTTCTTAGAAGCATAGTCTATGACCTTGCAATTTTACATTAAGACACAACCTAAATCAATATTTAAAGCATCACAATAAACTATAAACCTTTCTAATCCTTCCGGTAGAGTCAAAATAGGAGCGGAGGTAAGTCAATCTTTCAAGGTTAGGAAATTCTTTTCACACTCATCTGTCCATATGAATTTGGCTTTCTTTTGGGTTAGTTTTGTTATAGGAGATGAGATGGAAGAAAACCCTTCGACGAACCTTTTATAGTACCCGATGAACCTTCTATAGTACCTTACGAGACCCAAGAAGCTCCTAATGTCTGAAGGAGACAATCAGGCCAATTCTTGACTACCTCCATTTTCTTAGGATCAACCTTGATCCCATCACCGGACACTGCGTGACCAATAAATACCACCTCCTTTAACCAAAATTTACACTTACTAAATTTTGCAAACAATTGCCTATCTCTCAACGTTTGAAGCACAACTCTCAAGTGATTCTTATGTTCTTCCTCACCCCGAGAGTAAGTCAAAATATCGTCAATGAAGACCACCAAAAAGTATCAAGGTAAGGTTTGATCACCTTATTCATCAAGTCCATGAATACTGTTGGCGCATTCGTCAACCCAAAACTCATCACCACAAACTCGAAGGGACCATACCTTGTTCGGAAAGCCATTTTAGGAATGTCACACTCTCTCACCCTTAGTTGGTGATAGCCAGACCAAAGGTCGATCTTGAAGAAGTGACTTGGCCCTTGCAATTGATCAAATAAGTCATCTATTCTAGGGATTGGAAACTTGTTCTTAATGGTCATCATATTTAATTGCCGATAGTAAGAGACCCATCCTTCTTTCTCACAAATAACATGGGAGCACCTCATTAGAAATACTTGGACTTATGACCCCCTTTTCTAACAAGTCCTTTAATTGTTCCTTCAACTCTTTCAATTTTACTGGGGTCATCTTGTAAGGAGGAATATAGATAGGTTGAGTATCAGGGAAGAGATCTATACCAAATCAACTTCCCTTTCGGGAGGGACACCGTAAAAGTCATCGGGAAAGACATTGGGGAACTTATTGACTATGGGAACAGACTCAAGAAGAGGACTTTCGAAGTTGACATCCCTAACCCTTACAATGTTCCATACTTCTTGCAAGCAGAGAAAGTTTGAGCACTAACATTCTCTCTTGGAACCATTAGGTTAGCACCCTTGTCCTTGTTGAACCTTGGAGGAGAAGTATTGGTGGAACCTTGTCCTAAAAACCGTTGCCCACCTTGGCCTTTTCCATTGTTACCATAACCAGACCTTTGAGGGTTAAACCCTCCACCATCCACTCTAGCCTTTTTGAACCTCCTTAGTCTCTCTCTCAGCTTCTCTTCTTTAATTTGTTTTGCGTATATCATTAACCGAGAGATATCCATCTCCTTGACCAATATGGCCATTTTTCATTCTTTGGACACTAATTTTGAGACACTGAAAATAAACTTTCTCATCCTAGCTCTTAGGTCGGAGTCCATAAAGGGAGCATACTTTGACAACTTAGTGAATTTGAGAGCATACTCCCTCACGCTCATACTCCCTTGGCGGAGGTTAATGAACTCTTGGATTTTAGTCTCCCTTAGCTCCAATGGGAAGAAGTTGTCTAGGAAGGAACCTTTGAACTCTTCCCATCCTATAGGCACCATTTCTTCATTCCCTTAGGGAGGATGAACTCTTGGACTTTAGCCTCCCTTAGGGAGGAGGAACACTGTAAAGACCTTGGTTGGCTACGAATTGATCTAATAATGTAATAATATTGCAAAAATCGGCATGGGTTACCCCTTCCTCATGATATAGGGCATTAGGAATTGGAGAAACTTGGTCCTCAGCGTCAACCCTTGCTCTTGGAGGTGCTCTTCCATGAGTCATTATGTAGAAAACACGAAAATAGTCATTAGTTAGAGGAAAGCTTAAGAAACTCTAAGGCACGACATGAATTTGAAAGAAGTGAAAACTTTCCTAAATATCTCATAGTATCCTATTTATAGTTATGGCGCGCTTCACAACCATGAACAAGATCTGACTTGATGCGGTATGCTGGATTCCAAGGATAATTCAAAACCTCAGGCTCTGATATCAAGTTTGTCATGACCCAAGCCTAGGGCCTAGACGTGACATGGCAAATGAGGAACTCGAAAGTAATATAAACAAGCCTCTTTGCATTCTTTTAGCCTTTTATAGGTAATGACAATAAATAAATAAACAGAAATCATAACAGTAAATCTTAAACTTATATATATCCAACAATACCTCTAACTTTTAGATTTAACAAGGTTAACACAAGTCCCTAGCTCACCCTCAATCATAATAGAAAGAAATGTCATAGTAAGTGTCAAAAGATCTCAACATATCATAACTAGAAAGATAAAAAAGTATTATTCCCAGAATGTGGGAACTCACCAAAATTAGCCTTCAAACGAAATCTCAACTTGCCACGTGAAGGAGAACGAGGAAGAGCACTGATCCCTATATGGTGATATCATGTAGACAAAAGAGGATGCGTTAGTACTTTGATTTTACTAACTATGTAGGCATTCATTACAAAGTAAAACATTTAGGACATTTATAAGGTAAAGTACATAAACTGAGTGCATGTATGAGTAATCAAGTATATATCATTTAAATCATACATAAATGGATATATACATGCATGAGTAATCATGTAAATAACATTTGAAACATTCATTTGTGGGAAGTTGACTATAACCGACATTAAGACCATGTGAGCTATTACATAGAACCAACATAACCCCCTATGTTGGTCGGGAACTCTACTTGCCTAGGGTAGAACATCGCCAACTTTACATTTTAACTTTAACTTTAAAGGCTTCCGTGGATCCATTAGCCTAAGCCTACAAGGGCTCCTATGTTGCTACATAGTTAATGAGACAAGAGGTTGCTACTCGGATTCCCTTACCAAACCCTACCTCAATGTCCCATTCAGTGCTAAGTCAATCTCACAGAATAGTTTATTAATTCAAAATAGTCATAGCATATAGTTTGAGAATTCAAAACATCATATTTGGTAGAATAACTCATTAAAAACTTTGATAATTCAAATATACAAGAATTGTCCTTATTGCATAAAGAATTCATTATTCATATCATTTTATCATTTATTTATTTCGTAAGACTCCCTTTTGATCATAGACATTGCTTTCATAAATATTTATTTAGAGTCAAAGCTTTCAAGTCAAACTTCATTGAAAATATAGTAAAACTAGGTGAGTTTAAATCACTTCAGCTTTCAAACATATATGTAAATAGAATTATGCATAGATACTTTGAAATCCATTAAATAAAAATCATGTTTTAAACAACCCAACATGAATTTCAAGAACCTTTAAAGAGATAAATAGAGAAATTACTTGCAAACCATCAATTTATATATTTGAAATTATTTTGTATAAAAATAGACCAATAATCATTAATTTAACCATGGTTTATGCTATTAAGTAGAAATAAGAATTACCCATAAGAAAATCTTATTTGAAATCAAGAGATTTAATTGAAAGAGTTTTGGACTCCATGGGTGGAAGAACCCATGGATAAACACCACATACCTTAGAGTAAAGCTTAAAGAAAATAAACATAATTTATCATATAATCAAAATACCTTAGGCATGAGAGCGGAAGGAATACTCTCATTGAAGCCTTACATACCCAGAATTCGAAGTTGTACTCAAAATCAAAGGACTTAATGAACACTCTTGAATCCTAGACTTTTCTCCTCGCCGGAGCATTTTGTGTACTACCTAGAGCATATGAATCACCAAATTAGTATTTTTGCTCTACTAAGAACTAAAACTATATTTTGATAATGAGTAAAGAAGTGTATAGAGAGAAGAGTTGTTTGAGAAAGCTTGATGAACAAAATAATGAAATAAGGTGGGTAAGGTGTGAAGGAGGGACCTAACAATTATTAAAATAATTATAAATAAAAATCTAAAAATTTAATAGAGGATTGTGATGTCTAATGGAAGACTATTGATGTCATGGGTGATGTCAAATGGATCTAGATCTTCTACGGTTGGTGAGATAAATCTTTGGTTTATGGAATACCTTTTTTCGGAGCTATGTTTGAATAAGATAACTTTTTAATTAGGATTTGATATATCATATGAATTGTATCTCTAGAAGACTTCTTTTATGTCGTTTAAGAATCAACTAATTTGGAGCATTCTACAGTGAGATATGATTTTTCTTCTATAAATACTCTATTTCATTACAGCACCAAGTGTTTCAAAGATTAATTTATGCAACCTACTTACCCTCCGAATCATAAGCTATGATCTTCAAAAAGGTTGTAGGTAATGATGTTGGGGTTATTCAAAAATTTAAATCACCTAATTTAGACTATCCTATGAAAAGTTATGTCCAAATATAAAAGCAGTATCATTTTCATTGAGAATTGAAACACCATATACAATATTTTTAGGGGGTGTTACATGTATAGTCTATGTATTTGAGTTTACACTCTTTTTTATATTTCATGATTTAGATTCTTTTCTATGTTATTTTCACTTTGTTTTACCTTATGTATGTTTACGATATGTCAAGACACTTGGTTGAATCCCTTCAAGGTTTCGATCGCCATGTAACAACTAGGCCCTAGCCTGGATCATGACAAACTTGTATAAGAGTGCAAGGTTTAAGATGTCCTAAGGAGTCCAATATGCCGCGTCAAGTAGAGTCTTATTCATGGATGTGAAGCGCGTCACTTCTATGAATAAGAGGCTATATGTTTTAGGAAATCCCCATTCATGATCCATGTCATGCGATAGAGTATACTCTAAGACTTCATTTTCCTAATGATTGTTCTTTGGAATTTTCAGAAATGCCTCCAAGAAGAGCACCTATACAAAGAGGGGTCAATGCTAATGAGGACCAAGCTCCTCCGGTTCCTTAAGACAATGGTCCCTTACCTGAAAAAGTTACTAATGCGGAGTTCCGAACCGCCATTACTATGCTAGCCTAAGTTGTGGGCAACCCAAGGGGTTGCGGCTCCTCCTATTGTTCCTACTCTATTTTCTAGAGTAAGGGACTTTGCAAGGATAAATCCACCTGAGTTCCATGGTTTGAAAGTGTATGAGTATCCCCAAGATTTCATTGATGAGGTCTACAAGATAGTGAGTATTATGGGGGTGACTTCAGAAGAGAAAGAGGAGTTGGTGGATTACCAAATCAAGAGTGTTGTTCAAGTTTGGTACACTCAATGGAAGTTGGAGAGAGTTGATGAAGACACTATTGATTGGGAATCCTTCAAGCTTGCTTTTCTTGATCGCTTCTTCCTTCTTGAGTTTAGGGAGGCAAAGGTGTTAGAGTTCATCAATCTTAGGCAAGGCAGCATGAGTATAAAGGATTATTCCCTCAAGTTCACTAAGCTATCCAAATATTCTCCTTCGTTGGTTGTCAATCCTCATGCCTGAATGAGCCAAATCCTATTGGGGGTGTACGACTTGGGTTCAAAGAAATGTCGTATCGCCATGCTTGTTAAGGAGATGTACATATCTCAGCTTATGACTTTTTCCAAACAAATTGAAGGAGAGAAACTCAAGGAGATTAGAATGAGGGATTCTAACAGAGCTTGGTATGAAAGTATGTTCTCAAATGCTAAGACCGGTGGTAGTGGCGATAGTTTTCAATGAGGCCAAGGTTCGGAAAAGAAGTTTGTTAAATATAGGGTGTCCTACCTTAAGGGTCAAGGTGGAGTGAGTGCTAGTAGCCCCACTTTCCCAAAGATGCTTGATGGGAAGGGGTATTTGTTATGGATGTGGAAAGATTGTCCATAAGCAATATGAGTGCCCTCATGTTGCTAACAAAGGAAGGGAAGGTCATCCTCAAGGCCAAGTAGTTCAAGAAGGCCAAGTACAATAAGGTGCCCAAGCTCAATCAAAGGGTGGCCAATGCAACAATCGATTCTATGTCCTTCATGTTAGACAAGATATGGATGAGATTCTTGATGTGGTCACGAACATGTTACGGGTCTTTAACTTTGATGTTTATGCATTTCTTGATTCGGATGCAACCTTGTCTTTTGTTACTCTTTACCTTGCTATGAAATTTGATGTGTGCCCTGAAGTATTATTAGAACCATTTTTGGTTTATACTCCCATTGGTGATTTGGGGTTAGCCATGAGAGTTTATAGAAATTGTCCCATGTTGGTCTTGCATAAAGTTATCCTTTTTGATCTTGTTGAACTAGATATGACCGATATGGACATTATTCTCAGTATGGATTGGTTACATGACTTTTATGCTTCCATTGATTGTATAACCCATAGGATCAAGTTTTAATTTCCTAATGAGCCTACTCTTGAATGGAAGGGTAATGATTCGGTGTTTAAGAGTCGATTTATCTCATGTCGTAAGGCCCAAAAAATGATTTTTAAGTGGTACATTTATCATATAGTACAAGTTAGAGATGTTGATTATGAAACTCCTACGCTTGAGTGGATCTCTATCATTAATGAGTTTTCTGATATATTTCCCTATGCTCCTCCCAAAAGGGAAATTGACTTTTGCATAGATATCCTTCCCCGATACCCAAGCTATTTCTATTCCTTCTTACTGTATGGCCCGGGCGGAACTTAAGTAGTTGAAAGAACAATTAAAGGAATTATTGGATAAGGGTTTGATAAGGCCTAGTATTTCATCATGGGTGCTCCCGTGTTGTTTGTTAGGAAGAAAAATGGGTCACTTTAGATGTGTACAGATTACCGAAAATTAAATAAGGTTACCATAAATAACAAGTACCCAATTTCAAGAATAGATATTTTGTTTGATCAATTGCAAGGGGAAAGCTACTTCTCAAAGATTGATTTCTATTTTGGTTATCATCAACTAAGGGTAAGGGTTTATGATATTCCCAAGACAATATTTTGAACAAGGTATGGTTATTTTGAATTTTTAGTTATGTCGTTTGGGTTAACTAATACTCCCGCTATCTTCATAGATTTGATGAATCGTATTTTCAAGTTATACTTGGACATGTTTGTGATAGTATTTATTGATGATATTTTGATTAACTCTCAGAATGAGGAAGACCATATAGGTCACTTGAGAATTGTGTTGCAAACTTTAAGGGATAAACAACTATTTTCCTAGTTTAGTAAGTACGAATTTTGGCTAAGGAAAGTTGCATTTCTTGGTCATGTGATGTTCGGTGATGAGATTAAAGTTGATCCAAAGAAAATGGAGGCAGTGAAGAATTGGCCTAGACCATTGTCTCCTTCGGATATTAGAAGTTTTTTAGGCTTGGACGGATACTATAGGAGGTTTATTGAAGGGTTTTTGTCTATTGCTTTGCCTTTGACTAAGTTGACCCAACAATAGGTGAAATTTAAATGGTCTAACAAATTTGAGCAGAGTTTCCAAATATTGAACAATCGTCTTACGTCGACTCCTATTTTCACATTTCCCAAAGATTCAGATGGGTTTGATGTTCATTTTGATGCAACATGGTAAGGTTATAGCATATGCCTCTTGGAAACTCAAAGTTTATAAATGGAACTATCCAACCCATAATCTTAAACTTGCAGCGGTTGTGTTTGCTTTGAAAATTGGACTTCATTACCTTTATGGGGTCCATGTTGATGTGTTTACCAACCACAAAATCTTGCAATATTTGTTTAGCCAAAGGGACTTGAACCTTAGGCAAAGGAGGTGACTTGAACTTCTAAAGGACTATGCTATGATTGTGATGTACTATTAGGGTAAAGAAAGTGTTGTAGCCGATGCTCTTAGTCGATTGACCATGGATAGTATTTATCATATTGAGGAAGGTAAGAAGAAGTTGGCTAAAGATGTTCATAGATTGGAACATTTAGGTGTGAGTTTGGTTGATTTCAATGATGGAGGTGTTCTTGTACATAATGGCTCAGAATCGTCTCTTGTGGCGGATGTTAAGGCCAAGCAAGAACATGATACGATTTTGGTTGAATTGAAGAAGTCGATTGCCGAAAAATCCATGAAGCTTTCTCCAATGGGGGAGATAGGGTACTTCGTTACCAAGCTCGTTTGTGTGTGCCTAATATGGATGGACTAAGGGAATAGATATTGTATGAGGCCCATAGTTCTCGATATTCAATTCATCCAGGATGTACCACGATGTATCGTGATTTGACGGAAGTGTATTGGTGGAATGATATAAAGAAAGACATAGAGGAATTCATGGCTAAGTGTCCAAATTGTCAACAAGTAAAAGTTGAACATCAAAAATCAGGAGGTTTAGCTCAAGACATTGAAATTCCTACTTGAAAATGGGAAAATGTGATTTACTTGGCAGGAATTTCTCATGAAGTGCATCCCTTAGTTTTTCCCACGTATCAACCTTGGGCCTGTTTGCACTCTCATCATCAACATTTGTTGTCCTCCTCCAGAGAATGGCATCACCACGAAAGTAACGAACTGCAATAGTCAACTTGTCATTTGCAAGGACATGAGCATTAGTGAAGTAATGCTCCAGATCCCAGAAAAAAATTCCAGTTCTTTGGCACCAAGAACACCATCAAATGACTTGGGTTCAGAAACTTTGATCTTGGCATGTTCTTCACCTCCTCTGGGCAGATTTGCAACAGCCAGATGAATGACTGTCACCTCCATATTCAGATCTTCATTTTCTTAAGGCCCTTAATTTGTGTACCATAGACTCATAAAAGCCTGTAATTCGGCAAACTGACCATCAACATTCCCATGATAAATCTGCATCACTGCATTAATGCCTTGAATTTGTGTTAGAACATCAACTGTGCCTTCATCGTTGGTTGTCATGCCCAAAATGGCTTCCAATCATGCAACCTTTTCCGCAAGTCATTGTAACTATTTTTGCCATCCATTGTTTGTGTCAAAATCCTTTGCTCTGATACCAGTTGTAAGGGGGTTAGCTCACAATGATCTAACCCACTTCAACATCCTAACACTTAGACTCAACCCTTTCTTTCTTTTCCTTGTATTTTGTTTCACACTTAAGCAATGCCTACGGATACAGAAACACACCAACACATACAGGAACACGTCCCAACTTTGTATTAAACTTGTGCCACAAAGAAGCACACAAAATTAGCCTTACAAAATTCTGACCCAATGACTCTCTTCCTGTGACTGGTCTGCCTATTCCATTAAATACGCCACAACACCAAGTCACATACCGGTCATGTACCATACAAAAGTCAGTTGACATCCCCAACTGATAGGCCAAATTTGAATTTCAAATAAACAAGTCTATCTACAATGCCGACAAGGCCAAAAGGGCTAGGAGACTGTCCAACCGCCCAACTACCCATGCATGTATGAGGCACACGCGGGCAACCTTCAATTCTGGTGCCAAAATCAGTCTTTGGCCGCCCAAATCATGCCTGCCCATATGCCTGCATTGTGCCTAGTTCCTACCTCGCAAAGCTTACCGTTGTAGTCTAGTCTCCTCAATCTTTGCCCCTTCGTCCAGCACTTAGCCCATACTTGTTTAACCACGACCTTATCCTTGTCGTAGTTTGCCCATCTCTCATCATGCCTTAGCTTTCCCAGCCATTGTCATGCCTCCGTTCACATGGTTATCAAAGCAGAGGAGGAAGGGTGGGCTCCTCATCTTGAGCCAAGTGGATGATACGTGGCGTGGAACCCCATCCACTAGATTTTAGTGCACTGAATCATTGTCTTGCCACGTCTTGCCTTGTATACCTTAGCCATGGCATTGCCAAGGTCTTGTCAATTGAACTTAATCTTGACTGATTGCATTGGGCCTTGACTAGGCTCATCATGTAAATACCTAGTCATGCCCGAGCCACTCGAACCATCAACCTGAGGGTCTAACACAACCAACCAGTAAGCTAGCCGACACATGTTTTGGAACTGTAAGTCATGAGATGTTAGGGTAGAATACCAACCATACCACTAACATAAACATGAAACAATAAGAACATAAAAAAATAAAAAGATCCTTTACAAAACCTGAAAGTCACGTATACAGAGCTACTACAAAAAGAGTAGAAGTCCCAAAATTAGACCACATAAACAAAATGATCTCGAAGCACAAAATACAGACAAAATATATAGAGAGAGGGAGACGGGTAAATCCAGAATGCTATGTACTCACTCTCGTATTTGGTCACAACTGTAGTTGGTTTGAAATCAACGATGATAGTTAGTACTTGACCTACATCACAAAAATAGATGCAGAGTGTAGTATAAGTACCAAAACAACAAGTACCTAGTAGGCATCATAGGCCAATTGAGCAAGATAAGCAAAAGTAAACTTAAATGCGAGAAGGTAATCACAACCAAAGGCATGACAAGAAGTAAATCTAGGTATGTACATGAGCGTACTCAACACACAAAGAGAGAAAAACTAGATAAGTCTACCGGCCCCCATAAACCCAATGGTTACACTAGTGCACAAGTCTAAAGGTAACAACCTGAACGGACTCCCATAAGCCAGATAGGAGAAAAGATAGTCAAAGTAAAATGAACGGATCCGATAAAGTTCCAAAAATGCCACCAATTTCCCAAGCTTGAACCGAACCATCCCATAAGCCTGAAACTATAACCCAAAGCTTAGAGTAAATAATAACTTGAACCGAAGATTCATCAGAGGTTCAGGGACCCGAACTGAGATTTGAAAGAAACCACAAGATTGAACTGGGTGATAGATAATCGTGGATTTAAACCACATGTAAGAGAGACCACAGACTTGAATTGGGTAATAGTAGCTAAGGAGTTGGACCAAAGCAAGTAAGGAGCGATGGACTTGAACCGAGGCTATATAAAGGCAGTGGTCTTGAACCATGGCTAAGTGAGGAGAAACAAACTTAAATCGAGGTCGTATAAAGGCAGTAGGCTCGAACCACGGCTAAGTGAGGAGCGACAGACTTGAATCGAGGCTATATAAAGGCGGTGGGCTCAAACCATGGCTAAGTAAGGAGCGATAAGCTTGAACCGAGGCAATATAAGGGTAGTGGGATCGACAAGCTAAGTGAGGAGTGACAGACTTAAACTGAGGCTATACAAAGGTTGTGGGATTGAAAAATAACTAAGTGAGGAGCAACAGACTTGAATCGAGGCTATAATACAAAAGCAGGGCTTAAACCCTGTCCGGTGGAGTGAATTGGGGACTTGAACCACAAACATAGGTGAGTCATTCAGAATTAGGATCAACGGCCAACCGAACATCATGGGGAGTACCCCCAAACCAAGTGGCATCAATACATCACTCCAGCCTGAACCACATCTAACCAGAATTGCTGAAAAGACTTCCAGAACTAAGACCCAAGCGATACGGGACTGATAGAAGAATAGGACATTATGTAAGTAAGGTTTCGAAGCTGTGTTACTACCTAGCTAAATCTCAAACTATCATACTCAAGTCTGCTACATCAGTCTACGGGGAGCTAAGCTGTCTGAAATGACGTTGTAGGAGTTCTAAGGCCAAATGGCACCAAAATTGCGCAAGTCTAAGTCAACATTAGTCTAAGCCGAGATCAAGGACAAACATGCTTCCAATATATATAAATCAAAGGCACAACATGTATCACAATTAGAGGTAATCAACAATAAAAGGTTTCATTCTTTATCCGTCCGAAATTTTTCCCAAAATAACACCTACAACATGAATTCTAGTAATTTAGCATGCTTAATGCCAAAAAACCTCCAAGCTCACACAATTCAGTATGCAAGTGCCTAAACAAGCTAAGTCTAAAGGAAGGAAAATTATATCCTACTTATAGGCCGACCCCGCGCGCTCCAACTCACAAAATCTGAGCTTTCTCTTTCTGAACAGCTTCGGAATGCTGCCACATTGTCAAAATGGAATCACAACAACGTTATGGTCGTTTAGATGCTAAATTTATAATTTTCGAAGTTGGACCAATTTTGAGGTCCAAAACAGAAAATATGGGACCTTTGTCCAAAATTTCAGAATCGACCTCAAAAACTAGTCCAAAACAGCATCCAAACCTCAAAAATCAAAGTGAAACATAGTCTAGGGTTGGAAAACAACATGGAACGAGCATGCAATGAAATTCTTACATTTCAATCCAAAAAAAACAACTATGGCAACATTAATACACACTAATTTATTTAAAAAATAAAGCTCCCACGACCCAAACCAAGCATCCTACAATGTTCCTTATGGAAAATTCCACAATTTAGCCTCAAGAATCATTGAAAACAGAACTAAAATAACCAAGAAACAATCCTCCAAAATCCATTAAAATTCCAACTCAAAAATGATAAAGGCAGTATCTTAAAGATCAAATTTACCTCCAACAAAACTTCTAATGCACTCCCCGATCTTATCAATGCGTCTCCCTCAGAATTCTCTTGAATTTAGACCTTTGAATCACCAAAATTGAGTTTATATAGATCAAACAGTTAATTCTCAAAGTTTTTCAAAAATTCACTCCGAAAATGGACAATGCAGCAACTAGAATCAATATTTTACATCAATCAAATGCCCCAAATAAGTTTCTGAGTTCACCAATACGTTCTCCTCGAAAAATATCATAAGTTTTCCTTTAGAATCACCAGAAGGAGATCTATAACTCAAGATATGGGGTCTTGAAGTTGGAAAAAAAATCCAAAATGGGGTTTGTATGCTTGCATTAGTAGTGCACTGCTGCACCTTCTTTTTGGCACAATTCAAAATCTCCGATGGGGTGCACGGTATTCATTTTGAACCTTGTGTGTGCAAACGAGATATGCTATCCCACAAAATTCGATGTTCCAAACTCAATGGCATATTCAAAATTCCCATATAAGGTTATTTTAATAAAAAGTGGGTCCCATACCCAAATGTCATTTTAAGCCAAATTCCACAATAGTTATCAAGATTAGGCCGAAAGTCTCAAAAAGCGACAAAGTGTTGTTCTAGACCAAACTTTGACTTTTCAAAAATAACTGCACTATCAGGATTTTCATCTTAGCACATTTTCCAAGAATGTTGACTAAAGTCAACCATATGATAACTTTCAAAGTCAAAAGTGCCAAATGACCCCAAACTCATATCTATTGCCTCGATACTCGTGATGATAATTCTACCACCCTAATTTAGCCATTTCAGAGCTGATGAAACCATTAGAATTTGAATTCGAGGTCTCCATGATTCTTAACTCGAAAAATCGAAACTAAACCAACTTAGGTCTTCAAAATACCAAAAAGGGGCTCGGGACCTCTAAAAATTTGACCAAAACTTCTTCTAGAACAAAAACTATCCTCTGAATCCAACGGAGTCCTTGAAATTTCAGTTTGAGCATCAAAACACCAAAACTTGACCAAAGTCAAACCTTGGCCTAAAATTCCTCAAATTCCCAACTCTAGACCTCAAATCTTCATTATAATTCGAAAACTGATTCCGTAAACTCTCCTGGACCAATTTTGACATTTTGGAGCATCTGGAATTGACAAAATTCCATTTTGAGATCCATATATCTAGTTGACCCCAAATATCACTTGTGAACACTTAAAGCTAATAAAAACTCAAAATTTCCAAAGACTTAACTTTTTATTGGATTTTCTAAAATCCAACATCCGGTACCAATCAGAAACAACTCGGGGCAGCTAAAGGGAGGGATAAAATGGCTATTTGAAATTGTTTTCCAAAAATGACCTTCAGGGTCATTACATCATCCACTACTAAAAGAACTTTCATCCGCAAAAGTAAAAGTACAGTCATAGCCTAGAGGCACGAAAGGACAAGAGTTCCAGTCTCGCACGCTTCGCCAAGCCCTTGGACACCCTCTCGGGTCAGACAATGCCAAAACAAAATGCAGGCTGAGAGGGAATCCTCAAATTCACTTCCAACTCCAAAAAGCCCCCCTAAATCCCTTTTTGGGCTCCAACTCATGCTCTCTTAGCCTGAATTTTAATGAAAACACAATATTCTTCTGAGTAAGACCAAATTACATCGAAACCACCAAAATAAACAATACAAGACCATGGACGATCCAACTCAACTCAAAATTCCAACTACTTGCCTTAAGCTCCAAATCCATTTTCTTCTAGCCACAAATGGCGTTTTTCCCGTCCTTAGCTATCCTAAAAACCTCTAACATCATTTGAAACTTTCCTACATAATCTCGCAACACCAATACTCGAAGTAGTTACTTACTCTATCTGAACATCGGGGTAAGACAACCAAAACAAGGAGACAACCCGATCAAAGCCCCAAATCCCAATCTCAACTTGAAAAACCAAGAACCCAAGCTGAAACTCACCTTCTAAAACTAAACACTCCACTCCAAAGGAAGAATTTACCCCGCAAAAGACAAGAACACACTAATTCCATCTCTTCCGACTTACTTCTATCATAGAAACTTCTGAAACACCGGCCATAGGTGCCCACAAATCACTCAGCTGCCTTAAGCCTGAGTCAACTATCCTAGTCTAAGGGAACCAAGCCGCTAGGTGAAGCACGAATGTGGAAAACCGATCAGTAATGGTCCAAGGGCACCAACTTCCACTCACAGCACCGCAAGCTACAAAATACGACAATGGAAGACCTCACATCCTGAACAAATTCAGAATCACAAATTCCATGAATTACTTTGACCCCATCCTATAGATAAACTTTCTAACCAACTTCCCATCTTCCATCTTAGACCGCATATGAAGGCCACCACAAAAACCACTGCTCCAACTCTAACAAGCAACCCAAAACTCGAGAGCTACTATCAAATCTGAAACACCAAGACTAGCATAAAGAAACTAGCCAGGTTGGTAAAAGAGAGTAAACCTCAACTCCGCATCTTAAGGACTGAAAATACCAATAAGGCATAGAGAAGAATCGACAAGATAAATCTACCGCCACTCCAAAGATGTTACACCTCTATCACACACTTCCTCGATAACTAACCTTTCAACTACAAACCCATAATGTAAAGCAATGGAGACAACTGTCTAAGTCAAGAAAACTAGAATGGCAGAAGAGAATTACTAATCAAAGCAAAGCTAGCTAAGCACCAAGGTAAGAAGGGACTAACCTGGGATCCAATCTCTCCTCGAGCACGACCTTGGGCCCAATCAATAGATAATAGATATAGAGGCATTCTAAGACTACCGCTGAACAAGAGTAAATAATTGAGACATGGGTCATAATTAGATAGATGGAGAAATATCTCTAGGATCAATACCTTACAATAAAATATGTCATCTCAGCTCCCAACGAGCATATCTAAGCCAAACCTATGGCTACGACAAGCCACAGAGGTCTCTGGCACTATCACTAAGTCACACTAGCCCTCTCATGCCCCTATCAGAAGCTACGGCTAGCTATATAGACACTAAATAAACCATAGGGCCCTCTTCTCAACATCTATAACATAAGAAGAATATGCCAAACACCCGCTAGCCACTAATCACTGAGCCTAAATAAAAGAAATCACTCCGACCAAATATATTCTTTATTATTGACTTTTCGTGGTTGATCGCACCAACAGAAGTCGTGCGACTACAAGAGCCTTGCCACACCACCAATGGAATACCAGGCATGGCTAAGGTAACTTTCTTGGCATAGAAATCTAAGACCGCGCAATGAGAAGATAACCATTCCATGTCCAGAATCAAATCAAAATCCACCATATCAAGCAAGATGAGATCAACCCTAGTGTCTTTCCCTTGAATAGTCACCACATAGGATCTAAAGACCTGATCCACTACTAAAGAATAACCTATCGGGTGAAAAAACATGTAATGGCTCTACTAAAGGCTCCGGACTCATAGTTAGTCGAGGGGAATAATATATAAATATATAAGAATAGGTGTAGCCTAGATCAAATAAAGCGGATGCGGGTTGATGACAAAATAAAATCATAAGTAGGCTTGGGTTCCTCTACCTTGCGCATCGATCCTACCTCCTCGGGGACCTCTAGTTGGAGATGCTGCTGCTAGCGCAGGTCTAGGTGCCTATTGAGATGGTAAGGCTGGCCTATGGTGAGTACACTCATGGGACAATTGATATAGCTCCCCGCATTGATAGAACCCCTTTGACTATCGACTCCAAGTTGAAGGTCGGACATCTCAATTGGAAGAACCCATCTATGAACTATCTCGGCCCTAACTCATGGAACTAGAGTTATACTGACGGTGCTGGTCACCCTTTAAAGTATGAAGAGAGGCCTAGAAGGGGCGGCTGGACTGGCCCGGCTGAAATCTCTGGCGAGATCTGTCATAGGAATTCCTGGGTCTAAAGTAGCGCCCATTCTAGCTATCCTCCTGTCTAGCTATCTTGCAGTTGACCCCTTAGGCCTTATGATAGAGTTGCTCAAGCATGTGGGCATGGTCTACCACATCTAAAAATGAGTAGCCTACTGAGATTGAAAACTGAGTCTCAATCTATAACTGGAGTCTTAATCCCTTGACGAAGCACCGAACTCTTTCCTCCTTCGTAGGTAAGATCATGGCAGCATGCCTGGAGAGCTCATGGAATTAGGACTCAGTGAAAACTAATCTCAGAGATGATGTCTAATGCTCGTGAGAATAAACTGGGCCAAGAAGGTCTCTAAAAACTCATCCCACGACATTGGTGGAGACCCAGCTGGCCTAGTCTCCAAATATGAATGCCACTACTGTTGGAAAGGACCATCTAGCTTATAAACAATAAAGTTGACTCCCCTCGACTCTACTAGGACCAAAGTCTGCAGCCGCTCTCAACAAGTAAATATAAACTCATGGGCATCCTCACTCATAGCCCCAGAAAACCTCGGCGGTGATGGTCTAAGGAACACCTCGAGCATCTTTTTCTCCCAAAGTGACATGAAGCCCTCAAAATCATCAGGCTAGTGGTAGCTCCACCTCCATCTTCAGAATCTACTCCATGTCCCAGGCTGGAGCTGTAGCCCTGGCACGACCTTGAGGTTGGCCTCTACCCCTAGCACGCATGTGAGTCATCTTGTAAAAGGGTAGAGAAAGTGAGATTTCTATAAACCGATAAGACACATATTGCATGACAGCGATACAAAAGAGACTTGTTCCTAAAGACATCATGTACCCTCCCGAAGATAAATCATGGACGTCTCCGCACCAATCCATAGGACTCTACTAGATGTTAGCTCTATACAAGTGAGATCGGTGAACCTGAGCTTTGATACCAACTTGTTATGACCCAATTTCTTAGGTCATGATGGCGCCTACTATACAACTCACCAGTAGGCAAGCCGACCCATATCCCAAAACTATAAGTAATGGGATGTCAAGGTAGAATACCAACCATACCACTAAAATAAAGATGAAACAACAAGAACATATACAAATAAAAAGATCTCTCCCAGAACCTAGAAGTCACGTGTACAGAGCTACTACAAAAAGAGTACAAGTCCCAAAAGTGGACTACATAAATAAGACTGTCCCGAAGCACGAAAAATAGACAAAATATATATAAAAAGGGAGATGGGTAAGTCTAGAATGCTATGTTCTCACCCTCATCTCCAGTCACTACTACAGCTAGCTCGAAATCAACGCTGGTAGTTAGCACTTGGATCGGCATCACAAAAACAAATACAGAGTGTAGTATGAGTGCCAAAACAATAGGTACCCAATACTTGAAGTCTAGACCAGGAAGCTTGATCCATATTGGCACAGTATAGACCTCTTCTTTAGTAAATTCCAACTCTGGTTTCCAAGCTTTGACAATAAATGGCTTATTGTCAAAATGGAATACGTTTCCCTTTAGCACTTCATTCTTTCCTTCCATTGTTTCAAACCTTACCTGGATGATACCATTTTAAAACATTACTATCTTGTTAATATCATGTTTCTTTCAAATCCTTTGAATAAATCCTAGGATCACTGGAAAGGTGGGGTGAGCTCCCAGCACATAACAAACAACCGAAGTTTTCCAGTATTCAATTTATGATGTAATATCCTCAAGCTCAATTTGAGTAGTAGATGACTCACCATGAATTTCAGGGGCGATGTACTCCAGCATAAATCCTGCCCTACTGATCTTGGTTATGTCAAAATGATTCCATATAGATCTCTTAGATGATGGAGTATCTAACTCCTCTTCAACCTCATCTGCCCACTTCTTCTTCCCATAGCTGCTTGGTGAATTCTTTCCTCTGCCGCTAGTTGCCTGTACAATTTCAGTCCACCGATTCAGGTTTTTGGTCGTATCTTGGTTTTTGGTCCTATCTTCCTGCTCTTTGTCGTTCTAAGTTTCTTCCACTGTTGTTTCAATTATAGTACTAGGACTTTCAATCGCTACTGCTCTTGCAGAAATTGGAGTTACTGTTGCATTGGAGTTAGTGGAGATACTAACCCCCTTTTCCTTCGCAACCTTTAGTTGCTGATTGCCTTTCGGTACACGCTGATTAATACCTTTTGATGCATTTTCCAGTGCCATTTGAGCTTTCAGAGATGGGATTCTAGCTCGTCTTCCCATGGTTAGGCGCACGTTAGTTAACTTGCGCCAAGAGAGAGAAGCCCATCCAAAAGATTCTTCTTGGATTTCTTATTAAGGATAAGTTGTTATGTGGATAATTGAAAACTTTTGTATCAAAACTTACATGGACTTATCATTAGTAAAATGGAAAGGTGAAAGAATTAATTGCGACTGTGGCGAAACTCAGATTTTGGGTCAGTCGGTATTCATTGGGAACCATAGAAAAGCGCGTATTCTTGTATGATAGAGGGTGATGTTATGAACAGCTTCTTAGTGTCATTCGAAATTAATTTTGTGGTCATGTGTTGCTAATTTCTTAAATATGTATTGTTGGGTATGATCTTGGGTTATATACAAGACTATGATGTGAAGCTTGTGTTATACGTTTCTAGGAACGATCTTAGAGTTAATTTAGAGGCATGATTGTGTTTCCAAGAGTTGGTATGACTAATGGGCTTTGGGGAATGGGTAACCTTGCAGGAAATTTCAATTTTCTGTCATGACCTTGTCGGGGCAGCCATAGCGGGACTAACCCACTACATCACTCCCTCTATGGTGGGAATTTTCCCTCTACAACGTATAAGACTGGACAGAAACCCTACCCTGTTTTTCCCTATTTCACCTTCCATTTATGAGGCGTTTTGAATGGCTAAATTATGTTAAGACCAATGCGGAAACAATAGAGATGTACTAAAAATGATGGTAGCATTCATATATGGTGATTGGAAAGTTTAAAAGAAGCATCTATGTGCCAATAAAAACAAGCAAAGTAGGAAATAAAAAGATTGTCTTACATGCCCAAATAGGGAAAACCCAAAACAAGTCTTAAACTTATCCAAATGGGAGGGTGTCCTAATTGGAAGATTCAAGATTATCTGGGTACACTCATCGATCCATGCCTCGCTTGAAAAGGGAATCCCTCAAAGTCCTCACGCATAAGCATGGGGAGCTCCTACTTACGGGCGACGCATGTGAACATGACCTTGATCGTCTTCCACATTCGAACAAGTAGGCGATCCCCGATGATGTTCTTCTTTCTCTCCCAAGCTAGTTCCCTATGAAGCGCTGCATTTTTCAAGTTACATAAAGGTAGGGTTGTGGCTCCGATTGGTGAGACTCCCATAAATCTCTGGAAGGCAGCCAAGTCCTCCTCCATGCGGCTTCCAAAGATGGGTGTTGGGCCTGGGGAGAAGGGGAGTCATCGTCATCACCATCATCCACCTTGTATCCCAAACTTATTGTAGCTTGGCGTCTTCCTGCCTCAACCATCCTCCACATTTTCTTCCCTTTTTCAATAGCTGATTTCACTCAAAAAATGTGGAAGGGGGGATCCATGTGCATCTCATCATCGAAATCCATCAAGGGAACCCCAACCTATTTACATAGCACCATCACTGGTCCTAATAGAAAGGGGGCTTTCATATTAAACGAATAAAAGTCCTTACACCCGGACACTATTTTTTCCCTATATTTAGTTGGATCCCCTCGATAGCATAGGCCACCACAATGTCATAGGATAAGTCACATTGGTAAGATTGCATGATGGATAAATCCTCTAGGCCACTAGTGTCAGCCATTTCCTGGCACTGGTAGAAAAGTAAAGGATATAACACCCTCGGTAGTGGGCTAGTAGACTTGACCCTAGAACTCCTTCTTGATTCGTGTGTCCCACAGTGACCTCATGTCCATCCCTCTCAATTAGGACTCAAACTCCACAGTTAAGACCTCTGGTACCTCCAACACCCTATTCACTGTTGTTTGGACATCCATTGACATGTCCACTCCCCGACTGCAAATGGTGGAGTTGAGGTCATCCCAATACACAGTGGGGAGGAGGGAATTGAACTCCCTTACCCAACCAGAGTATGCGGGAGGGGGAGCCTCCACCTAAGGGCCCCAATCGAACTCCTCCAACCAGGCATGGAAAGCACCAGCCTTCTTCGCCACCATGTTATAGTGAAGCCTCTCTCATAGTAAAATTTCATCCCCCATAGTGGCAGGACCTCTCCAGACTAGCGTGATTGGGAAATCACACAAATGGTAGACCATATCCAGTGTTGACAGCCATCATATTCATAAAATTTGCAAAAATATTACGTGAACTAAGGGTGTTAGAACTCATTCATTACATAAAAAAGAACCTTCAGAGAAAATCCAGCCTTTGGAAAGTAGGGAGGCTACTGTGTACATCCTCCCACTATAGAGGGTTGCATCTCGCTATGGCGGGGCCACTACAGTGGGAATTAACCTGCTAAAGTGGCATCTTCTATAGCAAAAGTAAGGCTGTTAAAGCAGCCCTCATCGTCCTAACCTCCAAAGGGTACGTCAATGGCTCTTCATGGCCCAAAAATTTTGTTTCTATCAAAATTACTACAGATCAGTATTCCTAAAGTGACCTATTACTAAAATATGCAAATATTCGGGCATTCTAACTCCTAAATCATGTCTGAATCTAAGTTCCTAACAAAGAACAACCCTTCAACTTCCCCCCACCATTTTGGACCCATTTATTTCCCTATTTTTCCGTTATCCTTATTCCTAGAATGCAGTAGTAGCATTCTAAATGTAAGGGAAATCCCTAAGCTTCAATAATTTCAACAATCAAGAGTAATTTTGCAAAAACTCAAAGCTAACCCAAACTCTATTCTACTCAATCGATTTCTAGCATGTAATGATTAGTATGTGTGTAATGAAGTAAGGAAAGTAGACAGCATGATAGTTACCTTAGTTTTGAAATTCAAGACAGAGTGATCAGAAGATAAAAAGGTGAGTTTGATAGAGTGAAAGAGAAAAATGGGAAGAAAACCCATTCCCTCCCTCTTTTTCCAATTCTAAGCCGCTACAACAGCATTTTGGCTGCTATAGTGGCTTTTTGGCTTCTATAGCAGGGTCCATCTCGATGGGCAGGGGAGAAAAAAATTCTTTGTTGTAGCTTCATTAGTCAAACTTCCTCTATCGATATTCTTGGGTATCTGGGTCAAGTTTCTTTTTGGAATTATAAAACAAACAGTGATCTTCCGTGATTGTCTAGTCTTTCTTTCGGCCCTGATAGTCATTCATATAGGAATGATGGGTAAATTCGTATCTATTATAATGAATTGATCCACGTTAATTCAAAAGGTACCTTGTGCAGAGTCCCAAAATCTTTTAGAATATGTCACCAATTTAAAATTGGGGTGACACGACAAAATCCAAAATTTGAAAGTTAATCAAGGTTGACATCATCCCACCATAGCAGCAGTATTTCCATTATGGCAACAGGTCATTCTCTATAGCAAGGTCAGCAGAGGGAAGAAATGGAAAAACGCAAATTTATTTAATTGACCTCCCCTTTTTCAGTGATAAAATAGATTAGGGCTATTCCAAGAACCCTACTAGGTCAATTTAAGCTTTAGAACAATAGAGGGCGGGGATTTGAATGGAAGAAAGGTCAACATCCATGAAAGTTTGGTCTACGTCCATCAAGAATCACCTCGCGGAGACAAACAATTTGGTTCAAAGTTCTTTAATTGTTTGGAGTTCAGGTAGGCTATGTTTCTAAACTAAATTGTTAGACTTGTCCTTGCTTGTATAGTACCTTATAGATTGTTGAGAGATTTCATGTATAGACTTTTGGTCATAGAGTATGGATGGTTGAATATGTGGTTAGTTGTGATTTATGCCAATGATGAATTTGATTAGTTATTGTAAAAAAATCCGAATGTTATCCTAGGGAAGGTAATATTGGTGGTTGGATTATGGGTAGAAAATATTCGAGAGGGAATCCTTTGGGTAGGTGATTGTTATTTTTTTCCAAGTTATGTGATGTGTATATGTTATCATCTTTATAGTATTACTTGTGCAAGCCAGTGGGGAAAATATAACGGTTGAATGGGAAATGACATCATGTGGATAATCTCATACAATGAACCTATTTAATTTACTTGTGGCTCAAGTGTGTTTGTTCATTGTGATAATGATTTGTGCATGTTGTTTGTGATTTTTGTTTCTTGTATACCACATTGGTACATAATTTTAACGATTGGCTCGGACACCAAACTTGGTATGTACTAACCATTAGCTCATGTACCACGCGTGGTACGAGATATCATATGATTGGCTCGGGTACCGCGCCAGTACACTAACAGTTTTTGTGTAGGTTCCATGAGAACTGAATTTATTTATTATGTTACATTTATCACAAATTTGTCCCTGAGGGATGGGTTGGTGTATTTAAATGTTGGGATGGTTTTGCTATAGACCAGAGGTGCATACAAATTATAATAGTAATGTCTTAAGTATCCTTGGAGGTCTGGGCTATGGGAAAGGCGTGATGAATTGTGTATGGCTTGCTGTAATGTTGTGGATAATGTGATTTGTGAATATTGAGTCTAGGAGAGTACTGGTGTCACAACCCAAGCTAGGCCTTAGACGTGACATGGCAATTAGGATCCCGAGGGACCCCAACTAAGTCTTTTGACACATCATAAATGAGCATACATAAGGCACTTATGATAATAAGGCAAAACATGCATGCAGAATAGAACTCTCAATAAGGAAATCTCATCATAAGATAGAACAATCTACAATCTCCAAATAACGGGATAACATTGACATCACAAATCTAACATGCCTCTAACTACTTTTGGATGGTTCTAAGGATAAGTTCCTAGTTCACCAAACATACGGAATGTAAAGTCATAGTAACATGATGAAAATCATAAGTGTTGCATCCTCGAAACATGAGGACTCACCAACAAAGGAAAGTAAACTCCAAATGTCTAGCAATGAGTGGGATGGCCCTACATCATGATACAATGTAGGCAAAAGTATGAGTTAGTACATAGAATGTACTAAGTATGTGAGAAACATGCATGAACAAGAATAATCAGACATAATCAATATGAACATATGATGCATGACCAATATCTTGAAAACATTTAAGAAGGTCAATGCATCATAAAACATCATAAGAGCTTATAAGACATAGCATATACATACGTGGGATCTTAACCTTAACTGACATTTAAGACCATGTGAGCTATAACATAAAATCCGATGTGACTCCCACACCTAGAAGAGAGAGGCTACTTGCCAAGGTAGACTCCATATAACATGAACATGAGCTATATGTGGATACACTAGCTAAGCCATTAAGGCACCTATGGTGGCACGTAGTTTTGGAACTAAGGGTTGCTATTGGGGTTTCCTCGTGGATCCCCACCATAAAGTTCGCTCAATGCTAAGTCAATCCCAACGGAATAAATAAAAACACAATCATTAGGAAAGGCAATTAAATACCAATCCACATTCATAAAATAACATAATAAGAATAGCTTCTTGAAAATCATGATCATAACATAACATGTGGACACTTACCTTTTTAAGCATCCAAATCATTCTTTCTTGCATTTTTGTGCGAAATCCTTTCATAATTCATGGTTTTTTGCGTGAAAACATAGTTCATAACTTTCATAAATTATTCATAAATCCTTAATCATAAATTCGTAATTTAAAACTTGAAATTTCGTAGCATAATGCATGGGTCCTTGCGAAACTTATAGAAAACATGTAATTGAACTTAAATCATGCATGAATGGACTATTGGAATTAATTCAATGCATAATTGAATTGACTCAATTCAAATTAATCAAAATCTAAGAACTTTTAAATTTAAATTGATAGAAAAAAAGGGAAATCTTTGGGACTCCATAGATGTATTCCCACATACCTCAACTTAAAATCAAGCTTGAAATCTTGAATAAGAAACTTGAACCTTGAAGCCCTAGCTTTGACTTGAAGATTGATCATTGGGAGACATTTCTAGAGAGAGAATTATTGCATAGAGTGATTGGATAAGGAATGAGGGGAATTTGAAGGGTTTGGTTAGTTATATTTTAGGAATAGGTCCAAAATGACATAGCTTAGGGATTAAATGAGTCAGAAAAGACTGAAATAACCTTGATAAATTATTGATGGGGACCCTTCAGCGATATCGGATGAGCTCGTCATCACTCACCGATCTCCTGCTCATCTTGCGTGATCGAATTTCTTGAATATTTTCCCTAAAACATTTGGCGAGTTACCTCAGCTCGCCGTCCAATTTCGCGAGTCGCCGAACTTGCCTTTCCCTCGCCAAATCCCTTCCTTTCTCTACCAATTTCTCTAATCTTTTTGGTGAGGAAGCTTGGCTAGCCAAACCCATTTGGAGAGTCACCAAAGCTTCTTCATGCTCACCAAAATTCCTTGATCCCTAAACCAAAATTTTAGGAAATTTAGGTGAGATTTCTCTCATTGCCAAATTAGTTCGGCAAGTCACCAAACTTGAATCTTCCTCGCTGAATCCTTCTCCCTTCTGAGCAAATTTTACAGTATACTTGGGCGAGCTTGCATGCACTTTGGTGATATGCTGAACCCATTCAGAGAGACTCCGCTTTCTCTTTTTCCTTCAAACTTGATCCAACCTTAGGCAAATTTTTCCTGACATTACAAATGGTATCACAACCCAAACTAGAGGGGCACAACTAGCACCTAATGCCAAAACTTAGGCTTGAGCTGATCCTACTGAACCACTTGCTAATAGTGCATAACAACCACTCATATTCAAGAAAATAAACAAGTATATCTCGTCTTCAATGTAAGTCCTCAAACAACATGTCCCCTATCAACAACTCTACAAAGAAAATAGTTATTTCCAATAGTTCAAATAAAAAATAATCAGCTAGCAAGCAATAGGACTATTCACAGTTTTGGTTAAAACCAAAACCAAACCAAAAATTTAACCAAACCGAATAAAAAAACCGATATTTGGTTTGGTTTGGTTTGGTTTTAAATTTGAATAACCGATAATATTTAGTTTGGTTATGGTTATAGGAAAAAATAACTGAATAAATAACCAAACCAAACCGATAATTATATACATAAAATTTATAATTATTTATATGTATAATATTAGTTTTTCATAAATAATTGAAGATATTTTATACATTTTAATTATTAATTTAATATTAATCTACTTATTTTTAAGGCCCAACAATCCAAGCTCAACTCTCAAACTCAATTATAAATTCTAATAAATACTAAACAGCAGTCCAAGTCCAACAATCCAAGCCTATTAGCCCAACTCTCAAGCCCAATTCTAAATCCTAAATTCCTAATAAGTACTAAGCACTTAAGCAGTAGGCAGCAACATAAGGTAAAAGTTAAAACTTTAAAACCCTAGTATCTGTTTTCCTTTTACATTTTTGTTCCTCTCACATTGATTTCTCACAAAGTCACAGTCTCATATTCATAGACTAACAGTGAAGGCTCAAGAGAAACCTTAACTCCTCAACCCAAAGTACAAGATTGTCAATTTTGAGAAGGTTTGTAAGAAATTTTTCAAATTTTAAATTGATTTTAAGTTGTTTTCTTTTTTGTTTCGAATGTTTAAGTTGTTTCATTTTCTGTTTCGAACCTCTGTGGGCCGTGAGGAAAAAAGAGCTTCGTAAGAATTTGAAGAATGTAGAGATAGAATATTTGAATTGTCTCGGCTAGTCATAAACCGAATAACCGAATAACTAAACCAAACCGAACCAAAACGACAATAACCAAACCCGTGGTTATTATTTTACTTGGTTTGGTTATGGTTTTAGACATTTAATAACCGATTAAATTGGTTTGGTTATGATTTTAATCAATAACCAACCCAAACCGAACCATGAACACCCCTAGCAAGCAAGCCTATTTGGGCCATCGATGCCACCATGGTATCTTAGAAGGCATAAACACTATGTGGTCATCTAAGCCACCATGATCTCAATACATAAGCTAAAAGCAGGTACATATCTAAATAGTGTATCAAACTTCAGCCAACCAACACACGCGACTAACATGGCTAAACAACCAAAAAAACTAGTTTGCAGGCTCTATGAATATAATACTTAAATGGGACAGGGCCCCGACCTGCCCAGAATCTATAGACACCAAAAGAAGAAAACCTCCAGGAATCTGGAAACCCCCGAAAGAATAGAGTCAGCTGGATAGGAGGTTGTGCTACTCGACAGGTCTATCTAGGCATCACTCAGGATCTGTAAGCATGAATATAGCACTTCAAGGGAAAATGAGTCAGCACAAAATAATGTATCGAGCATGTAAGACACACTGAAAGTTGAAACTAAAGTATAAGTACTAAATAAAAAGGGCAATAGTGAAACACAATTACAATACCTTATCTCACTATAATAAGACAATATAAACACATACAAGCAATAACCTAACCTAGCCCCCATGCCCAATAGGTACAAAAATATACAATAATATAAGTTATAACGAGCGCATACAATCACTAAATACCCATATTAGCCTCCTTACATGGATCCCAATAATAATTTGATTTGAAATATTTGAATTTACATGTTCCATGAATCAATGCAGATCTAAGACTCCATGGTATAATACATATATGCCTCCATATAGGTACAGTCTACTCATCCCATAGATATGGTCTACCCAAACCGTAGGTACGGTCTACCCTGCCCGTAGGCATGATCTACCCGGTGCATAAGCATGGTCTACCCGACCCATAGGCACAGTATAATAATCAATCTATATGCTCAAGAACCCTGCACTGTTAGTGTCTTTTGAGGCTAATACAATCTCAAAGGTGGCAACCAAACGATAAAATATCACAACAATAACAAATAATCATAATTTATCAAAACAAAACCATAAAATACTTTTCTAATCCACTAGGCAAGGAGTAGAGCATTGTTGATAGACATTATATCATATGGTGGTATAGGATAAGGATGCAAGTCAAATAATGACAATATACTGGCCACGACAAGCTTAGGCCATTAGGATCATGCTAGAAGAGAAATAATAGCCTTAACATGCCTTTCAACCAAAGCTCATAAGGTGTTTCTATAAAGCTTGGCCAATCAAAACTAATGCAACAACACAAAACTTAACAAGGTTGAAAAAATGAGGCATAACTAATCAATATGACGCTAATGCCACACTCATGACCAGCCAAGTCCGAAGCATAAACTGGAGCCAATAATAACAATAAACAATAGCAAAATCCATTGAAAATATTCCAACAACATCTTGAAGGAGCAAGGAGATCCTAGGTAACATAACTAGGAGTACTTCACACCGTTCAATCAAACTGCTATCATCCATGACTCCAATAAGAATCATACCAAACCCCCATTCCCTTCATCACCTTAACACCATTAATAAACAACTATAATAGACAAACTAAATAAGAAAAAGGGTCTACCCACAACCACAATATCAAAGACACCACCACATGGATCAAATATCTAGAAAAATGAAACTAGTACATGTAATTACGAAGGAGGGTTGTAAAATTAAGTTACCTCAACCACAATATTTAAAATAAGAAGCTTAATAATTTGCCTCCTAGCATCAATAACAAGCAAAGCCTAAATCGACAAAAAATATTATACCACAACGATGAGTTCGCGGCGTAGAGCAACTTTCGTTAAACTTGTAAGTTGAAAATCTAAGCACCCAAGGAGTATTTAGAACCTTTAGTTATGTATTTTCTATTTTTCCATCTGTTCTTAATGGAAAAAAAGATGAAGAAGGGGGTATTTTATAAAGACCACCGACTTAGAGCTAGGTAGGATCCGCTTGGAGGTGCCTTCTTGTGTAGTCTCATGAAAGAGTGTATATCTCTCTATTCTGAAGTTTTATGAGAAAATAATTTAGTGTATTGGAAACTAGACTTATATAGGTTAGACTCTGTAGGTTATGGAAATTTCTAACTTCTTCTATATTAGGAGAAAAGTGTAGATACATTTGAACTAAAATTTTAGAGAATTCCTTAATGTCATACACAAAAATAATTGTCGACTTTTATTTCACAACTTTCTTGACTTTAACACTTAACATACAAAATTTGGGAAATTAAAATAACTTATATAAATCCTTCATAATATGTTAAGAAGTCTTAGTCTTATTTCAAAAGTATAAATTAATTTCAACATTCAAACTAGCGGGGTGTCACAAATGGGGGTTAGGGTTATGTTCTGATGGTGGTTATAATTGTAAATTATCTATTTATTTAAATTGAGATTAGCGGATCATATATTGTATAAATGTGATGTTGTTAAGGGCCAGGGTGTTGGCATGCAAGCTTGAGGAGGAGTGGTAGATGGGTTAATAGAGTTAGTAGTGGTGTCTATTCGAAAAACCTCTATATGATAGAAGTGTTAGGTGATGATCTGATCTGATGTGGGGGTGGAATGTCCTAATTGGTGGAATTGGAAGTGGAAGGATGTGGAGTGACTTGAGATATAGTATATGAGTTCCAAGATAATGCTACTTGTTGTGAGAGTGTTGGCTGAGTGGATCAGGGTCCTAATTTTATCTTCATGTTGCATATTCTTGTTGATTATTCACATGATATTATGTGATGGATTTGGGTCGATCGATGATTCCTACCAATACATATTATTTTTATTGATACTACTCTTGTTATGCCACTTGGCATAGTCTGGGTTGCATGATTCAGTAATGTTTCAAAAATTATATTCTTTAGAATCTCTTGTACCTATTTACGCTAGTTCCTTGGGAGGGTAAAATGTATTTATTTATAAAAGTGTTTTTATTGACTAAGTTGGGTATTTTGGAGATTAAAATGGAGGTTTAGCTTTTAATTGTTCACTTCCACAGGTTATGATTTAGTTTGGGATAGATTTTTCTTATATAGGTGTTAAAGTAGGTGCTCGTACTGCTCATGGGTTGGGTCATGACACCTATCAAGGTCTTTAGAAAATCCTAACATACAGAGTCAATACTACATTTGCTTCAAATAAGTCCTCATGAATGATGGTTGTTAGGGAAGGATTCATCTACACCAGGTTCTTATAAAAACCCACAATATCTGAAGAGGGGAAATATTCAAGCAATTATTCACAACACTGCATGGAAATTTCACAAATAATTGTTGTAGGGAACCATGGACTACTTAGTGGTCCTTGGCAGTTTCAGAAAGTGGGAAAATGTAATGACCCTCCAGGTTATTTTTTTTATATTCCAACCTTTTTAGCTTTTAGATCTTTCCTGCAGTGACCCAAGTCATTTATGACTTGCTGCCGCTAACAATTTGGTCGCTTGGTCGTTCGTTTGGGTTTTATGTCAGTTTCCCTATTTTAGAGCTTTTATAACTTGTAAAGTTGAGTTCAGTCATAATTTTAAGTAAACAACCTCAAAATGAAATTTTAATGGTTCCATCAACACTAAAATAACTAATTTAGGTTAGTAGCATAGTCAGCATAAGTATCGAGACAATCGATACGAGTTTGGGGTCATTTGGCTTTTTTGCCTTTGAAATTTAGCCTATGGTTGATTTTGGTCAATATTCTTAGAAAATGCACTTGGATGAAAATTCAACCAGCGCGGTTAGTTCTAGAATGTTGAGTTTGTTCTAGAATGACCTTTCATTCACTTCTCAAGGATTTCAATCTAATCCCGAGGCTCATTGTGAAATTTGGCTCAAAATGGCACTTGGGTGTGGGATCCACTTTTGTTAAAATGACCTCATATGGAAATTTCAAATGTTTCATTGAGTCTGGAATATCAAATTTGGTGGGGTAGAATATCTCATTTGCACACAGGGTACCGAACGAATCTCGAGCACATCGTCGGAGCATTTTCAAAGCTCAAACTTGAGCTGGTGCACTTGCAACCCAGTTTTTTTTTGCCAATCCCTGAACTTTTCTTCATATGCATATAGGATTGAACTCGATAACTCCCAATTATATATATGAGTTAGGACATAATACTAAGCATTGAAAGTGAATTAGATGAGATTAAGGTTCATAAGTGATCTCTAACACCAAACCAAGTTCAAAGAATTTCTATTGGCTAAGTTTTAGTATGAGTCCATATAAGGGTCAATTTTAAATGACCATATCTCTTAATATATAAGGATTTGGATAGATTATAACCTATCATATTAAAGGTCTATTTTTCTTCTTTCCAACGACATAAAGTTTGCATTATTTGGAGTTCGTAGTAAAAAATTATGGTTGTTTTACTAGAGGTTGTCAGATCTTCAGAGGTTACGGGTCAACATTACGACTCGTAGAGTTTTGTACTAGTCGTAGAAATGACCCGTAGTACCTTTGAACACGATAAAAAATTTCTATCTTTAAGGCCTTTTCCTAAGTCTTGATTACGAATTGTAGAAATTCTTACGACTCGTAGAAATGAGTCGTAGAACCTTTGAACACTCAGAAAAATTTTAGTTTTTTAAAATCTTTTCTAAAATTTTACTTGGATCAACTTCAAACAATTATATCTCCTAGAATACAATAAATTAGGTATCCCATGACCTATAAAATTAAATTTCTTTGAGTCCTCTTTCCAATGCCACCAATTTTGTTTCATTTGAAGTACGGAGTAAAAAGTTATGATGGTTTTATTAAAGACTGCCAAATCAGAACTATGAAGACCTTGAGTTAGACCCGTTGGAAAGAGTTACGGACCTGTAGAAATGTTTACGACCCGTAAACATGAGTCATAAACAAAGATCAGAGGCTCATTTTTTCAGCTTTTTCCAAGGGTTGACAGGATGAATTGGGTCTATGACCCTTAGACATTTTGATGACCCATAAGAGTGATTCGTAGGGTCTTCCGATCAGATTTTTATGAGGGGTAGTTTGGTCTTTTCCCATCCTTTCTAGATCAAAACCTTGACCTTTTAGGACTAATTTGAGTCCCTTATCAGTACCCTATATGAATATACCCTCATTTAACACTTAGATTATTTGATGGCAAGGATTGGAGAGGAGAAAGAGCTAGAGTTCAAGGTTTCAACCCATCCCTTCAAGTCTTGATTGTTACTTCTATTTTTAAGTATGTAAGGCTACCCATAACGTGGATTGAGCTCATCTACGTGCCCTACATCTTTAGTTTTCTTAGTTTAGATGAGTTTTAAAGTTTCATGGATCGAGTTCTTAAATTATCTACTATTCTTATTGAGTTCGTATATAGATTTCATTGTGTTATTGTATATGTATTATGATATTCCTTGATGAGTTTTTTGAATTGAGTCTTGTTGAGAGTGTGGGTTCTTATTTGCATTCACATGAACCCTAATTGAGATTTTATTATACAATATGCATTGATGAAGTTTCAAAGAACGAGTTGTGAACATTTTGCATTAAATATTTTATGTAATATTTTAAGTTTAAATAATGATAGGTGTTGTCTTTGATTGAGAAAGAGTGTGAGCATGAGTTGAGAAATCTCTTGAGTAGTATCTTGAGCATGGGTATTCTAAGTGTAACCGAGTTGAGCAATATTTCACTAAAGTGTTTATTTTGAAATTAAGTTGAGAAGTCAAATTATAAATTTTATTTTTTAAATGCATTCCTTAAATTGAGATGGGTTGAGTCTTGAGCTAAAGTCCCAAAGAGACTAAATGAGTAAATTGAGTAAATTTTCACACTTAATGCATATGAGTAAAATAAGAGTATTTTGGGAGTAATATTGAGCACCGATATGGGGTGAGCCCATAAACTATGTAGCCAGCGTAGGATAGAGGCCAAGCCTCTGTTTTATCCCAAAGAGGACTTTTATATTAGACACATGAGGTTGAGTATCCTTTGCCCTGGCAAGGTATTGGACGGTTGTGGCAATGGCAGTTTTAAGCATTGTATCATCACTAGCTCAAAAGTGATGGTTGTCGGTTAGAGAAACCCTCTAAGAGTAAAATGTTATATTTTTATATATTGAGTTGAATTCACTTAATTATGTTATATAAAGCATTCTTTTACACATATTGTATTTTTTATTGAGTTGAGCTATGTTCAGAGTCGAGCCCTATGAGTTGAGTTGAGTTGAGTATCTTGAGTAAGTTTCCTTTCAGCTATTTTACATACTCGTACATTCCATGTATTGATGCTATTTGGCTTGCATTATTTTATGATAAAGATACAAGTGATAGAGATCCTCAACAGCCACATCGTTGAAGACTAAAACCCATCTAGCTTTTGGTGAGGCCTCCTTGCATCTGAAGGACTTTATTTATATTTCTTTCATTCATTCTTCTTTTTATAATCAGTTGAGGTAGCCATGGACTTGTCTTGGAACCTTTGTAGTATTAAGTTATAGGCTTCATGGAAAAAGTTATAGTTGAGTTAGATAGATTTCTTTCAGAGTTTGTTTTTAAAAACTTAATTTCATTATTGAGTATATGACATTGAGTCAGTTCATGCTTGAATAATTTTCAACATACTATTTCATTATTTATGATGTTTTGAGTGCCCACTTGAGTTATCTAACTTTTGAGTTATATTAAACCTTCCACTGAGAGTTAAATATGTGATTGGACCAAGTGGTTTGTTTGGGGACCAGTAACAGTCTTCAAGTGCTGGCCACGTCTAGGGTACCCTCCTGGGCCATGAAAAACTTGATATTAGAGCACAGAGTTCAAAAGTCCAAGAGTGTCTATGAAGTCGTGTCTAGTAGAGTCTTGATTATAGGTGTATCGTGGACCACACTTATAATCAGGAGGCTATAGGACCTTAGAAATTGTTTAACTTCTTTCATACTCTGAGTTCGTGCTAAAGAGCTTAACTCTAAAAGTTCCTTCCTAATTCGTGCATTACACATTTGTAAATAATGCCTCTAAAATACATCATCAGTCAGAAACGCTGCCAATATTGAGGTCCTACAGATTGAGATGCCCCCACTATATGGAGCAAGGACTAGGGGAAGACCTATAAGGTCTACTGAGGCACCCCAAGAGCCTACTACTCATCCATCTTCTACTTTAGAAGTTGAGTTCAAAGGTGCCATCACTATGCTCACCTTATTAATAGTTCGATAGAGAGGTAACCAGAGTTCATTGGCTCCCAACTCTAGCTCTCAAGAGACGTCAGCTTCAGTGAGAATCCGAGACTTCTTGAGGATGAACCCACTGGTCTTCACAGGTTCTAAGGTTAAGAAGGACCCTCAGAATTTCATTGATGAGATATGGAAAATACTGAGAGCTACACATGCTACTAAAATTGAGGGGGTTGAGTTGGTTTCCTATTAGCTCAAGGATGTCACTAATGTTTGATATAACCAGTGGAAAGAAGAAAGTGGTGAGGATGCTGAACCTGCAGTTTGGAATGAATAAAAGGGCATTTTCCTTGACCATTTCTTTCCTAGGAAGTTGAGGGAGGAAAAGGAAAAGGAGTTCATGAACATAAATCAAGAGGGGATGACCATGAAGGAGTATGGTGTCAAGTTCATAAAGTTGTCCAGGTATACTCCAGAGATGATTCCCAATGTGAGAGCTAAGATGAGGGAATTTGTGTCGGTTTTTGGAAAGCATGTGAAGAAGGAGTGTCAAATGGGTATGTTGATTTCAGATATGGACATGTCGAGGCTCATGGTGTATGCTCAACAAATTGAGGATAACAAGAAAAAAGATAGAGAAGAACATTACAGTAAGAAGGCAAAGTCCACAGGACATGAGCCTGGTCAGCAGAATTAAGGTAATGGTAATAGATATTTCTTTTAGAAGAAGTCATCTGGCTATGCCCCATCATCAACCAGTGCGCCTGCACCCAGCAATAGGTATGATCAAAAATCCTAGAGTCACCAGAATTTCAGATCTCAGGGTTCTCCTTTCCATGGAAGTGTGGCTCAAGGCCCTAAGGGGAAGCCGCCTTGCAGCAAATATAGTAGACTTCATTTAGGACAGTGTCAAGAGGGAACTAAGGGATGTTATAGCTACGGTAAATTGGGTCATCTTCAGAGAGAGTACACGATGTTGGGAAAAAGAGCTCAATCTTCATCTGCGGCACCACTAGGTCGAGGTTACCAGAGGGCACAACTACAAGTACAGGTGGAGGTACAAACCGTCTATATGCTATGGAAAATTGCCAGGACCAGTAAAACTCACCCAACATTATCACTGGTATGCTCTAAGTATTTTCTTTTGATTGTTATATTTTACTTGATCTGGGTGCCACCTTGTCATTTGTAACCTCGTATGTAGCAAATAAATTTGATAGAACTCCTGAGTGTCTACTTGAGCCTTCCAGTGTGTCCACTACTATCGGTGAGTCTATCTTAGCAGAGAGGAGAGGGTCTATAGAGATTATATTATGTCAATCTATTATTACAAGGATACTATGGCTGACTTGGTTGAGTTAAACATGGTTGATTTTGATGTGATTCTTGGCATAGACTGGCTTTATGCTTGTTATGTCTCCATGGATTATAGGACTCGAGTGGTTAAGTGTAGTTTCCCAAATGAGCCTGTCTTAGAATGGAAAGGTAGTCTTGCCGTGCCAAAGGGTAAATGTATCTCCTACCTTAGAGCCAGAAAGTTGATCTCTAAAGGGTGTATTTATCACATTATTAGAGTCAAAGATGATAGTGTTGAGTCTCCCACTCTTGAGTCAGTCCCAATTGTAAATGAATTTCCTGAAGTGTTTTTTGAGGATTTGCCTAGAGTCTCTCTTGATAGAGGGATAGAATTTTGGATTGATGTCCTTCCTGATAAGTAGCCTATCTCTATCCTGCCATATAAAATGGCTCATGTCGAGTTGAAAGAGTTGAAAGAGAAGCTTAAGGATCTCCTAGATAAGAGATTTATTAGGCCAAGTATCTCACCTTGGGGAACTCTTATCCTATTTGTGTGAAAGAAATATGGATCCTTGAGAATGTGCATTGACTATCGTCAGTTGAACAAGGTTACTATAAATAACAAGTATCCCCTTCCGCGGATCGATGATATTTTCGACCAACTTCAAGGTGCCACTTGTTTTCTCAAGATAGACCTCAGATCAGGTTATCATCAGTTGAAAGTAAGAGAGTGTGACATCTCGAAGACAACCTTCAGAACCAGGTATGGTCACTATAAGTTTCTATTCATAAGCTTTGGTTTGACTAATGATCCTATAGTATTTATGGACCTCATGAATAAAGTGTTCAAGCAATATCTAGATATGATTATGATCATATTTATCGATGATATACTGATCTATTTGAGAAGTGAGGAGGAGCATGCTAATCATCTCAGAATTTTCCTTCAAACTCTCAAGGAAAAGGAGTTATATGCTAAGTTTTCCAAGTGTGAGTTTTGGCTAGCATCTTTGGCATTCTTAGGCCATATTATTTCTGGAGATGCTATCTGAGTTGACTCACCAAAGATTAAAGCGGTTAAGAACTGTCCAAGGCCCACATCCCCGACTGAAATAAGAAGATTCTAAGGCTTAGTCGGCAACTACCATAGATTTGTTGAAGGGTTCTCATCCATATATTCACTATTGACTAAGCTAACTCAAACTAAGACTAAGTTTCAATGGTCAGATTCTTGTGAGAAGAGTTTTCAAGAGTTGAAGACAAGGTTAACTAGTGCTCAAGTGTTATCTCTACCCGAGGGAATAGATGGTTTCATTATCTATTGCGATGCATCTAGAGTTGGATTGGGTTGTGTGTTGATGCAGAAGGGAAAAGTGATAGCTTACACTTCTAGACAGCTCAAGATTCATGAGACGAACTACCCGACTCATGACCTCAAGTTGGCAGCCATAGTATTAGCCCTTAAGATTATGCATCACTATCTTTATAGAGTATATGTCGATGTATTCACCGATCACAAAAGCCTTCAATATGTGTTTACACAAAAGTAGTTAAACCTGAGATAGAGGATATGGCTTGACTTGCTCAAGGACTATGATATAAGCATTCTCTACCACCCAGGTAAAGCTAATGTTGTTGTTGATGCTCTTAGCAGGTTATCTATGGAGAGTACAGCCCATGTAGAAGAGAGAAAGAAAGAATTATCTAAGGAGGTACATAGGCTTACACGTTTAGGAGTTTAACTTATTGATTCTAATGATGGTGGTACCATTGTTCAAAATAGAGTTGAATCATCTCTAGTTGCTGAGGTAAAAGAAAAGCAAGATCAAGATTCCACTCTTTTCCAATTGAAAGATGATGTTCGCAAGCAGAAAGTAATGGATTTTTCCAAAGGGTGAGATGAAGTGTAGAGGTATCAAGGGAGATTGTGTGTTCTGAGTGTTGATAGTATTCAAGGAAGAATTATGGCAGAGGTCCATAGCTCTAGGTATTCCATCCATCTAGGTTATACAAAGATGTACCATGACTTAAGAGAAGTACATAGGTGGAGTAGAATGAAGAGAGATATAGCAGATTTTGTGTCCAAGTGCCTAAACTACCAATAAGTCAAAGTTGAGCACCAAAGGCCTTGTGGAGTGGCTAAAAACATTGAGATTCTAGAATGGAAGTGGGATATGATAAATATAGACCTCATTATAGGTTTACCGCCATGCAGCATGACCCTATTTGGGTGATTGTAGATAGGATGACTAAATCAACCCATTTCTTACCTGTTAAGACTAAGGACACCGCAGAGGACTATGCCAGTTTGTACCTTTGAGAAATTGTTAGAATTCATGGGGTTCCTTTGTCTATTATCTATGATAGGGAAGCTCAATTCACTGTTCAGTTATAGAAGTCATTCCACAAAGGTTTGGGTTTGAAGGTGAATCTTAGTACCGCTTTTCATCCTCAGATAGATGGTCATGCAAAGCATACTATTCAGACCCTTAAGAATATGTTGAGAGCTTGTGTTATCGACTTCAAAGGTAACTGGGATGACCACTTGCCACTTATTGAGTTTGCTAACAATAATAGCTTTTATTCGAGTATTCAAATAGCTCCATATGAGGCTATTTATAAGAGGAGGTATAGATCACCAATTGGTTGGTTCGAGGTTGGTGAAGCTGAATCGATTGGGCCAGACTTGGTTCATCAAGATATAGAAAAGGTGAAGATTATCCAAGAAAGGTTAAAGACTATGCAAATTCGTCAGAAATCCTATACTAATGTTAGGAGGAGAGACTTGGAGTTTGAGGTAAATGATTGGGTGTACCTAAAAGTTTCGCCCATGAAGTGAGTTATGAGATTTGGGAGGAAAGAAAAATTGAGTCCCTGATACATTGGCCCTTACCAGATTATAAAAAAAAGTTAGCAACGTCGCCTATGAGTTAGAACTTCCACCAGAGTTAGATGTCGTTCATCCAGTGTTCCATATTTCTATGCTTAAGAAATGCTTGGGAGATCCTTCACTCATTATTCCTACAGAAAATATTGGAGTGAATTATTTTATCTTATGAGGAGATTCCCATCCAAATTATTGACCGACAAGTTTGTAAATTGAGGACCAAAGAGGTCGCTTCAGTTAAAGTTTTATGTAGAAATCAATTCATTGAGGAAACTACCTGGGAAGACGGGGATGATATGAAAGCCAAGTACCCACACCTATTTGTTTCTCTTAGTGTCGATGTTGAAGGTATTATTCCTACTCTTATCTTTGAATTAGTCCCTTCCTGAGTTGAGTAATCGAGTGAGTTTCTCTTGAGTTAGAATTTTTTTAGTTCTTGTGATGTATTCGTGCCTTGGGTAAATCCTTAGCTTGGTCATCATTCAAGGACGAATGATCCCAAGGGAAAGATATTGTAACACCCAAGATATTGTTTTCCGCCAATCCCCGAACTATTCTTCATATACGTATAGGATTGAACTCGATAACTCCCAAATATATATATGAGTTAGGACATATTCCTAAGTATTGAAAGTGAATTAGATGAGATTTAGGGTCATAAGGGATCTCTAACACCAAATCAAGTTCGAAGAATTTCTATTGGCTAAGTTTTAGTATGAGTCTATATAAGGGTCAACTTCAAACGAATATATCTCTCAATATATAAGGATTTGGATAGACTCAAACCTATTATATTAAAGGTATGTGTGTATTCTTTCCAACTCCACAAATTTTGCATCATTTGGAGTTTGGAGGAAAAAGTTATGGTTGTTTTACTAGAGGTTGTCAGATCTTCAGAGGTTACCGGTCAACATTACGATTCGTAGAGTTTTGTATGAATCATAGAAAAGACCCATAGAACCTTTGAACACTTAAAAAAAATTAGTCTTTAAGGTCTTTTCCAATGAGTCTTGATTACGAATCGTAGAAATTCTTACGACATGTAGAAATGAGTCGTAGAACCTTTGAACACTTAAAAAGAATTCAGTTCTTAAAATCTTTTCTAATATTTTACTTGGGTCAACTTAAAACAATCATACCTCCTAGAATACAATGAATTAGGTATTCCATGACTATCAAATTAAAGTTCTTTGAGTCCTCTTTCAAACGCCACCAAGTTTATTTCATTTCAAATGTGAAGTAAAAAGTTATGATGGTTTTACTAAAGACTTCCAAATCAAAAATATGACGACCTTTAGTTACAACCCATTGGAACGAGATACGAACCGTAGAAATGTTTATGACCCGTAAACATGAGTCGTAAACAAAGATCAGAGGCTCATTTTTTCAGCTTTTTGCATTAAATATTTTATGCATTATTTTAATTATGCATTATTTTGAGTATAAATAATGACAGGTGTCATGTTTGATTGAGAAAGAATATGAGCATGAGTTGAGAAATATCTTGAGTAGTATCTTGAGCATGAGTATTCTAAGTATAACCGAGTTGAGCAATATTTCACTAAAGATTTATTTTGAAATTGAGTTAAGAAGTCAAATTAAAAATTTTATTTTTAAATGCATTCCTTAAATTGAGGTGGGTTGAGACTTGAGCTAAAGTCCCAAAGAGACTAAATGAGTAAATTTTTGCATTTAATGTATATGAGCATAATAAGAGTATTTTGGGAGTAGTATTGAGCACCGATATGGGGTGAGCCCATAAACTACGTAGACAGCATAGGATAGAGATCATGCCTCTCTTGTCCCAAAGAAGACTTTTATATTAGTTCCATGAGGTTGAGCGTCCTTTGTCCTAGCAAGGTATTAGATGGTTGTGGCAACAAGAGTTCTAAATATTGTTCCATCACTAGATCATAAGTGATGGTTGTTGGTTAGAGAAACTCTGAAAGAGTAAAATATATTTTTATATATTGAGTCAGATTCACTTAATTATGTTATATAAAGCATTATTTTACATATATTGCATGTTTTATTGAGTTGACCTATGTTTAGAGTCGAGCCCTATGAGTTGAGTTGAGTCGAGTATCTTGAGTAAATGTCCTTTCACCTATTTTACATGCTCGTACATTCCATGTACTGACACCATTTGGTCTGCATTATTTATGATGCAGATACAGGTGATAGAGGTCATCAACAAGCATATCATTGAAGACTAAACCCCATCCAGATTTTGGTGAGGCCTCCTAGCATCCGGAGGACTTTATTTATATTTATTTCATTCATTCTTCTTTTGATAGTCAGTTGAGGTAGCCATGGACTTGTCTTGGCACCTTTCTAGTATTGAGTTAGAGGATTCATTGAAAGAGTATGAGTTGATTTAGATGGATTTCTTTTAGAGTTTGTTTTTAAAAACTTAAATTCAGTATTGAGTATTTGACATTGAGTCACTTCTTGCTTGAGTAATTTTCAACATACTATTTCATTATTTATGATTTTTTGAGTGTCTACTTAAGTTATCTATCTTTTGAGTTATATTAAACCTTCCACTGAGAGTTAGATATATGATTGGATCAAGTGATTCACTTGGGGATCAGCAATGGTTTTCCAGTATTGGCCATGTCTAAGGTAGCCTCCAAGGGAATGAAATTAACCTTGTGCTTCTCTCCGCGATCGCAGACCTAGTCCCCACGTTTGTGGTGAAGAGGAGATTTTCCCTCCACATTAGTAGACTTGGTACCCGCATTCACAGATAAGAGGAAGCCTACCCTCCGTATTCGCAGACCTGGTCCCTGTATTCTCGGAGAAAGATGAGGTTAACCCTCTGCATCCGCGGACCTGATCCCCGTATTCACTAAGGTCTGCTGAGTGGCCTTTTAATTAAGACCATCAGCCCAACCTCTATTACTCTTTTTGCAATTTCTAGAGCTAGGGAGCTCCAATTTAGGTAATTCTAAGTCATGAGCATTTGTTTGATCGTGGATATGTGTGGGAGTGTTGAGGAGCTTCGTAAAGCATTATTTTTAGTTAAATTTTGTCCCAAAGGGACTGCTCTCCTTCTTGAAATCTCCATTAATAGTGAAAGTTATGCATCAGCTGTTTTCATTAGTTTTAAGCATTGGATGTCTTGTAATTTGGAATATGAGTTACTTAAACTCAAATGAACCTTTTCATAGATTCAATTTAGGGATTCCCAGTACGGGTCCCACAATTCTATTTTGGACCCAATTTTGGGTACGTCTCCAAAAAATATGAATTTTGTCTCAAAATATTTCTATTGATGAGGTGATCAATATTTTTTAGCTGGAGGTGATTTTGGAGGTTGAGAGCTTCATTTTGGTGGATTTAGAGTGCGCATGATTGTCTTTAAGGTAGGCTACGGTCTCCCCTTTTGAATGAGTTCTATTAGATAACGTTTCGTATATATTTCATGTAATTTAGGGTGGTATCTGACGGATTTAGGTCTTTCCTCCTTTTTCTCATTTCCTTTTACTCTGATTGGGCCTTAGACTAGCGTAGCCTCTTGAAATCTTTATTTTAGGTTCGTGGTTTCATTGCATCATGGTTTCAAGAGATTATCCTTCTTAGGATCAGTATTGATTGCCTTAGGCTAAGTTGAGCCTTAGATGTTTTAGTTTTCCTCCAGGGCCCGTATAACTAGGTGTAGCTTCTGGCAGGGCTTATGGTGGTCGGTGTGACTTAGTGCTAGTATCGGAGACCTTTGAGGCTCGTCATAGTAATAGGTTTGGCTTAGTTGTTCTTGTAGGGAGCTGAGATGGCTTATTTTGGGGTAAGGCATCATTCCTAGAGATATTTCTCCCGATATTTGATTTTCAGTCGTATCTCAACTATTTTGCTTTTGTTTAGTTGTAGGTATATAAAGACTCTATGTCTATTATCTATTGATTGAGTCTGAGGCCGTGCTTGAGGAGCGATTGGATCTCAGGATAGTCCCTTTTTGCCTAGATGGTGTGATTTAGCTTGAGGTTACTATGTGGATTGTGTGTTTCTTATTTGGAAGCTGGTGATAGAATGCTTGCATTTTTTGAGCATATTCACTCATTTGTGGTACGATTCTGGTATTTCACTTGACTTTAACTATTATTTTTTGAAGGATTTCTCACACTGTTACTATTTTTAAAACTGGTTTTAAAGGGAGTCATACCAACTTGGATATTGGATATTGATTTTTAGATCTACGAGGCATCGAGGACGTGCTCCTTTCATACTAACAGTTTTAGAGGCATCGAGGATGTGCTCAGTCTTTATTGATATCTGGCGATCTTTTATACTTTGGTTGTATCCGGGATGTCTTTATCCTGTACTTGAAAATTCAGCGCAGTATCACCCATTCTACATCATCTTGGCTTTTCACTCTCTGGTACCACTACAGGGATTTTATATGTCTATATAAGACCTAGTACAGGCCCGGGCAATGTATATGGACTTTTTGCGTCCCCTATAGGCCCCTCTGGCCAATGCACTAATAAACTGGATAAGGGAGCCTCATGGGTCCCATCTGGTAGGTCGGAGGTCAGGGTGGTCTATACACTAGTTGTTGTTGATCTCTAAGAGCCACCGATGATATTATCGGATTTTACTACAAACTTGCATTCATTAGCATAGTCCACCACCAGTATACTTTTATGGTGTGGTCCCTCGGTTTTATGGGTTTGGGGGTATGTTTGTTATTTTTTGTACCTTTCAGGGGTGTAGGCATTCAATCATATATTATCTAATTATACATGTTCTTATCTCTTATCGTACTTGTAGTTGGCTTACAAGGTGTCTTAGTCAGGGTTGTTGATGTTAGGGATTTCCTGTTAGACTCAGTTGGCTTGGTCCTTAGGTGATATGTGATTAGTTGTGATACATAGTTCTTTGATCCTTGATTAGTTGGCTCCTTTAGTGCTCCTTACTGTAAAAGTTTGTGTCTTGCGCGTACAGGTGCGTTCTTTGACTCTGTCTTCTATAGTTATATATATCCTACCTCTTTACTCTCATTTCCTATTTTACCTTAGGTTAGATCTTATTTGTTTACTTGTGCTATATTTACCTAATTACCTATGATTTATACTTTTCTTATCTGTGGATGTCAATCAGCCTATACCTACTGAGTACCATTCATTTGGTACTCATACTACAATTCTTCCCCCTATAGATCATAGTACGGGTTCTCGCCATTGATTTGGATTGGTGTAGAGCAATTTCTGATTCGAAGATTAGGTGAGCTCCTGGCATCCGGAGTTGCCGATTTCCATCTATATTAGATTAGTACTAGTGTTTACTTGCTTTCAAAGACTTTCTGTACTCATATTGTATTTGTAAAAGCCTTGTACTTCTATTTTGATTTAGATGCTCAATTATTGACTGATGTCAGGCCTTGAGGTGGCTTCTTGTGTTTGTTCTAGTTGTACTCTTTCTTCTCATTTTTTCTTACTTTCTTCTTTATTCATACATCTTTCACTTGATAGCCTGTTGCCTCTGGTTTTAGGCTAAGGGTTAAAGGTTAGACTTACCTGCTGGTGGGTGTTAGCAGGTACCATCACGGCCCGAGAAATTGGGTTGCAACAAGTTGGTATCAGAGCTCTAGGTTGACCGGCATTGTTGGTATGAGGGCATTGTCTAGTAGAATCCTATGGATCGGTGTGGAGATGTCTGTTTCCTATCTTCAGAAGGCTATAGGGAATTTTTAGAGAATTTTGTTCTTGACTCATTATCGTGTGTCCTTGTTTTGAATAACTCCTGAAACTGATCCTTTAGAATCTACTCTCTCTTAGATAGATAGCATGAGGTTTCCAATAGACCTAGTTGAAGCGTCAGCAGGTTCTACCAGAGTTTCAGCAGATAGTTCTCAGGCCAAAGATGGGTTAGTAGTTCCCTGGCAAGGTTCATCCTCAGTAATAAGGTATGTTATGGAAGAAGGGCTGGGAATAACCCCATATCATCTCTATAGATCATGATATGAGTTGGGAGTTTGTTAGGGGGTTGTCTTTATCGCTCTATTTAGTGTCGGAGTATTTGATAGCGCTTGGTTTACCTCTCCTCAGATTGTCAGCCACGCGAAGGCAGTGGAGCAGACATGATTTGAGGCATATGGAGGTAGTAGTAACAGGCCTCTCCATAAGCACAGTAGTGATAACATCTCACTTTAGGACGAGTATCAATTTACTAAGAGTCATCTTCCTTTTGACCCCTCAGGCCCACATCGATAGTACCTCAGGTCCTAGGAGGTTTTGAGTCAGAATATGGGGTTTACAGCGGACAGAGTTCAGTTCAGACTTCTCTAGGTGAGCACATTGGGCTTTTAAGTGTTGAAGCTTATCCTATTCTATTTGGGTCTTTTCTGCGGGATGTTATTGGTAACGGTTGCTATGAAGATGGTGACAAAGGCCATATTGTTAGGGAGCATTGTAGGGGCCCGGTGCAGTCATCTAGGGGAAAGGACACCTATGACAGCCCGCCCCATCAGAGTAGTCCTAGTGAGGGCCAGTACGTGAGGGGATAAGATTCACTCCATTTCTATCATAGTCGGGTTATTGCAGGGCATTCAGTATTGGGGTATTATGACTGCGGTTCACTTGACCAATGGTCCTGGGAGTTCCCCAAGTGAGATTCGATATTTCAAATATTTTAGACTCCTCATAATCACCAGACCAAAGTTGTTGGGTCTTGCCGTACCTTTGGAGAGCATGGCCATTAATTTAGAGATTGTCCCTGGTATGGGACCCATGCATAGTTTTCTTAGCCAAGTTAGTATCATGGTTTTATGTTGCCTCCAGATAAAGGTAGTGCTTAAGGGTTGCTGGTGATGCTTCAGGTGTTCAAGTCGAGGTCGGTCACAATTCATTCCATGCTTACATGAGTCAATCTGATGCCTAGGATCCAGATATTGGTGATATTCTCTTGATTTCCTTGTTTTGCTTTATATTGTTCATTTGGTGTGGTTTTGGGTTTTCCTACTCATACGTGTCTATTTGTCTTGTTAGTTACCTTTTGACTATTGTGGTTGCCTTTTCTGGACTTATGTGCATGTGTTTTAGCTCTGTAGTTGATTTCTTTTAGTAGTGGATCGATTAGGTTGATTTCCTATTTTAAGTTGTGGAGGTTAAGAAACTCCTCGTACCTTACCTAGGTGGTATTGATATGAGTTTGCGGATGGGCTAGTTAGTTGTTACCTTTTTCTCTCCCTTATGGTTGATTTTACTACGGTGTCGATCCTTATTAGGTAGGTGGCTAAACCAGCTTTGTTAGTTCTGGGAGTTGTGGTGCTGGTGGATTTGGTTGGATTAGAAGGTTGCCTTAGTTACAAGCTATCTCATTGGGTTAGTGGTTGAATAGTTCTTCACACTATTGTGCTTAGCTAGATTTCTTTTGATTAGTAACCCCTCCTCAACCATTCTAGTTTTCTTATCTTAGACGGATATCTATATTACTTGGCCTCATTTGGTTCGTAGTTGAAAAATTAGTTATTGAGGTAGTATGTGAATGGAGGTATATTATCTTTGGAGTCGAGGTAGATTCTGCTTATCGACTCCTCCCTATTCCTTATTGGTATTTTCAGCCCTTAGGTTGCAGAGTTTCGATTGCTCTCTTTTGCCTACTCGGCTGATTTCTTTATGATAGTCTTGGTATTTTATATTTAAGTGTAGTTAAGAAAAGTGTGACTATTGGAGTTGTGAGGAAGCTGTTGTAACATTCGATGGTATTGTGTTAATCCTAGTTGTCCTTCCTTTCCCTTCTACCTTTTGTTTTATTCTCGGATGTGTTAAAATGCTCCGTTCGTTCTATCTTTTGAAATACTCCCTATTGAGAGTTTTGTTGCCGGTTTTGGCTAGTTAGAATTTGGGAAGTGTGATCTCTTGTTACACTTTGTTACTGTTGTGGTTGGTTCTTTGCATTGGGTTGGTATTTTCTTGAGGTCTGGGTGGGTTTATGGAGACGAAATGGTGGTGTCCCTTGGCGAGTTCATACTTAAGCTTCTATTGGGGAATTTGAAGTTGTTAGAAGGTTCATCTACAGGATGGGGTCAAAGTAAATCATAGAAGGTGGGATTTTTGGACTTTATTTAGGATTGAAGTTTTGCTCTCTTCATATTTAGTAGCTTGCGGTGTTGTGAGTGGGAGTTAGTGCCCTTAGACTATTACCGATTTGTTTTCCATATTCGTGTGTCATCTACTGGCTTGGTTTCTCTTGGACTAGGATGGTTGGCTCAGATTTGAGATAGCAAGGTGATTTGTGGGCATATGGTGCCAGAGTTTTGGAAGTTCCTATGATAGGAGTAAGTCAATGGGGCTGGACTCAGTGAGGCCTGGTCATTCGCGGGATAATCGTCTTTTAGAGTAAAGTGTTCAGTTTCAGAAGGTGAATTTTAGCTGGGTCTTGGTTTTTGAAGTTGAGATTGGAATTTTGGGCTTTGCCTCGGGTTGGTTTTCTTATTTTGGATGTTGTCACTCATTTAGGTTTAGTGGAAATATGTGGCTTCCCTGAGGTTTGTGTTGTGTATTCGGTAAGCAAGTGTCGGATGGCATTAAGGGTTTTTAGGATAGGTAAGGATCGGCAGAATGCCCTTAGTGGCTTGGAGAAAGGGATTTGGAAGCATAAGATAAGTATTTAGAACTTTTGGTGAGTTGTATCTACCATGGTCTTGTATTGTTCATTTTGGTGGTTTCGATTTAGTTTGGTCGTCCTCAGTTGAAATCTGGTGTTTTTGGTCAAGTTTTGGCTAAGCGAGCGAGAGTTGGATCCCAAGAAGGAATTGGAGGAGTTTTTGGAGTTGGAAGTGGATTTAAGGATTTTTCTCTTAGCCTATTTTTGTAACTGCGTTGTTCGAACTGAGAGGGTGTTCGAGGGTCTGGCAGAGCATGCAGGCCCGGTACTCTCATTTTTTCATGCCTTCAGGCTGTGACTGTACTTTTAGTAGTGGATGTTCTAATGACCCTCTAGGTTATTTCTTTCATCTTTCGGCCTTTTTAGCTTTTAGATCTTTCATGTAGCGACCCCAAGACATTTATGACTAGCTGGCGCTGATAGTTTGATCACTGGTCGTTCGTTTGGGTTTTATGTCCGTTTTACTATTTAAGAGCTTTCATAACTTTAAAAATTGACTTCGGTCGTAACTTTAGGTAAACGACTTCAGAATGGAATTTTGATGATTTTATCTGCTCCGAAATGGCCAGATTATGTTAGTACCATAGTCAGCATGAGCATCTAGATAATCAGTATGAGTTTGCGGCCATTTGGCGCTTTTACCTTTAAAATTTGGCCTTTGGTTGACATTGATCAACATTCGTAGAAAAAGTGCTCGGATGAAATTCTAACAGATTAGTTAGTTTTGGAATGTTGATTTTTATGTAGAATGACCCTTCGTTTGCTTTCAAAGGCTTTCGGACTAATCTTGAGGCCCGTTGTGGAATTTGGCTCAAAATGGCACTTGGGTGTGGGACCCACTTTTTGTTAAATGACCTTGTATGGAGATTTTTAATGTGCCATTTTATCCATAACATCGAATTTGGTGGGGTAGCATATCTTATTTGCACGCACAGAGTTTCGAACGAATCCCGAGCGCCCGTCGGAGCTTATAAAAAGCTCAAATTTGAACTGGTGCAGCCCTTGCTAGTTCACCTTGGTCACGGACCTAGTCCCCGCATTCGCGGAGAAGAGGAGGTTTTCCCTCCATATTTGTGGACCTGGTCCCCGCGTTCGTGGAGAAAAGGAAGCCTACCCTCTGCATTCATGGACCTGGTCCCCGTGTTCGCAGAGAAGGATGAGGTTAACCCTCCGCGTTCGAAGATTGAGTCCCCGAGTTTGCGGAGGTCTGCTGAGTGGTCCTTTAATTAAGACCATCATCCATTTTCAGCCCGACCTCCATTACTCTTTTTGCGATTTCTAGAGCTAGGGAGCTCCAATTGAGGTGATTCCACATCCTGAGCATCCGTGTTGATCGTGGCTACGCATGGGAGTGTTTGGAGAGCTCCGTAAAGCATCATGTTTAGGTAAATTCCATACCAAATGATCTACCCTCCTTGAAATCTCCATTAATGGTGAAAATTATGCATCGGCTGTTTTCATTGGTTTTAAGCATCGGAATATGTTGTAATTTGGAATATGAGTTTCTTAAGCTCAAATGAACCTTATCACGAAGTCAATTTTGGGATTTCGAGTGCGAGTCTCACAATCCAATTTTGGACCCAATTTTGGATCTGTCTCCAAACAATGTAAATTTGGGGTCAAAAGTTTCTATTAATGAGGAGATCAATATTTTGCTAGTGTGGCAGTTATTGGAGGTGATTCAGAGGTCGAGAGCTTTATTTTGATGGATTCAGAGCATGCGTGATTGACTTTGAGGTAGGCTACGGTCTCCCATTTTGACTAAGTTCTATTAAATATCATTTAGTATATATTTCATGTAATTTAGGGGTGGTATTGGATGGGTTTAGGTCTTTCCTCCTTTTTCTCATTTCCTTGACTCTGGTTGGGCCTTAGACTAGTGTAGCCTCTTAAAATCTTTATTTTAGGTTCATGGTTTCCTTGCATCATGGTTTGGTGAGATTATCCTTCTTAAGATCAGTATTGATGGACTTAGATGGTTTAGTTTGTCCTCAGGGCCCTTATAGCTAGGTGTAGCTTCCGGCAAGGCTTGTGATGGTTTATGTGACTTAGTGCTAGTGCCGAAGACCTTTGAGGCTGGTCGTAGCCATAAGTTTAGCTTATTTGTGCTCGTTGGGAGATGAGATGGCATATTTTGGGGTAAGATATCATTCCTAGAGATATTTGTCCCCCTATTTGATTCCAAGCCATGTCTCGATTTTTTCGCTTTTGTTTAGCGATAGGTTTATGATGCCTCTATATCTATTATCTATTGATTAGGCCCGAGGCCATGCTCGAGGAGCGATTGAATCCTAGGTTAGTGCCATTTTTCTCGGATAGTGTGGTTTAGCTCAATGTTACTATGTGGATTGTGTGTTTCTTGTTTGGATGTTGGTGATGGCATGCTTGCATTGTTTGAGCATATTCAGTGGACTTTAACTACTATTTTTTGAAGGATTTCTCGCACTATTACTACTTTTTAAACTAGTTATAAAGGGAGTCGTACCACTTGGAATATTGGACACTGATTTTCAAATCTATAAGTCATGGAGGACGTGCTCCTTTCATACTAATAGTTTCAGAGTCATCGAGGATGTGCTCAGTCTTTATTGATATCTAGAGCAGCTTCGGCCTTTTATACTTTGGTTGCATTTGAAATGTCTTTAGCATGTAATTGATTATCCGATGCAGCGTTGCCCTTTCTACATTGGCTTGGATGCTCACACTCCAATACCACTAAGGGGATTCTATATGTCTATATAAGACCTGGTTTGGGCCTAGGTAGTGTATACAAAATTTCTGCATCCCATATGGGCCCCTCTGTCCAGTGCACCACTGAAATGGATGAGGGAGCTGCATGGGCCCCACCTAGCTAGCCGGGGGTCGGGGTGGGACTATACACTAGTTGTTATTGATCTCTAAGAGCCACCGATGATGGTACTAGATTTTACTACAAACATGGATTCATTAATATCGTCCATCACCAGTATACTTGTATGGTGTGGTACCTCAGTTTTATAGGGGTGGGGGTAAATTTTTCATTGTTTGTATCTTTTAGGGGTATAGGCATCCGATCGGTTATTGTCTAATTATACCTGTTCTTATCTCTTATTGTACTTGTAGTTGGTTTGTAGGGTGTCTTAGTTTGGATTGTTGATGTCCGAGTTTTCCTGTTAGACTTAGTTGGCTTGGTCCTTAGATGATATGTGATTAGCTGTGATAGACAGTGCTTCCCTCCTTGATTAGCTGGCTCATTTAGTGCTCCTTACGGAAAATAGGTTATGTCTTGCAGGTACAGGTGTGTTCTTTGACTCTATCTTCTATAGTTATATATATCCTACCTCTTTACTCTCATTTCCTGTTTTACCTTGTTTTAGATCTTATTTGTTTACTTGTGCTATATTTGCCTGATTATCTGTGATTTATACTTGCCTTATCTGTGGAGCTCAGTCTGCCTATACCTACTGAGTACCATTCATTTGGTACTCATACTACAATTCTGCCCCCTGCAGATTATAGTACGGGTTTTCGCCGTTGATTTTGAATTCAGATATTAGGTGAGCTCCTGGCGTCCGGAGTTGCTAATTTCCATCTATGTTAGATTAGAACTAGTCTTTACTTTCTTTCGAAGACTGTTTGTACTCATATTTTATTTGTAAAAGCCTTGTAGTGCTATTTTGATATAGATGCTAGATTACTGACTGATGACAGGTCTTGGGTGGTTTCTTGTATTTGTTATTGTTGTTCTCTCTTTTATCTCATTGTTCCTTATGTTCCTCTTTATTCATTCATCTTCCTCTTGATATCTCATTGCCTCTGTTTCTAGGCTAAGGGTTAGGCTTACATGTTGGGGGGTGTTAACAGGTGTCATCACGAATGGAGAAATTGGGTCGTGATAGAAAATGGGTTTTATTATTATTATTCCAACTTCTAAACTCGCTCCACAAACCACATTGCCCTTTTCTAGTTTTCTCTCTTAACATCATTTTTAATGTAAATCTGCTTATTACAGCTTTATTATATCATTTTTCAATGTCTAATTTACGTAATCATGTTGAAATCACTTGATTTGACAAAATTTAGGATGGTTTGGGCAAGGGTCATATTTTTCCCTTTTTGAATGTGTTCTCGAAGCATGCTAGTGTTCATTACGTCAACGATGCTCCTGTAGTTTTTTAGGCATTAAATTTACAGAGCTCGTGGTGGTCTTGAACTCAAAAGAGTAGTGAATAGATGAAGGATTATTTTTCAAAAATTTCAAGACATTGAAGCTTGGTCTGGATGATAACCACCCTACAAATAAAGTATAATAGTCATACACCACCACCTAATGTCCAATCTATGTCAAAAGAATAAGAAAATTAAAAATAAAATCAAAAGGAAGAATTTTGGGTTCGTAGTCCAATTGGGAACAAAGTTATTGCTATAGTGAACCACAACCCTCTATAGTAGTGTCGCTAAGTGGATTAACTATTGTTGTGGCAGCACACCTGCAGTGATTAGGGTGTCGTTACAGTGGTTCTAAGAAGTGAACCTTCTTGGAAAAAATTGTAAAATTTCAAAAAATAATCATTTACGACTCCCTTGCTTTTACGCCTAGTTCTTCATAGTAATTTATAAAGACATCAACTAATCGAAGCTTTATTTATCTGTTCAAGTACTATAACTATTATGGTTTCTGATGGTAATGACCATCTCCCCTAAGAGAAGTTTCCCAGCCACGCTTGTAGGAACCAATATTTAGACCTGCAGATCAAGGGCTCATGTACGTCCGTGGGTTTGTGATGGATAAGGTGTCAGAAGAGGCCTTGTAATTTTAGACACAGCTGCAAGAGTTGGGTTGGAAATCATTGGAATAACCAATTAATAAGTGTAATGACAAAGTGAGAGAGTTCAACCATCAAGTGCAATGACAAAGTGAGAGATTTCTACACTATGCCCCCCACAACACAGCGTAAAACTCATGATCCCACTATTTACATTTGGCACATGAACATTCTAATTAGGGTGGAGGTTATAAATTAGACTCAAAGGGGTGCCTCCCAAATGCTCGCTTTTTAGTGAAGAAGATCGAGATTGACAACACTAGTTGGCGAGGGTGTTGATGGGGAAAGATAAGGTAGGATCCACTCCTTGGGTGAATTCCAGGGAGGCAATCAAGAGAAACAACTTCATTCCTGATGGTCGTCTATAGTTGAACTTGGTCTCTAGAGGATCCAGCCCTCAAGAATATGATAGACTTAACTTACCAACAGGCCCTAGTGGTTGCTTGTATTCTAGATCGAGTGGACATATATGTAAGGAAGAAGATTGTGAAAGAGTGGAGGACCTTCTTTAACAAACCTAAGGACCTTTTTCTACCTATCCTAATTATAGATATGTTTTCAAGAGTGCAGGTGACGATGGATGAATGTCAAACCCCCTACCATTTTAACTTAGATTATTTTGAGAACCAAGAAAGAAAAAAATAAATCTAGGGACCAAGTCCCCGACCAAGAGAAAAATTTGTAAAAAAACAAAAATAGAGACCAGGTCCCCGTCGTGGACATTGAAGGGTATTTTTGCTCTGAACAAATTTTGAAATAGTGGAGTTCGTGATGTATCCGTGTTGTGGAGGAAACAAATTGGTTGAAACTGAATTAAAGGACTAGGTCTGCGTTGCGGTCCTGGGAGGCAAATTTTTCTAGTCGCCAGTTGTAATAAGGGACAAACTTGTCTTTTTCTCACCTTTTCCAAACTTAGACCACTATGTTTTGGGACCAAAATCTATCTCTTACCGTACCCAAAGGGGTTTTGCCCTGATTAAACACCCAAAAAACTTGAGAGTAAGAACTTGAGAGAAAAGGAGAAGTTAGGGTTCAAGGGCTTCAAGCCTAATCTTCAAATTTCACTTAACAAATCTTTGTTCCAGGTATGTAAGGTTAATCACAACGTTGGACTAAGTTCATGCACGTGCCATACATCTTCATTCAGTCAGTATAAGTTGGAGTTTTATTTCTATCCCTAATGAGTTTTTGAATAAGTTATGGTTCTTATTATTGAGTCTTACATATATATAATGATATCATACCTAATTATATGATTTGTATTCATGATTTGTTGTTCATACTTAATTTCACATGAACCATAGCTGCGTTATTTCATTATTTAATATTTTGCACTGATTTGGTTGAAATTAAAATGACTTATGGATATCTTTATAGTCCTATTGGAAAGAGCTTTACAAAATGAAAATGGTTTCAAATGCATAATTTTAAATTGAGGAAAGAGTCATGACTTTGAAAGAGTATAAATGTTTTAGAGAGTATTTCGGTAAAGTAAAGTAAAGTAAAGATCAGTTTTTCCTAAAGAGGGATTTTGAGTATTAACGAGACACAGATGAATATATAAGCATTATTGATATTTCTTATTTTGAGAGTAGTATTGAGCACAGATATGAGTAACAGTTCATATAACTCGATGTCCCATAAACTACATAGTCAGTGTAAGATAAGATCGTAATGAAATATGTGCAACTCCTCACTGCCTCTGAAAAGGCCTATTATATGGATCTATAGATTAAAGTTGTTTTCCTTTATCCCAGTAATGTATAGAATGGATCTGGCAATGTGGGAAAGACGTTGTATCATTGTTGGGCTCATCAGTAATGATTTTCGGTTAAAGAAACTCCCCAATAAATTAAAGTATACTATTTTTATGTTTTGCTTTTATTGCATATTTCATTGTAAAGTTGAATGGTTTTCACTTCATATCTATGTTTCACTTTAATTGAGTTATGTTGAGTCCTTCATGTTCAGTAATTAGTTTCACTCTAACATTTTATATACTCGTACATTTCATGTACTGACATCATTCAACCTTCATCATTTCATGATGAAGATACAGGTGATACAGATCCTTAACCAGCGCACCGTTAAAGATGAATTTCTATCTAGCTTTTGGTGAGACTTCTTTGCATTCAGAGGCACTCTCGAGTCTTTACTTTTCACTCATTAGTTAATAGTTTGAGGTAGCTGTGGGCCTACCCCAGTACCTATTTCAGAGTCAGTATTCTAAAGCCTTCATGGACTAGTTAGACAGTGTTTAGTTTAATTCCTTGATTATGTTTTGAAAACATTGAGTTAAGTCTTATATACTTTTATATATAGTTTACTTTCATGATTTATTCTAAAGAGCATCAAGTTTCATGTTTCATTGTGCCTATCTAAGTGTATTTATGAGTTAAAGACTTCCACTGAGTGAGTTAGCTAGGCCAAGTGGTTCGCTTGGGACCAACAATGATTTTTGAGTGTTGGCCACATCCAGAGTATAGGCTCGGGTCATGACAAATATGATATTAGACTAAAGAGTTTATGAGTCCTATGGTGTTTATGAAGTCAAGTCTAGTAGATTCCTTCTTATCGGTGTGAAGCACGCCACATCTATAATAAGGAAGATACATGACTTTAAGAATTGTTTTACTTCTTTCATATTCTACCTCGTTCTATAGAGTTTAATTCTAGGAACAGAAACCAACAAGAGCCCCAAATTCCTGAAGGACCAAGGGGTCCAGCTGAACCCATTGGACAGCCACCTCAGTCTGAAGTTACTAATACTGAGATTCACAATGCCATCCAAATATTGGCCCATGCTATGACAACACAGGTTGGCCGATAGAGTTTATTGAGTCTACACTCAATGAGGATCTAGAGAGGTTTATGTATGAGATACAAAAGGTGCTTTAGGCTATGCACATTATTGATGCAGAGCATGTTGAGTTGGCTGCCTATCAACTTGACGATATTGTAATAGTGTGGTTTGACTAGTGGAAGGAGGCGAGGGGAGTGGATACACCACTGTTATGTTAGGATGTGTTCGAAAAGGCTTTTTGGGGATATTTCTTTCCTCGAGAACTAAGGGAAGCCAAGGTAAGAGAATTTCTAAACCTGAAACAGGATTCTATGAGTGTGTAGGAATACAACCTCAAGTTCACCCAACTGTCTCGCTATGCTCCAAAATTATTAACGGATATGAGGAGCAGGATGAGCTCATTCATGTCAGTACTTTCCTATTTGTCGAGTAAAGAAGGTAAGGCCACTATGCTGGTTAGGGACATAGATATAGCTAGACTGATGATTCATGTGTAACAAGTTGAGAAAGATTAGTTGAAAGATAGAGAAGAGTTTTGCCATAAGAGGGCTAAGAAATCAAATCATGAGTCAGGAAAGCAGAGGATCAGAAATGGTAATAGCCCATCTTTTCAGCAAAGATCATCTAGACGTACACCATCGTTATCTAGTATGCCCGCACCTAGAAACAGAAATGATCAAAGGCCTCAAAATTTTAGAGCTTAGAGCTCTCAGTCACAAGGCAGTATAGCACAAAGAGTTACTCGGAACCTAGTTTGTGGTAAGTATGGTAAATCCTATTTGGGAGAGTGTTATCTTGGCATCAATGGTTGTTATAAGTGTGGCCAATTAGATCACTTCTCGAGATAATATCCAACATAGAAGTAGGGTAATGGGGTCAATAGAGCCCAATCTTCTTCGGCAGCATAGCCCAGCAGAGGAAATCATAAAAGTGTCACTTCAGGGATAGAGGGTCCAAACTGTCTGTATGCTATGGCCAACTAGCATGAGCAATAGAACTCTCCAGATGTTTTTATTGGTATATTTCAAGTCTTTTCATTTGATATTTATGCATTGATTGATCAGGGTGCCACTTTGTCTTTTGTGACACCATATATGGCTAATAAGTTTGAGATTCTTCCTGAGCGTCTTCTTGAGCCTTCCAGTGTTTCCACTCTTATTGGTGAGTCTATTCTAGCTGAGAGGATCTATAGAGATTGTACTGTGTCCATCTATCATAGATATAACATGGCTGACTTAGTTGAATTAGACATGGTTGGTTTTGATGTTATTCTTGGCATGGACTGCTTTATGCTTGTTATGCCTCAATTGATTGTAGAACCCGAATTGTCAAGTTTCAGTTTCCAAATAAACTTTACATAGAGTGGAAGGTGAGTCCGGCAGTGCCTAAGTGTAAATTTATTTCATACCTTAGGGCCAAAAATTTAATCTCCAAGGGGTGTATCTACCACATAATTTGAGTTACAAATGATAGTATGAAGACTCCACCCCTTGATTCAGTTCCGGTTCTCAATAAGTTTCCCAAATTCTTCCGTGATGATCTACCCGGAGTCCTTCTCGATAGGGATATCGACTTTGGGATTGATATCTTTCCTGATACACAGCCTATCTCTATCCCACCATATAGAATGGCTCCTACTAAGTTGAAAGAGAAGTTGAAAGATCTCTTAGATAAGGGATTCATTATGCCGAGTGTCTCACCCTGGCACGCTCATGTCCTATTCGTGCAAAAGAAAGATAGTTTCCTCAGAATGTGTATTGACTATCGGTAGTTGAATAAGTTCAGCATTAAGAATAAGTATCCTCTTCCCAGAATAAATGATTTCTTTTACCAACTTCAGGGTGCCACTTGTTTCTCAAAAATAGACCTTAGATTAGACTATCATTAATTGAAAGTGAGAGAATATGACATCCCAAAGATGGTTTACTAAACTCGATATGGTCACTTCAAGTTTCTTATTATGTCCTTTGATTTAACTAATGCTCCTGCAATATTTATAGACCTTATAAATAGAGTGTTCAAGCAATATCTAGACAAGTTTGTGATTGTGTTTATCGATGACATACTGATCTATTTAAGAATGAGGAGGATCATGCCAACCATCTTAATATTTTATTTCAAACTCTCAAGGAAAAGGAGTTATATGCTAAGTTTTCAAAGTATGAGTTTTGGCTTGCATCAGTGGAATTCTTAGGCCATATCATTTTTAGAGATGGTATTCGAGTTGATTAACAGAAGATTGAAGATGTTAAGAACTGGCCAAGGCCAACATTCCTGACTGACATAAGAAGTTTCTTGGGTTCGGCTGGTTATTATAAGAGATTTGTTGAAGGATTCCCATCCATATTATCTCCATTAACTAAGTTGACTCAAAAAAAGACTAAGTTTAAATGGTCTGATGCTTGTGAAAGGAGTTTTCAAGAGATGAAAACAAGATTAACTACTACTCTGGTTTTGTCCCTACCCGAGGGAACAGATAAGTTTGTGATTTATTGTGATGCATCCAGAGTTGGATTGGGTTGTGTTCTAATGCAGAAAGGCAAGGTTATTACATATGCTTTCAGACAGTTTAAGATTCATGAGAGAAATTATTAGACTCATGATCTGGAGTTGGCAGTGGAAGCATTTGCGCTCAAGATTTGGTGTCACTATATTTATGGCGTGCATGTAGATGTGTTCACGAATCACAAAAGCTTGCAAATATGTATTCAGTCAGAAAGAGCTCAACTTGAGGCAAAAAAATGGCTTAGTTCTAATTTGGTGATGGTGGTGTCTGTTAGGAAGTGTTGGCATAGGGAGAATTAAATACAGTTAAGTCAATGGTACGAGGGTTGGGAGTGGAAGTGATGGATCTTGTGGTATGGGTAGGAAAGTAGTTGGGTACTAGAGAGCATAGTGATGGAAAATGAGGTAGAAATCTTCTGGTGTTAAGATGAGCTGCATTTTTTGCAATAACCAGTTTGGCTAAATCATTGGCTTGTTGTAAATCTTCTTGCATGTATATGATTCGCTGCATCAACTAGGAGATCAACTCACTCTGCTCGGTAAGTTCAGAATTTCTGATGGTCACACCCACTATTCATGTTTCCTCATGAATACCAGTCATTTTGCCTTTTCCTTTTTTTAAAGAATAGTCAAGAAAGGATGGTATGATTGCTTTAGATCTTGTATAATAATAATGGTCATCCAGTTTGTTTTCAACACAAATCAGTCTTTACCTATAAAGAAGAACAACTCAAAAGGCAAATATGTCTATTTTATTTGTGATAAAATATATAAATAAGATGACATAAAAAAAATACATAAGTGTCATTTTGCTTTAAGCAGATAAATCCACGAATATATTTTGGTGGGAAGGAGGACTCAGATGGAAATATTGTTTTATCTGATAATTCATATGATTGAATTGGGAATGTTGACTTGCATAGAATCCTCTTAAATTCCTTCCACTCGTCATTTCTCTTGCAAGTAAAATCCTTCAGAATCCTTTGCTAAATGAGGTAAAATCATAATTTAAAAGATAGGGACTGAGCCTTAAGTAGGCTATCTACGTGTTCCTCTAAGAAATTTAGGCCCAACGTAATTCGAATTACATAAAATAACTTAAACATACCCTTTCCAAAGTTGATAAAGTGACTAGGCTCAAAAAGAGCTTTCTACGTAACCCTTATGAGCTCAAGTCTCACGTAGTTCTTGATTATAATAAAGTTGAAACATAAAAAGACATAATATAAAATGCATAATATGAACCTAAATCTACCTGAAGTCATCTTTCTTTCTTTTTTGGGCGAAGGTCCAGCGCTCTCATTACTTAAGCCCTCGTTTGATTTGCTATTACCTCTCATAGAAGAAGTGTTTCCCAAGGTCAGTTTTCCAATGTCATGCTTGAATTTAGGGATTCTTGTAGATGTACTAAAGATGTTAATTATCGCCTGATCAATCTTGCTAAATTTTTTTATTGAGGTTGTTTCTATGTCTACCTCTATAATTCTTTCTCATAGAATTTTTCAGTTTGATCCAATATTGCAATTCTTTTATTTTTTGCAGCTATCTTATCCTTAGTCTTGCAAATTTTATTGATTTTTTAGTCTCTTCATCACTAATCAATTCAAGCTGAAATTGGAGCATTGACATTTTTTCCTGACATTCTAGCAAATCAACCTTCCTGAGACGGAGGAATAAATATTTATACGGCTTTTAGAGTAAAGGGTTCATATATTTTCTGAGAAACTTGGACAAGACTTAAAGAATGATTTGGACAGACTTTGTTGTCATGGGTTTTCATACATGCTTAGGGAGTTCTAAAAATAAGAGTGGATTAAATCTGCTTCAAATGAAATAACATGATCACATTAGACAATTATATCAAATAGCATACAAACAGTTCATACCGTGTCCTAAATAAGTAAGTGGCACTTTTGTTCCGAGGGTAGGCCTAGAGAATTTGAAAGATGTATGTGTAGTATTCAAACCATTCCATTTCCCCAAGATAAATTTCGCATATATAATGAGGAATATTTTGGGGATAGGAAAATACATAAAGTGAAAGGGCCCATAGGGGCCATTTAAGAAAAGTACATGGAAAGAAAATAGATAGAAAGAAAACTCACGTAGGAGCGAATAACTGAAAATTCATAAAATCAAACCCACATAGGGGCGAAAGCTAATAAGGTTCTCCTGATGGTCCCTCTTCTTCTCGGTTCTTCTTGATATGTCCCATGGTGTGGCGAAGTGTGTACTAGGCCATCAACCAATAACCATTGTACCTGTGCCCTTTTTCTTCCCAAGTTTGGAATCTCGTGCTCTCTTTCCGCTCTTCCATCCACGTATTAAGATCTCTCAAACCACCTCTCAATTTTTCTAGTTCTTGAGTTAGGCTTTCTATAGTATTCTTATCCTCCTCTTGCTTTTGGATGAAAGCCTTATGCATTTCCCGCACTTTAGTCTTGACTTGTTTCAATTTTATCCTTACTTCTGATTCTTTATCTTTAAGGTTTCGATAAATGTTTGGAACCGAAAACAAAGGACCTTGTAAGTCTCTCCTTAATCAATCTGTGTTTCCCTCTACATATCCAGCATTGAATCGATCATCATTGATAGTATCTTCAACTAAATTTTGGGGGTTCTTCCGTTATTTTAGTATATCTCCCGCATTTGGAATTTCTTCATCCCCGTGGTCAAACATGGAGATATTAATATGCCCTGGTACAGGTATGGCTTGCTTTCTCCTAAATTTTCTCATAACTCGAATAGGTACATATGGATTGAATACCTCGAATGCCCAAAAGCTGTAAAAATGGATTTTTGATGACCTTGATACACAATTTCCTTTGAGATGAACTGATCAAACATCCATTGTATGTCATTTTTCCCTAACTCAGAAAAGATTCGAGCCTATCTCACTTTAATTTTTCTGATATCGAGATTCCCCCAATATCACATCCTGTTAAGACCCAAAAGAGTGTCTCTATTATCTAGGGTATGAAGTTTCTTGGTTCCTTGTACCTTGATTAGGTGGCTCATTATCCACCATTGAAGAAGTAAATTACATCCTTAGAAATAAGTGTGCCCATTCTTGCACCTTCCTAAGGCATGATACATGTGGGCTATGATGGTGGGTGCAAGCGGGTAGTATTTTACCCCTCCTTGATTGGTAAATCGATGGAAGGCAGTATGAATAATCATGATAATCCGAGTGTTGATAGTGAGACTCGAACCCTAAGGAAATACCATGGTTCCTAGTAATGCAGTGGCAAAAGCTAGAGGTCATGTTTGGTCCATTTTTTATATAATAAATCCTCTTTGTTAAAAGTTATATAGCTACTTATCCGTCAAAAAAGGTCCTAAAGATCTCGGAAGGCAACTCTTGACTCATGAACCCAATCTGCTTGTGTCAAATTAAGGAAGCCTATGATCTCTCTATCAGTCAGCTTGTTGGAAATCAGTATGTCATCTTCTTTTTTGACTCTTCTCTTTAATCCTATACCAATAATGTCTATAGTATCTCTAATTGCCTTGATGTTTGGAGTGATTTATACTATTCCAAAATGAAATACCATTTTTACGTTATCCCAATATCCGGTGAGAAATTCTATCAACTCGGCCACGTGGGCATTTTCAAAAGTGAGGGCAACAATCTCATGTTTTGATTAACTACCTTTTTATGTTCCTTATTGAGGTTGGTCCATCACATTTGAAGTTTCAAAGGTGCCTCTACAGTCATATTAAATTTGAGGGAACGAGCCATACCTTCAAAATAAGGCATGGTTAGGATCCCCGCCCGATGGATAATAGTTTGGTTACCAACACATACATCTTTCAAATGTCACATAAGATAATATGTCATTAGGTAGTGAACCTTTGACCATTTTTGCTGGTCTACTAATGAACTTAATACCCCTTGGGCATTAAGTCATTTTAGGCTAATGCTTAAACAGGGATTTGGCTTCGCTCTATGCTAGATGGACTAAAGTCGGCTTTGGAAAGAGACCGATTATTTGAGTCAAACAAACTATGGGGTGAAAACAATAAATGGCGTTGGACGACCACGAATCAACTATCCGTTTACTACTTTGAAACGTGATGTGTTTTTTCTGAAGAAACGATCGTGGATAACAACGTAATAGCTCTTTTCCTTATACATTCTATTTGCCAGGTGGTGGAGTTGTATGCCATGAAATGCAATGACAGTTTAATATTCAAAATTTTAACACATAATTACATAAAGTAAAAATTAATACAAATAAATAGTTAGCCAAATAATAAAATCCTTTTGGTTAGAACCTAGATGAATTCCCAGTAGAGTCGTCATCTGTTACAACCAATTTTTAAACTTTTTAAAAACATTCCATAACTTGGCTATTTATTATTTTGAAAATAAAGAAAAGAGAGTCTCCACTTAATTTTAGGAAAAAATAAGAAAATTATTTTAAAAGGTAATTTTGAAATAAACCAGAGTTTGAGTAAGGGTTCAAATGATCCTCTAAGGAAGGTTTTAAGAACCTTAAAAGATCCATTTATAGCGTTTGACCGACGGATTAAGATATATTTGGCTAATTAAAAATATTCTTTATAGTTACTTTTGAAAATCTTGTTTAAAAACGAATAAAGTTCTTTTGATACTCATCCATTTATCTTATTTTAAATGATGAAATAATACTGAAGTCTAAAAAATAATTCTAACTTAACAATTTATCTGAGTCAAGATTTTAAACTAAATAATTAGATCAAATTCATAACATGGATTCAAACTTTCCAATAAATATGAAAGAAGATGAATGGTTCTTAAGCTATTCTATAAGCTTGAGTTGCCTAATTTAAATGGGTTTTGAGAATAAATACTTAAAAGTAAAGAGTGATGAAATAGTGAAAGAAAATCATTAAAAATCCTTCCCAAGGATTCAGTTAAGTTGAATAAATATGTATTAGTATTAACAACAAGTGATGAACAAATAATTAAAAGCAACAAAATAAATTATTTGAGGTTTGAATCCAAATTCAATCATTTATGTCGATCTCAGGCCTTTGGTACAAAATATCTCTGTGCTTTAGCTGCTACCACCTTCATGCAATGTAAAATGCATATACTATTGCTGGTCCTGGCCATTTGTGCCTGAAGTTTCTTCCAGAAAAACTGCTCCAGTTGAGCAAAGTGATAGGTTGACTCGAGAGGAAAGAATGCAAGGAAACGAGGAGTCCATTTGGACTTGAACAAGATAGTTCATTGCATAGAAAACGAGAAAAATAAGGATTAGCAAATAATCTAAAAGGGGTTGTTGTAAAAAGTTTAACATGTAAACAAACTCAAACAACATTCAATAATGCAAGTTAAATCTGCCCAACATAAAGAGGAAACAAACAAAAAAAGAAAATTAAAAAATAAGTGGGGAAAGGATGTTTTAAATATTTTGTCATAAACCTTAAATTCACGTCAGCAAACAGAGAAACAACAGTACTTCATTAAAGAAAATCCATTCTTTAGTTAGAACATGAGACCTTTGGCCAAGTAGTGACATATTTGAATCAATAATTATATCAACACAAAGATTCGATAAGTAAATAAGATTAAGAACCACATGAAACAGTATTAAGCTAAGCTAATAACTTAGCATTAAGTGAAAGTCTTAAAATTTATGAACATCTATTTACTGCGTTAGAGCATGATTTCTACTAAATAAACAAAGAAGGAAAAAAGGGGAAATATCAACGACTGAAAAATAACCAGTAGTGCAAGATTTCTAAAATAAGTAGAACAAACAGAGAAATCGCAACCCGATTTATATTTAATTTAGCCACTGTTTTGCCGAGAAGGATTAGACGAATAGAAATGCTACACTAATTTGGAACAACATACTTAGGGAAAAATTCATATCGTAGTTTGTAAACCAAACTCAAAAGCTACAACTAAAACACATACAATCAGAGGTTCTATGATAAATGAAATGTCTGTGTTTCAAGAGTCTGAAACTAAATCTGTAGATTTAGACTCGAAAAAATTCGAACAGTAGAGAAAAATAGAGATAAAATGTTCAAGCCTTCATCTATGATCACACACAAACTAAGACAAAAGAACAAACGAGATACATAAACATGGAGTACTTTATTCAATTTAAACTACTGCTTTCAAGGAGAACATTAACATGATATTCAAATATTCAAGTAAAGACGTCATCTGAATGTGTATCTATCCCAAGATTATCATTGAGTTTATAATTGTTAGAATAGGAATAGGTATATACATTCCTACTTAAAATAGGAATAGTAATAAAAATAAAAATAATAAATAGTATCCTACTTGATAAAGGATTGTATTGTAGTGTCTATAAATACGGTCTCTATATAATAATATTAGAGACACAATTCAATAATATTTTTCTCCTATATTTCTCACATGGTATTAGAGCTTCTACTATCTTGGTTGAGGATCAAAGAGCGTCCGCTGCCGGTGGGTGGATATTACCCATATATGCCACCCGTCTAGCTAATGATTATATTAGCAAAAGTTGGTTCACCGTGTATCTTTCGATGATTATTTTCTCATATCTAATTTGTGTAGCACCATGTCATTTTTTCGGTGACTACTTTCTCATATTCAATGTGCGTAATACCGTGCATCTTTGTGGTGACTACTTTTTCATAACTGATTCGTGTAGCATTGTACCATCTTTCTGGTGACTACTTTCTCATATATAATTTGTGTAGCATCATACCATCTTTTTGGTGACTATTTTTTCATATCCAATGTGCGTATCACCATAAATTTTTTGAACTTCTTTCACATAACTGAGTTGCGTGGAACAGTGTCTCTTTTCGGTGACTTCTCAGATTTGATTTTCGTAGTTCCATGCATCTTTCTGATGACTCCTCAAATCTAATTTGCGTAAGGTTATTTCATCATTCAAACCCTACCCATATAATTCTCTTCTTCGGTAGGGTTATGCGTCTATTCGACCCAATCCATATAATTTTGTTTCTCAGTAAGGTCATGCCATTATTCCGACCTTACCCATATAATTTTATTTCTCAAATTATGACTAGTCATCAAATCTAATAATCCGGCGAATGAGCATATTCTGGTCAATTTTATAATTATTTTCTTGTTTAAGATTTACTCATTTCTTAATTTTGTGATGGTCTATATATTTTATACCAGATTTTAAGCATTTTCCACCGACTATTGCATTATTTCTGACACATCTGAGTTTTTCTGCATTATTTTCTTTTGTTTTAGATACTTTTGCCCAACAAAGGATTTACTCAGATATTTGGGCTGGATTAGATTGTCCCGTGGCTAAAATAGTATATGTTCCTTTTTGTATCTATGGTTGTCGTGATTGGCCTTTTAATTAGTTAGATATTAAGAATGTTTTTCTCCATGATGATCTCGCGGAAGAAGTTTATATAGCAATCAGCTGATTTTGTTGCTTAGAAGGAGTCTGGTAGCTTTGTATGTCGATTGTGTAAGTCACTCTATGTCTGTAACACCCCCAAAATTTGTCCCTAAGATTCAGACTTTTCTTATATACGTGTAGGATCGAACTCGATTATTGTGCAGCGTATGCATGGGTTAGGATGAGTTTCTAAGTAATTAAAGAGTGTTAGAGGTGATGTGGGTTATAAGGGATCCTTAGAACCAAGCTAAGTCCAAAAGGATTCGTCTTGGGTAAGTTATTGAGGGAGTTTGTATAAGGGTCGACTTTTAACGGCCATATCATTTGAAATATGACGATCTAGGTGTCCCATGACCTATTAAATTAAAGGTCTTCAAATCTTCTTTCCAATGCCACTAAGATCATAATTTTTAGAGTTCAGAGTCAAAAGTTATGGCTATCCTAAGACGAAGGAATTTTGGACCTGGGTTGCAACGGCTGGAAATCTGGGCTTAGCGCCACAGTGGAGCGATGCGCCACTATCGCGCCAGGAACACACCTCAGTAGTTTGGCCCCTGGCGTGGCACGCCACTACGAGATGTGCAGGGTTTTCAAGCCTATTTTCTAAAATCCAAAACACTTGGGTTTGGCGTTGTAAGGGCGCGATGCGCCACTATCGCGCCAGAAACACGCCTCAGTAGTTTGGCCCCTGGCGCAGTACGCCACTAGCAAATGTGCAGGTTTTAAGCCTATTCAACTTGGCACCGCAGTGGCGCGACGCGCCACTATCATGCCAAGAGTATTTTTGGCCTATTTTCCAGATTTTTGGAGAAAGGGCAATTTGGGTATTTACCCAAATTATATATACACAGCCTTAGAACGTTTTAGGACCATTTTCAGTCCCTCTCTCTCTCTCTAAAAGCCCTAACATTTTCCTCTCTTCTTCTTCTTCTTCTCCAAATCCTTCTCCAACATAGAGTGCCTTCAAAAGCTTCAAGATTTCAAGTTTCCCATTGAAGACTGAACAACAAGGTTTCTTCAAAATCTTCAATAAGGTATGTAAGGCTATTCAAAATATGGGTTGATTCCACCCATGTGCCCTACATCTTCTTCTGATTTATTGTCCATAAGAATGAAGTTTATTGATAGAGGTAGGTCCAAATAGGCCCTTTTCATCTATTACCCTAATTTCTATTATGATGACATTGTGGAGTCAAGAAAGTGATGTTCTTCATGTTGTTATGAGCTGATTGAGATGAGGTGTCGATCATATATTGTTAATTTCTTAACTATGTTGATTTTGATAAAGAAATGTTAATTTTCTTAAATATGTTGTTTATCTTGAATTATTGATTTAAAACCTTGGAGTTGTGTTGAGTCCCAAAAGATTTGTTAAATGAATAGAGGAACGATTGGATATGTTTGTATGTTGCTATAAATGTATATTTAATCTACTCTTGAAAGATATGATTGGGATTGATCGGATTGTATGATTGGGAGAGGTTTGATTGTGATAGAGTTGATGAGTTGACAAGGTTGTAAATGAGACTTGTCGATATGATTTGATTGAGTTGATTGGATGGAGTTTTATGAGCATTGAGTCTTGGGAGGAGTATCGAACACCGAATTGGGTAAGAGTAAGTAATAACTCGAATCCAATAACTACGTCGCCAAACGTAGGAGGGGATTGAACCGTTAAAGTTGGATGCTTCCCCAAATTTGTTGTCCTGACATTATAGACTTGGTTGGATTAGATCCATGATTGGTTGATTCATTCATACCCTGGCAAAGTATGAACGGACGCGTCAGCAACGTCGGTTTGTTGTACTGTCACTAGCTCATAAGTGATGGTTGTCGGATAAGAGAAACTCCCATATAGGTCTTGATAGTACTCTGAGTCGGATTGAGTTGAATTGCATGTGATTGGGTCCCGTCTAAACCATATTCTTGTTTAGACTTAGGGCGCGTGATTGAGTTGTTCTTCTTTCTGAGTTGAGATTTTCCGAGTTGATTTGACCTTTCTGATGTTGTTTCATTCGGCCATTTTACATACTCATACATTCCATGTACTGACTCCATTTGGCCTGCATCATTTCATGATGCAGACACAGGTACTAGAGATCATCAACCGACCCACCGTTGAAGATCTACCCACTCCCAGCTAGTTGGTGAGTCCTCCTAGTTTCCAGAGGATACCGAGATCTTCCTTACAACTTTGTTTTGTTTTCTTTATTTTGAATGTTGGTAGCCATGGACTTGTCATTGGCACCTCCTAAATTGTTGATAGAGGCTTCATAGACTAGAGTGTGGGAATGTTGGATTGTTCTTTTGAGTAGTTCTATTAAAGATGTTGTTGATTGATAGTTTTTTGGCCTTCGGCCTTAAATTATGAATAGTATTCCTGTGATTAAGTCTTCCGCAGAGAGAATGTGATTGATTGAAAGAGTGACTGGACCAGGTGGTTCGCTTGAAGGTCAGAAATGGCTTTCGAGTATCGGTCACGCCTAGGGTACCCTCACAGGGCGTGACAAACATGGTATCAGAGCACAGAGTTCAAGAGTCCTAGGAAGTCTATGAAGCCATGTCTAGTAGAGTCTTGCTTATGGTGTGTTGTGCACCACACTTATAATCAGGAGGCTATAAGACAGTAAGAATTGTTTCACTTCTTTCATACTCTGAATTCATGCGATAGAATTAAACTCTATAAAACTTCCTTTCTAATTCGTGCGTTTATACGTTACAGATAATGCCTCATAAGCGTAATGCTAGCCAGAGGAATGCTGATAACACAGAGATGCCACAGTCAGAGGTACGCCCATCGAGGGCTAGAGGTCGACCTGCGAGATATGCAGAGGCACCTCAAGTGCCTGCTACTCCGCTTGCGCCTACTTCAGAGGTAGAATTTCGAGGGGCAATCTGTCACGCCCCGGGAGGGTACCCTAGACGTGACCGGCACTCGAAAACCATTTTTGGCCTTCAAGTGAACCACTTGGTCCAATCACACTTTTATTTAGTTACATTCTATCAGCGGAAGTGAACCACTAGCCAGAGGAATGCTGATAACACAGAGATGCCACAGTCAGAGGTACGCCCATCGAGGGCTAGAGGCCGAACTGCGAGATATACAGAGGCACCTCAAGTGCCTGCTACTCCGTTTGTGCCTACTTCAGAGGTAGAATTTTGAGGGGCAATCTGTCACACCCCGGGAGGGTACCCTAGACGTGGCCGGCACTCGAAAACCATTTTTGGCCTTCAAGTGAACCACTTGGTCCAATCACACTTTCATATTCTATCAGCGGAAGACTCAAATCATAAGAATACTATTCATAATAAGCCCAACCACATCTCTATTCAACAACTAGAAAAAAAATGAAACTAATCATAACGAAACAATTCAGTATTATCCACACTCTAGTCTATGAAGCCTCTATCAACAATATAAGAGGTGCCAATGACAGGTTCATGGCTACCACAAATCAAAATAAAGGAAAACTAACTCAAATCTGAAAAGATAACTGCGGTATCCTCCGGAAACAAGGAGGACTCACCAACTAGCTGGAAGTGAATTGATCTTCAACGGTGCGCCTGTTGATGATCTCTAGTACCTGTCTCTGCATCATAAAATGATGCAGGCCAAATGGCGTCAGTACGTGGAATGTACGAGTATGTAAAATGGCCGAATGAAACATGCATCACAATGGGATCAAATCAACTCAGAATCTTAACTCAGAAGAAGTTACAATTCAATTAAGATGTTCTGAGTCTAAACAAAATATAATTTAGACAGGACCAATCACATACAATCCAACCCAATCCATCTCGATCCGACTCAGAGTACTATCAAGACCTGTATGGGAATTTCTCTTATCCAACAACCATCACTTATGAGCCAGTGATAGTACAACAAGCCGACGTTGTTGCCACGTCCGTTCATACCTTGCCAGGGTAAGAACGAATCAATAAATCATAGATTCATAACCGATCAAGTCCTATTATATCAGGACAGTAATTTGGAAAACATCCAACTTTAACGGTCCAATCCCTTTCTATGTTTGGCGACGTAGTTATTGGATTCGAGTTATTACTTACTCTTACCCAATTTGGTGCTCGATACTCCTCCCAAGACTCAATGCTCATAAAACTCTATCCAATCAATTCAATCTAATCATATCGACCAGTCTCGTTTGGACCTTTGTCAATTCATCAATTCTATCCCAAATCAAGCCTCTTGACCAATCATATTATCCAATCAACCCCAATCTTATATATTTTTTAAAGGCATGTAAAAGACAATGGCCTAGTCTATATCTCTCTTTTTTTATTTTTAGGAAATCTCAAGAATATTGCTTACTTTACTTTCTATCATCACCTTTGACTAGAAAGAATGTCTTTCCATAGTGTTCTTTTGCCAAACATTATTATTTAATAACTATCCAAGTTGTCCCAAACCAAGCCAAACACTTCACGTGAAATTAGAAAATAAATGATAAAGTTTAGCTTTTGTTTTCTATATTATTAGAATATATCAAAGTGGAAGTATTATATGAATATACTAATAGGAATATAACTTTTTCTTAAATATAATTTAAATTCATAATGCTAATGGAATTCCATTGAGGCATCAACTCACAGAAATTGGATTCATGTTATATAACTAAAAGGTTAATCAAATATTGTCTCCATCTTGTTTCTAGCAATTTGGATCTGTGAAGGTGTTAAACTAATGAAAACATCCTAACCAACATTTCAGTATTCTTTCTATGTTCCATCATTTGGTAATTGAATTAAACTGTAACATACCAACGGATTCCAAGTTACTGCAAGCTAATTATCTATTGCTAATATAACAAAAATATGTTTAACAACTCATATCAATCAACTCTTAGACATAATAAAATATGTATAACAACTCATATCAATCAACTCTTAGACATAACAAAATATGTATAACAACTCATATCAATCAACTCTTAGACATAACAAAATATGTATAACAACTCATATCAATCAACTCATATCAAACATGAAGCATTTATCAATTTCTCAACTTATCAATATCAACATAACAAAATCAAGTTAATAGATGTATGAACTCATTAGGACATAAATCTATCAAGAAAACCCAGTTCCTATGAAAATTCAATCTCAAAGAAGATGTAGGGCACATGGTGAATTTAATCCATGTTTTTAGTAGCCTTACATACCTTAGTGTAGATTTTGAAGAAACCTTGATGTTAGGTCTTCAAAGGAAAACTTGAATCCTTGAGTTTGAGAGGATTTTATTGGAGATAATTTAAGAGAGAAGGGGATGAAGATTAGGCTTGCTTGGAGAGGCAAGAGACTGAAATTATGATCCAAAACGCGTCCAGTTGTGTATATAGATATTAGGTAATTTTACCAAAATATCCCTACAAAATCTGGAAAATCGGCCAAAATTCGCTGCAGGTCCTCTATGTTCGACCAAGCATAACTTTTGACTCCGAACTCAGAAAAATAAAATTTTGGTGGCGTTGGAAAGAAGACTCAAATACCTTTAATGTGATAGGTTATGGGACACCCAATTCATTATATTTTAGGAGATATGGTCGTTTGAAGTTGACCCTTTTACTAACTCATTCGGAAACTTAGCCGAAAGAAATTCTTTGGACTTGGCTTGATTATTTTTTTTAGGATCCCTTATGAACCTAAATCACATATAATATACTTTAAATACTTATGAATCAATCATAGATCATATATTGATGAGATGTGGAAGATCCTGAAAGCTATGCATGCTACGGATATTGAGGGAGTTGAGTTGGTCTCTTACCAGCTCAAGGATGTGGCAAGCATCTGGTATAACCAATAGGAACTTGGTAGAGGTGAGGATGCTGAACCTGCTATGTGGGATGAATTTGAGGGAGCCTTTCTCGACCACTTCTTTCCCAGAGAATTGAGGGAAGCAAAAGTGGAGGAGTTTGTGAATCTGAAACAAGAAGGTATGACAGTTAAGGAGTACGGTCTGAAGTTTATCCAACTATCCAGATATGCTCCAGAGATGATCCCAGATGTGAGGTCGAAGATGAGGAAATTTGTCTTCGGTTTGGGAAGACATGTGAAGAAGGAGTGCAAAGCGGCATTGTTAATCTCCGACATGGATATTTCAAGGTTAATGGTGTATGCTCAATAGGTGGAGGATGAGAAGAGGAAAGACAGGGAGGAGCATCTGAGCAAGAAGGCAAAATCAGTGGGGCGTGAGAATGAACAGAGGCAAAACAAGGGCAACAGGTCCTTCTTCCAGAAGAGGCCTTCCAACTATGCCTCATCTACCGCCAGTGCACCTATGCCGCAGAACAGGTATGATCAGCAGGGACAGAGTCGCCAGAATTTTAGACCCCAGGGTTCTCAATCCCAGGCTAGCGTGGGTCAAGGTTCGCAAGGAAAGCCACCATGCGTCAAGTGCGGTAAGCTCCACTTGGGAGAGTGCAGAGCGGGAAGGTTTGGTTGTTATAAATGCGGCCAAATAGACCATTTTCAAAAGGAATGTCCAGCATGGGGGAGCAGAGCCCACTATTCTACCACCGCACCACCAGCTAGAGGTAATCAGAGGGGCACTACTTCAAGTACGAGCGAAGGTACAAACCGTCTATATGCCATGGATAGTCGTCAAGATCAGGAGAACTCTCCAAACGTCGTGACGGGTATGATTTGAGTCTCTTCTCTTGACTGTTATATTTTGATGGATCCGGGTGCCACACTATCTTTTGTGACTCCTTACGTGGCTAGTAAATTCAATAAAATTCCCGAATTTCTTCGTGAGCCATTTTGCGTAGCTACTCCTGTCGGTGATTCTGTCTTAGCTGAGAAAGTCTATAGAGATTGCACTGTGTCAATTCATCCCATGGATACCTTGGCTAACTTAGTTGAGTTAGAAATGGTTGATTTTGATGTGATCCTTGGCATGGACTGGCTTTATGTCTGTTATGCCTCTATTGATTGTAGGACTCAGATTGTCAAGTTCAAATTCCCGAATGAGGCTGTCATAGAGTGGAAGGATAGTCCTGTCGTGCCTAAGGGTAAGTTTATTTCATACCTTAGGGCCAGAAAGCTAATCTCAAAAGGGTGTATTTATCTACCTTAAATATTGAATTTAGACATACGAATTTAGCTACCAAATTGCAACAAAGAGCAAGAAAACGAGTGTGAAAATAAAAAAACAGAAAGGCAGATTACAAATAATAATTAAGAATATAGGCTACTAGTAACCTTATTCATAGGTAAGTACAACAGAGAGGCAAAGAAACAAAGGAACTCCAACATTTAAATTAATACTTGGTGGAATGAAATTCATAGCAGATGATAAAAACAACAACTAGCTACTGATGAAATCTACGGATAGCACATTACTCATAGCACCACATAAACTATATTCTTAGGAAAATATTTGTCACCTGATGCTTATAGCTCATGAAAATAAAATGAACTGGCAGCAAACTAGTGAAGAAAGTACAACATGAAGGTTTAAAGCATGACCGGCTTGTTTTTTAAAGAAACTCTAGTATTTTAGCCAAAATTCTGCTAGAAAAAAAAAAGAAAGGAGAAAACTATAAACATATAAGACGGATCTTTAATATTTATCATGTTTGAGAACAAAAATCCTTTGGAGTTGCAAAATCCAGCATAGATATTATTACCATGTTTAGACTTAATCGAACAAACAAGAAAACATGGAAGATGATCTGTACTAAGGCTAACTTACAGTGAAAAATATTTCAAACTAAACCTAATTCTTTTAAATTTTCATCTATTTTTAAAACAATCGTTTCAAAGGGATGATTAAATAAACGCGGGAGGTAATAACGCTAATACTATAATTGAGGTAAGAAGACAAAACGCACAGTATCCACAAATAAAGAATCAACTAGACACATCATACATATAAACTAATTTTTTGACTCAAAGCATCATACCAAAAGCACAAGAAGGAGTGCAAAAATCAGAAATTTATCACAATATATAAGCTACTGGAAACACAATGCAAACTAAACAAATAATTAAACATATGATAGAAGAAAAAACATGTCTAATTACATACAACAAACAGCATCAAAAGCTAAATGCAAAAAGGAATAATAAAAATTACCTGTTATGGAGCGGCGACTGAGACAACGAGTTGAGAAGATCATTTTTCACACCGATTGTGAGTGTGAGTAATTAAAAAGAGACAATAAAAGATTGTGGAGTATATCAGAAACTGGAAAAGAGCAAGAAAGTAGTAAACTCAAATATTTCTCTACTTCTCTACCGATTAACTTGTTAGTAAACTGTATTGTAAAATATTAAAACAGTAACAATAATTTTTGAAAATAAAGGACAGAAACTGAAAATAAGAACAGTATCTGAAAAATTATGTAAGAACAAAAATCGAGCCCACTAAATGCACAGTGTGTCCTTAAGGAAATTATTCCCCTCAACGTACCCGAGGTTTTGGAATCTTTCCTCCCAGAATAGAACGATTTACTTACCAGAATAGCGGTACAGAAACTATGGTGACTGCGAACCACTCGAAGGCAGTATATCACACGAGTTTTTAGGAAGTGCAGAAAAGAAGAATAAGAAGATTGTTAAGAAATTTTCGTCAGGAACAATTTTGAGGATCAACAGAAATATACTGCTTAGTTGCAACTTTTCAGAAAAGGTGCCTGTTGGGAAAAGGTCGCAACTTTAAGGTTTGCAACTTTTCAGAAAAAGTTGCAACCTTTTAGAAAAAAATCATTGGAAAAAAACAGTAGGAAATGTTTTAAATTAATCTAGAAAACCAAGAAACGGGTCGGGTCACGGGTCAGAATTTTTCAATTAATTAATTAATTAAATAATAATAATTAATTAAAAAAATAAAGGAAATTTAGTCCAAAAAGATTATCAATCAGATCATTTGACCAAATCCAAATTCGAAGCCAAAGCCGAAGCCGAGCCGAGCGAGCGACGACGAAGGCGCGAGGAGAGACCCTCTTCTTGACCCTTTAGCAACATGAAGAAGTGCTTCTAATTTTAAGTAGGAGACTTTTTCTTTCCATCACCTATGTGGAACAAATGCTTATTTCATAAAGCAAGAGGGACAACTCATTTTTCCATCTACTTCTTTTCCCTCCATTTTCCATTCAACCTATCAATTAAACCCAACAATCCCCCACATGAATGAGGAATAGCTATAAGCTAAAGGAATGCATGGATAAGTGTGTGATATACAAGTAAAGATTAATTGCATTTGGATAAGTATGTTTCCGTTTGAACTTTCCATAGTGAACTTATATAGGATATACTCGATCAATCGGTAGATGCGATATCTTTGAACCGTCGAACTTTGTTCTATAACTAGACAACATAAGTCACACAATTAACCCTCAACCATCTATGGTTCTCACGGTTGTGCTCATTTCATCCATGAACATCGCCTGTTTTCCTGTATGCATAGAGAATGGGCCTTTACCGTCATTCCCCTTGAAGCGGCTTATACTTCACATTCACATAGGTGATTTCTAAATATGTAATCTTATAGACACAGTATCTAGTCATTTTCTGCCAGACTTAGTGTCATGCCCCGGGAGGGTATCCTAGGCGTGACCGGCACTCGAAAGCCATTTCTGGCCTCCAAGCGAACCACCTGGTCCAGTCACACATTCATTCAAACACATTCTCTCAGCGGAAGACTCAATCAATGAAGTACTATTCATAATTTAGGGGCAAATGCAAAATAACTATCAAATCAACCAACAGCTTTAATAGAACTACTCAAAAGAACAGTCCAACATTCCCACACTCTAGTCTATGAAGCCTCTATCAACAATTTGGGGAGGTGCCAATAACAAGTCCATGTCTACCAACAATCAAAATAAAGGAAACAACACAAAATTATATAGGAAACTCAACATCCTCCGGAAACTAGGAGGACTCACCAACTAGCTGGAAGTGTGCGGATCTTCAACGGTGCACTGGTTGATGATCTCTAGTACCTGTCTCTGCATCATAAAACGATGCAGGCCAAATGGCATCAGTACATGGAATGTACGAGTATGTAAAATGGTCGAATGAAACAAACATCAAGGAAGAATCAAATCAACTCGGAACCTCAACTCTAGAGAAATAATAACTCAATCAAGTGTCCTAAGTCTAAACAAAAATATGGTTTAGACGGGACCAATCACATACCATTTGACTCAACCCAACTCAGAGTACTATCAAGACCTATATGGGAGTTTCTCTTATCCGACAACCATCACTTATGAGCCAGTGAAAGTACAACAAACCGACGTTGTTGCCGCGTCTATTCATACTTTGCCAGGGTATAAACGAATCAACCAATCATGGATCCAATCCAACCAAGTCCTATAATGTCAGGACAATAGATTTGGGGAAACATCGGACTTTAACGGTTCAATCCCCTCCTACGTTTGGCAACGTAGTTATTGGGTTTGAGTCTGGACTATACTCTTACCTAATTCGGTGCTCGATACTCCTCCCAAGACTCAATGCTTATAAAACTCCATCCAATCAACTCAATCAAATCATATCAACAAGTCTCATTTACAACCTTGTCAATTCATCAACTCTATCACAATCAAATCTCTCCCAATCATACTATCCGATCAATCTCAATCATATCTTTCAAAAGTAGATTAAATATGCATTTATAACAACATGTAAACCTATCCAATCGTTCCTCTATTCATTTAACAAGTCTTTTGGACTCAACACAACTCCAAGGTTTTAAATCAGCAATTCAAGATAAACAACATATTTAAGAAATTAACATTTTTGTCAAAATCCACATAGTTAAAAAAATCAATAAAAGCACGTTTAACAAATCATCTTCATCAACTCATACTCACATGAAGGTTCTTTCTAGAAATCTCTTGTCTCAACAACATCAACATAAGAAGAATCACATTAATGGATGACAAGACTCATTTGGACAAAGGCCTATCAAGAAACTCCATTCTTATGAATATTTAATCTCAAAGAAAGTGTAGGGCACATGGGTGGACTCAACCCATGTTTTGGAGTAGCCTTACATACCTTAGAATAGATTCTTGAAGAAACCTTGTTGTTGGGTCTTCAATGGCAACTTGAAGTCTTGAAGCTCTTGGAGGCAAATCTTGTTGAAGAAGGATTTGGAGAAGAAGAGAGGGCTTCTAGGGCTTTTTAGAAAGATAGGGAGAGGCTAAAAAATGATCCAAAACATTCAAGGCTTGATACATATATAATTTGGGACAATTCCCAAATTGCCCTTTCTCCAAATTCTAAAAAAAACGGCTAAAACACTCTTGGCGCGATAGTGGCGTGTCGCGCCACTGCGGCGCCAAGTGGAATTAGGCTTAAAAACCTGCACATCTGCTAGTGGCGCATCGTGCCAAGGACAAAACTACTGAGGCTTATTCCTGGCGCGATAGTGGCGCGTCGCGTCCTTACAGCGCCAAGCCCATATTTTTGGGTTCTGGAAAATATGCTTAAAAACCCTGCACACCTCATAGTGGCGCGCCGCGCCAGGGACCAAACTATTGAGGCTTGTTCCTAGCGCGATAGTGGCGCCAAGCCCAGATTTCCAAGGGTTGCAACCTAGGCCTGAAATTCCTGTCGTGCTAGTTCATCTTAGGATCGCCATATCTTTTGACTCCGAACTCCAAAAATTACATTTTGGTGGCGTTGGAAAGAAGACCCAATGACCTTTAATTTGGTCATGGGCCACCCAGATTGTCATCTTTCAAAAGATAGGATCGTTAGAAGTCGACCCCTTATACGAACTCATCCTAAAACTTAGCCACGACGAATCTTTTGGACTTAGCTTGGTCCTAGGGGTCCTTTGTAACCCCACATTACCTCTAACACTTTTCAATTTATTAGGGACTCATCGTAACTCATGCGTATACTCTACAATAATAGAGTTCGACCCTACACAAATACAAAAAAGGTTTGAATCTTAGGGAAATAATTTTGGGGGGTGTTACAATATCTCCCCCTTGGGATCATTCATCCTTGAATAACAAGTAAACCAAGAATAGAATCTAGGTACAAATCACAATTAGAATTTAACCAATCAACAAATCAAATTTTCGATTAAATTACTATCCAAACTCAAAATGCACAAACGAATTCAAGTCAAGAAGTAGGCATTACCTTCAACATTCTCATCGGTAGGCACGAATAGATAGGGATATTTAGACTTCATATCTTCCTCCGCTTCCTATGTGGCTTCCTCAACAAACTAATTTCTCCACAGGACTTTGACTGATGCGATCTCTTTGTTTCTCAACTTGCGGATTTGGCGATCAAGAATTTGGACCGGAACCTTTTCATAGGATAAGCTATCCTTAACTCCAATACTATCAATGGGGACTACCAATGAGAGATCGCCTAAGCACTTCTTCAACATCGAAACATGAAATACCGGATGAATAGAGATGAGCTCCGGGGGTAATTCCAACTAAAACACTCTTGGCGCGATAGTGGCGCGTCGCGCCACTGCGGCGCCAAGTGGAATTAGGCTTAAAAACCTGCACATCTGCTAGTGGCGCGTCGCGCCAAGGACCAAACTACTGAGGCTTGTTCCTAGCGCGTCGCGTCCTTACAGTGCCAAGCCCATATTTTTTGGGTTCTGGAAAATATGCTTAAAAACCCTGCACACCTCATAGTGGCGCGCCGCGCCAGGGACCAAACTACTGAGGCTTATTCCTGGCGCGATAGTGGCACATCGCGCCACTGCGGCGCCAAGCCCATATTTCCAAGGGTTGCAACCTAGGCCTGAAATTCTTGCCGTGCTAGTTCGTCTTAGGATCATCATATATTTTGACTCCGAACTCCAAAAATTACATTTTGGTGGCGTTGGAAAGAAGACCCGACGACCTTTAATTTGATATATTGTGGGCCACCCAGATTGTCATCTTTCAAAAGATAGGGTCGTTAGAAGTCGACCCCTTATACAAACTCATTCTAAAACTTAGCCACGACGAATCATTTGGACTTAGCTTGGTCCTAGGGGTCCTTTGTGACCCCACATTACCTCTAACACTTTTCAATTTCTCAGGGACTCATTGTAACTCATGCATATACTCCACAATAATAGAGTTCGACCTTACACAAATACAAGAAAGGTCCGAATCTTAGGGAAATAATTTTGGGAAGTGTTACACTTAGATAATCATTAAAAAACTTTAATGCTTTATTAACTCATAAAAAAGCCTTAAGGTTTTATCCTTGATTCTGAACATTGCCATCATCATGAGAATGGTTAAGTTATTTGACAATGTTGATCCGCCATTTATAACTTTATTTGATCTCTTTGAAGCTAGTTCTTGGGATCTCTAGTCTACTAGGTAGAGTTACCGCCATGATGACTTGTCCTAGGCCTTAACCCCATTCCCCTCGATGATCTTTCAATAGCCTCTCTAGATAGGCCTTTTGTTAGTGGATTTGATACGTTATCTCTTGACTTTATGTAGTCAATAATGATAACCCCACTAGAGAGTAGTTGTCTAACAGTATTGTATCGCCATCGAATGTGACGTGATTTTTCGTTATACATAACGCTCCCTATCCTACCTATTGCCACTTGACTATCACAATATATACATATAAGTGTCAAAGGTTTGGTCCAAAATGGAACATCTTCCAAGAAATTTTGGAGCCATTCAGCTTCTTCATCGGCCTTGTCTAAAGCTATACATTCATATTCCAATGTAGAGCAGGCGATGCATATCTGTTTTGATGATTTCTAAGATAATGCTTCTCCACCAATGGTGAAAATATATCCACTTGTGGATTGAACTTCAGATGATCCGGTGATCTAGGTTGCATCACTATATCCCTCAATTACTATGGGATATTTATTATAATGTAAAGCATAGTTTTAGGTGTGTTTCAAATACCCTAAGACTCATTTCATTGCCATCCAATAAGTTTGATTGGTATTACTAGTGAATCGACTTAGCTTGCTAATAGCAAATGCTATATCTGATCGTGTACAATTTATAATATACATCAAACTTCCCAAAACTCGTGCATATTCCAATTGTGAGTCACTTTCACCGTCATTCTTTTGAAGTGCAAAACTTACATCAATTGGAGTTTTTGCAACATTAAAATTTAAATACTTGAACTTATCAAATATCTTTTCACTATAATGTGACTGTGATAATGCTAGTCCTTGTGGAGTTTTATGGATCCTAATTTCTAAGATTAAATCAACAACCCCTAAATCTTTCATGTCAAATTTGCTAGCAAGCATATGCTTCATAGCATTCACATCGGCAATATCTCTACTCATTATCAACATGTCATCAACATATAAACAAACAATGACTTCATGATTTGGAGTATTTTTAATGTAAACACATTTGTCACACTCATTAATCTTAAATACATTTGTCAACATTGTTTAGTCAAATTTTGCATGTCATTATTTAGGTGCTTGTTTAAGTCCATAAAGTGACTTAACAAGTCTGCACACTTTCCTTTCTTTACCATGAACTACGAAACCCTCAGGTTGTTCTATGTAAATTTCTTCCTCCAATTCTCCAGCCGTCTTGACATCCATTTGATGGGTTTCAAGACCATATACGGCTGCCAGTGCCACTAACACTCGAATAGATGTTATCCTTGATACTGGCGAATATGTGTCAAAGTAATCAAGGACTTTTTTCTGTCTATATCCTTTGACCACAAATCTTGCCTTATATTTGTCAATAGTTCCATCCGCTTTCATTTTCCTTTTAAAAATCCATTTTGATCCTAAAGGTTTGTTTCCAGGAGGAAGATCAACCAATTCTCATGTATGGTTATTCAAAATTAATTGAGTCTCACTATTGACTGCCTCTTTCCAAAATACTAAATCAGAAGAAGACATTGCTGCTTTAAATGTTTGAGGCTCATTTTCAAGCAAGAATTTCACAAAATTTGGTCCAAAGGAAGTAGATATACTTCGACGTTTGCTACGCCTTGGATCCTCTTCGGTTGGTTTACTTTTTTTTAGTTCTTCTCGCGGTCGTTTAGATCTTTCACTTGAGGACTCACATTCTATTTTATACAGATAAATGTTTTCAAAAAATTCAGTATTATCTGATTCAATTACCGTATTAATATGAATTTTGGGATTGTCCTATTTATGAATCAAAAATTGATAAGCTTTCCTATTTGTAGCCAATAAAAATACAATCCATGGTTTTTGGTCCGATTTTTACCCTTTGGGGCAAAGGAACTTGGACCTTTACTAAACACCCCCACACTTTGAAATATTTCAAGTTGGATTTTCTTCCTTTGCATAGCTCATATGGAATAGATTGTGTTTTGCTGTGGGGCACCCTGTTGAGTACTCGATTAGCTGTAAGGATAGCTTCCCCCCAAAAGTTCTACGGTACACCGGAACTTATTAATAAAGCATTCATCATTTATTTTAATATTCAGTTTTTTTTCCGCAATTCCATTTGATTGTGGTGTGTAAGGACCAGTAGTTTGATGAATAATTTTATATTCTAAACATATCTCTACAAAAGGAGATTCGTATTCTCCACCCCTATCACTTCTAATCATTTTTATCTTTTTGTTCAATTGATTTTCCACTTCGTTCTTGTATTGCTTAAATGCATCAATTGTTTCATCCTTAATATTAAGTAAATACACATAACAATATTGAGTGTAATTGTCAATAAAAATTATAAAGTACTTTCTCCCACCACGAGTTGGTGTTGACTTCATATCACAAATGTCTGTGTTAATCAATTCTAAGGGACTGGAATTCCTTTCAATAGATTTATAAGGATGCTTAGCATACTTAGATTCAACACATACTTGATATTTTGATTTATTGCAATAAAAGTTAGGCAATACATTTAAGTTAATCAGTTTTCACAAGGTTTTATGATTGACATGTCCTAAACGTGAATGCCATAAATTATTTGACTCAAGTAAGTAAAAAGAATCTTGAACTTTATTATCATCAACAACCATTACATTTAGTTTGAAAATACCCTCAGTGAGGTAGATTTTCCTAAATATATTTCGTTCTTACTGACAACTACTTTGTCTGAAACTAGAACACACTGAATCCATTTTTGATAAGAAGACCGGCAGAAACTAAGTTCTTTCTCATTTCTAGAATATGATAAACTTTGTTTAGCATCACCACCTTGCCAGATGTCATTTCCAGGAATACTCTACCATATCCTTCAACCTTAGCCGTGAAAGAATTTCTCATATAGATAGTTGCATCATGTGCTGTAGGGGAATAAGTAGCGAAGGCTTCTCGGACCGCACAAACATGCGACGTAGCTCCTGAATCAAGCCACCATTCTTTAGGATTTTCTACCAGGTTGCATTCCGATAGCATTGCACACAGATCATCCATGCCTTCTTTATTTTCCATCATATTGGCTTGTCCCTTTCCCTTGTTCTTTTTCGGAAGAAGACAATATGGGGCTTTGTGGCCATGTTTCCCACAATTGTAACAATTGCCCTTGAATTTTTTCTTGTTCTGCTCCTTATTCTTTCCAAAAGGTTTCTTCATTTTCTTATTCTTTGGAGCAGCATCTTCAACTATGTTCGCTCCCATAATCGTTGAATTTCCAGCGACTTCTTTTTGGCTGTTTTATTATCTTCCTCAATCTTGAGACGAATCACAAGATCTTCCAACTTCATTTCCTTGTGCTTGTGCTTTAGATAATATTTGAAATCTCTCCACGAAGGAGGCAACTTTTGTATCATTACAGCCACTTGAAATGCCTCATTAACTACCATACCTTCAACAATAAGGTCATGAAAAATAAGTTGTAGTTCTCAAACTTGGGTTTCAATGGTTTTGCTATCTATCATTTTATAGTCTAGAAACTTAGCAACTACAAATTTTTTCAAGCATATGTCTTCAGTCTTATACTTCTACTCAAGTGCGTCCCACGATTCTTTAAAAGTTTTTATAGCACTGTAGACATTTTATAAATCATCATCCAAAGCACTTAGATGTAGACCTTGCATAGAAAATCCGCATGTGTCCATGCCTCAGAAATCATAAATTTTTCATTGGACGGCATATCAGCAGCAGGCACAGGAGGGTCTTCGTTGGTGAATTTCTGCATACCAAGAGTAGTAAGCCAAAAGAAAACCCTTTGCTGCCATCCTTTGAAGTTGGCTCCAGAAAATTTTCCTAATTTTTCCACTGGTGGCACAACAGTGCGGCTTGTTGCAGCAACAGTCACAGAAGTAATTGTCATTTCTTTTCACTGTCAAAATAGACAAACTATCTTAATACTTCAGAATATCAGACTTTTTACAACAACAATGATAAAGTTTATATATTTTCAAATCATTTTACAAGTATGAACTTTAATATTCCAATGAAATTTTTATACTCTTCAAGTCAGAATACCAAATTTCATACGGAGTATAAAATCACACAGGTTTTAGTCTCCAAAACAGAATATAGTTTAATCAAAAAAATAAAAATAATAATAATTTTCTTAAGAATGTTAGTAAACTGTATTGTAAAATATTAAAACAGTAACAATAATTTCTGAAAATAAAAAACAGAAACTGGACAGAAACTTAAAATAAGAACAGTATTTGAAAAATTATGTAAGAACAAAAATCGAGCCCACTGAATGCACAGTGTGTCCGTACAGAAATTATTTCCCTCAATGTACCCGAGGTTTTAGAATCTTTACTCCCAAAATAGAATGATTTACTCACCAGAATAGTGGTACAGCAAATTATAGTGACTGCGAACCACTCGAAGGCAGTATATCACACGAGTTTTTAGGAAGTGCAGAAAAGAAGAAAAAGAAGAAGATTGTTTATCAGAAATTTTCGTCAGGAACAAATCTAAGGATCAACAGAAATATATAGCATGTTTGCAACTTTTCAGAAAAGGTGTCTGTTGGAAAAAGGTCGCAACTTTAAGGTTTGCAACTTTTCAAAAAAAGTTGCAACCTTTTAAAAAAAATTCGTTGGAAAAAAATGGTAGAAAATGTTTAAATTAATCTAGGAAAAAAAGAAATGGGTCGAGTCACGAGTCAGAATTTTTTAATGCATTAATTAATTAAATAATAATAATTAATTAAAAAATTAAAGAAAATTTGGTCCAAAAAGATTATCAATCAATCAGATCATTTGACCAAATTTGACCAAATCCGAATCTGAAGCCATAGTCGTAGCCGTAGCCGTAGCCGAGTCGAGGGAGCGACGACGACAGCGCGAGGGGAGAACCTTTTCTTGACCATTTAGCAACATGAAGGAGTGCTTCTACTTTTAAGTACCAGACTTTTTCTTTCTACCACCCATGTGGACAAATGCTTATTTCATAAAGCAAGAGGAACAACTCAATTTTCCCTCCACTTCTTTTTCCTCCATTTCTCATTCAACCTATCAATTAAACCCAACATAACTCTCCCCCATTCAACAATTTATAAGCAAAAATCAGTCAATTTGAATTTCAAAAAAAATATATCCCCAATAATCCAAATTTGATTTTGACAGCCTCTGATTCAGATTAGATTTGAATGAGATTTATCTAAGCCAAAGTCAACAATCGAGGCTGAAGGTTTGTAATCTTTCAAATATGAATAAAAGGACTGACAGGGATGGTGGTAGCTTATAGGGATAAGGTTTTCAATCTTTTTCCTTTCCCTCAAACTAATAGATAAGAAGAGGGATTTGAAAATTCCTGAAAAGGGGGAAAAGGGTATGAGGGAAAGAGAAGGAGGAGCGTGAATTTGGGTGTTTTGTGGAAATTGAGAGGAGAGGACACGTGTGAGTTTAGAAAAGAAAAGAGAAGAAGAGAGTGTGGGAATATAGGGGTGTATGTATATATTTTTAGAAAAGAAAGTTTAGAGGGTAGCCATATGGATTGCAAATTTGGTCAAATTGGAGGGTTAATGAATTATAAGTCAAGCCAACTTAATTTAGAATATGGTCAAAATTGAATTAATTAGTGACTTTGACCACATTTTAAATAAGATGAATACTTATTGATTAATTATTTGAGATTCTTAATTTAAACAATACAAAATAATTACCAAGACATAAATTAATTATGTAAAATAGAAGACTAATTATACATCATTATAATTAACTGATTTGAAGGAAATAAAACGTATATAAACTAAACACTATTTTTTGAGGTCGTTTTCAATATTTATATAAATATTGAAAAATTATATATGTAAATCTATCTATAAACATATATAACTATATAATTATTTCTTAAAACAAAACTAATTAAAAATATTTAAAATATTTTTGAATTTTTCAAAGACAATTATTTTGAATTGTTTGAAAGTGAAGAATCTCAAGAACTAATACGAATTGCATAGAATCAAAATTGGGTGTCAACAGATATCATGGTGGCTTCGACGACCCAAACAGGACTTGTGAGATAGCTAGTTTGTCACGCTCCGGGAGGGTACCCTAGACGTAACCGGCACTCAGAAACCATTTCTGGCCTCCAAGCGAACCACCTAGTCCAATCACACATTCGTTCAAACACATTCTCTCAGCAGAAGACTCAATCAATGAAGTGTTATTCATAATTTAGGGCCAAAGGCCAAAAAACTATCAAATCAACAAAACAGTTATAGAAGAACTACTTCTAAAGAGCAATCCAACATTTCTACGCTCCGGTCTATGAAGCCTCTATCAACAATCTAGGAGGTGCCAATGACAAGCCCATGGCTACCAACAATCAAAATAAAGGAAATAACACAAAACTATACAGGAAACTCAACATCCTCTAGAAACTAGGAGGACTCACCAACTAGCTAGGAGTGTGCGGATCTTCAACGGTGCGCCGGTTGATGATCTCTAGTACCTGTCTATGCATCATGAAACTATGCAGGCCAAATGGCGTCAGTACACGGAATGTATGAGTATGTAAAATGGCCAAATGAAATTAACATCAAGGAAGAATCAAATCAACTCGGAATCTCAACTCAAGAGAAATAATAACTCAATCAAGTGTCCTAAGTCTAAATAAGAATATGATTTAGACGGGACCAATCACATACAATTCAACTCAATCTGACTCAGAGTACTATCAAGACCTATATGGGAGTTTCTCTTATCCATCAACCATAACTTATGAGCCAGTGACAGTACAACAAACCGACATTATTGCCGCGTCCGTTCATACTTTGCCAGGACATGAACAAATCAACCAATCATGGATCCAATCCAACCAAGTCCTATAATGTCAGGACAATAAATTTAGGGAAGCATCCGACTTTAACGGTTCAATCCCCTCCTATGTTTGGCGACGTAGTTATTGGGTTCGAGTATGGACTATACTCTTACCCAATTCGGTGTTCGATACTCCTTCCAAGACTCAATGCTCATAAAACTCCATCCAATCAACTCAATCAAATCATATCGACAAGTCTCATTTACAACCTTGTCAACTCATTAACTCTATCACAATCAAACCTCTCACAATCATACTATTCGATCAATCTCAATCATATCTTTCGAAAGTAGATTAAATATGCATTTATAACAACATGTAAACCTATCCAATCATTCCTCTATTCATTTAACAAATCTTTGGGAACTCAACACAACTCCAAGGTTTTAAATCAATAATTCAAGATAAACAACATATTTAAGAAAATTAACATTTCTTTATCAAAATCAATATAGTTAAGAAATTAACAATTTATGATCGACACCTCATCTCAGTCAACTCATAACAACATGAAGCAAATCACTTTCTTGACTCCACAATATCATGATAATGGAAATTAGGGTAATAGATGAAAAGGACTTATTTAGACCTACCTCTATCAATAAGCTTCATTCTTATGGACAATAAATCAAAAGAAGATGTAGGGTACATGGGTGGACTCAACCCATGTTTTGAATAGCCTTACATACCTTAGTGAAGACTTGAAGAAAACCTTGATGTTGGGTCTTCAATGGAAAGCTTGAATCTCTTGAAGCTCTTGAATCAAATCTTTGTTGGAGAATGATTGAAGAAGAGGAGAGGGATTTCTAGGGCTTTTTGAGAGAGAGAGGAGCTGAAAATAATGGTCCAAAACGTTCTAAAGCTGATACATATATAATTTGGGAAAATTCTCAAATTGCCCTTTCTCCAAAATTCTAAAAAATAGGCCAAAAACATTCTTGGCGCGATAGTGGCGCGTCGCGCCAATACGGTGCCAAGTCGAATTTAGGTTTTAAAACCTGCACATCTGATAGTGGCGCGTTGCGCCAAGGACCAAACTACTGAGGCTTGTTCCTGGCGCGATAGTGGCGCGTCGCGCTCTTACAGCGTCAAGCCTAAGTTTTCTGGGTTCTGGAAAATAAACTTGAAAACCCTGCACATCTTGTAGTGGCGCGCCGCGCCAGGGACCAAACTACTGAGGCTTGTTTCTGGTGCGATAGTGGCGCATCGCACCACTACGGCGCCAAGCCCAGATTTCCAGCAGTTGCAACCTAGGCCTGAAATTCCTACCGTGTTAATTTGTCTTAGGATCGTCATATCTTTTGACTCCGAACTCCAAAAATTATATTCTTGGTGGCGTTAGAAAGAAGACTCAATGACCTTTAATTTAATAGGTCGTGGGACACCCATATTGTCATCTTTCAAAAGATAGGGTCCTTAGAAATTGACTCCTTATACGAACTCATCCTAAAACTTAGCCACAACGAATCTTTTAGACTTAGCTTGGTCCTAGGGGTCCTTTGTGACCCCACATCACCTCTAACACTTTTCAATTTCTCAGGGACTCATCTTAACTCAGGGATATACTTCACAATAATAGAGATCGACCCTACACGAATACAAGAAAGCTCTGAATCTTATGGAAAAATTTTGGGGGGTGTTACATAGTTATTGCTTGTTATAAATTGTTGGGAGTTTTGTTTTTTATAGAGTTGTTGATTGGGACCTTGCAGGTTGAAGATTTATTTTTAAGTCGAGATATACTTGTTTGTTTTCTTGATTCTTTGTGGTTATTATGCGTAATTAGCAAATGGTTCAACAGGGCTGGCTTAGACCTAAGATTTGACATTAGGTGAGAGTTGCGCTCCTTGAATTTGTAGCGAGACACAAAAATTGCAGCAAGAATTGAAAATATACAATCATTAATAAGGCAAGCAAACATTCATATAAATCACATTTTCAAGGAGGGAAATCAATTGGCGGACTACATGGACAATATATTATTCGATCAGACGGGTATTATGCAGTTTCAGACGTTCAGTGAACTACCAAATAAGAGAAGTAAAATCATAAGCATGGATAAATAATAGATACCAACACTCAGAATAAAAATGACGAAGATACATTCAATATGCTAAAATAGTATTTTTTAAAAACTAGTGATCACAACTATTATATTTACATGGTATATTTTGCCTATTCAAAGGCCAAATAGTTTTGACAACACTTATTAGCCTAAGTTATTTTAGCTTACAAAAAGGACCAACAAAAAGTGAGAATATAAAAATCAAATTGACAACCATATGTGTGTACTCAATCAAGAGCTTGGAAAGAAAGAGCATGAGAGCAACATCATCTTCTACATCACCACTTCAACTAAAAATAACACAAATAAAGATAACAAATCAAGTTAAAGAATAAAGCACGAAATGAAATAAGGGACACTTACAATAAGTTACAAGTTACAAGGGCTACATTATATACGATATTCTTAAAAAAAAGGATTATACACAGTCACTGAAGGCATTCCTAAACTAACCCTTCATTGAGTTCATCCCAAACTCAAAGACCTCCACTGAAATACACATATAAAAAAGAAAAGAGTTCATCCCAAACTCAAAGAACTCCACTGAAATATACATCTGAAAAAGAAATGATCCAATGAAAACAAGAAACACATACATATCAGATAACAACATAATACAATACTCACTTCTGTGAGCAGAGAATCTTGTTAGTAAATTGTATTGGAAAATATTAAACAGTAACAATAACTTCTGAAAGTAATAAATGACAGAATTTATAATGAATCTGAAAATAATAATAATATATGAAAAATTATTGTAAGAATAAAATCGAGCCCACTGAATACACAGTGTGTCATTAAGGAAATTATTCCCCTCAAAGTACTCTAGGTTTTGGAATCTTTCCTGCAAAGATAGAACGCTTTACTCACCAAAGTAGAGATACTGCAAATTTTGGTGACTGTGAACCACTTGAAGGTTGTATATCACACGATTTTAGGAAGTGCAGAAAGAAGAAGAAGAAGATGTTATTTTTGAAATTTTGTATATAGCATTCTCAGGATTAAGAGACATATATAGATTGTTTGCACCTTTTAAGAAAATGCACTTGTTGGGAAAAGATTTGCTTGTTGAGAAAAGGTTTGCAACTTTTTGGACAAGGTTGCAACCTTTCAAAAATTTGTTGAAAAAATAGAGGGAAATAATTTTAAATTAATCCGGAAAAAAAACGGGTCGCGGGTCATGGGTTAGGATTTTTTCATTTAATTAATTAAATAAATTTGGTGAGTAAAAGATTATCAATCAATCATATCAATTGACCAAATCCAAATTCAAATCCAAAGCCGAAGTCGAAGCCGTAGCCGAAACCAAGCCGAGCGAGCGACGACGACGACGGCATGAGGAGAGACCCACTTCTTGACCCTTTAGCAACATAAAAGAGTGCTTCTACTTTTAAATAGGAGAGTTTTCATTTCCACCACCTATGTGGAACCAAAGCTTATTTAATAAAACAAAAGAGATATCATTTTTCCCTCCACTTTTTTTCCCCTCAATTTCTCATTCAAACTATCAATTAAACCTAACAATCCCCCACATAAATGGAGAATGTCTATAAGATAAAGGAATGCATGGATAAGTGTGTGATATACAAGCAAAGATTAATTGCATCTGGATAAGTAGGTTTCCCTTTGAACTTTCCATAGTGAACTTATATAGGATATACTCGATCAATCGGTAGATGCGATATCTTTGAACCGTCGAACTTTGTTGTATAACTAGACAACATAAGTTACATAATTAATCATCAACCATCTATGGTTCTCACGATTGTGTTCGTTTCAGCCATGAACACTGCCTGGTTTCGTGAATGCATAGAGAATGGGCCTTTACCGTCATTCCCCTTGAAGCGGCTTATACTTCACATTCACATAGGTGATTTCTAAATGTGTAGTCCTATAGACACACTATCTAGTCATTTTCCGCCAGACTTAGATAATCATTAAAAAAACCTTTAATGCTTTATTAATTCATTAAAAAGCCTTAAGGTTTTATCCTTTATTTCTAAACATTGTCATCATCACGAGAATGGATTGAGTTATTTGACAATGTTGAACCACAAATCATAACTTTGTTTGATCTCTTTGAACCTAGTTCTTGGGATCTCCAGTCTACTAGATAGAGTTATCGCCATGATGACTTATCCTAGGCCTTAACCCCATTCCCCTCGATGATCTTTCAATAGCCTCTCTAGATAGGCCTTTTGTTAGTGGATCTGATACATTATCTCTTGACTTTACATAGTCAATAGTGATAACACCACTAGAGAGTAGTTGTCTAATAGTATTGTGTCGTTATCGAATGTGACGCTATTTTCCGTTATACATAACACTTCCTGCCCTCCCTATTGTCGTTTGGCTATCACAATGTATACATATGGATGCCAAAGGTTTGGGCCAAAATGGAATATCTTCCAAAACATTCCGGAGCCATTCAGCTTCTTCACCAGCCTTGTCTAAAGCTATAAATTTAGACTCCATTGTAGAGAGGGTGATGCATGTCTGTTTTGATGATTTCCAAGACAATGCTCCTCCACCAATGGTAAAAACATATCCACTTGTGGATTTAACTTCAGATGATCCAGTGATCTAGTTTGCATCATATTCCTCAATTACTGTGGGATATTTATTATAATGCAAAGCATAGTTTTGAATGTGTTTCAAATATCCCAAGACTCGTTTCATTGCCATCCAATGAGTTTGATTGGGATTATTCGTGAATCGACTCAACTTGCTAATAGCACATACTATATCTGGTCGTGTACAATTCATAATATATATCAAACTTCCCAAAACTCATGCATAGTCCAATTGTGAGTCATTTTTACCTTTATTCTTTTGAATTGCAAAACTTACATCAATTGGAGTTTTTACAATATTAAAATTTAAATACTTGAAGTTATCAAGAATGGTTTTAATATAATGTGACTGTGATAATGCTAGACCTTGTGGAGTTTTATGGATCCTAATTCCTAAAATCAAGTCAGCAACCCCTAAGTCTTTCATGTCAAATTTGCTAGCAAGCATACGCTTCGTAGCATTTACATCGACAATATATTTACTCATTATCAACATGTCATTAACATATAAACAAACAATGACTTCATAATTTGGAGTATTTTTAATGTAAACACATTTGTCACACTCATTAATCTTAAATCTATTTGCCAACATTGTTTGGTCAAATTTCACATGCCATTGTTTAGGTGCTTGTTTAAGTCCATAAAGTGACTTAACAAGTTTGCACACTTTCCTTTCTTTACCTGGAACTATGAAACCCTCAGGTTGTTCTATGTAAATTTTTTCCTCCAATTCTCTATTTAAGAAAGTCGTCTTAACATCCATTTGATGGATTTCAAGACCACATATAGTTGCAAGTGTCACTAACATCCGAGTAGATGTTATCCTTATTACCGGCGAGTATGTGTTAAAGTAATCAAGACCTTCTTTTTATCTATAACCTTTGACCACAAGTCTTGCCTTATATTTATCAATAGTGCCAGCAGCTTTCATTTTCCTTTTAAAAATCCATTTTGATCCTAAAGGTTTGTTTTCAGGAGAAAGATCAACCAATTCTCATGTATGGTTATTCAAAATTGATTGAATCTCACTATTGATTGCCTCTTTCCAAAATATTGAATCAGAAGAAGACATTGCAGCTTTAAATGTTTGAGGCTTATTTTCAAGCAAGAATGTCACAAAATCTGGTCCAAAGGAAGTAGATATCCTTTGACGTTTGCTACGCCTTGGATCCTCTTCGGTTGGTTTAATTTCCTTTGGTTCTTCTCGCGGTTGTTTAGATCTTTCACTTGAGGACTCATATTTAGTTTTATACGGATAAATACTTTCAAAGAATTCAGCATTATCTGATTTAATTACCATATTAACATGAATTTTAGAATTGTTCGATTTGTGAACCAAAAATCGACAAGCTTTGTTGTTTGTAGCATAGCCAATAAAAACATAATCCACGGCCTTTGGTCCGATTTTTACCCTTTGGGGCAAAGGAACTTGGACCTTTGCTAAACACCCCCACACTTTGAAATATTTCAAGTTGGGTTTTCTTCCTTTTCATAGTTCATATGGAATAGTTTGTGTTTTGCTGTGGGGCACTCTATTGAGTATTCGATTAGCTGTAAGGATAGCTTCCCCCCATAAGTTTTGCGGTAAACTAGAACTTATTAATAAAGCATTCATCATTTCTTTTAATGTTCGATTTTTCCTTTCCGCAATTTTATTTGATTGTAGTGTGTAAGGGACAGTAGTTTGATGAATAATTTCATATTCTAAACATATCTCTTCAAAAGGAGATCCGTATTCTCCACCCCTGTCACTTCTAATCATTTTTATCCTTTTATTCAATTGATTTTCCACTTCGTTCTTGTATTGCTTAAATGCATTAATTGCTTCATCCTTACTATTAAGCAGATACACATAACAATATCGAGTGCAATCGTCAATAAAAGTTATAAAATACTTCTTCCCACCACGAGTTGGTGTAAACTTCATATCACAAATGTCTGTGTGAATCAATTCTAAGGGACTAGAATTTCTTTCAATAGATTTATAAGGATACTTAGCATACTTAAATTCAACACATACTTGACATTTTGATTTATTGCAATCAAAGTTAGGCAATATATTTAAGTTAATCAGTTTTTGCAAGATTTTATGATTGACATGTCCTAAACGTGAATGCCATAAATTATTTGACTCAAGTAAGTAAGAAGAAGCTTGAATTTTATTATCATCAACAACCATTACATTTAGTTTGAAAAGACCCTCAGTGAGGTAGCCTTTTACTAGATACATTTCATTCTTACTAACAACTACTTTGTCTGAAACTAGAACACACTTGAATCCATTCTTGATAAGAAGATCGGCGGACGACCAAATTCTTTCGCATTTCTGAAACATGATAAACTTTGTTCAGCGTCACTACCTTGCCGGATGTCATTTTCAGAAATACTCTTTCATATCCTTCAACCTTAGCAGTTGCAGAATTTCCCATATAGATCATCGCATCAGGTGCTGCAGAGGAATAAATAGAGAAGGATTCTCGGACTTCACACACATGCGAAGTAGCTCCCGAATCAAGCCACCATTCTTTGGGATTACCTACTAGGTTGTATTCTGATAACATTGCACATAGATCATCCATACCTTCTTTATTTTCCACCATATTGGCTTGTCCTTTTGTCTTGTCCTTTTTTGAAAGACGACAATCTGGAACTTTGTGGCCAACTTTTCCATAATTATAACAATTGCCCTTGAGCTTTTTCTTGTTCTGCTCCTGATTCTTTCCAAAAGGTTTCTTCCTTTTCTTATTCTTTGGAGCAGCATCTTCAATGATGTTCGCTCCCATAATTGTTGAATTTCCACGCGACTTCTTTTCTACTGTTTTGTTATCTTCCTCAATCTTGAGACGAATCACAAGATCTTCCAACTTCATTTCATTGCGCTTGTGCTTTAGATAATTTTTGAAATCTCTCCACGAAGGAGGCAACTTTTCTATCATCGCAACCACTTGAAATGCTTCATTAACTACCATACCTTCAGCAATAAGGTCAAGAAAAATAAGTTGTAGTTCTTGAACTTGGGTTCCAACAGTTCTGCTATCTATCATTTTATAGTCTAGAAACTTAGCAACCACAAATTTTTTCAAGCATGCGTTTTCCGTTTTGTACTTCTTCTCAAGTGCATCCCACAATTCTTTATAAGTTTTCACAATACTGTAGACATTGTACAAATCATCATCCAAAGCACTTAGGATGTAGCCCTTGCATAGAAAATCCGTCTGTGTCCATGCCTCAGTAATCATAAATTTTTCATTGGCCGGCATATCAGCAGCGGGCACAGGAGGGTCTTCGTTGGTGAACTTTTGCATACCAAGATTGGTAAGCCAAAAGAACAACCTTTGCTGCCATCCTTTGAAGTTGGCTCCAGAAAATTTTTCTAGTTTTTCTGCCGGTGGCACAAAAGTGTGGCTTGTTGCAGCAACAGTCGCAGAAGTAGTAGAAGTATCACTTGTCATTTTTTTTCACTGTCAAAATAGATAAACTGTCTTAATATTTCAGAATATCAGACCTTTTACAAAAACAACGATGAAGTTTTTATACTCTTCAAATCGTTGTACAAGTATGAACTTTAATATTCCAACGAAGTTTTTATACACTTCAAGTCAGAATATTTATTTCATACGGAGCAGAAAACCACACATGTTTTAGTCTCCAAAAACAGAATACAGTTTAATCAGAAAAATAAAAATAACAGTAATTTTTTTAAGATTGTTAGTAAATTGTATTGGAAAATATTAAACAATAACAATAACTTCTGAAAGTAATAAAAGACAGAATCTGTAATGAATCTAAAAATAATAACAATATGTGAAAAATTATTGTAAGAATAAAATCGAACCCACTGAATACACAGTGTGTCCTTAAGGAAATTATTCCCCTCAAAGTACCCGAGGTTTTGGAATCTTTCCTCCCAGGATAGAAGGATTTACTCACCAAAGTAGAGGTACTTCAAATTTTGGTGACTGCGAACCACTTGAAGGCTGTATATCACACGATTTTAGGAAGTGCAGAAAGAAGAAGAAGAAGATGTTATTTTTGAAATTTCGTATATAACATTCTGAGGATTAAGAGACATATATAGACTGTTTGCACCTTTTAAGAAAAGACATCTGTTGGGAAAAGATTTGCCTATTGAGAAAAGGTTTGCAACTTTTCGGACAAAGTTGCAACCTTTCAAAAATCTATTGGAAAAACGGAGGAAAATATTTTTAAATTAATCCGGAAAAGAAATGGGTCGCGGGTCACGGGTCAGGATTTTTTCACTTAATTAATTAAATAAATAAATAAATAATATTAATTAATTAAAATTTAAAGGAAATTTGGTCCAAAAAGATTATCAATCAATCATATCAATTGACCAAATCCAAATCCAAATCCAAATTCAAATCCGAAGCCAAAGTCATAGCCGAGCCGAGCGAGCGACGACGATGACGGCGTGAGGAGAGACCCTCTTCTTGACCCTTTAGCAACATAAAGGAGTGCTTCTACTTTTAAGTAGGAGACTTTTCCTTTCCACCACCTATGTGGGACCAAAGCTTATTTAATAAACCAAGAGAGAACATATCATTTTTTCCTCCACTTATTTTCCCCTCAATTTTCCATTCAAACTATCAATTAAACGCAATAAATGCAACATATGAAAAATGTTGATGACCTAAAGAAGAAGCACAAGCATGTTGGAACTAATATGAGGACTGAACATAGTTGTGGTAACAAGGAGAATACAAAGAGAAGAATGAAGTGGAACTAGAAGCTGTAACACCTCGAACTTTACCTTTAGAATCCGAATCATTCATCGTAATTATATAAGGTTGAACTAGGTAATGTCATACATGTACATATGTGTTAAGGTCCATTCCTAGGTATGGAAAGTGTATCGAAAGCAAGGTCATAAAGGACCTCTAGCACTAAGTCGAGTTCAAAGCCTTCCTACCGACTAAGCTTTTAGCATTAGTTCGTGCAAGGGTCAACTTTAAATGATCGTATCTCTCAGCATATAATGAGTTAGATGGCCCATAACATATCAAATTAAATATTTATGAGTCTTCTTTCCAACTCTACCAAGTTTGCATCAATCGAAGATTGGAGTAAAAATTTATAACCATTTTAGTTTTGTCAGATATTCTATTTTGGACATACATTTCGTTGGCGAAGAACAATTCTGAACCTACAAAACGCTGGTTGAGGAAAATTTAAGAGGTTGCCTGTTGAACATGTGTTTTACTAGAATTGAACAATGTTGGATAGGCGTTTCATCGGTTGAAACGCCAATTAGACGATGGAAAATCATTTAAGTCGATTTTAGTCCGATTGTTTCCACTTTTGATCATTGTTTCAAGTCCTAGAAGTGGTTTTCTCTCCTCCTCTCTCATCCTCCTCCATCAAGGTAAGTCTTTTTTCATGGAATTCAAGCTTTCAACTTAAATTCCTTCGTCTATTCATGAATTATTGATAGAAATCTTAATTCTTTCCATAAGATATTTAAGAAGAGAATTAAAATATCTCAAGAAAATGTTCATTGATCATTCTTCTTCAAGTTAGGATTCTTCATCAATATTTGTAGAATGTTTAAGGTATGTAAGGCTATTATAGTGAGAGATTAAGTTCTTCCACACGTTCTACATCTACGGTTTCAATTATTAAGATCATAGCAAGGATTTTTACCCCATGACTCAAAATTTTTGAATTTACTCTATATTCCTAGTGTTGAATTCTTGATTTCATTATAGAAAACTCATTAGCTCATCATTATTAATGATCTTTGACTATTGATTCATGCTTAATATACCATATGAATCCTTTATTTATTAAGAGTTATTCAAGACCTTGTCATATTGATTTCTTATGCATTGCTTTCAGGAATAAAGTAAATTCCAAATCTTAAAGTAGTATTTCACAAAGGGTTTCAAGAAAGCAGAAATTACTTAAAGTGCATTATTTTCAGAAAGAAAAACATAGTTAGTTTTAAAGAGAGCATACAGTAGTTTCGAGAAAGTGAAGTCAGTTTTTATAAAGCATAGTCTTTTAAAGTAAGTTCAGTACAGTTATAAAGAAACATTTTAGAGTATTAACTCAACACAGAGAGTATCAGTTTCTCCTAAAGTGGGACCTTTTTCCTAAAATGGGACATTATACAGTTCATGAGCATTATTGCATTGTTTTGGGAGTAGTATTGAATACTGAGTTGGATAAGGCTTAGATAATCCAAACCCCATAACTGCGCAGCCAGCGTAGGATAGGATCGTGTCGTTGATTCAGGAAACTCCTCATAAAGCCCCTGGTAAGGGCATATATATTAGATCCATTAGTAAGTTCATCATATACCCTTACAAAGTATTGGATGGTTCTGACAACGTAGGTAAGACGTTGTATAATCACAATGCTTATAGTGATGGTATACTATTTTAGCATTTGATATTATTGCATATATCGAAGTTGTAAAGTTTTAGTGTTTTCAATACATTTGCATGCTTTACTTTATAGTTATCCATTTTTTTAGTCTTTCCCTGAGTTGTTCTTCAGTTATGTATGTTCACTTAAACTAGTGTTTCATTAAGCTATTTTGCATACCGTACATTTCATGTACTGACACCATTTGACGTTGTATCTCTTAATGATGCAGATATAGCTACTCCGTATCAATAGCAGGTGCTTCGTTGAGATCCTATCCATCAGCTTTTGATGAGACCTCCTTACTTTCGGAGGGATCCAGTTCAATTATTTATTTCATTACTTAGTAGACATTCCAATTTATTATTCAGATAGCAATGAGTCTTGTCCCAACACCTATCATAGTTTAGTAGATGTTTCATAGATAAGTTAGCAAGTCAGTTAAGTTTTGATCTGCAGATGTTTTAAATATTATGATTATGATGATGATTCATACTTATATTTTAGACTTTCATAAAGCATGTTCGGAGGTCTTAATGTTTATCACTTTTAAAGCTTTCACATAAGTGTTTAGTCTTCTGTTCAGTAATAAGCCAAGACAAGAGTTCATTTTGGGGCAATAATAATTTTCGAGTGTCGGTCATGCCCAATATATAGGTTCGGAGCATGACAAAAATCCAATTTTTTTTAGGAATTTAACATATAGACTTGGTTACTTTTGGACGGAGTCTTAGTAAGTATTTCTTTTCCGTTGGGCTTTTTTTATTTTTAAGACTTGGGCTAATAGAATTTGTTGACTATTATCAGCTAATTTTTTATTGATTTTATCAATAAAATGGACCTTGAATCCATAAATTTAATTAAAATTATTATTAGGTTTACTTAATTGATGACCTATTTTTTATGATATTGAAAAGGACATATACAAGTGCAAAACCTTAATATCCATTCTAACAAGAATGACATTTTTTAAAATTTATAAATAATTTAATTTAAATTATTTTTTTACTTAATGATAATTTCTTATGGTCAAATAACAAATCTACTACAGACATAGAAATTTTATGAGACTCTATAAGACGTTTTTAGTTTCAGTTGGGATTCTACAAGGCGTCCTTAATTTCAGTTAGGGTTCTTGGAGGTAGCTCTTCCTTTAAATCTAGCTCATGCCAGAAAAGATATCTCAAAAATTTCATAAATTCATGAATATTCACAAAGATTAGATCAAGATGTGGTCGGACTCTCCACATCGCCGTTGTTCAATAAGTACACCACTAACGATCATCGAATCATAGAGAAAAAAATTAAGAAATAAATAGATTTGTACCCACATTATTTTGTCAATAAAATTATGGTTCTTCATATATATATATATATATATATATAAAGCATGAATACCCTTTAAAATATTGATTGAACTTTTTCTCCTTCATTAAAAGATTTTGTTTTAGACAGAATCGTCTTTTTACCATTTTCCTTCAATTATTATACCAGTATTTTAATGATATTAAATATTGACTCTAATAAATAAAAATTAAATGGAGAATATTTTCTTATTATGGTTAAATTCCTGCATAGAGAATTTTTTTCCAACTAAAATAGAATTGATCCAAAAAAAGGTAGTCAAAAAACTTTCAAAATAATAGACAAAAAATGTTAAATAGAACGTCCACAAAAAAGTCAAAAAAGGTCCACAGAAATAGGCAAAAAAAAAGTCCAAAAATCAAAAAATGTTATAAATTAACTAACTTGACAATTTTTAAAGGAAGAAAAGCAAGAGAATATAGAGAAAGTAGTAATATAGAGAGAGTAGTAGAAATTTTCTTCTATTTTTGTGTGTTTTTTACATTGCAAATGATGGCTTATTTATAGCCAAAAAAAGATAAAGTAAAATACCACTTAAATTAAACAAATATTTCAAGTGGACAATCCACACAAATATTTCAAATGGACAATCCACAAATATTTCAAGTGGACAATCCACAAATAAAGAAAAAAATTAAGAAATAAATAGATTTGTACCCACATTATTTTGTCAATAAAATTATGGTTCTTCATATATATATATATATATATATATAAAGCATGAATACCCTTTAAAATGTTGATTGGACTTTTTCTCCTTCATTAAAAGATTCTGTTTTAGATAGAATCGTCTTTTTACCATTTTCCTTCAATTATTATACTAGTATTTTAATGATATTAAATATTGACTCTAATAAATAAAAATTAAATGGAGAATATTTTCTTATTATGGTTAAATTCCTACATAGAGAATCTTTTTCCACCTAAAATAGAATTGATCCAAAAACAGATAGTCAAAAAACTTTCAAAATAATAGACAAAAAATGTTAAATAGAACGTCCACAAAAAAGTCAAAAAAGGTCCACAAAAATAGGCAAAAAAATAGTCAACAAATGTCCAAAAAAATCAAAAAAAATATAGCCAAAAGATAGGCAAAAATTTTCTACTAACACTTGAATTCGTAAGTTTATGGGACACTATTTTACCTACTTTACCTTTTATAAGAAAAAATCCGCAATTCTATTTCATGATGTCCTAATATTTTACACTTCTAAATCAACTTAAATATTATCTTATATATTTTTTTATGGGAAAGTTTCAGGCAAATCTTTTAAGCATAATTATTCTATATGGATATAGTTTTTCTAATTACTTATAATGACAAACATAAATTTGTCATTATACAAACGATGTAGCGAATTATGCACATGTTATAGCGAATTATACAAACGTTGTACCCACGAATTATTTGTATACCAAAATATACAAACACTGTGAATTATAAAAATATTATACACGAATTGTATAACGAAATATATAAATGCTATACAAAAATTGTGAATTGTATAACGAATTATACAAGCAACTATACAAAAACTGTGAATTGTATAGCGAATTATATAAACGTTATTGTATAGCAAATTATACAAATGTAGTATACGAATTGTATAGCGAAATCTACAAATGAATTTTAGCAAATCTTAGTAAAATATACCCACGAATGGTAATAAAATGAAACTATACCATATGGAGTAATAAACTAGTAATGTTTGCCATCTTGTGCAATTTTCTCATTTTTTATTTGAATGATGCAATTCATACAAAATACTAATAGACAAAATTGTCATTTTTTATTTTCCTCAAATCATTAATTAATTCTCTTAATTATATTTAAATTTAATGAGTCCTAAAATATATGATAAAAGAAAAATATAGTGCATAGACTATAATTACACCTTCTAAATATAGATTATAATCCGGAAAATAATCGTGAAGGAAATTTGAATCCGCCTTATATTCTAATTAAAAATAGTACATAGTGTTCTTAATCAAATTTGTTTCCTTTCTAAATCTGAAATTTTCATTGGAGTTAGAACTAAGTAAAAGGAGTTTTAAGGGTAGAAAAATTCCTTATGTGATATTTCCGAAAGAATAATAGTTTTTTTATATAATTAATGGTTAAATTTCTGGTAAAATAATAAAGATTCCTAAATCTAAAAGAAATTTTAAGTGCACGAATTTATATTTATGGAATTGATAATCTTGAAAATAAGGTAAAATATATCTTTTTGAAAAAAACTACACCATAAATATTAATAAAGCTCAATCAATTTTAAAAATACACTTAGAAATACTTCAAAAAAAATTGATCAAATATTAATTACTTCTCAAACATGTTTGTTAAAAAAAGTGCGGCGTCTGACCAAATTTTGGAAAAAAACAAATGTTTTTTCGGGGAGTAACAAAAGCTATTTTCACAAGTTAAAAAAGTAAATTTCCTCTAAAAAATTTTTTTTTCACTTTCCAAAATAAATTGATGTAAAAGTTTGACCAAACAATCTATTAGAAATATTTTTAAAAAGTTTGGTTAAATATTAATTGCTATACCATTTAAATAGATACTCCATCCGTCCACCTTTATTTATCCACTACATTAAAAATAAATGTTCAATAATACTTGTCCAATTTATGAAATCAAAAGATAATTTACACTTAATTTCTAATTTACCCTTATCATTAATTAATAGTCATTTGAATCATTTTTATTATATTTTTCAAGACATTATATTTATTATATTCAAAGGGTGATATGATAAAATTATTTTTCTATTTATAGTTTTTTAAAAATTGTGTAAAATTAATAATTGACAAGTAAAGATGGACGGAAAGAATATGTATAACATTTATTTTAGAGTTAATTTCTATTTCTTTAATAATTAAATTTTTATTATATATAATTTTATTAATTGACGTGAAAAACACTGGTATATATACACACAATGGGGTGTAACTTGTAAGTATGTATATTTTTCCATAATACGTGTCCTAGGAATATACTTATCCTATTTTTGGAAAAATCCACCATCCTACTTTGTCCGTTAATAGTAGGACAAACGCCATTTCCCGTAAAAACAGAACAACTTTCTACTAACGTCAAAGACAGACGTCTGTTAATTGCTCAACCTATAGGAGTTCGACAACACCAAACGGCGAAACTTTTGGACGCCGTTAAAACGCTTTTATTATTTGTCCCCCCATCCACTGTCTTCCCAACCGGTCAATTCCACAGGCTACAGCCGGTTCCAACGCTAGTTAAGATCTTAACCATGGTTGAATTGATGAAAGGCCCTTTCATCAATTCAGCTTTCTCTTTTTCTGCGTTTCCTCCACACTATCAATCCCCAAAATCCTTGAAGATATAAAGAGAAAAAGTTGTTGAATTCTTGCTATTTTTGGGTTTCTGAGTTTGTTTTTCAGTTTGCATGTTTGAATTGTTGAAGTAAATTTTGATAACGGACTTGTTAGTGCTCTTCATTTGAAGTTGATTTGTGTGAAGGAAGATTCCTGTTATTGTTCTATTTTGTTTTGTTGTGGAATGATTTGTACTGCAAGTGTTTGGAGGATGAGAGATCTGTGTTGAGTGTATGTGTTAAGGAAATGGCTACTTCTGAGAGTTGCCGGAATGATACCGCCGCCGGAAAAGGTAATTTTTCTGTAATTAAAGGGCTTACCATATGCAGCTGCTTTCCGGTTTGTTTGTGCCTAAAATTTGTTACCTAAAGGACATCAATTTCTGTAATTTGTTCCATAATTTGAATTTCTTATTCTCTTATATATATTTTCAAAATGTTTTGTGTTTGAAGTTGATGCTGAGAAAGCGTTGTACACGGAGCTATGGCGAGCATGTGCAGGTTCGCTTGTGACAGTGCCATGTGAAGGCGAGCTGGTGTTCTATTTCCCACAAGGTCATATTGAACAGGTTTGCATCTATATGACCTTTCTAAATTGAGAGTACGTGCTTAATTTCCTGAACCATAATTGTACCAATGAATCAACTAGGCTTTACTTGGACTAGTTAGAATCTTCTTTATCCATTTTGCTTCATTGATCATTCATACCGGTTTTAGATGATGTGTTTGAGGTTGGAGTGATTTGATGTGTTTGTATGCTAGGTTGAAGCATCAACAAATCAAGCTTCAGACCACCAGATGCCAGTATATAATCTTCCGTCTAAGATACTCTGTCGCGTGATTAACGTCCTGCTGAAGGTAAACTTTTTGTTGAATACAAAGTCTTGTTCTGTGTGAGAGTTGTTTGACCTAACTTTCCTTTAGTTTTTTCGTAATGAATGATAACCTATCAAGGATTCTGCAATATTGGTGTTTTTGTTTTGACTCGTGTGTGTTCACAGGCTGAACCAGATACTGATGAGGTGTATGCACAAGTGACTTTGTTGCCAGAACCAAATGTAAGTTTACAATGTTCCAACCAAGAATTTTTTGTTCTTTCTTTTTGAAATTCCTATTTCGTTTTGAGACTTCAAATATTTCTGATCTTTGAGTTGGACACAGGGGCGTATCTAGGGGGGGTTCCGTGGGTTCACGTGAACCCATGCTCCCTCCGTAGATCATATATAGTAGTGTTATATTTTTTAAAAAATATTTAAATATAGATGTGTGAGCCCACGTTCAAAGTATCATATAACGTGATGGTGATTTTGTTCACCTCTCTAGTTGAGGTTAGAAATTTAAATCTTACTAAATTTAAAGTTTAATAACACCTCTCCAAGTGGTTATTGGTAACACTTTTGGCGTTTCAGTTAATTTTTCTTTTGTTTTTTTTTGTTTTAATCTTTCAAAAGCTTTAAGTGTGTCACATTGAATATTACTAATATTTTTTAGCATTGTAATAGGTTCAGTGTTAAGAACCTAAAAGTCAAATAGATCAAATTTTTTATCTTAGATTCATCTAGTCCTAATAGTGCAGTGTCAAGAACCTAAAAGTTGAATGGATTAAATTTACATCTTACATCCATCTTTTCGTAATAGTGCACCCATACTCTCGAAATCCTGAATACACCTATGGTTGGACATCTAATTTAATGTGAACATCCTTGTAGCAAGATGAGAATGTGGTAACGAAGGAACCGATGCCCTCTCCACCACCACGATTCCATGTACACTCTTTTTGTAAGACATTAACAGCCTCTGATACCAGCACTCATGGAGGATTTTCCGTCTTGAGACGACATGCTGATGAATGCCTCCCGCCTCTGGTAAGAATTGTTTCTCAATGCAGTTATGGTGCCTGTATTTGGATAATGTAAGTAACTTATGGTGGTTAATTTTTGTAATAGGATATGTCTCGGCAGCCTCCAACACAGGAGTTGGTGGCCAAAGATTTGCATGCAAATGAGTGGCGCTTCAGGCACATATTCCGGGGTATGATGCTTAATGCATTCTTAATCACCTTGTGTTTTTAAATTTTGTGACATGTACCACCTCCCATTTCTTTTTGGGTTAATCTTTGCAGACCTAAACATGCACCATCACAACAGTGCTTTTTCATAAATCAAAGGCTAATTTAATTTTTATGCTCATATGTTCATTAAAATTTATTTGTTTATATATCATGCCAGTTACAAAGTTGGAATATTGTGAGTGAAGGCAATACAATGGAGGGATGTGAAGAGAATCCCTTGTGTTTTAGTGATAAACCAATTGCATGTCATATTGTTTAAGTGGTTTATATCAGTAACTCAAGGAAACAAAACTATGTTATGATCTCTCGACAGTGAGATAAAATCAGTGCGAGGAACAAACACATTGGATTTCTTGCTGGTGGAGGGGGACGATTAAAGAAAAATTGCTAGTGTGATTCAGAGACTAATCACAAAAATATTTTTGCTTGTGTGGTTAAGGGTGTTCTTTTGAACTTTTTGCCCCCTTATCGTAACTCTTTTTTGGTTGCATGGGGAATTTGTTTTGAGAGTGTTGAGCACTATTGCTTGATGTAAGGTGTGGTACTCCAATGCATTAGTTGGTTCTTCTTCCTATGTTTCCTGAGTTCTGTTTTCACGCTATCATCAGGCCAGCCTAGGAGGCACCTTCTTCAGAGTGGTTGGAGTGTCTTTGTAAGTTCTAAAAGGCTTGTTGCAGGGGATGCATTCATATTTCTTAGGTTAGCATTGACAGACCGTCTCTTTTTTCCATTCTTTTGTTTTTTCATTAAATTCTGAAATGTTGGTCACTCTATTAGAGGTGAGAACGGGGAGCTTCGTGTTGGAGTCCGACGTGCCATGAGACAGCAGGGTAATGCACCATCATCAGTGATATCCAGCCATAGCATGCATCTTGGTGTCCTTGCTACAGCTTGGCATGCCATTCAGACGAAAACACTGTTCACAGTATATTACAAACCAAGGTAAGTGATCCGATGAACCAGGGAAAAAATAATTTAAGCTTGTTCCGTAAATTGAGATCTATTTGATGAAAGGATTCGACTTTGTTACCTACTTATCGCTCTAGGATTTCCGTTCCTCACTGCTTTAGTATTATGTATCACAGGACAAGCCCTGCTGAGTTTATAGTTCCATATGATCAGTACATGGAGTCTCTGAAAACCAATTACTCCATCGGGATGAGGTTTAAAATGAGGTTTGAGGGTGAAGAAGCTCCAGAACAGAGGTACGTTAGCATCACTAGAAGGATCATTTTCCTTCTTTAGTATTACATGTGATTCTAGGTGTTTTAGTCTTTGATATTAATCAAGCATATTTGTGTGATGCGCTTTCAAATAAATTCATACTGTTTTGGTGATCCTTTACTTAAAACAAATTATTTTTCTCAGAACCCCTGATTTTGTTGTTTACTCCAAAATTTTATAGGTTTACTGGAACTATAGTTGGCATTGAAAATGCTGACCCCAAAAGGTGGCCCGAGTCCAAATGGAGATGCCTGAAGGTAGAATCCACTCACCTTTTTTCTGGTTGGTTATCTTTCTCCCGTATTTAACACTGAAGTATCATTCTTTCTCCCTTGATTTTAAGGTTCGATGGGATGAAACTTCTGCTATTCCTAGGCCAGACCGAGTTTCACCCTGGAAAGTAGAACCAGCTCTTAGCCCTCCTGCACTTAATCCACTTCCAATACCAAGGCAGAAAAGGCCTCGATCAAATGTTCTGCCCTCGTCTCCTGATTCTTCTGTTCTTACTAGGGAAGGTATATAACTCACCCTCATATTTGAATTCCATATCCTGCACGGCGTTTATATCTACGTTTCAAGCTGAGTGTTTGTTATGTACTTGTGGCACTTTCTTAAGGTTCATCCAAAGTAACTGTAGACCCTTCACAAGCCAGTGGATTTACAAGGGTCTTGCAAGGTCAAGAAATATCGACCTTGAGAGGCAATTTTGTAGAAAATAATGAGTCAGACTCTTCTGAGAAGCCAACTGCATGGCCACCATTACTGGATGACGAGAAGGCTGATGTTCATTCTGCATCAAGGAGATGTCTATCAGATAAATGGCTTCCTTTAGGGAGGCCTGAATCATCTTTTACAGATCTTTTATCAGGTTTTGGGGGGCAAGCAAGTTCCTCCCACGGGTTCCATTTACCCACTGGGGGCCAAACAGCACCTGCTAGCATGGTTAAGCGACAAGCACTGGACAAGGAAAATGATTTCAGCTTATTGGGAAAACAATGGTCACTAGTGTCTTCTGGTGTCTCACTTAATCTGATGGATTCAGGATTGAAGGGTGCGGATACTCTTTATCAAATGCGAGGAACATCCAAATGCAATGGTTTTAACGAGTATCCAACCCTCCTTGGCCATAGAATTGACAATCAGCAGGGAAATTGGTTAATGCCCCAGTCCATGTTGCCTTATATTCAGATGTCCACTCATTCTGGAGATATTATGCCTAAACCCATGGCTTCACTACAACCTGAAGCCGTGAAACCCAAAGAAGGGAGCTGCAAACTATTTGGCATTCCCCTTGTAAGTAAATGTGCCTCCATAGATCCTGTCATGTTGCGGAAAAATTCTCCGATTGACTCAGCAAGTAACATGCATTTTGGTATACATCCACATCAATTCCCTATAACTGAATCTGATCAAAGGTCTGAGCAATCAAGGGGATCAAAGCTACTAGATGATGGGATCACAGTTAATGATCAGGAAGAACAATTCCAAACCTCTCATCCTGGTACTCGAGATAGAGAGGGCAAAGGCCTTGTTAATTCAACAAGGAGTTGCACCAAGGTTTGCACCTAGTCTTTTGGCTTAAGTTTTGCTTATGACATTTTGTGAAACTTCAATAATTTGGGTTATTTTGAGTTAAGGTTCATAAACAGGGTACGGCCCTTGGAAGGTCTGTGGACCTTGCAAAGTTCAACCACTATGAAGAATTCATAGCTGAACTGGATCACCTTTTTGATTTTAATGGTGAGCTCAAGGCTCAGAACAAGAACTGGCTGGTTGTATATACTGATGATGAGGGTGACATGATGCTTGTTGGAGATGATCCGTGGCAGTAAGTGCTTTCCTCATTCTTTGTGATGCGTAAAAGGATGGAAGATGATTATCTTTGCAGTACATCCTAAGTTTTGCAGTTATCTGGATTCTTATGCTGCTTTGTTACCTGTTGGTCTTTGTGAAACAGAGAATTTTGTGGTATGGTTCGCAAGATTTTTATCTACACGAAAGAAGAGGTGCAGCGGATGAACCCTGGGACTCTCAATTCAAAAGGCGAAGACAATTCTTCTGTTGCAGAAGGCTCTGAGGCTAAAGAAGTGAAGAATCTACAGCTTCCTTCTGATTCCAGTCCTGAAGATTCTTAGAGGTGGTCCTCCTTAATTGAGGTATTGAAAAGTAAAATGCTAAAGCAAAATATTTTAAAAAAATTGGCTGTTGGCTCTTTTTATCTGCTTCCTTATTATTACTACTCCCTCCGTCCAATTTATGTGAAAGGTGTTTGACTAGGCATGGCGTTTAAGAATGAAAGGAAGGCGTTTAAGAATGAAAGGAAGGCTTTTAAAACTTGTGGTCTAAAATAAACCATTAGGTGTTTTTGTGAATCATGTCATTAGGGGTAAAATGGGAAGTTTGAAGATAAATTGTTCCTACTAAATATAGAAAGGTGTCATTCTTTTTGGGATTGACTAAAAAAGAAGATTGTCACATAAATTGGGACAGGGATGTGGGGTGACAGTTGCCCTGCTGCTGTTTTTTAGTTAGTTGACAACTTTAATCTAATTTGACAGGTTTATAAAAATCTGCGGAAAAGACTACATCCACCCAGCTGTAGCTTTTTTGGGGATTTTGGAAGGTGGTAACCCATCAAGTCCCTTTTACCACCCATCAAGTCCCTTTCAGCTTCCGGATGGCTGGTCTCTCCACATTGATGCAGCTTCTGTATTCTCAGTTTCGGCCCCTTTTTGGAGCCAAGTTGTGGTGACTTATCTATACACAAAATACTTGAATTATCAGCCTGGTCATAATCTTGCTTTCGCTTATTTCCATATGTACATACCCAGTTTTAGCAATTTCTTTGGCAGCTCTAGATGTAAATAAGAAGTTGATACAACAGCATACCTTGTCTACTCTGTTAATTTATGTATCACTTGTAGCCAACTGCTTTGAGTACCCTACATATATCAGGCTATCAGCGGTTGTGGTCATCCGGGTGAACATGTATTGATAGTCATGCAAATTTTGGTCTTAAGAGTTGAAAAGATGTTGATATTTGGCTATTTCAAACAATTCTTATTGATCAAGTTACTCATTCGTCCCTTTTGATTAACCGTGGTTGACGCCCAAATATGGCCAACTCCTCCTGCAAACATCGGGCAGTTATAGTAGACATTGTCTATGTTTTAGAACTGGAGCAAATTCCCCAAAGCTTGATGACACCATGGTGCGTCAATTTGGTGCCATTGTTACCAGAGTACCGGAGGTCAAGAGCTTGTCCTGGCAACACAGAATTGGCTCAGTTGTTGATCGACAAGCGTGTAGAACACAGCTTATTAATGTGGGGTATTTGGAGGCCGTGGTGACAGTTAACTGGATTGGTACATGTAATGTCGAGAAATCTCGTGTCCAGCCACTGTTCCTTCAGAATATCATATTGCAGACGGCAAATATATGTTGCTGTTGCTGAATATAGGTATGGTTAAGTTATCTTCATGCTATTAAACAAGCATATAGTTCATGTATCTTGTGTGAGTCACCCACATCAAAGTCCCATGGAATCATGAACCAGGCTCCAGCCGCCGTTCTTTTAGTATAAGACGGGATCCCTTGTAGACATCTCTGACAACAAATAGATGTTGCCGGATTCCTTGTTTATAAGAAAAGATGTCACTAAATTACCTTTTTATAAATCATTTCTGCCGTGAAAAAAGCATCATAGTGCTGAATGTGCTATGGTTCACCTTTCCAGAATGATTCTAGGACAATGTTTAATAACTTCCATATGGGGCTTCTGTTTGCTGCTACTTGTCCAACTTATTTTAAGCAGCAGCACCCATATCATTTAAAGCTTTACTTTTGTTAATATTTTGTATGGCTTCTTTAATGAATGAACCAAATTACTCCATCCACACTTCTCCAGCCTCCGCCTCACCTCCCTCATTGTATGAACTCGACTAAAATTGATCTCTTATTATGAATTTATTGATATTTTGCGAAATGTGTTCCTTGTTCCAAAGGAGAGACACCTAAGAAGTAGTTGTTGCTTACGCACTGATTAATTTCGAATAAAGATTAGGCTGAACAAGTTAACCAATTCAGAAATTGCAAAGCAATTCAACAGCATATAGTGTGTTTCGAAGAGGAAAAGAAAGGTGTAGTAGACTCACAAACGTACAACCTATGATGATGATGCAACGTTCCATGACAGTGCTCAACAGGCCTAAACTAACCATCGACATGAATGTACAACATCCAATATAAATTGGCATCCCATTTCCATTAAGATTCAGTCACATCTAATTATTAACATGTGGTTTATAGATCTAAACACTAAATAAATTAAGACTGTTTGTTTTCAATAACTGAATTAGCATATGAAATTAAACATTATATTAATAAAATATTATAAAAAATTTATTTCAACAAAAAAAATTATCTTTTAATAAAATAATATTTTAAATGTTAAAATTTGATTAAAAAATTAAATTATATAATATGCAGTTAAAAATTATTGTAACTTGAATATTTTTAAATAGTGGATACAAAAGAGACACCGAAACAGGGATAGGTACAACTTGGACTCTAACCATGAACTCCAGTAGAACCTTCAAAAAGTTTTGTACACAAAGCTGGGAAGGGTAGAAGTCTTTAATGTTTTGTTTTTGTATGAGCCTATATTCAAATATAAGAGATCATATTTTTAATAGGAACATAAAACCTTTTTTATAGAAAAATAAAGAAAAAATGTATCAACTAATACTGACATTTATGTACTCATCCTACTCACTATTAGACATCAGAATAGTATTGCTTACTGCACCATAAATATTGCCAGTCTTTTTAGTTTCTGGCTACCAAGCTGGATATTTTTCTTTTAGATAATCATAACGATTCTTCATCTGTCCAGATGTATTTTAACCTTATTCCATGAGTCTGACTCCAATTTAATTTCAAGTCTCCCGTTTAAACATATTTCTTGAATACAATTTTCTAAAAAAGTCTTATCTATCTCCAAATTTTTCAAAATCACTCTTGAATTTTCACTAGATTGTTCCATAGTTGAAATATAAAATATAATAAATATAACATATGAACAGATGCAAAAAAAAACTAAACAAAGACAATCAAGATGATTAAAAAGATCAAAAATGTTTGAGAGTTTGAAGATCAAAGAGTCTCAATAAAATTAGTGGCCTAAGACTAAATTTTAATAAGAAACCTCAAATATGTTTATATACTTCAACAATAATAATATATCTAGTGTAATCTCACAGATGATTTGATCATACAAAGTCTCAATAAAATTAGTGGCCTAAAATAATTTTTTAATAAAACACCTTAAGTATGCATATAATTCAACAACGATAATATATCTAATATAATCTCACAAGTGAATTTGATGATCAAAGAGTTTCAATAAAATTAATGTCCTAAGATCAAATTTTAATTAAAAAATCTCAAATATGTATACATAGTTATTGTTCCACCACCAATTTGTCTGAGAGAAAGCTTTACCTTGTTGTTTTTACTTGCCTCGAGGGTTCTTGACAGACATCAATTCACCAAAAATGTTATTGCAGCAAGAGTTCTTGACAAACATCAATACACCCCATAAAAATTGTTAATATTAAAAAAATACTCGTAAAGATTATGAAAACTTATCAGTTCAAGAGGAAAAAATTGGTGTTTGATTGAGAAAAGAGAGGAAGAAAGTTTGTAGCAGTGAAAGCAAAGTCATACAAAGAGAGAGTGAAAGAGGCGAGACGCTACCTTGTTATTTTTTTATAGTGTATTTAATAAGTCTGAATGTTGTTAAGACTCTCATATAGATCTGATTCGTTCAGATCTTATCAGATCCATTAAGAGTTTTTTTTTAAAAAAAAATTAACTTAATGGGTTGAATCTGAACAGTTCAGATTCAAACCTAAAAAACAAATGCACTTAATGGGCTGAATCTAAATGATTAGAATTTAGACATCCATTAAGTGTAAACAAATGAGACCTAAGTAACAATAAAGACATTTTTGGACCAAATTATTGAATACAAGGGTATTTATGGACCAAACTCCAAATTATTCAAGACAAGGGCATTTATGAACCAAACTATCAACTGAGGGCATTTTTTTTATTCCACGTAGTTTAAGGGAATTTTGACCCTTTTCCGTAAAATATAAAAGTTTGGAGTAATTTTTAAAAATTTCCAAATATTAGAACTTGACCCAAATACTAGTTTTTTGTAGAACTTAGGAACTTGGGATGTTTGCCAAGTAATAACAAATTATATGGCAAAACACTAGTTTTCAAGTTTTTCCAAAAATATTTGGGGTCAAACGACACCTTAGTATTTAGAAAATTTTAAATGTTTAAAAATTATCCAAACTTTTATATTTTATAAAAAACACTCATCATTTATTTATTCCAACTAATATTTATATACCTCCTCCGAAAAAGTTTGAATTATAATTTGAGTGTCAAGATTGAGAGAAATAAATAATTTATTTTTAATTGATTATAATGTCAACTGAATCAATGACAAGTTTGAATATGTGATTAATGTATTGCTCTTGCCCATATTGTTATTTTGTTATTGTTGATTGTAATCAATTATGTTATAAGGTTATTTTTTAACTGAACATGTTCATTATAAAATGATAATACAAACTTATCGGCATTTTTAATTGGTTTTAGAACTTATGGGTATAAATCATATTTTTTGAAATTGTCAAATATTCTTGAAAAAATTTGTAGTTAAACGCATGATTAAACTTCACAAAAAATAATTTGTCAAGAATATTTGAGAATTTGGAACCAAACGCTAGCTTAGACTTTCTTTCATTTGTTTCCTTTTTGTGTTTATCTTTTATTTGGGCTGGGTCACTTTTGGATCTGGCCATGTATATAAATTCATCGATTTTATTAAGGGAAACTTACATATGCTATATTAATAAAAATATTTACCATCTACGTCAATAACGTTTTCTTTTTTTACCGAATATTTATAATACAATTTTAATACATATTACATAGAACAATTTATAAAACACATATAGTACAATTGTTATTGATAGATAATACATTTATCACGCACTTCAATATACTTATAATACATTGTGTCAAGTCCTTATCAAACAAGTATAATATATTTTAAAATATTTATAATACATCTATATTGCATGCATAATTCACTTTTAATACATAGTGCAGATTTATTAAAATATTGTTATGTATAGCTATAAATGTCTTTTTTTTAGTTGTGCTATTGCCTTTCGATTATCTCATTATTTTGCTATCATATTGTTCTTGTTTTGTAAAATTTGCATCACATTTCGCTTTAGCCATTATGCTATATATATTGATTTTCTCTCTTATTTGGGACAGATACTTTTGAGCCGAGTGTCTTTCGAAAATAACCTCTCCATCTCAATGAGAATTTGGGTATATCCTACCCTCCCTAAACCCCACTTGTGCGATTTTACTGAGTATATTACTGTTGTATGTATTGCAATAAATGATAATAAAGAAAATCATCGCTAAAATTAATAATTATTTATTAAAAAGTACTCATCCAAGTAATTTTTTCATTTATTAATAAAAGGCTCTAAGCCCACTGTGATTTTTTTTAAAAAAAATAATTAATAGCTCCTATTACTCAAAATTTTGAAACTTTTCTTGCACTTGTATTAAAGCATTCGTTATGTAAATTTATCACCTTATTTAATTATACCTATTAATCTCAATAAATTCAATTGATGCTGATATATAACAGAGGCTTCTGAACACATAGACACTTGTCCAAAATGAGCCGGAAGTGTCTTTACTGGCAATTTTAAGGGGCTATTGACGTATTTAGCCTACATATCATTATTATATGATATATAGCAAGATATAGAAAGTACATTTATTATATAAAATATTACTGAAATCATCATTACATCACCCCCCTAAACTATTATGAGCTGAGACAAACAATGATAAAAAAGGTAAAGGTAGAAAACGACATAGGACCAAGAGATATGAGGACAACGTTAACTGTCGCCTACAATAAACTAGACATGTTTTTGATAAGGAGTGTCTTGTTAATACAACACTTTCTAGTAACGGACTACATTCTTAATCCAGTATCTCCAATCCGGTATATTTCTGTAAAATCATAAAAGCTCAACATAGAAAGGCTGCCTTCTCGACGTGGCCCCAGAGATGACTCAAAAGTTACTTCATAAGCCCTACAGGTTAGTGGTCAACATAAATGAACTGTACGACCACAGACAGACTGTTGAGCTAAAACGTGATCACCTCATCTACACAGGGATAGGCTCAGGAGCTGGATCTGAGGGAGTACCACTACTGCCATTGAGGACAGTCACATTGCCATCTGAATCAACGTCCACAATAACTGAATCACCTTCTTTAATCTCACCTGCAAGCATTTTCTCAGCCATGCTGTCCTCTAACAGTCTCATAATAGCTCTTCTCAGAGGCCGTGCTCCATAGCTAGGGTTGTATCCCTCGTCAACCACCCTGTCTCTAAACCTCTCTGTCACTTGAAGTTCTATTTCCTTAACTTTCAACCTCTCAAATACCTCCTTAAGCATGATATCAGCTATCTCCTTAACCTCTAACTTAGTGAGCTGGCGGAATACAATCATCTCATCCAATCTGTTCAAAAACTCTGGCCTGAAGTACTGCTTCAATTCTTCAGTCACTAAGCTCTTGATACGATTGTAACTGCTATCCTTCTCATCGAAATCGAGATCAAAACCTATACGACGGCCACCTTTCTCAATCACACTACTTCCAACATTTGATGTCATGATGAGAAGTGTGTTCTTGAAATCTACAGTTCTACCCTTGCTGTCTGTCAACCTTCCATCTTCAAGAATTTGAAGCATCATGTTGAATACATCGGGATGTGCCTTCTCAATTTCATCAAAGAGCACAACCGTATAAGGTCGACGCCTAACAGCTTCAGTCAATTGACCACCCTCTGTGTAACCAACATAACCAGGGGGCGATCCAATGAGCTTAGAGACCGTGTGTCTCTCCATGAACTCACTCATATCAAGCCGGATCATTGCTTCTTCAGAACCAAAGTAATATGCAGCCAGGGCCTTTGCCAGTTCTGATTTCCCAACACCAGTGGGACCAGAAAAGATGAAACTAGCAATAGGCCGGTTGGGATTCTTGAGCCCAACTCGCGCACGTCGAATAGCGCGACTAATGGCTTTGACAGCTTCATCCTGGCCAATGATTCTAGTGTGGAGTGTTTCTTCCATTTTTAGGAGGCGATCAGATTCGTCAGTGGAGACCTTCTCAACAGGGATACCAGTCCAAGAAGATACAATGTGCTGAATATCTGCTTCTGTCACAAGAGGACCTGTATCTCCAGACTCACTTTCAGCCTTGCTCATCTCTTTGTTTTTGTCTATGAGGGCTGTGATCTGTGCCTTAAGATCCATTTCTCTATCACGTAATTCCCCAGCCTGTACATTAATCCAAAACCATCTCATTAGGAAATTCTATAATTACAATACTTGATAAGAAAAATAGTTCAACACTGAAACAGCCATTTTTAAGGGGTTCTTTAGATGTACATAACAAATTCAGTACCTTTTCGAAATCTTGACCGCGGACAGCTTCATTCTTCTCCTTTGTAATCTGACGAAGCTCTTTCTCGAGCTCTTTTGCTTCCTCGGGGAGCTGTAGAGCAACAACAGAGCATTGTCACTCAACAAATAGTAGGGGAATGACAGATTAAAAGAGAGACTAAGGGAGAATTTCATGCCTGAGCATGGCGAAGTCGAACACGAGAACCAGCTTCATCAATCAAATCAATTGCTTTATCAGGCAGAAATCGGTCACTGAAATGTGAAGTCACAAGTGAAAAGATGTATCACGTTGCAGAATCAGGAAAAAGATAAACCTTTACACTAAAATCAATATCATGGAATCTAGGATAATTGTTTCTGGAAATAAGCATACAACCTAATTAGATGCTGATAAACAAAAATAAACCAACTTCTATTATCACATTTTACTATCATAAAATAAGTTGAACTTCACGTGTACAGTCTGTTAAGGCAAACATATTTCTTCAAGGTACCAATACATCAACAATTCAAGGCGAGAAAAGAGTAAAAAGGTATAAGGAGACATAGGAAAATGGTATAGATTAGATACCTGATGTATTGGTATGAGAGCTGAGCAGCAGCCACTAAGGCCTCATCAGTGTAACGAAGTTTGTGATGAATCTCATACCTCTCACGAAGACCTTTCAGAATCTGTATAGTTTCATCAACAGTAGGTTCAGGGACCTTAACTGGCTGGAATCTCCTCTCCAGTGCAGGATCTTTCTCAATATGCTTTCTGTATTCATCCAGTGTCGTAGCTCCGATACACTGACAAGCAGCCATGTAAATACTATTGCGTTATATGTAGAAGTTTTTTCTCCTGCTTATCTGACATACTGAGTAGTAATTTTTAACCTTCTTATGGGGCGGTAAAATGCATGTTAAAACAATGATATATCTTCTAGAACATTACATTTGACTGAAACATTCATAGTTCTCATTTTTAATTTCTAGAAAGAACAGAAAGGGAAGAACAAGGCAAGGAGGATAACTTACCTGTAGTTCACCTCGAGCTAGGGCAGGTTTCAAGATGTTTGCAGCATCGATGGCCCCCTCTGCTGCTCCAGCTCCAATCAATGTGTGCACTTCATCGATAAATAGTATTATTTCATCACTCTGTTTGATTTCCTCCATCAGCTTTTTTAGCCTTTCCTCAAACTCTCCACGGTATTTTGTCCCAGCAACAAGCAATCCCATATCAAGAGTTATCACCTAATTATCACCAAAAAGCAACTCTTAGGGACAAGAAGAAAAGTAGATACATCATTGCACGAAACATGCAACAAAGTTTCAGATGGATGAGATTCACAAAAATAGGAATGGACCTTTCTTACTTGAGCTCACTTTATTTTGATAGTTTGAGCTAAGAATTAAGTTCAACAAGGGATACTAAATCGTTTTTGTTTTTGTTCAATTAGTTATAAGCATAGATCCACAAATCAATCTACTAAAAAGAAATATGTCAAAAGAACAAGTAGCATGAAAGAGTATATATATATACATATATATTTCAAGAGAACATGAAGACAATATTTTTGGCATATTTCAATTTAGTGGAGACAGAATGCACATTCATTTGAACCTAATCCTTGTGAATCAAAAAGACCACTAGACTGGACCTGCATGACCCTGCTCAGCTTCTGGATTCACCATATAATACGACAAATGGGGGAAAGGACACAGGGAAAACATCACATTCTGCAAGTGATCACACATGACATACCTTCTTCCCCTCAATTGTTTCAGGGACATCACCATTTGCAATTCTTTGTGCCAAACCCTCGGCAATAGCTGTTTTGCCAACACCTGGTTCTCCAATAAGACAAGGGTTGTTCTTAGTCCGCCGACCCAAGATTTGAGTGACCCGTTCAATTTGCGGCTGTCTTCCAACAACGGGGTCCAATTTCCCCTAGAAACCAAAAATGGCCAACTAAATTATTGATAACTGTCCACATATCATAACAAATATAATTTTTTAAATTACCTCTTCTGCTAATTTTGTCAAATTTGTTCCGTACTCCTCTAGTGTAGGCATTTTTTGGCCAGAAGTTCCACCTCCAACACTAGCACCAACAGCCTCATTACTCTCACCAACCATTCGGATCACCTATTATTACAAGGAGAAGAAAATCAATAAGCTCTGGTTATGATGAAGCCAAACAATTCAACTTCCCACAAAAGCACAATATTAAACTACCCAGAGGAAGCATGTGAGATCTACTACTTGCCTGAGTGCGGATGTTGCTGGGGTCAGCACCCAAATTTTCAAGGACACGGGCAGCCACACCTTCACCTTCACGTAGCAATCCAAGTAGCAAGTGCTCCGAACCAATATAGTTATGCCCTGAATCAACCAGTTCATAAATCGAATAAATATTTCGACAAATAATTGTGCTGGTGCATGCAGAAGACCAAAAAGGCAAGCAAAAGAGAAAGAAAATCATGACATTTTAACAACTCCAATTTGGTACTGAAAAGAAAAACAAAGGTGTCAATGAAGCAACATGAGAATAAGACTAGACCGGAGAACCACTTTTATGGCATGTCCAAAAGGTAATCCAACAAATATAGACAATTAAATAAGGATACCTAGCTGGCGGGCTTCCTCCAGAGAGAGTTCCAGAACACGCTTGGCACGAGGCGTAAAAGGGATCTCGACAGCAACAAATCCACTACCCCTTCCAATAATCTTCTCCACTTCCACACGAGCATCTTTCAAATTGATCCCCATCGATTTAAGAACCTTGGCAGCAATACCAGTTCCCTCACCAATAAGACCCAACAAAATCTGCTCAGTACCAACAAAATTGTGACCAAGTCGTCTGGCCTCTTCTTGTGCAAGCATAATGACTTTTATCGCCTTCTCTGTGAAGCGCTCAAACATTGCTTTTGGTACAAATCGGCAACCTCGTGGTCGTCTGACAGAAGTTGCAGCAGCTACCTTGGATTGGAGAGTTTGTCCAGATCTAACTAGTGTATCTATTGCATTGCATCCTCGCAATCCTGTAAAATCCCTCAGCCTTAGCGAAGATGATTGTGCATTGCATAGCATTGTAACAGTTCTTTTTGTTTTCCCAGATCGATTGAATTTGGTCGTCCTTTCACCAGCAACTGACGATGGGATGCTAGTTGACTGAACTAGAGCTCTAGCCATGATGAACCTGCCCAGGATAAGGAAATATTCAGAAAAGCTCTCCTCTGATAATAAAAATACCAAATCTTCCAGATGACAAACCACAACAGTATATGATATCAGTGACACATCAATCAGCAGACATATCAACAAATTATCAAATTCAAAAAATGATAACAAGTGAAGGTTCATATTTTCCAATCCAGAGGAAGCTAAAAAAATTGGGGCACAGTGCAGTAGCAGAAAGCTAACTGAAACAGAGAGTTTCCCAGAAGTAGAGAAAGAGTATCCATACTCGACAGGAGTTGAACATGATTCAATGTCATATAAACCAAATTTAGTCTAGCCTCCAAGTCATAAGAACTGAAACACTACGCTACTGCTGGGTAGTAAGTGCGCAATCCAGGATTGAGTAGCCAAGGCTTCATGAATAGATTGAACAAATAGGACAAATATGTGGGGTTTGCAAACTAAATACATGGTTATAATCGGTTAGCATTGTGTACCATTATCCGCATTTTTCTCTTCCTTAAACTCCCCTAATAGTTTGTTGCAACACATTAGAATGGGAGGTTTTTCGGTCCTTTATTACAAAAATTAAACTCAAACACCATTTGTACAGAGGATTCCACCCTGTTCCGCTTTCACCACTCTGCTACGAAGATCTTTGGAATGATTAAAAGAACCTCGGCAATTTTGATCAGATTATTCAAATTTCCAGCTCTTAGTAAACCCTAGAGAACCCGCTTAAAGGTCCATAAAACTGATCATCCAATACAATTCGACTAATCAGTTTCAGTACAAAATCCTAACAACATAAACAAGAGTACAGGCCAAAAAAGGAAGAAGAGTACAGAACAAGGAGGATATGAAGTAGCAAATTTCAGGAGCCACATTCCAAGGAAACGAGTCAAACATGCAACATCGTTCGTATGAAAATGAAGGAGAAGTTGGGTGGGGTAGGGGGGGGGGGGTTGATATTGAGCAAGGTGAATTTACTGCTGAAAAATGACAGTGGTAACAGTTGAATTTGTAAGAGACAGTATTAGGAGTAGATGAGAAGTGAAAGGACAAAACTTGGACTACAAAAGGTAGGTGCAAGCCTTCTCTTTTGGTTTAGTTAAACTCCATGTGGATGTAACTGAAGTTTATTCAAGTTGTTCAATATTGCTGCATTATAATAAATTGCCAACAAACAATGTTAGGGAAACAAATATGGGGAATTGGGATAAATGCAGATTAAGGAGAAGACAATTTGGGGATTTGCATGAAATGCAGAGAAGAGAGAAGAAATTGGGGAATTTGGTTGAAAGACAGATGTTCATTGATATTTAAGGGACACTTCCCACATACAAGATATATATGGTGCAGGAATATTTATGATTCTCTAGAAAATGTACCCAATCAACAACAACAAAAGTAATCTGAACCAAAATGAAATGACATTCCCATGATCAGGATATCAGAACCAATTGGAAGGGATCTTTGGCTCAAGAAAAGAAAAGGTTTTGACCAAAGGACAAGTGAAACATCCATTCCCTCAAGATAGCCCCAGTCACACGGGGTGATCCTAAATACCAACTAAGTTAGATATTTTCAGTATTTAGTTAAGGGGTGAGTCCGTGAGTTAAAATCCATACCAAGTAACCCACACCCATTTGAAGTGCTCAAAAGAGTTTTGAAAGGTCGAGCTACTTCATATACCTATGAAGCTAGGGAATCTACAAGCAAACCAAGAATCCCACCATAAGTACTACAACATCTAAACCTCAATCCCAAGCTAGTTTTGGTTGCCAATACAAATCCTCACTATCCATTTCCCTCCAGTTTAGACCCATCTCCTTCCAATACTCAAAAGATGTTCAAGCAAAGATCTTACACGTTGAAACAAAGTCCACTTAGTATAAGCAGAAGGCACGTCTACCACTCAACTATGCTTCGGTCCCAAATTAATTTTGGATAGAGCCTACAAGAATCCTATATATTAGTCCCACTATGTTTGGGCTCAATTCATTCTAATACTAGTCAATAATTTGGTCTTGATAAAGAAAATTGTCTTGTAAGACACAAATAAGATTTTGCAAATTCTCAAATCTTACCTTATCCATAAAGTTTGATTTACAAAGAGAAATCGATTTTATAGAAATTAGCAAAGGAACAAGCAGAAAAAAGAAAACAACTAAAAGAAACAGCTCAAAGCAACTCCACTAACAAAAACGCAACATACCCACCCAGTGAAAGTGAAATCCCACAAGTGGCTCAAAGACAAAACAAAGAAATTAGCTAAAAAGCTGCAAACTTTACCACTCAATTAGAAGATTATCTTATACTTTGCGTATGTAGTCACCAATAATTTCAATCAAAAAGGGGTATAATTTCAAACAATAAAGAGAGACCCAAATATGAAAACTATAAGATGTCAATAAATCACCCATATAAACGTATAATAAAAGATAAGGTAAAAAGAAACACAACCTGTAGTCCCAGAAGAAGAATCTGGGAGATTGAAGAATATAGACGGAAAGGGGGAAGATGGAGGAAAATGGGATTAGGGTGACTGAATTGGAGGAGAAGAGAGTAGAGGCGTGGGTATATATTATTATTTTTAATTTAGAAGATAATACATGTGGATGATAAATAAGTAAGCGTTATCTACCCCTTCTGATATTATTATTATACAAAGAGTATTTTGCATTTCTCTTTTCACAAGTTACTACTCCATACACCCTAAAATATCTCTTTCCTACACCCAAAATATTATATCTTAAAACATGCCGTATATTATTTTTATTATTGAAAATCATCTTATTTGAGGAAAATATTTCTACCAAAAAAAAGTGAAACTAGCAAAGTGTGCGTGCTTTGCGAGTAATAGTAAATATATATAAAAAGAACAAATTATAATGTATATTTTATATTATTAAATACAAAAATTAAAAAGAATAACTTAATATGTTTAAGATAAAAAAGTATACTTATAGAGTAAGATGATAATTCACCATAATACCAATAATTGATGAACAAAATTTAGTCATTAATATCAAAAGTCAAAATTGTGAAATTTCCATTTTTTCTTGTTGAGAAGTTGGTTGGTTCTGATAGATACATGACATATTTATATATAATGGTTCTTGTTTGTGATTCGCATTTCGTCAGGGTCATGATTCTGACATGCTGTGAGTGGCATTAACAGTGATCCTTCGGTGAAAAAACTATTTACTAACCCAAACAAACCCAACAACAACACTCTAAGTACCAAAATCATGCATTTAGACAAGTGAAAACAGTTTAAAACAATTAAAAATATTAAATTTTCATAAACTCAATCAAGATTTAATAAAACACTGCGAAAATAAACTTCCTAGAACCTGAAAGTCATTGTACCAAAACTCTATCAAAATCTAGCGTAAGGGGGTTGGAACCCCAGCAAAAAAAATAATAAACTAATGTCTGAATGTTTGTGTCCGGAGAGATGGATAAAAAGACTAAGAGGTATCCATGGCAGCTTGACCAAATAACTTACCCTTGGATTCGAGTAGTAAAAGTCTCACAGTTAAGGTATCTCGGCATACATCTGAATATACGTTTTACTTAACAAAAATAAAACAAATGCAGAATCAGTATACAAATACAGTGTACTAGTAGGATCATACGGGTAGTTCTAGATATATGAAATATGAACACAAAATCACGATATAGTAAAACAGATAATATACAATTACATCACAAAAATAGCAACACCCAGACTCCATTCCTTACATTTGAATTATTAAACCCAATGAGTATGATCATTCAACAATACAACAACCAATCCAGTTCTCTCATGAAACTCACACACAAATTGTTATTGTACCGACGTGGTACCCAATCCCAATTAAAGTTAGTGTACCAACATGATATTCAATCCAAATATACCTGCATAGTATCCGATTCAATTGTAATAAATTGCAATCATACTTGTACTGCCAAGTAAAACATTTATTGCATGCAATTTGATCACAATTATGATTTCAACTCATGTTCTTTACTTTTTCCTAATAATATATCATGCATGTAATACTAACAAAGTAGTTAACAAGCACATATAACATAAACGAAAAAAAAATTCAATCATCACCTACCTCAAATCAAGAATGCTCTAAAGAACCTGAGTTTTCCCTTTTTGAAGTGTCTTGGCTTGTTCTTTGGTCTAAAACAAATACAAAATATAACAATCAATGAACAATAACCCAGAAATACCTGAATTATACTCAAATCTTAACCCTTGGCCAATTTCATAATCATCCCACCCAACTAGGACTTTTTCCACCATTAATTCAGGTCAAAAATCCTCCTCTAACATAATCCCCATAGATTCTAAGGTCCAAAAATTGACTTACAACTTAGAGAAGTAATTAACTGACCTTTATCGAAGAATTTGGTAGAAAATTAAAGAAAATAGTCATAAGTCACATTTTTCTCTCTCAAGAATGAAGTTCTGAAAATAAAAAATGATTTTGGGACTTTTTTTGTATTAAATCCGCGACTAGCCCACTAAAGCGACTCCTAGCCCGCTATAGCGGCCTCGCCATATCGGGATTTACTTCGTCGTAGCGGCTTGCACAGAGTCAGAAACTAGAAAATTCTCCCTGAAAGCCCCATTTCGCAATACATCCTCAAACCTTGATGTTCTAAAATAACCCTTCACGCCAAGTTTGTTATTGTAAGTTTTACTCACCCTAATTCACTTTCGAAAAGCCCTACGGATTCATTATCTTCTTAACTAACATAAAATCAAACTCAAGCTTAGACATTAATCTCAATCCTTACCCAAATTTTCCTAAACTCCACTTCGCTGAGATTCCATTTGACACTGGCCTAACCTGAAAATTTTTAAGTTACTACACAAAAATTTTCTTGCCCAAATCTCTTTGTCGTTGGCTTCCTCATAATGACTGAAAGAGATTGTTAGAGTCACCACGTTAGGATCAAGATTAATCCTCCAAAATCAATCTCCCTCTCTATTTTTTCTTAGTTTTTGTGTAAATTTCTCTTTTTATGCATTAATTATCATTATATATAATATGTCTACTGAAATTTAATTCTCTCTTAGTTTACTCATAAATTTCTCCTTTCTACCTATTAATTATCATTATATATAACATATGTGTATATTGAGATTTATTTGGTGGAGTATATAATTCACTATTCGTTTCTCTATTTTATCATATATTTAGGAGTTTTTTTTCCACGTACACAAAAAAATTCAACAACAACAACATAAATGAGTGAAATGCCACAACATAGAGTTTGAAGAGGGTAGAGTATACCTAGAGCTTACCATTACCTCGTGCAGGTAGAGAAAATAATTCTGAACATAATAAAAAAAGTTCAACATCAAAAATTGATAACAATCAACAACAATAAAATAACATTATGGGCAAGATCAATACATTAATCGCATTCAACATCAAAAATTCTCTTTCCATATATTTAAGAAATTTTTGGGGGAAAAAAACGTATGTATACATTTTAAAGAAAATAATAACACCTATATAACAATAGTTTGACTTTTTTCCAACATAGCAATAGAATCTTTACCAAAATAAAATAATCAAAAAAAATATAATAAAAAATTATCGAATGAATTAAATTACTGCAGTAATTATTGTGTAGATTTAAATACCTTAAATTACTCTAATTTGTTATTCAACTTCCATAATTATCTCAACCACTAATATAGTCATTATCTCTCCTAAAACCACTAAACCACGTTAATGCCCACATGAAAATCTGTTTCCTTTCTTATTGCTTGAATGGCTGAAACTAACAACGTTTCTATTCTAATTCAACGGTAAAAGATGAAATACGACAGGTATTATGAATGAATCATTCGATTTTATTGTATTTTGATATTGAAATGGTTTTTATGACGAATTTTTGTATGAGATCTCATTAATACTTATTAAGTTTATTGATAAAAAATCAAGGTACGTCACTGTCTCTTGGAGCTGCCGCTGTCTTTGGCTGGACCTTTGGACAGGAAGTTGCCAACCACTAGCTGCAACTATATAGGCTTGACACCATGGCTGCTCAGGTTAAATTCATGGAATGGTAGCAGAACAAGGTTGAAGGACAGTAATTCTCATATCTTATCCGGGGTTGAAGGACAATTTCGAGTTTGATTTTGGTGTTAAATGTCAATGAACTTCGTTCAGGAATAAGAATCAATTGCAGTGTTCAAATTGTAACTAGTGACACTATGGGATTGACTGTTTTATATTTTCGTACTGAATTGTTATAGTAGAAATATGCAGCTTCCGCAATTTTCTTTACTATGTGTACAAAGTTGGTGTTCATTTCTCTCCAACTCGAAATTTAAGCACCTGAACAACTGTTACCGATGTTTTAAATTTTGTTAATGTCTGACCTAGTAAAAATGATGGTTAAAATGGGTTTTTACATGATTAATTGCTATAGCTAACTGTTGTATTTGGTATTTAATTCGCCATGAACACAAAAAAATAACATCGATGAAACACAAACTATTGAAAATATTGAGTATAAATGGTGTTAATCTTGGTATGTTTTCATAAAATAACAAAAACCTACTCTACAACCTAGCATAAACCTTTTTATGTATATGCTTTTCATTATATTTTAGAGTAATACAGTGACAAATGTGAAAAATATGCTAATAGGTGTAATAATATTTTAAGTTTTTGGATAAATCAATACCAACATAATAACCAATAATATACCGTCATTATGATATATATAAGTTTTGAGTATAATATGGTGCAAATCATGGTATTGAGTTCGTTTTTGTTATAATATGGATTACTTTTGAAAATATGAATTGTATATACTGGTGTAAATCTTGATATATTTTGGTAATATAACAAAAACCAACTCTACAACCTAGCATAAACCATTTTATGTATGTGCTTTTCATCATATTTTGAGTAATACAGTGGCAAATGTGAAAAATGTGCTAACAATTTAATTTAATTGTGGTGTAATACTATTTAAAATTTTTGCATAAAATAATACCATATATAAAGTTTTGAGTATAATATGGTGCAAGTCATGGTATTGAGTTGGTTTTTGATATAATATGGATTGATTAAAAAAATATAGAGTATAAAATGGTGTAAATATTGGTATGTTTTCATAATATAACAATAACCAACTCTGCAACCAAATAATAAACCTTTATATGTATCTACTTTTCAACACATTTTAGAGTAATACAGTGACAAATGTGAAAAATTTGCTAATAGTTTGATTCAATTGTGGTGTAATAATATTCAAAGCTATTGCATAAATCAATACCAATGTCATAACCAATAATATACCAAAACCAACATCACCACCAGTAAAATTCCAACATTTTGTAAATATGAATAAATATGATATTAGTTGATTATATTCTGACTATTACTATTTATTCAAATGTAATGCAGGAAAGTATGTGGATTTCAAGATCGAAGGAGTGGCATATGACTCAAAAACCAACTATGTTGCTTAATAAACACTATTGCTTCTCAATTGGGTGTGGATATAACTATATTTGAGTTGGAAATCAAATATGTTGCAAGTGATAGATGCCCACCTCTAATAATCCATAATAATATGGGGGTACAAGTTTATTTAAATCAGAAAAAAGTCCATTCTGATTTCTTTTCAAAATTTCTTTTGTATGTAAAGAAGAAAACTTTGATTTTATGTTCTTGCCATTGATGTTCAACAGTAAAAGAAATTGAAAGGTCAAGAAGAAATAGAAAGAAATTGAAAAGGCAGGGAAAGAGAAAAGAATCTAAGAGAGAGAAGGAAAATAAATGATTGAAAAAGAAACATATCTAATTAAAATTGTGATTGGGAATATAAAAAGTAGGAGTATTTTAATTTCCCAAAAATTCAGCATGCAATTAAAAAAGGAAAAAATGAATTAATAATATAATAAACAAAATATTGTTATGTAGGTGTAATTAAATAAGAGTATTGTCATGTATTAGAAATAAAAGTCATATATATATATATATATATATATATATATATATATATATATTAAGATTCTTCAATTTTTCTTGGTTTAATGAGATTAGAACTTCAAAATGGGGTAGAATTTTATTCTCATGGACAAAATAAGTATTTAAAATTGAAAATTCATGTTCTTCTATGTTATTGTCTAGACGAATCAAAACAAATAAGAATGTTATATATATATCTAATTGGGGGTATATGTATACACACACATATTACCTTAATAGAATGAACTCTCTAACTTGAATGTTATATTACTATAATACTCCAACTAAAAACATCACTTAACTTGAATGTTAAATTACTATAATACCCCAATTATAAATATTTAAATTTAGTATATCTTCTATATTAAATTATTTATTTATTTATATTATATTAAAAACAAACATCTTTTCACTTTGAAGGGTTGTGACTTTTTAGAAAAGTTGTGACTTTTTCAAAGGACTGTGACTTTTTCGAAAGATTGTGACTTTTCTGATAAGGCACAATAAGCACGTGTTCATTATATCTTTTATTGGCTATAAATAGTGGAGTTTTGTCTCATTTTTATATTATATTATTTAAAAGTAGACATCTTTTCACATTAAAGAGTTGTGATTTTTTTGAAGAGTTGTGACTTTTTTCAAAGAGTTGTAACTTTTTCGATGAGTTGTGACTTTTTTGAAGGGTTGTAATTTTTTTGAACGATTGTGACTTTTCTGATAAGGCAGGATAAGCATCTAATGACTCTAATTTTAAAATTAAGAAAAAATGACTCAAGTCTTAATTATTGAGTAGAGGTGAAGATTTTAAGATTAGTCCTAATGACTTTAATTTTAAAACTCTTAAAGTTTTATTATTTACACAAAAACTCTATCTTTTTCATCCCACCCCTACCCCCTTTCCCACTCGACCCTTTTGTCACCGCCATCTCCTGTCCTTCTGTCGTCGTCACCATCTCCACCACCACTAATTCTTCCCCTTATTCCTCCATCACCACCACTTTCTCCTCTTATTCTTCTTCCCCCATCACCGCTGTTGGCACCGCCTTCTCCTCTATTGTCGCCGCCACAACAACTACCACCTCCACCTTCGTTGTTACCACCAAAATCAACACCTTCTTTGCCTCCATAACCACCCTCTCCTTCACCTCACAATTGCTGAATTTGCAACAGATAGGTCATTTGCTGTAACATACGATGCTATCTGTTGCAACAGATAGGGATCTTTTCATATATGTTGGAATAGATAACAAATTTTTTGCAACATAAAGGATGTCTGTTGCAACAAATTTTTACCCTATTGCAACAAATTGCTAAAATGTTACGATATTTTGAAAATAAGGACCAAAAAAAAGAAAAAAAAGCGCGATAAAAAATGATGAACATTGGTGACGATGATAATGGTAACAAAGACTATAAAAAGGATAAGAAGAAAAAAATTGAGGAAGAGATAAAGAAAGAAAAAATAAGAAAATGAGGGAGAGAGAAACCTAAAAAGAGAAAGAAGGAGAAAAAAGGAAGATAAAAAAGCTAATGACGAAGGAAGTTTTAAAATTTGAAATTTAAAAAGGGAGGGAAGACTTTTCAAAATATTAATATACCCACCAAATTTTTAATTACTCAAATCAAGTCTATTTTTTATTTAATTCTATTTGACCAAGTCAAAGTCACCAATATTAAAAACAAGACTTAAAAAATACCTTTTGATAATTTTCACAAGTGTCTATTCATACTACTCTTTGTTGGAAATAAATAGAGGGTTTAGTGTGCTCAATTTTTTATTCTATCATCTTGGTTTATTATTATAATTATTATTTTTGATTTTTTTCTTCTCTTTTTTTGTGTGTTTTCTGTCTATTAGACTTCTTTAATTAATTTTCTATATATTTTTTATTTGGGCTAAAACGTTAGTTCAAATTCTCGAGCTTTTAAAATATTTATACTATTTAATATGAGATAAACGTGCAACACACGTGTTCGAGAACTAGTATGTGTATGTATATACACTAAAAATTAAACCTAAATAAATTACAAAATAAATCATAAAGAATGAATAAATATAAGTAAGGATCAACAATACCGCAGGATCACATGGTGGAAAAACTATATTTTGGAGAAGGGACAAACCAATGTGTGATAAAAATGTTAGCATTAAAGTATTTTGAGTAATGACTTGACTTTTTATTGCAGGAAATCAGTACAAACAAATCAAAAAGGAAAAGAGAGCAATCAAAACAAATCAGATAACTCGAAGGAAGAAGAGCCAAGAAAAAACTAATTGAATCAATTAACAGCTCGTAGATCAAGGAAGGAGCTTCCATATATCAAGACAAATTAGATTCAACAATCAAGGTGTAAATCATGAAGTCATCAAGGAAGAAAGAACATGGAAGGAAGGAAAAAAGATCACACAAGGAAAAATGTATCAGGCGTACAAGGAAAAGTGCATCAGACGTACAAGGAAAGAAGGATCACATCAAGCACATAAGGAAAGAAGAATTATGTACTAAATCAAATAACTTGAAGAAGATCTTACAAAGGAACACATGGACATATATGATATGGACATGTATACTTAATCAAGGAATCACTAATCCTTGATTGAATGAAATCCCTTGGGTTATCCCTTTTAGATCTAACGATTAATTCCTCATCAGAAGTCGGATATAAAAAGCCTCTATACTACTCCAAAGAGAATACACAACTTCACTTGAACTTGTACTCAATTAGTTCTTTCATCTTTCAAATACTTTGTACTCTTGTAAGAATACAATTGTAAACAAAAAGAGAAAGAAAGTGAGAGAAGTGTAGGTTATACAGGTAGAGGTTGTGTCAATCATATGATCAATTGGTTAGAGACGTAAAGCAAAACTCATTTGTACTCTTACCATTTTTTAAGAAGTTCTAAGGAAAACCCTTGTAACCCAAGGGGACTGGAAGCAGGCACTATATTGGTGTTCCGAACCAGGATAAATCTTTCTGCCTTTATTTACTTTATGCATTAATATTTTGCTTTATTTAAAATATCTGTCTGTAGTCTAAGTCAACTATCATATCTAGACAGTCGACTACTTAATTTTTAACCCCCCCTCTAAATCTTCAAAAAGATGATAGTTGAATCATAAAAATAACTCCTTTAACAAATTATGATTTCATAACATATTCATAAAAGACTCCTATCTAATCATCTAGATCATGAGAAGATTTTTCATAAAAATCATAGAAATTCTTCATGATAAGAATACTTCACTTTGAAGCAACCATGTTTTCATAAAAATTCATACTTATAGTTTGTCTAAAAGCATCCTTAAAATCATAGTTTCTTCAATCATGATGCATAATTCTCAAAACATCGTTCATAATCATAACATAGACATAATGCATGGGTTCATGTAAAAATTCAAAAAAAATATGTAATTAAGATCAAATCATGCATAATAAGCAATAAAAGTGAAATAAACTGTAATTGATTGAACCAAATATATAATCAACAAAACCCTAGATTTTGGAAGATATCATAAAGAAAATTTTAAAATTCTTTGAGACCATGGATGAAAAGGGATCCATGGATGAGATTCGCACATACCTCAATGAATCCTAGCCTTGAAATTGAAAGAGGAGACTTGAATCTTTGAAACCTAAGCTTGCTTGAAGAAGAAGACCTTGAGAGAGAATTCTTTAACAACCTTGGGGTTTTTAAATAAATGAGAGGGAATGACAGAAATTCAAAGGGTAAAAGTAGTTATAAGCCTTAGGAATAGGCTTAAAACGACATAGCTTAGGGGTTAAATGGGTAGAAAAAGTCCCAATACCCTTAAGTAAAAACTGCCGAAAGTGGCCCTACAGACCAATCTACGGACTGTAGGTCCTCCTGCGGATAGTCCTGGTCGTCCACAGGTCACCTTATAGAGACCCCAAAATTCCATATCAAAACCACGAACCACCCTAACGTTCATAGACCATCCTACGGTCCGTAGGCCCCTTTCGTCCTGCCAACCCTCAATTACCAATTCTCTGAAACTCATGCTATGTCTGACCCTATGGTCAATAGGTCCCATCTATAGACTATCCTATTGGTCCGTAGAAAAACTTTTGAAACTTGAAAACTTCCCAACCTTAGGACCCTTCCTATGACCCTTGTTTACGGACCGTTAGACCTTGTACAATCTGTAGATCACCCTCGTAAACCTTGTACAATCTGTAGATCACCCTCGTAAACCTGATCTAAACTCAATAATATTTCCAAGTACTGGTCTCACTAAATATTGACCTTCTACGGGCCGTAGGTAGCCTGGTGGAACCTTGCACCAACCAAATTTTTCGAACTCTTTTCTTTCCAAATCATCTTTCCAAATTCCGAGGTGTTACCATATCTCCCCCTTGGAATATTCGTCCTCGAATTGGACTCATGCTAGAATGAATAAAGTATGGAGAGAGATCTAACAACCCAAAATGAATGCAAAATATATCAAAATGCATAAAACCAAGGAGTAATCAACCCTAAGCTAAAATATGAACTTAAAAACTGATTTCATGACCATACATGCATATTAAAACATGAGAATAGCTGAAACACATGAATTTGAAAGAGTAAACATGAGGAACTAATATCTTAAGCTAAAAATGATGTGGAGAGAAAGAGATGAGGATAACGGGACACCATATCGACTTTAGCCTCCTAGTAACACTCTCAATTAATTGATTCTTTCAAAGAACTTTCACGGAAGTAACTTCTTTATTTCTCAACTTCCAAACTTGACGATAAATAATCTCAACTGGAAACTCTTCATCAGAGAGATTTTCTTTCACACCAATATTCTCCAATATCACAATTGAAGTAGGATCACCAATACACTTCTTCAACAAAGAAATATGAAACACCAGATGCACCGATGCCAATTCTAAAGGAAAATCCAATTTATAGGCCACTTTACTAGAATGCCTCAAAATCTAATATGGGCCTACATAGAGGGGACTAAGTTTCCCTTTTACCAAAATGCATCACACCTTTATAGGTGATATTTTCAAGTAAACCCAATCATTAACATCAAATGCAAGCTCTCTTCTTCTCACATCTGCATAGAATTTTTGTTAACTTTGGGTAGTCCTCCACCTCTCTCTAATAAGTCAAACTTTCTTCATAGCCTCATGAAAAGATTTGGGGCCTATCTAAACGACCTCACAATTTTCAAACCAATCAATAAGAGACCTACACCTCCTATCATAGAGATCCTCGAATGAAGTTATTTTTAATACTCAAGTGATAACTATTGTTATAAGCGAACTCAATCAAAGGCAAATGATCATTCCAATTTCCCTTGAAGTCAATCACACAAACTCTCATCATATCCTCCAAAGTATAAATAGTCCACTCGGCTTGACCATCGGTTTGAGGATGAAAAGCTAAACTAAGCTTAACTTGAGTATCAAGACCCTTCTGAAATGATCTCCAAAACTGAGAAGTAAAATAAGTATCTCTGTCTGAGATAATAGACAATGAAACACCATGAAACTTAAACAACTCTTGAATGTAAATCCTAGCCTAATCCACGGCTGAATAAGAAGTCATAACGGGAAGAAATGCACCAATTTAGTTATTCAGTATACAACAATACAAAACTGAATCATGTTGACGATGCGTACGATGTAAACCCATAATAAAGTCTATATTCAAAAAAATTCATTTCCATGTTGGAATGCTAATTCTTGTGCCAAATCTCCTGGTTTTTGATGCTCAACCTTCTGGACACTTAGCTACAAACTCCATAATATCCTTCTTGTATCGAGGGAAATTATAAATTTTTTTGCACTAGATGCTGACCACGGGCCCCTTCACAGGCCGTACTCAGCACCATGGTATGTGGTAAACATCCATGTAGGTGCCAGAGTTTAGGGGAGTCAAGAAGGGGGGGAGGTATACGGAGGGCTCTACGGCTCATTGAGAGCTTCCTAGACTGTGATGCCTCTCTTGATGTTGACCCCCAAGCCCATGAGCAGAGGTGAGGACCACGAGAGGCACCACAGGCCGTGGTGAGCACCACGAGCCGTAGTGGCCTCCATGGAGGTTACCCCTTCATACCCCAGTTAGGGCCTTTCACCATGGCCCGTATTGAGCTTCACGGATCATGGTGTGTCCTTCGTCCATGAAGTTTCAGTAAAGTTAGGGGTGTTTTGTTCCTTTCTATATGGTTCATTAATGAATGTTGATGATTTTTTGGGATTTATTCTATCTTATTAACTACCCTAAGACCTCATAACCATCTCATTCTCACCCTAACTCTCAAAACTCAAAATTCTCTCTCTAAAGTATTCTCTCAAGAGCCTTCTTCTTCCTCAAGAAATTCAAAGGGGAATTCAAGTAAAGTCTCAAATCAAGAGTAGAATTAGGTCTTTCTAGATCAAGGGTATGTAGGAATTCATCCATGGGCACTTTCACCCATGGAATCTCAAATTTTCTCTCAAAATCTCTTATGACTTCTTCTTCTAAAAGTCCCAATTTCATGATTTTGTATTGAGTCTTCTTACTCATGATATTATGATTATTCATCAAATTATGCATAATTCACATAACATTTCATGATTTCAAGACAAATTTCAATGGCCCGTGCTATATGCTAGTTTCAAGTATGTTTTTGAGGAATTATGATCATGAATTTCAATGAAAGTTTTATGAATGATATCCAAGGTTTATAAATGACTCATAAAAGATTATGAACGATGATTCAATGATGCTTTAATCAAGAAGTTATAATGTGATAAGGTAAATTCTCGCAAAATCATGTTAAAGAAGTTCAAAGGGTGTGATGGGTTTTCCTAACACACTCATGATAAAGATGATAAGTGAGATACTCTTATATTTATTTTATAATAATGGATTGATATCTAATATAACCTTTACTAATAATCTTAATGAATATATTTTTATAAAGTTCTGTTGGGATAATACTAAGCACTGAGAGGACTTTAAGGTGGGGTGTAGACCGACAACCATTTTAGCTGCCCAAGAAAATCCTAGTAGAAACCTTTAGTCCCTAACTACGTTGCCCGCATAGGTTTAAAGTGCCAATATCGTGTATCTAGTGGATCCACATATAGTACAGAGTTAGAGAAAGTACTATCACGAAGTCCACCCTGGAAAGGTAGCCTTCCCCTTCTCGATATGGTGCACATCAGATTCCATGTTATAGCTCATATGGTCTTATATGTCGGTTAACGGTCCTATCCCACACTAAGGTAACAAAAAAGGTATAAATTTCTCATGATGATATTTTGATGCATTGACCGTATGATTATGATGTTTTAAGGTTTTCATGGTTTTACTCATGTTTTAAGATAATGGTCATGCATCCTATATTCATATTGATTATGTCCTATATTTATTGTTCATGCATAATTCTTACATACTTAGTGCATTCCATGTACTAACGCACACTTTTTGCCTAATTGTATCATAATGTAGGGTCAGACAATCTTCACGCATCTTCTGTTAGAGTTGATCTTTACTTTTCCATTGTTCGTGAGTCCTCATTCTTCGAGGACAAGACTTTTATATTTTCATCATTTGTATGATTTTTCTTATGTTGTCATGGGTGAGATAGGAGGTTTTCGTACTCCTCCATCAAGTTATTAGAGGCATGTTAGATGAGTCTATGTTGTCTTTCATTAGAGTTTGAGATTTATTCTCATTTATTGAGGATTTCATGTTGAGACTTAATTTCCGCGTCTATGTCTTTATTTTTTTACTTACCATACATATGCTTATGAGTGATATATTAATAGGCTTGATTGGGGTCTTTCAGGATTCCGATCACCATGTCACACCTAGGGTCTAGCTTGAGTCGTGACACTTCTTCATGCCATTCCACCAATAGACTTTCCTCAAATCATGATACATCTTAGTGTATCTCGAGTGAATAAAATATCGAGAACTGTGAGCTTTTGATAAAATCTTTTGCCTCAAACCATCAATATTTGGAACAAATAAGTGACCTTGGTAAGGAAGCACACCATCTCCTTCTTGGGATAAAGTCTCAATAGCTTTTTCTGAAACCAATTTCTTTAACTCAACCCAAGTCAGATCACTATCTTGTTTCACCTTCACAGCCTACATAAGAGATAATTCTGAGCCATTTTATATAATAACATCAGCATCCTCTGAATCAACCAAACGAACACCCAAATAAGTTGGTTGGTGCACATCACAATTCAAATCCTTTTTATTATCGTCAATGTGAGCCATAGGACAATCTACTAAGAGTGTCGACAACCACATTTGCCTTTTTTCAAATAGTACAACACACTTATGTCATAATCCTTCAATAATTCAAGCAATACCTTTTGGCGAAATACAAATCTTTTTTGTTAAACACATATGCAAGATCTTATGATGGGTAAACACATCCATATGAACACCATAGAGATAGGGCCTCCATATCGTCAAAGCAAACACCACCGCCTCTAACTCCAAATCATGGGCCGGTTAATTCTTCTCATAAACCTTAAGTTTTCTAGAAGCATAGGCTATCACTTTACCATTTTGCATCAACACAAAACCAAGACCAATCCTTTAGACATCACAATACACAAAAAAATCATCGGGTCCTTTCGATAAAGTCAAAAATAGGGCTGAAGTAGACAATCCTTCAACTTTTGAAAACTCTTCAAACAAGCTTCTGATTATTGGAATTTCACTTTCTTCTGAGTCAAAGTAGTAAAAGGAAAAACAATGGTGGAAAATTCTTCCACAAACCATCTACAGTAACCAGATAAACCTAAGAAACTCTTAAAATCTAAGGGAGAAAGAGGTCTAGGCCAATTATTAACCGCCTCGGTCTTTTTAGGATTAACTCTAATACCATCAGTGGAAACAATATTGCCAAGAAATGCAACCAACCTCAACTAAAATTCATACTTGCTAAACTTAGTGAATAAATAATGATCCATGAGAACTTGCAAGATAATCCTCAAATTATCGAATGCTCCTTCTTACTCTGAGAATAGATCAAAATATCATCAATAAACTCAATAACGAACATATTCAAATATTTCTTGAACACCATGTTCATCAAATCAATGAAATCTATAGGAGAATTCATTAGTACAAAAGAAATAACCAAAAATTCATAGTGATCATATCGATTTCTAAAAGCTATCTTCGAAATGTCACATTCTCTCACTCAAGGCTGATGATAATCCGATCGAAGATTAATCTTTGAAAAGAAACTAGCACCTTGAAGCTGATCAAATAATTCATCAATCCTTGGGATGGGATACTTATTCTTAATTGTAAACTTGTTCAACTGTCGATAATCAATGCACATACGGAGAGAACCATATTTCTTCCAAAAAAGAGAATTTTAGCGCCCTATGACGATCTACTCGATCTAATAAAACCCTTATCCAACAAGTCCTTTAGCCGATCTTTCAACTCTTTAAGTTTCATGGAGATATTCTGTAAGGAGGAATAGAGATATGCTGGGTATCTGGAAGAAGATCAATTCTAAAGTCGATTTTCCTTTCAGGAGGAACTCCAGGAAGATCATCAAGAAACACTTCTAGAAACTCATTTACAACAGGAACTGACTCAAGAGTATGGGTTTTGGAATTCGCATCCCTAACCCAAACTAGATGATAGATACAATCTTTAGAAATTATCTTTCTTTCTTTAAGGCACGAGATAAACATACCCTTAAATGCTGAATTACTACCATTCCACTCTATGACTAGTTCATTTGGAAACTGAAACTTAACCACTCGGGTTGTACAATCAATAAAGGCATAACAAGCATGAAGCTAATACATACCAAGAATAACATCAAAGTTAATCATATCTAACTCTACTAGATTAACTAAGGTGATTTTCTGAAAATCTGAGACTAGTAATTTTTGAAAACCCTTGAAGCTAAAATTAAATCATCGATAGGAGTATAGACTGAAAAAGGTTCTAACAAGATTTTGAGACTAACATCAAACTTCATAGAAACATTAGGAGTCAAAAAAGAAAGATTTTCTCTAGGATATAACAAAGCAAAACATAAAACTAAACATACTAGTAACCACATAAGGGGACTCCTCTTGATCTTGTCAAGTTTGAAGATCATAAAACCTGTTCTGACCTTGACCACCACCATAACCAGATGAAGTACCTTGTTGAGTTGGGTGACCTGTAGAAGTAGACTAGGTTTCTTGATGACCATCTCCACCCTTGCTAGCAAGCAAAGAGTAGTCGTGTACCTTAGGACCTATCTTACCACAACCATAACATGAATCGAAACCAGTTAAGCAATATCCTTATTGGTTTTTCCCATATTCATATATGCGAGGATAGTCTGACTACTAGGAGCACTCCCTTTGAGGCTTAGGGTTAGATACCCTTTTTGTGGAACTTCTGCGTCGGAGCACTAGATGAAGTCGAGCCAGATAATTTCTATCGAAACTGAGAACGACCACCATTACTGGACCTCTGATAAGAGTAATGTAACACCCTAAATTTATTTAAAGATAAGACCCATCCCTCTTTCATATGTGTATGGGGTTGTACCGGATGATTCATAATTATGTGCATATGTGGAGGTTAATTCTTTAGTGTGAGAATAGATTTAGAGATGAATTATGGTCATAAGGATCCTCTAGCACAAAGTCGACTTGAAAGTTACCTTATTGATTGAGTTGAGAAGAGTTGAGTAAATCGATGTAAAGTCCAATGCTACTAAATAAGTTAATTTGATTATAATGAGTTGATTGAGGTATGATTATCTTATGTCTTTTGGGAGTAGTATTGAGCACCAATTTGGATAAGAGTAAATAATAACTTGAACCCTACAAACTACGTAGCCTACGTAGGAGAGAAACTATGCCTCCCAAGTCCCAAAATAATAGACTTTGATTGATTGTGGATTTTTTTGAGGTGATTTTCCCATACCCTGGCAAGGTATTGGATGGCTATGGAAATGGAAGTGCAAAACGTTGTATCAAAACTAACATATAAGTGATGGTTGTCAGTTAGATAAGCTCCCTAAAAATGATTTAGTTTGATTTGGTTGAGTTTCATAATATTGAGTTATTTTCAAAGTACTATTTATTTTTAAATTGGATGCTTATTGAGGTAAGTCTATTTCAGAGTCGAGTCTTTTGAGTTGAGTTTCTTGAGTTGAGTTCAATTGTTATTGAGTTGTTGAATTGTATTTCCTTCAGCTATTTTATATACTCGTACATTCTATGTACTGATGCCATTTGACCTGCATCGTTTCATGATATAGATACAAGTATTAGAGATCATCAACAAGCGCTCCATTGAAGATCCCTTCCTTCCTGATAGTAGTGAGACCTCTTGCTTCTGGGAGAATCATATTTTTTTTAGTTATTTCTTTTGAGTATTTCCTTTCGGGTAGTCATGGACTTGTCTTGGCACCCTCTTGATATTTGATAGAGACTTCTTAGATATAGATTGAGTAGATTGAGTTGAGGTCTCCTTGAGTTGTTGTTTTCTCCAAAAATTCTATTTTATGAGATTGAGTTAAGTTATTTGAGATTGTTGATTTTAAGATTTTCAAATTTATTGAGTATTGAGTTGTTAGCCCACTTAAAAGTCTCTTTGGGTTATTTTAGTCTTTCGGTGATGTGATTGAATGAGTGATTGGACTAAGTGATTCACTTGGAGCCAACAATGGTCTCTAAGTGTCGATTGATGCATTGCATATTTATGATATTTTTGATGCTTAAAATGGTGAATTAGTGTGCATTGCAAGAATATTTATGTAGATATGATGTGTGTTTTGTTTATGTTGTAGGAAAACTAAGTCCTGCACAAGTTTTTGATAATTCTATGGATCTGAGTACTGTTTGGCTGAGGTTTGAGGAATATGAGCCCTACTACGGACTGTAGTGCCTTACATGGGCCGTGGTGGCTGGCGTAGTGGTAATGAGAAGAAAGCTGTTGCTGAAATTCTGGTAAAGTAGACCTTTACGGAACCCATCACAGACCGTAATACCTTACATGGGCTATGGTGGCTGTCTCGACATTGAGGATGTGAAGAGGCGAATGCTGAAAATTGTGCAAGTGTAACTCTACAGAACCTATTATGGGCCGTAGAGATTACCATGGACCATTGTGATTGCTCGTAAAGGCGGGTAGGAGAAAATGGGAAATTGTCCAAGGATACTACCACGGAATCCAATATGGATTGTAGTCAGTACCATAGGGCATGATGGTTGTCCTTGAAGGGATGAAAGATTTACAACAGGGGATAAGTCAAACATCACGGAAGATGACCACGGACCGTGAAGTTCAATATGGTCCATGGTGTGTGAGCGTGAAAGGTGCCGACTTCAGTTTTCTTAGTTGGTTTAGGATTTGGTTTTGTGTTTCTATAAATACCCGAATTTATTTTATTTTTAGGGTTCAATTTTTAAACTAATTTTGGAGCACTTTGTGAACATTGTGAAGGTATACTTAGTTACTTCTGGGAGATTGAGTCTTGATATATCATTCTGGTTTTCATCCTTTATTTGTGATTTGTGTGATTGATTCAAGATTGACTTCTTCATCTGCGTATTTATTAATTCATGAATTCTTCATAATTTTTTGTTTTTTACTTAAATGTATGAGTAGCTAAAACCACAACTAAGATTGTGGGAACCATGACGACTTAACTAAAATAGGGAAAAGTAGAAATGGTATTCGTGATTTGTTTTTGCATGTGTTGTGATTTATTCATTCAAAAGTCTTTCTTAGTGAGTGCACGCATTAAGAAATTGCCTGTGTTCATTGCTTACCTAAGAGGGAGGTAGTGATTAGGAAAAGAAATTCATAACAGAAATTCAAAGAGTCTGGCTTCGAAAAAAGGGATAAACTTCATCTTACTTACGGATTTTGAAATAATCTATTCGTTGCTACTTCAGTTTGTAGTTCTATTTCCTAATTTTATTTTTGTTCTCTTATTTGTATTTTTTAGGGAACAGATAGTGCATGCCAACCACCCAAAGCAAGGGCGAACCACTACTTTCATACGATTTGGAACTACAAAGATCAATTCGCAAGATAAATGCGCAAGAGCGTGAAACTAAAAGGTTGAGAGAGCTGGCTGAGAATCAAGTCAGGGATGGTGATGACAGTAGGGATAAACTCAATGGAGATTTGCCGGGCAGAGACCAGAGACCTTCTAGCTTTGTCCTTGTTGATGCTGATGCTGATACTGATGGTGCAGGGGCTACTGGAGCTATAGTCCTCCCACCACTACCTCCAGGTGTGAAGTTCACTATCACTAGTACTATGCTGTAAATGCTGAATTTGAAGGGACTATTTAGTAGAATAGCTAGTAATGATGCCAACCAACTCTTGATGAATTTCATCGCCACTAGCAAGTCATTTGAAATCCCTGGGTTAGCCAATCACCCGTGCGATTATGCTTATTCCCATTATCTCTATCTAGGTGGGCACTGAAATGGCTGAATGAACTTCCACATGATTCTATCATGATGTGGAGGGAGATGAGAGGGGCATTCCTGGAAAGGTTCTTCCCACCATCCAAGAAGCTACAGATCAAGGATAAGATTAATGTTCTTAAGCAGTGACCTAATGAGGTAGTGCATGAGACTTGGGAAAGATTTAGGAAGAAGCTAAAGTAGTGTCCAAATCAAAATTTGATTGGCGAGCTCTTGAAAAAGATATTCTACATGTCTTATAACTTTGTGACCAAGCCAGTGATAGATGCGACTTGTAGGGGATTATTTATGATCGGGACATTTCAGGAGGCCACGATAATTCTGGATCAACTCATAAAAAACAATAGGGCTTAGTATACCAGAGATATAGACTGTTCGGGATTTGCATTTGAGATGTCAGTAGAATAAAAGCAAAAAAGAGGAGGAGAGCGATCAAGACATGCTCATATGAGAATGTAGATGGACTTATTGACCAAGCACCTATTAGGTAGAGGATTAGAGATAATGAAAGCTATGGATACTGGAAGTCGATATGATGAGCCAAACTTTGACTATGAGGAGGGAGCCAAGTTTCTAAATAGCCAGGGGGTTTTCGGACATACAACTCTGGGAACCATGGTCGGATCCTTCAAAGAGAAAACTACTATGATCGAACAAAAAATCATGATCAAGGAGGGTGGCATAATAAAGACAACTTCAAAAATGACAAAAATGGGGTATATGTGCCACCTAAGAATAGAGAGTGAGTTGGTAACAATAATGATGGTTCTAAGCTAGAAGAGATGATGGCCAAGGTCCTACAAAAAGTTGAGGCAAATGAGTCTAGAGTCAGAGATATGCGAGGGGACATGTATAATATCAACCAGTTAGTGGATTTACACGCTACCTCTATCAAGCAATTGGAGCATCAGATGGGCCAATTGTCAGCAACAATTAATCAGAGAAAGATTGGTACTTTGCCTAGTGATAGTGCAAAATCCTAGGAAAGATGAGCAATGCATAACAGTGACAACAAGAAATGGTAAGGTACTTTCTGACTATTATTGCAGGTACTGAGTAGACTAAAGATGCAACTTCTGAGACTGATGAGCAGGCCAGGCATCAGGAAGATATGGCAGCTTTGTTAGAGGATGATGATGGGATAGTAATTAAGCAAAAAAAGATTGAAGAGAACAGTGGTATGCAAGAAACATAAGTAGAGAGACATCACCCTTTGCCACCTGTTCGCAAGCCACCACCTCCTTTCCCTCATAGATTGAAGAAAAAGGATGAGGATGGCAAGTTTTTGAAATTTATTTCAATGCTTAAGGAAATATTTGTTAACACCCAATTGGTAGAAGCACTTGAGCAAATGCTAGGTTATGCCGAATTCATAAAGGATTTGGTTACAAAGAAGAGAACAATTTCTTTTGAACCAGCCGACAACTTACATCAATGTAGTGCCATTGCCACAAGGTCATTGGTGGAAAATAATGAAGATCCGGGCGCATTCACCAAACCTCGTACCATTGGTGCTTTCAATTTTGCAAGGGCTCTATGTGATTTGGGCATTAGCATAAAGTTAATGCCACTAGCCATTTGTAGACATTTGGGCTTGGGAGGCCCCTAACCGACTTCTATGCGGCTGCTGATGGCGAATAGGTCTGTGAAATATCAGTTGGAATTTTATGTGACGTGTTGGTGCTAGTGAGCATATTTATTTTTCCTGTTGATTTTGTCATATTAGGTTGCCTTGTTGATTTTGAGGTCCCTATCATCTTAGTGGAGACTATTTTTGGTTACTGCTAGAGCATTAGTAGATGTGGAGCATAAAGAACTCATATTCAGACTCAACAATGAAGAGGTCAAGTTCAATGTATGTGCCTCAATGAACTAGCCAACAGATATGACTGTGATGTCTGTGCTCGATATTGAGGTGGAAAGTATTGTTGATCTGCCCATTGATGAAAGGCTTACTATTGAGCCTTTAGCAACTATAATCATAAATTTCGATGATGATGGTATTACAGGGTACAATAAATTTGTAAATGCTCTATAGGGTGTGGTTTCACACTCATATGATCCTAGGAAGCTTGACCTTGACTTAAAGAACAAGCCAACTCCACCTGTAAAACCATATATAGAGGAGCCACCTATACTTGAGCTTAAAGAATTGCCAGTCAATTTGAAGTACGTATTTCTTGGTGAGCATAACACCTTGCCAGTCTTTATTCCTGTAGATTTGAATGAAGAGCAGGTTACAACACTGGTGGGGGTATTATAGAGGTAAAAGAAAGCTATTGGGTGGAATATTGTTGACATCATAAGTATTCCTCCTGCCATTTGCACTCATAAAATTTAGTTAGAGGAGGATTGCATTCCTAGTATTGAACCTCAAAGGAGATTAAACCCACCTATGCAAGAGGTGGTAAAGAAAGAAATCATTAAGTGGTTAGATATAGGTGTGTTTTATCTCATATCCGACAGCAACTGGGTGAGCCCTATTCAATGTGTTCCCAGAAGAGAGGTATGACAATTGTCGCAAATTATAAGAATGAGTTGTTCCTACTTAGGTCAGTCACTAGATGGCGAGTCTGCATGGACTACAAAAAGCTTAACAAATAGACTTTGAAGGATCACTTTCCAATGCCCTTTATGGACCAAATGTTAGATAGGTTGGCAGACAGAGGTTAGTACTATTTTCTTGATAGGTACTCTGGCAACAACAAAATCTCCATAGAACCAGAGGACTAGGAGAAGACCACCTTCATATGTCCTTATAGCACCTTTGCGTTCAAGCGTATGCCATTTGGACTATGTAATGCACCTTTTATATTCCAGCGCTGCATGATATCTATATTCTCTGAATGGTGGAGGATACTATTAAGGTATTTATGGATGATTTTTCAGTGGTAGGTGGTACTTTTAATGACTGTTTGTTAAATCTTAGCAGGGCTTTGTAGAGATGTGAAGAGGCTAACCTAGTGTTGAACTGGGAAAAATGCCACTGCATGGTCAAAGAGGGTATTGTGCTAGGCCAAAATATTTTTGAGAAAGGGTTGGAGGTCGACAAGAAAAAGATAGAGGTGATCGAGAAATTGCCTCCTCCTATCTCTGTATAAGGTTTCCATAACTTCCTGGGCCATGGAGGTTTTTATAGGCATTTTATCAAGGATTTATCTAAGATACACACCCCTTTTCAAAGTTATTAGTAAAGGAGATAAAGTTTTACTTTGATGAGGTGTGCATAAAAGCATTCAAGTTCTTGAAGGAGAAGTTGATCTCAGCCCCAGTGATTATTGCCCCTGATTGGTCGGCCCCAGTTGAGATCATGTCTGATGTTAGAATTGTTGCTCTGGGGGTTGTGCTAGGACAGAAGTGCAACAAGCTTTTTCATCCCATATACTATGCTAAAAAAGCGCTAAATGCAGCTCAGAAGAATAACACTGTCACCGAACAGGAACTGTTGGCGGTGGTGTACATATTTGAAAATTTTGGAGCGTACCTTCTGGGTACCAAAGTTATTATGCACACTGACCATAAAACCTTGCGATATTTGATAACCAAGAAGGATACTAAGCCCAGGTTGATCAGATGGGTCTTTTTGCTCCAGGAATTTGATTTTGAGGTAAAAGACCGTAAATAGAGTAAAAACCAGGTAGTTGATCACTTGTCCAGGATGGAAGATGAAAATAGAGGTAAGGTTGAGCTTGACATTCACAATTCCTTCCCAGACAAATAGGTTTTAGCTACCACTCTTGATCTCACTCCTTGGTTTGCTTATTATGCTAATTATCTTGTTAGTGATTTTATGCTTGAAGATCTTATTTACCACCAACGAAAGAACATTTTGCATGATATTCGTAGGTACTTTTGGGATTAGCCATACCTACTCAGGATGTGTGCTGAAAATGTCATCAGGAGGTGTATCTCGAAAGCTGAGATGTTGAGCATTTAGGAGGCCTGTCACTCATCACAAGTAGGTGGACACCATAGTAGGAGCCATACAATGCAAAAGATACTGTAATGTGGATACTAATGGCCTACTATCTATAAAGATGCACATGATTTGGTGAAAAGCTATGACCAGTATCAAAGGAAGGGAAACATATCTAGGAGTCGAGAGCTACCTATGAAACCAATCCTGTAGGTAGAGTTATTTGATGTATGGGGCATCGATTTCATGGGGCCATTCGTGAGTTCATATGGTATGAAGTACATTCTTGTAGCAGTTGATTATGTCTCCAAATAGGTAGAAGCTGTCTCCTTACCAGATAATAAGAGCAAGAGTATTGCTAGTTTTTTATGAAGAAATATCTTTTCCAGGTTTGGGACTCCTAGAGCTATTATCAATGAATGAGGCTCCCATTTTGGCAATAAGATCTTTCAGACCATACTGGAAAAATATGGGGTGCAAAAACACAAGGTAGCTACTTCATATCATCCCAGTCTAGTGGGCAGGTTAAGGTGTTGAACCGAGAAATCAAGGAGATTCTAGAGAAGTCTGTAAATACCAACAGAACTGATTAGGCGAGGAAAATTGATGATGCTCTATGGGTATATCTAACAGCTTTTAAAACACTCATTGGTATGTCCTATACCAGTTAGTGTTTGGAAAGGCCTGTTATTTGCATGTGAAGCTGGAATATAAGGCATTATGAGCCTTGAAAAAGTTGAACTTAAATTGGACTGAAACTGCGCATATGAGGCTGGATCAAATCAATGAAATGGATGAGTTTTGTTTGTGTGCGTATGAGAGTGATGCTCTTTACAAAGAGAGGATGAAACTACACCATGATAGGCATATTGAGCAGCGCCAATTCAGTAGTGGGGACAAAGTGTTTCTATTCAATTCAAGGCTAAAGCTGTTTCCAGGAAAGATGAGGTCAACGTGGTCTGGACCTTTCACCATCACACAAGTATTTGCTCATGGAGCAGTGGAACTAGAAGCTAAAGATGGTCATAGGTTCAAGGTGAATGGACAGCGAGTGAAGCAGTACTTGGGATCTCCGGACGAAGTTAAAGTTCTTGAAGAATTCCTACTTGATAAAGTCTGAATAGTCAAGGGACCTGCATCGTACTGTGATGTTAAATCAAGCACTACTTAGGAGGCAACCCAAGGATTGTATTAGCATTTGATAGGCTAAGTTCTGTTATTTGATGTTTTATAGGTCATGGTGTGTTTAGTGAGTGTAGGGTCTCAGAGAAGGAGAAAAAACATAAAACAACTTAGTATAAGCTCACCACTACGGGCACCTATACGAACCGTATAGGTAACCAGGCATCATGGTGGAGTGGTGTGATGAGCACAGTCTCCAAGTCTTCAAGATTACGGGAGGGATTACGGTCTGTGTGGAACCTCACAGACCGTTTTACCTTCTGTGACCCCCCGGTAAGGCTCCTCATTTTCATACAAGTCAATCAATAAAGTATGAGCTATGGCCCTTGAAGAACTTTACAGACCGTCTTTCCCTCCGTGCAACCCAGGTAAGATCATTCTATTTTTTTCCAACTCCCATGTCACAATGGAGGAATATGATCTGTGGTCCTCTTCATGAGTACTGACCATAGATCGTGAAGGCCAGTTGGCTGAATTAAAATTAGTCGACCTGGTTTCGACCCGGGTCCAAATTAATTAAGGCTTGGTGGTTATTACCCATTTATATTACAATTTGGATCATTTTTTTGTTCTTTCCCATTAGTAGCACCACCATGAACACTCCTTTAATAACTCCTTCATATAAAAACCCGTTCAACTCCCATGAATTTCAAATTGCCTATACCATTTTGTGGGTGTATATCGTGTGTCCCATTACTTTGAATGGTTTCTTTTACTTGGAAAGCAAAATCAAGTAAATACCTTTTTCACTTTCTTGTATTGTTGCAGTGATTTTGTTATGATTATGAGGCACATTGTGAATTAATTGAATGGGATAGGTTCAATATTTTTGTTTTCTCTATGATGGTGAAATTCATTGTGGTAGTTGATTCCGAATTTTGTGATTATGTGATATAAGAGTCATGTGCATAATGATATTAATTTGCTAATGTGAGTGTACTTGTATTTCGTATATCAAAATGGGACGAAATTGTTTCAAAAGTTGCAAAGTTTAGTTGTTAATGGCGGAACTGAGAGGTCGGGGACGATGACCTTCACCACAAACTGTATTGCACTTCATAATCCGTGGTGGAGGCCCATTGTCCTCCCTACCAAAAATTTTCAAGTGTAGGATCACGAGATGAATTACGGACCATGAAGTTCATCATAGACCGTGGTGATTTTCCGTGGTTCCTACAATTAGAAATTTTCCAAGAACCTCCTTAGACATAGCCATTGGAAGGCAATATGATAACCTTCATGGTCCGTGATGATCTTCACGGCCCATGATGGTCTTCCGTACTGCCACACTTGATATTTTTTCTAAATTTATGCAAAATATAGATATATTTTTGTTTTCAGTTTCCACTTGTGATCACCCTATAATAGATTGAGCGACATTACTTCTTAAGGGTTATTGTCATGCTTGTCTGACTCACGGGGAAGTCTGAGTACCCATTTTAAATTCGTCGCATCATTTTGTTCAAATACTTACCATTTGGAGCTTTTGCAGGTACCATGGCACGACCATGCATCAAGAATGCTTCCTAATACCATCTCCAAGACTCCCCATCTGAAGAATCAGAGCATGCATCAGAACATGAGTCAGAGCAGGGGTAGAGAAGTGAGAAATCAAGCGTGTTGGAGGTCCAAGTGGAGACCCACATCTCTCCTTACACTCCCCGTATAAATAGGTCCAAAGCAGCTACCGAGGTTGAAGCCACTCCTTCCTAATCTAAAGAGGAGGCAACCGGCTCAGCCAATGAGGCAAGCGAGGATGATGCACAATCCGATGAGGTAGGAAGTGATGCGGGTGAGGAGAATGATGCTGGTAAGTAAAATACTGCTGATGATGGGGATGATGGTCTGGACTCTATAGAGAAACTTGTTCATGCAAAGGAAAGTGATCCAGTTGCACACCGAAATGACATCACCTTTCAGAGTAACAGGTGGTTGGTTCCAGGCCAACACGATATCTTTCTGAATGGCCTAACCAAAGGGTCTAAGGGCCTGTGTAAATGAGCCATTATGATAGAGATTCGAGTGATACCAGAAAACCTCTCCAATATACTTGAGCTCAAAGACCGATTCTACAAGCATCAGTTTGGGTGGATGACTAAATACCCAGGATATTATGGTGAAAATCTAGTATGGGAATTCTATTCGGCCTATGTAGCCTCAATGTTCAATGATATGGCTGAAGGGATCTACAAAAAAAGAAAGAGAGCATTAGCATTAAAGCAACCACCATTGAATAAAGTCATAGTTCGGGGCATAATAATGGATATCATCGAGACTATAATCAACAGGTTTCTATATGGCCCAAAATTCCAGACTAATGTTCGGACAGACCTTTATGAGCACCGCCACCATGAGGTTAGTGATGAGGCGAAGATGGATGATCCTGCAGTACGCCAGATGATTATGGAATGGATCGGAAAGCATATTGCCGCTGAGGGAGTAAATACACCATGGTTCACAAATGCGAGACAACAGATTACTAAGGCAACCCTCATATTTCTAGCTAAGTTTTAGTGGGACATTGTTCGTACTTGCCTCTGACTGATGGCCAATGACAATACCCTTCATCCCACACAGGCATCTCTTGTAACTTGCATTATGTCTCGGTTTGGACTACATAGTGGGAGGCTCATTGTGGTAGAAATTCAAGACCGAGCATTTAATGAATGGGTTGGAATCCCATTCCCTTATTTGATTACCATATGGGTTTCCCTTCCATCAAGTGCACAATTTAACATCACAGCGCAATGCCGGTTTTATCATCCTTTGTGTTTCCAATTTGAGGCAATGAACCTTCTCCCTAATTTCAAATCAAGTTCTCTTCGAAAATCATGGGGGCAATATGAGAACATCAAGAATTTCACTTGATTCCCCCACTTTAAAGACTTGAATTTCTTACTCAATTTCAGATTGTTCTTTCTATGAGGATTATTGGGCATAAGTGAGAGGATTAATAGTTCTTTCGAATATTGAATTTCATAACTTTTGTCCTTCAAGTGAGATACACTCTCTCTCATGACCCGACCTAGGGCCTAACCATAATATGGCAATTAGAATCTTGAAGGACTCCAACCAAACCTCTTAGCATAACATACATAAGATAAATGAAGTAAGTAAAGCTAAATCAAGATACAAAAGCAAAAAGTCTCAAAAAGATCATGCCTTAAGACTAGTAAATGACAACATAGACTCTGACTATTTAAAATGCCTCTAATAACTCGATGGGGGCTTAAGACAAGCTTCTAGCTCACCCATATAGACAACATAAGAGAAATGAAGCAACAACTATGCAATGTGAAATAAATATCTCGTTCTCAAATTGTGAGGACTCAATAATAAAAAGATAATAGCAAACTCTAGCCATGAGTGGGAGGAGGATCAATGTGATAGTTGGTCTCTACATTATGATACAATATAGGGAAAAAGTATATGTTAGTACATGAAATGCACTAAGTATGTGAGAATATGCATGAACAATAAATATTTAACATAATCAATATGAACATGGGATGCAAGACTAATATTTTTAAAACATAAATAAAGTCATGAAAACATTTAAAATATTTATCTCATTTGATCAATGCATCAAGACTCATAACTATCATAAGAAGTCATAAATCAATAAAAATTGGTGTGGAATAGGATCTTTAACTGACATATAAGACCATGCAAGCTAATACATGGAATCCGATGACTCGTGCATCAAGACAGAGGAGGCTACCTTAATAGGGCATACTCCAATAGAAATTCATCTAAATACGCTATGTGGATCCACTGGCTTCGCCATATAGGCATCTGTAAACCTATGCGGGCAACATGGTTATGGAAGAATGGGATCTTACTACAGGTCTCTTACCTTAACTACATGAGAGAATGCCTATCCCAAGGTTCACTCAGTGCTTAGTCAAAATCCCAACTGAACTTATAAAACATTATTGTAAACATCATAGGAAAGACAATAGCTAATATCAATCCATCTTTATAAAATAACATAAGAATAACTCATCTATCTTCATCGTAGGAAATTATAGGATTAGTTCATCTATCATATAACTCATACAATGTAGTTGTAGACCTTCCATCATTACATATATTTACTCATAAAAATAGTTTTTGGGTCTAACTTGCCCTATCATTAACTTGCTTGAAACATCATAGAATCATTTTTCATTAACTCCTTTGCATGAAGCACCTTTAAACTCATTCATAAACCTTTCATCCAAATAACTTGGAAATCATGATCATATTCATAAATCACACTTGAAACTAGCATATAGCTTGGGTCATTAAAATTCAGTTTGAAATTATACAATATGATATGTATTATTCATAACTAGGCTAATAACATTGATACATAACATAATCATTAAGACCCGATGAAGATCATGAAATTAGGGCTTTTAATTTATGAAATAAGAGAATTTGAGAAGAAATCTTTGGGATTCCATGGGTGAAAGTTACCCATGGATGAAGTCTCACATACCTTAACCTTTATGAGCCCAAAGTTGAAAAGAAAGGAAGCTTGACCTTGAAGAAATCCCTTGAATTGCTTGAGGAAGAAGAAGACCTTTGAGAAAAAATTTGGGAAAGAAAGTTTTAGATTTTGGGAGTTATGTTGAGGATGAGAGGGCTTTAGGTTAGTTAATAGGAAAGAATCTTGTCCCAAAAACCATCCACGTGCATTTATGAAATATAGGGAAAAGATAAAAATATCCCTCATTTAAAACTAGAAAAGTGACTGGACAGGGGATCCACCATGGTCTGTGAACTCATCATGGCCCTTTGTGGTGATCATGGTTCTTTTCTTGAACTCGAGGAAAATAAGGATTTGCAAGACTCCCTTCACGGAAATCATAACCATCCGTAAAGGTCACCACGACCCATAGTGGGGGTTCATGATGAGGAACCTGAAGGGGGGTCTACAGAGGTGTTCCCCATGAAACACACCACAGTCCGTGAAGGGAAATACGGCGTGTGGTATTTAGGACATGGTCCCTTCCTTGGAGTGAAATCTAAGGGTCTTAGGGGAGGGATCACCACGGAGGGCATCATAGATCGTGGTGCTCACCATGGCCTGTGGTCCCTATCGTGGACCCCTTTTCATCAATGCTTAAATTCTAAATCACTAGCACAGAGGCACACCATGAATCGTGTGTTAAATACAGCCCGTGATGTCTTTCGTGGTCATCACTTGGTGCCAAATGCTGCATTTTTCTGGAAATTCATTTTTTGATCCTCGATTTAAGACTTTTGAACTTCCGGGGTCTTACAATATCTCCTTTTTGGGAACATTCATCCTTTAATGGGACCAAGCTAACGTGAATGGAGTAGGAAAGGAACATAGCAGCCCAACATGAATGTAAAACATCTCGTAAATACATAAAATATGAAATCTTTTATCCTAAGATAAAATATGACTTTAAAACCCATTTCATGATTATGAATGCATATGAAACTATGAGAACAACTGAAATATATGATTTGGGAAGATTAGATCATGAAGGAACTAAATACCTCAACTAGGCACGGAAGGAAAAAGATGAGGATATCGGGACATCACATCGGCTTCAGTTTCCCATGTAGAACCCTCAACCTCTTGGTTCCTCCATAAAACTTTTACTGATACTATTTCCTTATTCCTCTACATTCTAACTTGCCTACCCAAGATCTCAATTGGAACCTTTTTATATGAAAGACTCTCTTTAACCTCAATGTTGTCTAAGGGAACAATGGAGCTAGGATCTCCAACAAACTTTCTCAATAAGGACACATTGAACAACAGATGTACCGATGCCAACTCGAAAGGCAAATCCAACTTATAAACCACCTTACCAATTCTCCCCAAAATTTGATATGACCCAAAATAGCAGGGGCTTAGCTTCCCTTTCTTACCAAAACACATCACACCCTTCGTGGGTAAAATTTTCAAGTAAACCCAATTATTAACCTCAAATTCAAATTCTCTTCTCCTCATATCCGAATAAATATTTTGTTGGCTTTGATTTGTTGTCAATCTTTATCTAATGAGTCTAACCTTCTCTATTACCTCAAACAACAACTTGGGTCCTATCAAAAATACTTCTCCTACTTTGAACCAACTGATTGGGGATCTACATTGCTACCATACAAAGCCTCAAATGGACCCATCTCAATGCTAGAGTGATAATTGTTATTATAAGCAAACTCTATCAATGGGATCATCCTAATTTCCTTTAAAATCAATAATGCATGCTCTAAAAATATCGTCTAGTGTTAGAATAGTATGCTCAAACTGATCATTTATCTATGGGTGAAAAGTCGTACTAAATTTCACTTGAGTACCAAGGCCTTTTTGGAAAGATCTCTAAAACTGAGATGTAAACTAAGTATCTCGATCCAAGATGATAGACAATGGAACATTATGAAGCTTAACCAACAATCGAATATACAATCTAGCATAATCCTCGGCTGTATATGAAGTCTTAATATGAAAAAATGAGTTGACCTTGTCTTTCGGTCAACAATCACCCAAAAAGAATCATGTTGCTTACGAGTACGAGGCAAACCAATAATGAAGTCTATATTCAAGTCTTCCCACTTCTAAGTAGGAATCTCAATATCTTGAGCCAAACCTCTTGATTTTTTATGCTCAATCTTCACTTGTTGACAATTAGGACACTTAGCCACAAATTCCGCAATATCGCTTTTCATGTTATTCCATTAGTACACTTTCCTCAAATCATGATACATCTTTGTAGAATCAGAATATATAGAATATTGCGAACTATGAGCTTCGGACAATATCATATCTTTTAAGCTATCAACATTCGGAACACATAACTAGCCTTGATATCTCAACACACTATCTCCCCCTCGGAAGAAAGTCTCAATGACTTTTTTAGAAACCGCTTTCTTCAATTCAACAAAAATAAGATCACTATCTTGCTTTGCCTTTACATCCACCATAAGAGATGACTCGAAAACATTTTGTACAATAACACCACTATCCTCGGAATCAACCAAACGAACACCCAAACAGGCTAATCTATGCACATCTCGAACTAGCTCTTTCTTCCCATCCTCAATATGAGCAACAATGTTCATGGACAATTTACTAAGAGTGTTGGCAACCATATTTTCCTTACCCAGATGGTATAACACACTTATGTCATAATCCTTCAACAACTCAAGCCACCTTATTTGCCGAAGGTTCAAGTTCTTTTGAGTGAACACATATTGCAAACTCTTGTGATATGTGAAAACATCTACATGGACACCATACAAGTAGTATCTCCATAATATCAAAGTTAATACCACTACCGCCAACTCCAAGTCGTAAGTTGGGTAATTCTTCTATTTTCCTTGAGTTGCCTTGAAAAATAATCTATCACTTCACTATTTTGCATTAGAACACAACCATGACCAACTTGTGAAGATCTCAAAACACAACTAACCCATGGAACTTTCCGGTAAAGTGAACATCGGAGTGGAGGTAAGCCTATCCTTCAACTCTTTGAAGATTTTCTCACATACCTCAGACCATTGGAACTTCACCTTTTTTTGAGTCAAAGTAGTCAAGGGAGATCCAATGGAAGAGAAACTTTCCATAAACCATCTATAATAATCGGCTAAGCCCAAAAAACTCTGAATATCAAAAGGAGTCAATGGTCAAGCGTCCTAGTATATCATAAGCATACTTAAGGTAAACAATAGGTGGAAACTCATAAAAGTCCAAGGAGACAAAGAATAGCTAGAGAGAATCAAAATATTATACTCTTAATACATAAGCCCAATATGCCTCTACAGGACTACATAGGAAGGGACTAGGACATGTCCCAGCTCACTCTCAAAGAAAGTAATGACACAACATAGAATAGTCTTTAAACATTATCATAGTCTAAAAACAACAATAAAGAAAAGAATGACTCAGATTGTCGTCAAAGCATGAGGACTCACCACACTAATCTTCAATGGAACACCAACTAGCCACGGGAAGAGGGTGGAGATTCCATCTCTATATTATGATATAATGTAGGCAAAAAGTATGCGTTAGTATGTTTGAATGTACTAATTATGTGGGCAATGCAATATATAGAAAACCACGTTTGTGCAAATAACCATTTTAAGTAGCATGATACGAAAAGTAGTAAAAATTATAAGTACTCATAAGAAGGATCAATGCATATTAAACTATAAGAGTATAAAATAAAGTAAAGGATAAGATTAGTCATTTAAAACATAAAAAGGACCATACATATGTGGGATAGGAACCAGAACTGATAATAAGACCATGCGAGCTGCAACATGGAATCCCGATGTTGCCCCTACACCAAAAAAAGGGAATCTGCTTGCCAAAGTAGACTTTACCCTGCTAGACAGGTAATATACATACGCTATATGTGGATCCACTAGCTAAGCCATAAGGGCAACCTACGGTGGTACGTAGTTTAAGAGACATGAGGTTGCTACTAAGGCTTTTGGTAGGGCCTCCACCTTAAGTTCACTTGGTGCTAAGTCAAATCCCACAGAATACATACATAGCATAGTAATCATAGTTAACATACATCATAGACATGATCATAGGTTTGAAATCATAGAGTAGCTTATTTTCATGACTTAAGTGCAATGCATGTATTGTCCTTCCACATTACAAATCATACATCCATAATCTTAGTTCATACTTGGAAATTATGGTAGAACATGAATGCATGATCAATTGACTTGAAAAACATGAAATTTACTTTGAAACATGCCTGATCATATTCTTTCTATCAGCCCATATATAATTCATAAAGATAATATCATTTGGAAGTATAATAAAAAATACTCATAATTCATGACATGAACCCTAAAGATCAATATAGGAAAATTCATGGAAATACTCTTCAATTCAATACAATAACTATCAATTTATATTAAAATAGACTAATAATCATAATTAGAATCATAACTCATGGAATTTAATAAGAATTAAACAAAACTCATAATTAGATCATGAACCCTAAGTATCATGTAAGAGGATTTATTGGAAAATTATTGAAATCACGCAATAGCATAAAATTCATATATATATATATATATATATATATATATATATATATATATATATATATATATTTGAGTAGAGAATTATGTAATTAAACTCAATTGATGAAATTGAAAGAAAATTCATAGAACCCATAAAATCTCATACTTGAATTTAATAGAAAACTTGAGAAATTGATTAGTCTTCATGGATGAAAGACTCCATGAATCAATACCCACATACCTTGAATGAGAAGACAAAAGAATTTGGAAGAATTTGAGAGTTTTGATGGAGAAATTGAGTGAATTTCTTGTAGGTCTTCAATGGAGTCCTTCAGAGCCTTTTTATAGAGAAAGAAATATTTGAATAGGTGAATTATAGAAGAATGAATGAAATTAGAGGTGTAGGTTAGTTTATAGAGATTAATTAGGTCCTAAAAATGTCCAAGTTCATTAACTAACAATTTGGGAACAAGTAAAGCGCATTGACCACATGCGTTTTATGTGAAGAAGGGTAAATTGCATTCCTAGAATGTGATTTATGCCTTATTTGTGCAGAAATGAGTTTTGTCTAGATTTCAGGTAAATTTGCACTATGGGGGAGCTAGTCCGCCATGCGGACATGGCGCACACCCTTCTATTTTGTGCAATTCTTGAAAAATTCATCTTTCGATAGACGAGTCCTACAAATCCACCGAGACTATTTTCCCACAAATTTTGACCCCCCTGATCGATATTTTGGACTCGGATTTTCTAAAAAGGATAAGGATAATGTGTTACACAAGTGATGTATTCTCAAGGAATTTTAAGACATTTCTGAGAATATTTGAGGAATGTTACAATCATCAATGAATACGATAACAAATATATCAAAGTATTGCTTGAACACCCTGTTCATCAAATCCATAAAAGATGTCGGGGCATTCGTTAGTCCAAAAGACATAACCAAGAATTCAAATTGACCATAATAAGTTCTAAAAGCCATCTTCAGAATATCACATTCACATACTCGGAGTTGATGATAATCCGATCGAAGATCTATCTTTAAAAAGTAACTTATTCCTTGAAGTTGATCAAATAAGTCATCAATCCTTGGAATGGGATATATATTCTTAATTATGACCTTGTTCAAGTGTCGGTAATAAACTCCTACCTTAGCCAAATTTCCAAATTCTTACTTTGCCTCTATTAGTTATGTTTATGACCCGTAAAAATTTCTACGAGTCCTAGACTAACTCATAGATTTGGGCATTTTCAATTCCTTTGAATTTTTTTCTTTCGTTCGACTTTCATCTTATGGGGTCTTACAATACTCTCTCTTGGGAACATTCTCCCTCGAATGAGATTCAACTAGCATAGGAAAGACATGGAAAGAGGACTAGCAACCCAACATGAACATAGGAACATTTTAAAAATGCATAGAACATGTAAACTTCATACTTAGCATTAAACATAGTTTTAAAAACTCAACTTTCACGACATGCATGCATATGAATGACATAGGAGAGATTGAATATGTAGGAGTTTAATAGATTCGATCATGAATCAACTTAGTACCTTTAGGCTTGAGTGGAAGGAAAGACATACGTATAACGCTTCATCATGTCCTTTCGCTTCCCACGTAGAACTTTCTACTTGTTAATTTCTCCACAACACTTTGACAGATGCAACATCTTTATTCCTTAGCCTCTTCACTTGTCAGTCTAAGATTTCCACTAGAACCTCTTCATAAATCAAATTCTCTTCAACTTTCACAATTTCCAAAGGCACAATGGAGTTTGGATCATCCACAAATTTTCTCAACATTGATACATAAAATACCGGATGAACCATAGCTAACCCAAATGAAAAATCTAACTCATATGACACTTTACTAGCACGTTTCAATATTCTATAGGGTCCTACATATATAGGATTCAACTTCCCTTTCTTCCCAAATCACATTACACCTTTCATAGGTGAAACCTTCAAATATACCCAATCATCCACATCAAATTCAAGCTCTCCCCTCCTAGTGTTCGAATAGGATTTTTGACAACTCTGAGCCATCTTCAATCTTTCTCTTATCAGCCTTAATTTTTCCATTGCATCAACTACCAAATTTGGGCCAATCAATGCCTCTTCGCCCACTTCAAACCTTCCCACCAGAGATCTACATCTTCTCCTATACAAAGCTTCAAAATAAGCCATTTAAATGCTTGAGTGATAACTATTATTGTAGGAAAACTCAATCAATGGCAAATGCTCATCCCAACTTCCTTTAAGATCAATCACACATTCTCTTAACATATCCTCTAATGTTTGAATCATTCTTTTGGCTTATCCATTGGTTTGATGATGGAAAGAGGTACTTAGCTTAACTCTACTACCAAGACCCTTTTGGAATGACATCCAAAAATATGAAGTGAATTAAGTACCTCTATCCAATATAATCGATAAAGGAATATCATGGAGTTTCAAAAGTTCACAAACGTACAACTTAGCATAGTCTTCGATAATATAAGAAGTCTTAACCGGTAGAAAATGAGCTGACTTAGTCATCCGATCTACAACAACCCAAATGGAATCATGTTGTCTTCTAGTACCAGGCAAACTCGTTACAAAGTCCATATTCACATCTTCCCATTTTCCAAGTAGGAATCTCTATGTCTTGAGCTAAACCTCCTGGTTTTTTGATGCTCAAATTTTTGTTGAAAATTAGGATACTTAGCCACAAACTCCGCTATGACTTTTTTCATGCCATTCCACCAATACACTTTCCTCAAATTACTATACATCTTGGTGGATCCCAGATGAATCAAATACTATGAACTATGGGCCTCATTTAATATCAACTCTCTTAATCCATCAACATTAGGAACACACAAATGACCTTGGTAACGTAGTACCCCATCTCCCCCTTGGGAGAAAGCCTCAATGGATTTTTGGCTACCAACTTCTTCAATTCAACCAATACCGGATCATTGTGTTGTTTGGCCTTAACATCCACCACAAGAGATAATTCCGAGCCATTATGTACAAGAAAACCTCCATCATTGGAGTCAACCAAACACACAAATAAATATGCCAATCTATGAAGATCTTTGACCAACTCCTTCTTACTTTCCTTAACATATGCAACACTACCCATGGATAATTGACTAAGAGCATCGGCTACAACGTTTGCCTAACTCGGATGGTATAATACACTCATGTCATAGTCTATTAAGAGTTCAAGACACCTCCTTTGTCTAATATTCAAGTTCCTTTGGCTAAACACATGTTGCAAACTTTTATGGTTAGTGCACATATAAACATTCACCCCATAAAGATAGTGACACCATATTTTACAAGCAAACACAACTGCCAGAAGTTCAAGATCATGGGTTGGAAAGTTTCTTTTATGTACCTTAAGCTACCTAGAAGCATAGGCTATCACCTTACCATGTTGAATTAAGAAATAACCCAAAATAACATGTGAGGCATCACAATAAACAACAAACCCATCCGAACCTTTGGGAAATGTCAAAATAGGAGCCGACATAAGATGATCCTTCAATATTTGGAAACTTCTTTCACACTCATTTGACCATTGAAATTTCACCTTCTTTTGGGGTAACTTAGGCAAAGGCTAAGCAATAGACAAAAATCCTTCAACAAACCTTCTATAGTATCCAGATAAGGCCAAGAAACTCCTAATATCCGAAGGGGATAATGGTCTAGGCCAATTCTTAACCAGCTCTATTTTCTTTGGATCTACTTTAATCCCAACACCGGACATCACTATTATACCCCGCACCTTGGTACATTAGAGCATATTTTTTTAAAAGATTACTATATGGTCCAAGTTATCTATGAAGTTCTACATGAGTAGTGATAGTTGAAAATAGGTCTAGAAGGCTTCGAAAGGAGTTGGAGGCCAAATAAGGAGTCATGGTACTCAACCTACTTGTGTAAGAGATAAACTTGGATGAATTATAAAATTAAGCTACTTGAGTACACATCGAGCTTAAGTAGCAAAGATTATATGGGTTCTTAAAGTGAGACGAGGCCACGAACCTATGAAAAGGAGCAAAAACTAGATTACGAACTTACAAAAAAAAGCAAGTAGGTGACAAGTAGGTGATGCACCTACTTGGACTAAGTAGGTGACACACCTACTTGGGATGGGCCCCATGCTTCCATGTGGCAGCTTTGGATTGGATGCATGGATGAGGTGGCACCCTAGGAGGCCGCCACGTGTCACCCCTAGGGGCTGCCAGATGTCACTCCTGAAGGAAGGGTATAAAACCCTAAGTCATGACTAAGGGCTGTTATTTTCAGCTTTGTACTTAGACATATTTTTAGCTTGTTACTTAGAACTAGTGAGAGCAACTTGAAGAGAACAAGAGCTAGAGAGAAACGGCCATGGCAGCAAGGTGAAGCCCTCAATTTTATTCCGCCAATTAATTATCTAAGGTATTATTCAACTAGATAAAGGTGTTAACAACATGAATTAATAGTTGGGGCAGAAAAAGAGTGCAACGAGCAGCCACCAACTTTTCAGCCATATTGAGACCCCTCAAAGTCAATTTTTAGCAAGTTTGGGGAAGTTGTTTGTTAAGGTATGGCTCGATTCTCTTCTCCCACGTTTGGGAAAGTGTTTAGACATGTTGTGGGTGTATAAATATGAGTTGGAAATGTGAAAATATGCATGTTACGGCTGAAGGATGTTGCAGGTCATGTAGGGACTGTTTTGACGCTATTCTAGCAAGTTAAAATTTGGCTAGTGTTGTCGTTAGCATGGTGTTGTATTTGGAGGTGGTTTATCTATATTGCAGGGATGGAACATTGTTAAATATGAGTATATAGGGCACTGGTTGCAGCCTCTTAATACTCCATTTCATATGGTTAAAGATTTTGCGAAATAAAGAGCTAAAACCCTACTTTGGCATCATAGTTTTGGGTGAGTTGTGTGGAACTTGTGTTACATGATATGGTAATGATTTGATGGTGTATGTCTAATTCTTGTTGATTTTGATATGTATTCTAAGGTTAGAGGTTAAAATTGGAAATTCGTATAGGGCAAGTAATAGGGGAGATGCTTCTCAATTTCCGTTACCTTCAGAGCTTGCTAATAGACTTGTCGAGGAAGGCGAGTAAGGAAATGGTACCTATAGATACTTGAGTATAAATTTGGAAGATGGAAAGTTAAATGTTAGTAATCTTGGTATTACTCTCATGTTAAATAGGTTGAAGAAGAAACCAAATAAGCTGGACTACAATCGAGCTACTCTAGGTATGTGAAGCTATTCTTCTTTCTTTTGGCATATCTTAGATATAAGTTATGAATGGTTTGTATATGAAACATGGGGATAATTTTATTCGTAAAGCTCCGAGTACAGTTCACAATTCTTATCCACTTCTTGATGGTAGAACTCATGTAATAGTTGAGCTATTGCCTTTTTAAGGCTTTTATATGATAAAAGGTAATATATGTAGAGCCTATTGCTCCTTTCCTTTGGAATGTATTAAAGGTAAATGAAATTAGATATGATATAAGTGTGGAAGTAGTTCTAGTTGTAAGCTCCGAGTATAACATGTGACCCGTGTTCACTTCTAAATGCTAAGGCTCTTAAGGTAGTTAAACTATCACCCTCGCGCCTTCTATATGGGAAGACATGATCCATGACTCTTAGTCATGTCTGAACGTAAAATTCTCGAGTCTCCTATATGCAGAATATTACCTAAATGTATAAGCTCCTACTCCTAAGGTCTCTACGATGATGAACGTCTCTTATTCTACGAGTTGTTTAGCTTTGACTGGACATACATCTAATGTTCCTAAGACTCCAGTAGATATGACCCCTAACGATATTTCATAGGGTACTTGAGACGATTATTGCTCTGGTTTTCAAGTGACGGTTTACTTTGCTATTTAATTAAGTCTCAGATGATGAGTTAGATTGCATATAGTTCCTCACTAGTCTACTCGTGCATACTGTTAATACATCTTTCACCGAGTCCTATGAAGGGCCGGGTATGACCGAGTCCTATAAAGGGCCGAGTATGATATATGAGGACATGATTATTCACCGAGTCCCATGAAAGTCCGAGTATGACCGAGTCCTATAAAGGGATGGGTATGATATATGGTGATATGAGAATTTACCGAGTCCCATAGAGGGCCGGGTACGACTGAGTCCCATAAAGGGCTGGGTACGATATATGATGGTATAATTATTATGATAGTATGATTGTTTACCGAGTCCCTCACTAGAAGGATGGGTACGACACATACATGCATATGACGACCTAATGGAACATTTGTAACATTTATAACATCGATCCCCTGAGCGGGCCGGATACGGTATGTGATAATGGTATACATGACCTTATTTTATAAGGTAAAGGTACATTACGCTGTTAAATATTATACTTGTCCCCTGCGTCCCTATGGAAACTATAATTTTCTTATGATGTTTTGTACTTTACATACTCAGTACATATATCGTACTGACCCCCCTTTCTTTAGAGGGCTGCGTTTCATGCCTGTAGGTACAGACATAGGTTTGGGAGTCCGCCAGCTTAGGATTCCGCTCAACCAGTTTAGAAGAAGCTCAATTATATCGGAGCCTAGTTTTTGGTATTAATCCTTGGTGTATATGCTTGCTTTTGCATAGTCATGGGTACGATGGGGGCCCTGTCCCGCCATATGATACCGTTGCTATTATTAGAGGTCTGTAGATATATGTATGTGGGTTGGTTATGACTTTGTTTCAGTGGTGCCTATACGGCATATTATAAATGTTATTATGTTGAGGTAGCCCGATCGGCTCACGTGCCCTTTCATGACATAATGTAAATGAAAGAGGCTATATGTATTTAAATATGCTATCACCCATAGGGGTTCTAGTGTATAGTTCTTATATTTGACAGTTATGTAGATGGGGGTCCAGGTCAGGCCCCAGTCGTGGCCTTTGGGATTGGATCGTGATAGAAGTGGTATCGGAGCAGTTTGTCCTTAGAGTGTCTATAAACCGTGTCTAATAGAGTCTTGTTTATTGGTGTTTTGTACGCCACATCTATAAACAAGAGGCTACAGGACATTTAGGATGTTACCTTTCTTTCATATCTAAGATCGTGCGATAGAGCCGAGTCATAGAAAGTGAAATTCCTTATGCTAACCTCCGATTTTGGCAGAAGGACAACCTCGATAGAAGAAAGTGACTGATGATATTAGAAGTTATAAAGTACGCAGGTAAGCCAAGGCTCGAAAGATATGTACCAAGTAAGGTATTAAAACAAGATTGATATGTAAAGTTGAAAATTGAAAGGAAAGTAAACTGGAAAGTGTATAGATGCAGGTTGAGTTGGACACACGAGGTAAGTCCATCATTTTCATACTATTGTTGATATTGAAAGCCCTGTGTGACTGCGATATGAGATGATATTGAAAGCCCTGTGTGGATGTGAGATGATATGAATATATATGTATATTGTCCCTGTGAGGCATTATTGGTATTTTCTGTGTGCAGATTTTGGGATAGTAAGGAGTATAGAGGAAACTCTGTCGAAATTTTCCCAGAAAAAAAGGGGAATGAAACATAGATTCTTAATATGTCTTGGAAGTTAATACCAAGTACCCCTATTATGTTGAACTAAAGCTGTCAGAGGTACTATCCATGTCGCCAATAAGGGGCACCCTTTTTATTTGGGGAAGAGATTGGATGAATTTGAGACTGGACATAGAGACATAGAGTAAGGTATACACAGATAAAGGTATAAGTACCCTCTAAAGGGAGGAAACAAATGAGAAAACTATAAGGGTAAGGTGGAGGCAATTGATATGGCAATATATTTGAGATAGATGCTAACACTTCAATAAGATCCCTTGCTGAACCAAGTTAGGGAGGTCTGGAAGCCACTAATGATTGGATAGAAGTCAGAATGATACGTAAGGAAGTGTTAAGAAGTTTTTGACAAGACCCTAAATGACATAACATTAGAAGGTGGGTGTGGATAAAAAGAAAAGGGTATAACAAGGAAAGGACATCGAATAAATCAAGAGACACTACAAAGGATAATGACATCATGCTAGACCAAAAGCCAAAATGTTGGCTATAGAGTTGGTCGCAAATGATGTTACAACAACAACAACAACAACAACCCAGTGAAATCCCACATCGTGGGGTCTGGGGAGGGTAGAGTGTACGCAGACCTGACTCCTACCAATGTAGGACGGCTGTTTCCGAAAGACCCTCGGCTCAATAAAAGTATAGAACAAGGTTAGATAAGAATATTAGAGTAAATAAGTAGATAATGAAAACGATCCAAACAATAGTATAATCAAAGCACAAAAAACAGTAGATATTATTATTGGATAATAACATAAATACCATAAATAACATACAGCAGAGTACCAGAAATCATAGTGCGTTAATACGCCTACGAATAAGGGAGAATAAAACCACTATGAACTAGCCTTCTACCCTAATGTGTGTCCTCCACACCCTCCTATCTAGGGTCATGTCCTCGGTAAGTCGTAAATGCGTCATGTCCTGTCTGATCACCTCTCCCCAATATTTCTTCGGCCTACCCCTACCTCTTCTGAAACCATCCATGGCCAGCCTCTCACATCTCCGCACTGGTGCCTCTGGGACTCTCCTCTTCACATGTCCAAACCATCTCAGTCGCGTTTCCCGCATCTTGTCTTCCACCGAGGCCACTCCTACCTTTTCTCGAATAGCCTCATTTCTAATCCTGTCACTCCTGGTATGCCCACACATCCATCTCAACATTCTCATCTCGGCAACCTTCATCTTTTGCACGTGGGAGACCTTAACTGGCCAACACTCTGCCCCATATAACATAGCTGGTCTAACGACCACTTTGTAGAACTTGCCCTTAAGTTGTGGTGGCACCTTCTTGTCACATAACACACCGGAGGCAAGCCTCCATTTCATCCATCCTGCCCCAATACGGTGTGTGACATCCTCGTCGATCTCTCCGCTGTCTTGCATGATAGAACCAAGGTACTTAAAACTACTTCTCTTTTGGATGGCTTGGTCCCCGAGCCTAACTTCCGCGCCAACCTCTTGAGGTGTCTCACTGAACTTGCACTCTAGGTACTCTGTCTTGGTTCTACTCAGCTTAAACCCCTTAGACTCCAAGGTGCGTCTCCAATCTTCCAGTTTAGCGTTAACTCCGCTGCGAGTCTCATCGATAAGGACTATGTCGTCCACAAAAAGCATACACCATGGCACCTCACCTTGAATTTGTCGCGTCAATCCATCCATCACCAAGGCAAATAGGAATGGGCTAAGAGCTGATCCTTGATGCAACCCCATCATAACTGGGAAGTGTTCTGAGTCCCCTCCTACTGTCCTTACCCTGGTTTTGGCACCCTCGTACATGTCCTTGATCACCCTTATGTACGCTACAGGTACACCTTTAGCCTCCAAACATCTCCATAGTATCTCTCGTGGGACTTTATCGTAAGCCTTTTCCAAGTCGATGAACACCATATGCAAGTCTCTCTTCCTCTCCCTATATTGCTCCATCAGTCTCCTCATAAGGTGGATGGCTTCTGTAGTTGAGCGTCCTGGCATAAATCCGAACTGGTTCTCTGAAATAGACACGCCTCTCCTCACCCTCATCTCTACCACTCTTTCCAACACTTTCATAGTATGGCTTAGAAGCTTAATACCTCTATAGTTGTCACAGCTCTGGCTATCCCCTTTATTCTTGTAAAGCGGGATCATGATGCTCGATCTCCATTCTACGGGCATCGTTGCCGTCGTAAAGATGACATTAAATAACCTAGTCAGCCATTCCAAACCTACCGAGCCCGCACTCTTCCAAAATTCTCCAGGGATCTCGTCAGGTCCGGTCGCTCTTCCCCAGCGCATCCTACGAACAGCATCCTTAACCTCATCGACCGTAATACTCCTACAACCCCCAAAATCGTGACTCCTTCCTGTATGTTCCAAATTTCCCAACACAATTTCTCTGTCCCTTTTGTCATTCAGAAGTTTATGGAAGTATGACTGCCATCTTTGTTTGATAAGGGTCTCCTCTACCAATACTTTTCCGTCTTCGTCTTTAATGCACTTCACTTGATCCACATCGCGTGCCCTTCTCTCCCGGGCCCTGGCTAGCCTGAATAATTTTCTTTCCCCACCTTTCTCTTCCAGTTCAGCATAAAGACGTTCAAAAGCTGCCATTTTCGCCGTTGCAACCGCCAACTTCGCCTCCTTCCTCGCTATCTTATACAGTTCTCCATTCGTCCACTTCTCCACCTCATCCTTGCTCTCCATCAACTTAACATACGCCACCTTCTTTGCTTCCACTTTCCCTTGCACTTCTCCATTCCACCACCAGTCCCCTCGATGCCGACTACGACTACCTGTCGAGACTCCTAGCACTTCCTTTGCTACAACCCTAATAAAACTAGCTGTCCTATCCCACATATCGTTCGCATCCCCACTACTATCCCAGGCCCCCATATCCTTCAATTTCTCTCCCATCTCAAGGGCACTAACCGTTGTCAAACTCCCCCATCTGATTCTAGGTTGTTCTTCCCCGACCCTTCTCGTCCTTGTCATCTTTATCCCTAAATCCATCAGTAAGAGCTTATGTCGGGTTGTAAGGTTGTCGATCGGGATGACCTTACAGTCTTTGCACAAACCCTTATCATCCTTCCTGAGGAGTAAAAAATCTATCTGAGTTTTAGCCACTGAACTACGGAAGGTTACCAAGTGATCCTCCTTCTTTGGAAAACTCGAGTTGGCTATCACTAACCCGAAAGCTCTTGCGAAATCCAATAGTGCGGTTCCTCCTCCATTTCTGTCCCCGAAGCCAAAGCCCCCATGCACATCATCATACCCTCCTGAAATAGATCCGATGTGCCCATTGAAATCCCCTCCCACGACAAGCTTCTCAGTGGGTGGTATGCCTCCCACTAACTCATCCAACTCCTCCCAAAAGCGCCTCTTATCATCCTCGCATAAGCCCGCTTGCGGCGTATAAGCACTAATAACGTTCAACGTGATCCCTTCAACGACCATTTTAATCGACATCATCCTATCATTGACTCTCCTAACCTCCACCACCTGATCCCTTAAATCACTGTCAATTAAAATGCCTACCCCATTTCTATACTTCGATTTACCAGAAAACCAAAGCTTATACCCGTCTACCTCCTTAGCTTTAGAGCCGACCCATTTTGTCTCCTGGACACAGGCTATATTAATCTTCCTCTTCTTTAGAATCTTAACCAGTTCTATGGATTTACCCGTTAACGTCCCAATGTTCCAAGAACCTATTCTCAATCTAGACGCTCCTTTAACCCACTTACCTCTCCTTACCCTCGTCCCCGTCCATGAGCGAGAACATGACCCTAGTCTACCATCACTATCCAAAGCCACGAAAACACGCACGAACTAGTAAATTATTCACAAGTCTAAAGTTGGCAAGATGCAACAATTGGTGTATGATAAAAAAAAAAATATATGAAAATCGGAGGTACCAACTCCAATCGAAATGAACCTGGTTCACGCCGAAAAATACTGTTAACGCCGAAAACAATAAATCTAGGCCAGATCTGAGAGAGATGCACGATTTGTATCTCTGATTTGCGATGGTAGAATTTTTGGAGTAGATTTGGCAGCAGTGCGTGGATTTTTGGCTCCTTCTAGGTCACTGATTTTCAACCTCGCCGGAGTTGTACAGATCAGTACACCTGCAAAACAAAGAAAAAATAAACAGGTAAAGGGGAAAAGGGGAAGTCCCAATTCAGCAATGAATCCTCAAATTTCGCAACCCTAATTTTTGACTGAAGAAACCCAGCAAAAATTATTCACACCCAAGTGAGAAAATAGAAACAATAATCAGCCCAAGTAACAGAGAAAGAGAAAAATCAAAGCAAGACCCAATTACAACACCAAGAAAGAGAAAGCGAAAACAATACAGAGAAGAAGAAGAAGATAATTATATACTGAAAACGATAAGAAGATCTGATTAGCTAAGGGGTTAAGGTTCTTGGAATTTGGGGCTCTCTTAGTGCTAGTGTGAATCAATGTAACAACAAACAATAAATTAAAGACGGGTTAAAAATTGGTTTAAGAGAAAACCAATTCTAAAGTAGTCGCTCGTCAGATTCAATCGGACGAGCAAGGACGAAAAACGCAGGAGCCGCTGCTGGATGTTGACGAGCCGCTGCTGAAGAGAGAAATTCACCGGCAAATTTAAGCAAAAAGGAGAAAGCGAAGAAGAGAGCGTCGCCGGAGAAGAGAAGACTACGTCCACCTCATACAAGTGTATCAGAATGGTTAGACAACCTATGATTGTATATGTTAAGTATAGTGCCAAGTAAGGAAGTGCATGATAAAATAAGTTAGGATATTTTGGATATGTTACAGAAAGGTGCAAAGATGGGTTGAGTCAACTACCGAGAAGGAATTAGTGCTACGGGAAGAATAGGACATGGCCATGGTCCGACCAAGGATCTATCCTGATACTGATCGTAAGACAAGAGAGGGGAAGGCAAGGTAAAGTATGAAGACGAGTGAGACAACGCTAAGGTATTTCTTGGGCTAAGTTGATTACCTTACCATATCCTAGTAAAGGTAAAGAATGACACAAGAATGCGTCTAGAATATTACAAGTTGGGATAAGAGAATGGTGAAATGGTTTAAACAGGCGAACAGAATTAGCTGGTTACTAAAAGATGGCAAACTTATATACCAAATTCCTTCAGAATTATACCAGTTAATGATAGGTAAAGTACCAATTAAAATCTTCTAAAGAAGTTGAGGAGTAATACATGATGTCCCCACAACTATTGTCTTGAGTAGAGGGGCTTAAATTACAGCTAGCGCTTGGATATTCGTCAAAGAAGAGATCGGGAACACATATAGGTCTTAGTACCGCCTATCACTCTCAAAATGGATGAATAGGCTAAGCATACTACTTAAATGCTGGAAGGTATATCGTGAGAAGGTGTTGTTGACTTTGAAGGTAGCTGGGATGATTATCTACCTATAATCTTAGTTAACATTTGAGGACAAATGTTCTAAAAGGGGGAAGGATATTATACCCCGCACCTTGGTACATTGGAGCATATTTTGTTTCTAAAAGATTACTATGTGGTCCAAGCTTTCTATGAAGTTCTACGTAAGTAGTGACAGTTGGAAATAGGTTTAGAAGGATTTAGAAGGAGTTAGAGGCCAAATAAGGAGTCATGGTACTCAACCTACTTGCGTAAGAGATAAACTTGGATGGATTATAAAATTAAGCTACTTGAGTACACATCGAGCTTAAGTAGCAAAGATTATATAGGTTCTTAAAGTAAGATGAGGCCACAAACCCACAAAAAGGAGCAAAAACTAGATTCCAAACTTATGAAAAGAAGCAAGTAGGTGCCAAGTAGGTGATGCACCTACTTGGAATAAGTAGGTGACACACCTACTTGAGGTGGGCCCCACGCTGCCATATGGGTGCTTTGGATTGGATGCATGGATGAGGTGGCATCCTAGGGGGGTTACCACATGTCACCCCTAGGGGCTTCCATATGTCACTCCTAAAGGAAGGGTATAAAACCCTAAGTCATGACTAAGGGCTGTTATTTTCAGCTTTGTACTTAGACATATTTTTATCTTGTTACTTAGAACTAGTGAGAGCAACTTGAAGAGAACAAGAGCAAGAGAGAAACGGCCATGGCAGCAAGGTGAGGCCCTCAATTTCATTCTGTCAATTAATTATCTAAGGTATTCTTCAACTAGATAAAGGTGTTAAAAATGTGAATTAATAGTTGGGGCAGCAAAAGAGTGCAACGAGCAGCCACCAACTTTTCAGCCATATTGAGACCCCTCAAAGTCAATTTTTAGCAAGTTTGGGGAAGTTGTTTGTTAAGGTATGGCTCGATTCTCTTCTCCCACGTTTGAGAAAGTGTTTAAACATGTTGTGGGTGTATAAATATGAGTTGGAAATGTGAAAATATGCATGTTACGGCTTAAGGATGTTGCAGGTCATGTAGGGACTGTTTTGACGCTATTCTAGCAAGTTAAAATTTGGCTAGTGTTGTCGTTAGCATGGTGTTGTATTTGGAGGTGGTTTATCTATATTTCAGGGATGGAACATGGTTAAATATGAGTATATAGGGCACTGGTTGCAGCCTCATAATACTCTATTTCATATGGTTAAAGATTTTGCGAAATAAAGAGTTAAAACCCTACTTTGGCGTCATAGTTTTGGGTGAGTTGTGTGGAACTTGTGTTACGTGATATGGTAATGATTTGATGGTGTATGGCTTATGCTCTTTTTTTTTGATATGGCTTCTAAGGTTAGAGGTTAAAATTGGAAATTCAGATAGGGTAAGTAATAGGGGAGACGCTTCTCAATTTCAGTTAACTTCGGAGCTTTCCAATAGACTAGTCGAGGAAGGCGAGTAAGGAAATGGTACCTATAGATACTTGAGTATAAATTTTGAAGATGGAAAGTGAAAAGTTAGTAATCTTGGTATTACTCTCATGTTAAATAGGTTGAAGGAGAAACCAAATAAGCTGGACTACAATCGAGCTACTACAGGTATGTGAAGCTATTCTTCTTTCTTTTGGCATGTATTAGATATAAGTTATGAATGGTTTGTATTTGAAACATGGGGATAATTTTATTCGTAAAGATCCAAGTACAGTTCATAATTCTTATCCACTTCGTGATGGTAGAACTCCTGTAATAGTTGAGCTATTGCTTTTTTAAGGCTTTTATATGATAAAAGGTAATATATGTAGAGCCTATTGCTCCTTTCCTTTGGGATGTCTTAAAGGTAAATGAAATTAGATATGATATGAGTGTGGAAGTAGTTCCATTTGTAAGCTCCGAGTATAACACGTGACCCGTGTTCACTTCTAAATGCTAAGGCTCTTAAGGTAGTTAAGCTATCACCCTCGAGCCTTCTATATGGGAAGACATGATCCATGACTCTTAGACATGTCTGAACGTAAAGTTCTCGAGTCTCCTATATGCTGAATATTACCTAAATATATAAGCTCCTACTCCTAAGGTCTCTACGATGATGAATCTCTCTTATTCTATGAGTTGTTTAGCCTTGACTAGACATACGTCTAATATTCCTGAGACTCCAGTAGATATGACCCCTAACGATATTTTATAGGGTACTTGAGACAATTATTGCTCTGGTTTTCAAGTGACGGTTTACTTGGCTATTTAATTGAGTCTTAGATGATGAGTTAGATTTCATATGGTTCCTTACTAGTCTACTCGTGCATGCTGTTAATACATCTTTCACCGAGTCCTATAAAGGGCCAGGTATGACCGAGTCCCATAAAGGGCCGGGTACGATATATGAGGACATGATTATTCACCGAGTCCCATGAAGGGCCGGGTATGACCGAGTCCCATAAAGGGCCGAGTATGATATATGGTGATATGAGCATTCACCGAGTCCCATAGAGGGCCGGGTACGACTGAGTCCCATAAAGGGCCGGGTACGATATATGATGGTATGATTATTATGATAGTATGATTGTTTACCGAGTCCCTTACTACAGGGACGAGTATGGCACATATATGCATATGATGACCTAATAGAACATTTGTAACACCGAGCCCCCGAGCGGGCCGGATATGGTATTGATAATGGTATACATGACCTTATTTTGTAAGGTGAAGGTACAATACGCTATTAAATGTTATACTTGTCCCCTGCGTCCCTATGGCAACTGTAATTTCCATATGATGTTTTATACTTTACATACTCAGTACATATATCGTACTGACCCCCCTTTTTTAGGGGGATGCGTTTCATGCCCGTAGGTACAGACACAGGTTTGGGAGTCTGCCAGCTTAGGATTCCGCTTAGCCAGTTTGGAAGAAGCTCAATTATATCGGAGCCTAGTTTTTGGTATTAATCCTTGGTGTATATGTTTGCTTTTGCATAGTCATGGGTACGGCGGGGGACCTGTCCCGCCATATGCTACCATTGCTATTATTAGAGGTCTGTAGACATATGTATGTGGGTTGGTTATGACTTTGTTTTAGTGGTGCCTATACGGCATATTGTAAATGTTATTATGTTGGGGCAGCTCGGTTGTCTCACATGCCCTTTCATGACATGATGTAAATGAAAGAGGCTATATGTATTTAAATATGTTATCACCCATGGGGGTTCTAGTGTATAGTTCTTATATTTGACAGTTATGTCGATGGGGGTCCAGGTCAGGCCCTAGTCGCGGCCTACGGGATTGGGTCGTGACAATCACATGGCCAAGAAATGCAACTTCCCTTAGCAAAAATTCGCACTTATTAAACTTGGCAAATAATTGCTTGTCTTTCAATGTTTGCAACACAATTCTCAAGTAACCCATATGATCTTCCTTATTTTGAGAATAAATCAAGATGTCATCAATGAACACCACTACAAAATTGTCCAAGTATGGCTTAAAAATAAAAGTCATCAAATCAATGAAGATAGCGGGAGCGTTAGTCAAATCAAATGAGATTACTATAAATTCAAAATGACCATACCTTATTTAAAATTGCATTTTGGGAATATCACACTCGCTTACCCTTAATTGATGATAACCGGAACAAAGATTAATCTTAGAGAAGTAACTCGCTCCTTGTAATTGATCAGACAAGTCATCTATCCTTAAAATTGGATATTTATTCTTTATGGTGACCTTATTCAGTTGTCAGTAGTCTATGCACATTCGGAGTGACCCATCTTTCTTCCTAACAAATAATACGGGAGCACCCCATGGTAAAATACTTGGTGTTATAAAACTCTTATCGAAAAAATTCTTCAATTACTCTTTCAAGTCCTTAAGTTCCACTGGAGCCATAAGATAGAAGGATTAGAAATAAGTTGGGTATAAAGAAGGAGATCTATGCCAAAGTCAATTTTGCTTTTGGGAGGAACACCGCACAAATCATCGGGAAACACATCGAAAAAATCGTTAACTATAGGGACTAATTCAAGAGTGGGAGTTTCAGAATCAACACCCCTAAAAAGCACAATATGATAAATACATCCTTTAGAAATCATTTTTCGGGCCTTAAGACATGAGATGAATTGACCGTTAACCATCGAATCGTTACCCTTCTATTCAAAAATAGGCTCATTAGAAAAGTGAACCTTAACCACATGAGTCCTACAACATATAGATGCATAAGTGGTACGTAACCAATCCATACCAAGAATGATGTAAAAATAGGTCATGTCAAGTTCAACAAGATCACATGGAATAACTTTATGCAAGATCGACACGGAACAATATTTATAATCTCTCTTGGCTAATACCAAATCACCAAATGGATTATAAACCAAAAAAGGTTCTAATAACACCTCGGGGCATACATTAAATCTCATAGGAAGGTAAGGAGTAACAAAAGATAAGTTTGCACCCGGATCAAGCAACGCATAAACATCAAAGTTAAAGACCCATAACATGCCCATAACCACATCGGGAGTCTCATCCACATCTTGCCTAGCATGAAGAGCATAGAATCGGTAATTACATTGGCCACCCTTAGGTTGAGCTTGGGCGCTTTGTTGGACTTGGCCTCCTTGAGGATGACCTTTTCCACCTTTTTGGCAATATAAGGGCACTCGTATTGCTTATAGATCAAATTTCCACATCCATAACTAGCACCCATTCCCTTCAAGCATCTTTCTCCATGATTCTTTCCACACTTAGGAAAAAAGGGCTACTACCATTCACAACCACTCTTCTTGAGCTTTAGGGTATGGTGCCCTATCCTTAAAGAACTTCTTCCTCGAGCCTTGGCCTTGTTAAGAGCATTCACTACCACCACCAGTCCTAGAATTGGAGAACCTACCTTTATACAAGAGAGTTGATATTAAATAAGGCCCATAATTCCCAATAATCGATTCATCCGAGCTCTTCCATGATGTATCGTGATATGAGAGAAGTGTATTGGTGGAATGGCATGAAGAAGGAAATAGAGATTTTGTATCTACGTGTCCAAATTGCCAATAACTTAAAGTTGAGCATCAAAGACCAAGAGGTCTAGCTCAAGATATTGAAATTCCTACTTGGAAATGGGAAGATATGAATATGAACTTTATAACGGGTTTGCCTCGTACTAAGAAGAAATACTACTTTATTTGAGTTATTGTGGATCGAATGACTAAGTCAGCTCATTTTCTACCGGTTAAGACTTCTTATGGTGGTGAAGATTATGCTAAGTTGTATGTTTGTGAACTGGTAAGGCTACATGGTGTTCCCTTGTCCATTATATCAAATTGAGGTACTGAATTCACTTTACACTTTTGAAGGCCGATTCAAAAGGGTCTTGGTACAAAAGATAAGTTAAGTACCATTTTCCATCCTCAAAATGATGGTCAAGCCGAAAGAACGATCCACACTCTAGAGGATATGCTAAGGGCGTGTGTTATTGATTTTCAAGGAATGATCCATTGGTTGAATTTTTCTATAATAATAGTTATCACTCTAGCATCCAATTAGCTCCTTTCAAAGCATTGTTTGGGAGGATATGTAGGTCCCCGATGGGATGGTTTGAAGTAGGTGAGATGGCCTTGATTGGTCCGGATTTGATTATCAATGCTATGGAGAAGGTAAGACTCATAAAGGAGAGGTTGAAAACAACTCAAAGTCATCGAAAGTCCTATTCTGATGTTAGGATAAGAGAGCTTGAATTTAAAGTAGATGATTGGGTATATTTGAATGTTCCATCCATGAAGGGTGTAATGCATTTTGGATAGAAAGGAAAATTGAGTCCTAGATACGTTGTACCTTACAAGGTATTGAGACATGTTGGCAAAGTGGCTTATGATTTAGATTTGGCATTTGAGTTAGATGTGGTTTACCCGGTGTTTCATGTGTCTATCTTGAGGAGAATTTGACTTATGAGGAAGGTCTGGTGGAAATATTAGACCAACAAGTTAAGAAGTTAAGAAACAAATAAGTTGTGTCCATGTAAGTGTTATAGAGGAATCAACAAGTAGAAAGTGCTACTTGGGAGGCGAAGTGGATATGATGAAACGATACCCATACCTCTTTCCCTCTATTCAAGCCTAAAGTAGTAAGTTGTTCTTATTCAAGCTAGTTGAACTCTTATGTATTCAGTTCCTCCTATGTCACTCATATGAATATATGTTCATGAAAAAGTTGATTTCAAAGTTATGATTTTATGTTAAGTTGAAGTTTACTTGTTCTATGCATTCTCAAAGTGTCCTGATGTACATGTTGGGTTGCTAGTCCTCTTTTCCATGTCCTTCCTATATTAAATAAATCTCATTCGAGGATGAATGTTCCCAAGGGAGAGATATTGTAATCCTCAATGCCTCGGTAATAGGCCACTTGCGTAACGCATTATCCTTACTCTTTTTGGCAAATTTGAGTTTGGATTGTAGATCAGGGGGTCAAAACCTACAAAAAAATAGTCTCGGTGAAATTGTAGGACTTGTGGATTGAAAGATGAATTTTGTCAAATATTAATGAGGTGCGCGACAGCTCCGCATCGCCCAGTTATTCCCGCTCAGTGTAATTCTTCTCCAAGTTAAAATCTAGCCAAAATCTCATTCTCTAAAAATTGCCCTAATCGGAAGCAGCTCCGCATCGTGGACCTGAGAGATGTTTTTTGCTCGAATTTAGTTTTTAAGTAAGGGCAATTTAGACTTTTTTCTAGTTTTAGTTAATGAATCTGGACATTTTTAGGACCTAATTCTACTCTATAAATTACCCTAAACCCTTAATTTCATTCATTCTTCTATAATTCACCTACTCAAATATTTTTTTCTCTACAAGAGGCTCACAAGGACTCCATTGAAGACTTTCGAGAAATTCACTTAAGCTCTTCATCAAAACTCTGAAATTCTTCCAAATTCTTTTGTATTCTCACTCAAGATATGTAGGGATTGATTCATGGGCTCTTTTCACCCATGAAGTCTCAAAGATTTCTCAAGTTTCCATTCAATTTACAATTGATTATGAACCCTAGTTTTGGTGAATTGCATTGGGCTGATTTGATTTCATTTTTAAATGTTATCAATGATCTTTATATGCATGTTCGCATATGAATTGCATAATTTCAAGTTGATTTATGGATGCCCATGTATAAAGCTATATTTTTAGGCTATAATTATGAATTTAAGATGAGTTTATGAGTTGATCATGAGTTAAATGATTTTCAATGAAAGATTTATATGAGTTAAAGTTGAGATTTATGATTTTAAAGTTAAAGCCATGATGATGATCAGAGTTAAGATCAAAAGATGTTTAAAGATGGGGATAAGGACCATTCTCATCGAAGTTATGGATTCTTATGAATCACTTAATCGATGAGCTATTCCTAATATATTTTCAAGATGGATTGATAGGCAGCTACTATCTTTCCCTACTATGTTATGGGCCCACCATCACAGGGAATCTCAAAGCCCCGAGCTCCGTAGTAAGTTCGAAAAAGGTGACATGTCGAGAAAGGTGGAATCATCGTGTAGAAAGTTTCCATTGGGATATTGACTAAGCACCGAGAAGACTTCTAGGTTGGGTTCAGTCCAGTAACGCAGTTAGCTATCCAAATGAATCCTACTAGCAATCTAAAGTCCCAAACTATGTTAACCACATAGGTTTCCCACATGGCCTACCTAGTGATACACATAAAGCATAGTTTAGTTGATTTGACTTATTTTTGGAGTATGCCATGACAAGGTAGCTTCCACTATTTCAATGTAGGAGACATCGGCCTGTATCTATGCAGGAGTTATTGGATTCTATATAATAGCTCACATGGTCTTATTTGTCGGTTAAAGGTCCTATCCTACACAAGTTGAAGTTGAAGTTATGAGATGTCAAGTTATGAGTTTATTATAAAGTTTATGATATGCATTGACCATGAGTTCCATTTGTTTTAAATTACTTTTATACTATACTAATGTTCATTATGATCGGTCATGCATCCTATGACGCATTGATTACGTTCTTTACTTATTTTATGCATACCTCACATACTTAGTTCATTCAAACGAACTAATATATATTTTTCCTAATTTGTCTCATAATGTAGAGACGGACGACACTCACAATCACATTGTCTCATAATGTAGAGACGAACGACACTCAAAGATTTCTCAAGTTTCCATTCAATTTACAATTGATTATGAACCCTAGTTTTGGTGAATTACATTGGCTGATTTGATTTTATTTTTAAATGTTATTAATGATCTTTATATTTATGTTATCATATGAAATTTCAAGTAGATTTATGGATGCCCATGCATAAATCTATATTTTCAAGCTATAATTATGAATTTAAGATGACTTTGTGAGTTCATCATGAGTTAAATAATTTTCAATAAAAGTTTTATATGAGTTAAAGTTGAGATTTATGATTCTAAAGTTAAAGTTATGATGATCAGAGTTAAGATCAAAAGATGTTTAAAGATGGTGATAAGGACAATTATCATCGAAGTTATAGATTCTTATGAATTATTCAATAGATGAGTTATTCCTAATATGTTTTCAAGATGGATTAATAAGCAGTTACTATCTTTCCCTACTATGTTATAGTCATGTTTATGAGTTTTCTGTTGGCAAATATACTAAGCACCGAGAGGACTTCTAGGTGGGGTTCAGTCTGATAATATAGTTAATTACCCAAGGGAATCCTAGTAGCAACCTAAAGTCCCAAACTACGTTGTCCACGTACGTTGCCTTCATGGCCTAGCTAGTGGATCCACATATAACATAGTTGAGTTGAGTTGAGTTATTTTTGGAGTGTGCCTTGGCAAAGTAGCCTCTCTTATTTCTATGAAGGAGTCCTCGGATTCCATATAATAGCTCGCATGGTCTTAGTTGTCGATTAAAGGTCCTATCCCACACAAGTTGAAGTTGAAGTTATGAGATGTCAAGTTATGAGTTTATGATAAAATTTATGATATGCATTGACCATGAGTTCCATTTGTTTTAAATTGCTTTTAAACTATACTCATGTTCATTATGATGGGTCATGCATCCTATGGAATATTGATTACGTTGTTTACTTGTTCATACATACCTTACATACTTAGTATATTCAAATGTACTAACGCATATTTTGCCTACATTGTCTCATAATGTAGGGACGGACAACACTCACGATCACCCACTCATGGCTAGAGATTTGCTTTAGATTTTAAAGAAGTTGGTGAGACCTTATTCTACCGAGGACAAGACATTTATTCATGTTACTATTGTTTACACTTACTTCTATTGTTAGGGTAAGCTAGGAGCTTTTTCTAAGCCCCCGTCAAAGATTAGATTAGAGGCATTTTTATATGATATTATGGTGTAGTCCGGTTGGACATTTATAGAGTTGATCTCCCTTAGTCCCATACTTCACTTAATGATTACTTCCGCTCATATTTATGTTGTTCTATACCTTATGTATGTGATGCATGCTAAGATAGCTTATGATTTGGGTCCCTCGCATCTCGACCACCATATTACGACAAGGCCCTAGGTCATGTTGTGACACGACAACAACTATAGCAAGGTATCTATATCACTCGCTGGAACAATAGAGGGCAACTTTGCTTTCAATTTACCCACAACTTCTCTTAAAGCGGCCAGCTCTAGATCTCGCTCTAGATCACAGAGTACTATCTCCTCTAGGTCTAAAGTAACTAAGGCAAAGTTTGTCCCTTCTTTCAAAGTCAGACTCTTCGAATTACTGTTGTTATATTCTTTTCTTAATCACTACCTCCCTCTAGGGAAAGCAATGAATATGGGCAACTTCTTAATGCATGCACTCACTAAGAAAGACTTTCAAATGAAGAAACCACAATATATGCAAAAATAAATCACGAATATTAATCCTACTTTTTGCCTATTTAATTAAGTCGTCATGGTTCCCTAAACCCTAGTTGTGGGCTTAGCTACTCATACTTGTAAGTAAAAGAACAAGAATTTGTGTAAAATCCATGAATCAGTACCTACATGAATGGAAAAGTAAACCTTAAATCAAACACATGAACCATGAATCAAGAATGAACACCGGAATGATGTTTCAAGGAGCAATATCAAAAGTAGTAGAGTGTAACTTCAATGTGTTCACAAAGTACTCAAAAAATAGTAAAAATGCCAAACCCCAAAAATAAAATAAATTCGGGTATTTATAAAAATACAAAACAAAATCCTAAACCAACTAGGAAAATTAAAGTTGGCACGCTACACGCTTGACCACTACGGACCGTGCTAGAGTTAACGGTCTGGGGTCCTTTTTTCATTGTGTTTAACTTGGGCTGCAACACTATGTATATATTCACTTCTTCACGGGCAATCTTCATGCCTCATGGTGATGAATACAGTCCGTACTAACTTCTGTGTTACTAGCCTTTGCCATTTCTCCAACTTCTTCCCTCAGCCTTTACGATCATCCAACACGGTCTGTAGTGGACTCCATGGCCCATGATGAGTTCTGTGGAGTTACACTTGGCCAAAATTATAGTAATAACATCTTCACAAAATCAGCAGTACAACACCCACCACGGCTCGTGCAAAGCACTATGGTCTGTGGTGGGTTCTGTGGAGTTATACTTCATCAAATCCTCCAACATAGCTTCCTTCTCTCATTATCTCTACGCCCACCACCATAGACTGGTCAAGGCACTATGGTCCGTGGTGAGGCTTGTACTCCTCAATGCTCAGAAAACAACTTCTTAGCCCCAACAAATCATCTAAACTCGTGTACGACTTAGTTTTTCTTCAAATCAAACAAAACTGACATCATATCTATAGAAACATGCTTGCAACGCAGACTAATTCACCATTTTGAGCATAAAAATGTCATAAATATGTGACACATCACTTCCCTTAGCTCAAGAGTGAAAAAGCGATCAAGGAAAGTGAGTTTAAAGGCTTCCCATTCAATAGGACCTTCATCTACCCTTTCTATATTCCATTGGGTGTACCATACTTGTGCAACACTCTTAAGTGGAAAGGCTGCTAACTCTGCTTTCTCTTCAGACTATACCCCCATATTGCTCACTATATTGTAGACCTCATCCATGAATTCTTGATGATCCTCGTCAACTTTTAAGACATGAAAATCCAAAGAGTTCAATAGCGCAAAGTCCCTTACTCTTGAGGCCAGAGTAGGAATATTAGAAGGAGACGCAACCCTTTAGTTGGATACCACTTGGGCTAGCATAGTAATGGCAGTCTGAAACTCCGCATTAGTTACTTGATTGTGTAGGGGACCATTTTCTTGAGGAACTAAGGGAATTTGGGCTTCATTAGCATTGTTTTCCCTTGGCTATGGTGGTCTCCTTGGAGGCATGATTTTTGAAAATAACAAAGGAAGAACATTAGGGAAAGAAAGTCTTAAGGTAAACTACATAGCACGACATAGCACATGAAAGAACTGAGAATTCATAAAATATCTTATAGCCTCCTATTCATAGATGTGGCACACTTTATAACTATGAATAAGACTCTACTCGCTGCGGCATGTTGGACACTGTAGGACAACTTAAACTTTGTGCTCTGATACTAAGTTTGTCACGACCCGACCTAGGGCCTAGTTGTAACACAGTGATCGAAACCCCAAAGGGTTCAACCAATCCTCTTAATCATATCATAAGCATACATAAGGTAAAGAAAATGTGAAAACATCATAGAAAAGAGTCTAACATAAAATGTAAGGGAAATATGATCCAACTACATTAGACTCTACATAATTTTCCAACAATGCCTCTAATCATGAGCGTGGGTAGGGGATAAGACATGTCCCTAGATCGCCCTAAAAATAAAACATAACGAGAGTCTTTGAAAATAAAAACAACAACTCATAACTTATCTGTTATGCCCCGTACTTTTATACTTTGGAAAGCCTTCTTAAACTTCATAAAAGTTTCCACGTGACCCCAATTAGCTACAACGCTATCAAATAACTCTAAGGAAGGGAGAATGAGATACTCCATAATAAGGATAATTGAAAATAGGGGTATAAGAATCCGGAAGGAGTTGGAGGCCAAGTAATGGGTCGTAGGACTCGACTTACATGCATAAGCTACCAACTTGGATGTCTTACGTAATTAAGCCACTTGAGTACACATCGAGCTTAAGTAGCAAGGAATATATAGGCTCTTGGAGTGATATGAGATTACGAACCTACGGAAGAGAAATAAGGAGACGACGTGCCTACTCGAAGCAAGTAGGTGATGCACCTACTTAGGGTTAAGTAGGTGATGCAACAGCTTGGGTGGACCCCATGCTGCCACATGGCAGCCAATGATTGGAGGCATGATTGAGGTGGCGCCCTAGGGGGATGCCACATGTCACCCAAGGGGGATGCCACATGGTACCTCATAAGGATGCATATATATAGGTGTTACATGCTGTAGATACCTTAAACTTCAGCAAATTGAACAAAAAAAAGAGAGAAAACTTAAGGAGCAAAAGAGAGCAGCCACGAGTTTGGCTAGAAAAAAAGTAAGTCCCGACTTTTATTCCATGAATTAATTATTTAAGGTATCCTACGGTGATATAGCAGTGTTTAATACCATAAAATTTTATTTTGGGGCAGCAAGGAAGAGATACGAGTAGTCCGCTAATTTTCAGCATGTTAAGAGAACGTCTGAGATTAGTTTTAGCAAGTTTTAGAAAGGTATGGCTTGGATATCTTCTCCCATATTTTGGTAAGAGTTTTTAAATTTTATGAGGGTGTTAATAATGTAAATTTAAGGTTTGTAGAAGCACCAAGAGGACAACAAGCAGCCGCGACATTTCAGCCGCGCTAGACGAACTTCCGAGGCAAATTTTGGAAAGTTTTGGCCAATTTAGGGTAAGGTAAGGTATTTTCTTTCAATTTGGAGTTTATGGTGTGTTTAGGTAGTGTATTACACACCTTTTATATGGATGGAAGTATAAAAATTCCATATAGGTGCTTGACGTTAGAGGTAATCTAAATTGGAGTCGTTATAGTTAAATTGTAGTCGAAGTAAGGTGTTGTGCTTGTGGTGTATGGCTGCAGGTGTGTGGTAACGTGTTTCAGGGATGGAAAATAGTCTAAATAGGGCGTGGTTTCTTCTGGTTTCAGCCACACGACCCTCCTTTTTGTATAGTTAAAGGTTTTACGAAATAACGATTAAAGACCCTATTTTGGTATCGTAATTTGAAGCAAGTTGTTTGGAGCTTGTGTTGTGTAATGTTGCCATGTTTTATGTCTATATGAGCTGCAGGTTTTTGTTGTTTTTTGTTGTCTGTAGTGATTAGATATATAATTGGGAATTCGTATAGGGCAAGTTATAGAGGGGATGATGCCCGATTTCCGTTAACTCCTTAATTAACTAACAAACTAGTCGAGACTAGTCGAGAAAGGAGAATAAGAAATTGATTCCTATGGGTGCTTGGTTGTGGATTTAGAATCTGGAAGGTCAAAGGTTACTAACATTAGCATTACCTTCGTGTTAAATAGGTTAAAGGAGTAATGAAGCGAGTCTGGATGCGGTTAACCCATAACAGGTATGTAGAGCTATTCTTATTTTCTTTTGGCATGTCTTAGGTTTAAGTTATGAATGGCTTGTATATGAAATGTGGGGATAATTACACTCATGAAATTCCAAGTGTAATTCATAGACTTTATTCACGTTGTAATGTTGAGACTCCTGTAATAGTTGAGTTATTGCCTTTTAAGGCTTCTAGATCATGAACGGTAGTATATGTGAAACCTGTCTCTTCTTCATTTTGGATTGTCTTAAGTATAAATGCAATGACATATGATATGAGGTGGAGGTAGTGCCAGTATAAGCTTTGGGTATAACTTGTGACTTTTATTCACTACTTGATATTAGAATTCTTAAAGTAGTTGAACTACTACCCTCGAGTCTCCTATCTGATGAATAATAATTGAATGCATCAGCTTCTATTCCTAAGGTCTCTACGATGACAAATATCTCTACTTCCATAAGCTGATTAACCTTGTCTCGATACACGTCTACGATTCCTGAGACTCCAGCTAATATGGTCCCTAACGGTGTTTAGAAGGTACTTAAGACGATTACTACTCTACTCTTCAAGTGATGGTTCACTTGACTATTTCATTGAGTCTCAAATGATGACTTAGTTACATATGGTTTCTCACTACTCTACTCGTGTATACTGTAACCCATCTTTCTCCGAATCCCATAAGGGGGCTGGGAACATGGTCGTGCCTAGTTTTACTGTTTGCTCACCGAGTCCCGGGCTGGCTATACATATATGTATGAAGTATATGAGGATGACATGCCGTATATGATGAAGTAAAACATACGATGATGCTGTATATGATAATTCTCGTCACCGCGTCCCAGGTCGGGTATGTATATGATGATATGATGGAAAATGTGGATCGGGCCACACATTCCTCCGTATTATTTTCAAATATGGATCAGGTCGTACATTCCTCAACATTGTTTTCAAATATAGATAGGGCCGTACATTCCTTAATATTATTTTAAAGTATGGATCAGGGAGAACATTCCTCGGTATATTTTACTATATGATAATGGCACCGAGTCCCGTAGTAGGTCGAGTGCGGTACGATATGTACACCACTCTTTCACTGAAACCCTTGCTAAAGGGCCAGATATGATAGATAGGCATACATATGAAAACATAGTGATGTACTTGTAATGCATGAAATGATGTCGTATACGATGGTATGATGCCGTATACGATGATATTGTAATATCGAGTCCCACAGTAGGCCGGAAGTGATATGCGAGGATGATATATATGCCCTCTTTTCATAAGATACAGGTATAGTGAATTGTTAACTGTCATAATTATTTCCTGCATCCCTGCTTTGGTATTGTCTCAGTTATGATGCTTTATGCTTTAGATACTCAGTACATGTATCATACTGACCCCCTTTCATCGGAGGGGGGGGCTGCATTTTATGCCCACAGGTACAGATATTTATTTCGGAGATCCGCCAGCTTAGGATTTCTGCTCAGCTATGTTGGAAGTGCTCCACTGTTCCAGACCCTACCTTTTGGGTACTGGTCCTCCTATGTATATATTTATTTATTCAAGGGTACGGCAGAGGCCCTGTCCCGCCATATGTTATTGTTACTACTCTTAAAGGTCTATAGACATATATATGTGAGTTGTTTGTGAGTTTGTTTCGGTTGTGCCTATATGGCATGTTGTAAAAATTTTTATGTTACAATAACCTTATCGGCTTGCGTGCCCTTTAATGATATGGTATGAATGAAAGAGGCCACACGTACACAAAAAAGTTTTAACTCATTGGGGTTTTTATGAGTGGTATCACTTTGTTCATAGTTCGATTTGACTACAGTTGATAGATAAGTATACGGGGGTCCAGGTAGGACCCCAGTCGCGGCCTACGGGGTTGGGTCGTAACAGAATTGGTATCAGAGCAGTTTGTCCTTAGAGTGTCTATAGACCGTGTCTAGTAGAGTCTTCTTTATTGGTATGTTGTGCACCACATCTATAAACAGGAGGCTACAGGATATTTAAGATATTACCTTTCTTTCATATCTAAGATCGTGCGATAGAGCTGAGTCATAGAAAGTGAAATTCCCTATGTTAACCTCTAATTTCAGCAGAAGGACAACATCGATAGAAGAAAGTAACTGACGATATTGGAGGTTACAAAGCATGCAGGTAAGCAAAGGCACAAAATATATATGTCAGGTAAGGTGTTGAAATACGGTTGACATATAAAGTTTAAAAGTGAAAGGAAGGTAAACAGGAAAGTGCAACAAGTGCAGTTCGAGTGGACATACGAGGTAAGTCTATTTCCATACTATTAATTGTGGGCGCCCTGTGTGTCTGTGATATGAGATGATATGAGTATATATATGTGTTCCTTATGAGGCGCTGTTGGCATTTTCTGCGTGCAGGTGTTGAGATAGTAAGAAATACAGAGGAAACTCTGCCTAAATTTTCCCAAAAATAAGAAGAGAATGAGATATAGGGCTATAGTATGTCTTGGAAGGTCGTGCCCACAACAATGATGAGATTTTATTAGACTACGATATGGTTGACCTTGAGAAATAAGTTAATTGCTAAATTGAGGGCAATAGAAACTAGGAGGTTGATATTGGTATGGTAGAACGAAGTTGGAAAAGACTTATGATCCAAAGAAGATAATTTAGAGAAGACTGATAGATTTAGATAGAACGAGATATTAAGGCACCGACTGAATTGATACACATGGATAAATTATGATGAGTTATAGTTGAAAGAAGTAACAGTATGGTTAAGACAAGAGTACAAGGGAAAAAAATAAATTGTGACGGATATGAAATGTTACTAAGACAACTTGTGAGACATTAAGGATAAGAATGACTAAGAAGGGTAAGTAACCCATAGTAAGAATCGTGAAGAAGGTTAAGCAGTGTTATACTATGGGATTGGATGCACACAGGATACTATGTGAATATAACGAAGATCGTTATGAGAATAAGTAAAGCCTAGTAAGGAAATAACTAAAGGATATGATGTGGGTTGTGGAAAATAGAAAAGCAAATAGAGAATGAATAAGAAGACTTACAAAGATTTATAGGGAGGGTTCAGAATAAAAGGTCAAGTGGTAACGAAGGTAAAGGTGAGCAACAAGACAGGATGAATGCCAGAAATGACTGGTATGCTAAGAACAAGTAGAGGTAAACAAAAGATGTTTTAAAAATGAGAAATGAAAGGACTACTGAAGAAAGCACTCAAGATAGACGTAATTACTTAAGTATGAGTATCGGGCACAAAGGGAAATCCTTAGGGGGCAACGACAGTAGACTTGAGGAACAAGTGGTGCAACATGCATCCCTCGAAAAGAAAAAGATGATATAGGTTGGGACAAAAGTATTACTTTAAGAGAATTGTGGACACTGATCGTCGGAATATAAGTGCTGCCTAAGTATGGTCGAAGTGACTACAAGTAGTAATTGACTATTGACCAGAATACATAGAATGTGGCTTTGGATAAATTGTTACATCAATTACATTACTCGAGTACCAACCATCAGTTCAGATTTTATATGATATACTGAGAATTTGAAGCACCTCATGATGGTATTAGGGTTTCGTACATGGGTAACCTAAAGTAGAGGTTCTATAAAGGAAGATATGGATATAGCGCAGTATATTAAATATGTTGGAAAAGACTCATATGCATTTGGAAAGTAGAAATAAATAGATAATGACATAGATACACCCTAAAAAGGGGAAGTAGATATGAGACATACAGGTGGGAGATGAGACCAACTGATAGTACAACGTGTTAATGTGAACACTTAAACTTTAAGTAAAATCCCATGATGGAATGATCTAGCAAGATCTAAAAGCTAGCAATAGACGAATAGAAGCCAAGATGATATCTGAAATAGTGCGGAGGCTTATTGGAAAGAACCTTGAGCAGTAGGACACCAAAGGATGGGTGCACACAAAAAGTGATGAATACGACAAGAGAATAATAATGAGTAACTTAAAGATATTATAAGAGATAGCCAGGTTATACTTAACTAAAGGTTAGGATATTGATAATAGAGTTACTGGCTACTGATATTGTGATGTATAAGTAGCAAAAGAGGAAGGATAAGAAGCCCCTCCTATGATAGAATATGAGGGAGCTTGAAGGGTACGCAAAGGCAGCAAAATAAGTGTGACCCAAAAGAGACTGTAAGCGCGTGTTAGTACAATAACACATGTAGAGCAGAGTAAGCCAAGAGCAGGAAAAGCTATGACTAAAATTGAACGCACCTTGTGTAGGTTGTACAAGAATAGTTGTGCCACCTATGAGCATTGGTATACTAAGAGCAAGATCAAATGGTCACTCGATAAAAAGAAGTTTGTAATAGTAATGTGATTGCCATATTTAGAATCTATTAAAGAAAAGAGTAAGATGGTTCGAGGCAGAACTATTAAAATATTGTCAGTATTAAGGACAAAAGCCATAGTGAATCCCAAACATCAACTGAAGAAGATAAGAGACTAGTATAGCAGCGCTAAGGCATTTTTAGACTGCTCTAAGCACCTACACATATTCGTGTAAAGATTACGATATGATGTGTGACAAGAGAACTAGCAAGAAGATCTGAGTAAAAGTGCAGTATAACGTACCTAAAGTGTTACAAGTTGGATTAAGAGGAATTGTACAATAGCTTAAACAAAATTAAGCATTAGAAGCTTGATAGCCTATTATAGAAGATGGAAATCCTGACTCAGAAATGGAAAGCAGTTAATGTGGGTTATAGTATAGGCTGACCTCGCATTCTATGGAAATATGAGTTTATATGGGTTATAGTAGATAGGCTGACCGAATCAACCCATTTTCTTCCAATTGGAAAGGTATATTCAGCTGAGGGTTATGCGAGAGGATATATTAAGGAAACAATAAGATTTCACAAAGTTCCCACATCTATGATTTCAAATAGGGAAACATGATTGACAGGCCCAGATATGCCTCAGCAGATTTTGGAGTCGACATAAGTCATACATAGATAATCAACGTCGACACCTAAGGTCTGAAGTTGCAAATTGAGCATGCTTGAAAGAGTCACCGATGGAAGGTGTAATAAAATTTGACAAGAAAGAGAAACTTGGACCGGGATGCATGGGTCCTTATCAAATCATTTGTAGGATAGACAGAGCTGCCTATGAGTTGGACTTACCATCAGATTTGGAAGTGGTACACCCAGTCCCTCATGTGTCAAGGTTTCATAAAGGTATAAGTGACCCTTCCAGAATGGCTCCTGTGGAGGAGATCCACGTAACAAAGAGTTATCCTACGAGGAGAAACCTAGTGCCATCATAGATCGGTAGAGTAAAAGGCTACGAACTAGGGACGTGGCTCCTATTAAATTCTTATGACGAAATGAAAATAAAGAAGAGTTGACCTGGGAGGCTGAAGAAGAGATGGAAAAGAAATATCCGTACGTACTCCCTATGTCTACAGGAAGTCTAAACTTCTGGGTTAGTAGAGTTGACAAATAAAAGGACTTTGGATGACAACTATTACGGAGAATTCCTAAAGTCCTCGCAATACCTTATGAGACTAGTTAACATTCGAGGATGAATGTTCTAAAGGGGGGAAGAATATTATGCCCTATACTTTTATACTTTAGAAAGCCTTCTTAAACTTCATAAAAGCTGCCACGTGACCCCGATTATCTACAACACTATCAAATAACTCTAAGGAAGGGAGAATGAGATATTTCATAATAAGAAAGATTGGAAATAGGGATATAAGAATTTGGAAGGAGTTAAAGGCCAAGTAATGGGTCGTAGGACTCAACTTACTTGCATAAGATACCAACTTGGATATCTTACGTAATTAAGCCACTTGAGTACACGTCGAGCTTAAGTAGCAAGAAATACATAGGCTCTTGGAGTGAAACGAGATTACGAACCTATGGAAGAGATATTAGGAGACGATGTGCCTACTCAAATCAAGTAGGTGATGCACCTACTTAGAAAATTAGGTAATGCACCTAATTAGGGTTAAGTAGGTGATATAGCAGCTTGGGTGGACCCCATGCTGCCACATGGTAGCCAATGATTGGAGGCATAATTGAGGTGGCACCCTAGGGGCTGCCATGTGTCACCCCTAGGGGGATGCCACATGGAACCTCCTAAGGATGCATATATATAGGTTTTACATGTTTTAGATACCTTAAACTTCAGCAAATTGAACAAAAAAAAGAGAGAAAATGTAAGGAGCAAAAGAGAGCAGCCATGGGTTTGGCTAGAAAAAAAGTAAGTCCCGACTTTAATTCCGTGAATTAATTATTTAAGGTATCCTATGGTGATATAGCCGTGTTTAATATCGTAAAATTTCATTTTGGGGAAGCAAGGAAGAGATACGAACAGTCCGCTAATTTTTAGCATGTTAAGAGAACTTTTGAGATAAGTTTTAGCAAGGTATGACTTGGTTCTCTTCTACCACGTTTTGTTAAGGGTTTTTACATGTTATGAGGGTTTTAATAATGTAAATGTAACGTTTGGAGCTGCACCAAGAGGACAACAAACTGCCGCGATGTTTCAGCCGCGCTAGATGAATTTCTGAGGTGAATTTTGGCAAGTTTTGGTCAATTTCGGGTAAGATAAGGTATTTTCTTTAAATTTAGAGTTTATGGTGTGTTTACAGAGTGTATTACACTCCTTTTTTATGGCTGTAAGTATAAAAATTCCATAGATGTGCTTGACGTTAGAAGCAATCTAAATTAGAGTCGTGATAGTTAAATTGTAGTCGAAGTAAGGTATTGTGCTTGTGGTGTGCAGCTGCAGGTGTGTGGTAATATGTTGCAGGTCTGGAACATGGTATAAATAGGGCATGGTTTCTTCTGATTTCAGCCACACGACCCTCCTTTCATATAGTTAAAGGTTTTATGAAATAAAGATTAAAGACCCTATTTTGGTATCGTAATTTGAAGCAAGTTGTTTGGAGCTTGTGTTGTGTAATGTTGCCATATTTTATGTGTATATGAGCTGCAGGTTTTTGTTGTTGTTGGTTGGATGTAGTGATTAGGGATATAATTGGGAATTCGGATAGGGCAAGTTATAGAGGGGATGCTGCCCGATTTCCGTTAATTCCTTAATTAACTAATAGACTAGTCGAGAAAGGTGAATAAGAAATTGATTCCTATGGGTGCTTGGTTGTAGATTTAGAAGCTGGAAGGTCGAAGGTTACTAACATTAGCATTACCTTCATGTTAAATAGGTTAAAGGAGTAACGAAGCGAGTCTGGATGCGGTTAACCCATAATAGGTATGTAGAGCTATTCTTCTTTTCTTTTGGCATGTCTTAGGTTTAAGTTATGAATGATTTGTCTATGAAATGTGGGGATAATTACACTCATAAAATTCCAAGTGTAATTCATAGACTTTATTCACGTTGTAATGTTGAGACTCTTGTAATAGTTGAGTTATTGCCTTTCAAGGCTTCTAGATCATGAACGGTAGTATATGTGAAGCCTGTCTCTTCTTCCTTTTGGAATGTATTAAGTATATACGCAATGAAATATGATATGAGGTGGAGGTAGTGCCAGTATAAGCTCCGGGTATAACTTGTGACTTTTATTCGCTACTTGATATTAGAATTCTTAAAGTAGTTGAACTACTACCCTCGAGTCTCCTATCTAATGAATAATAATTGAATGCATTAGCTCCTATTCCTAAGGTCTCTGCGATGACAAACATTTCTACTTCCATAAGTTGTTTAACCTTGTCTCGATACATGTCTATGATTCCTAAGACTCCATCTAATATGGTCCCTAACGGTTTTTAGAAGGTTCTTAAGATGATTACTACTCTGCTCTTCAAGTGACGGTTCACTTGACTGTTTCATTGAGTCTCAAATGATGACTTAGTTGCATATGGTTTCTCACTACTCTACTCGTGTACACTGTAACCCATCTTCCTCCTAGTCCCATAAGGGGGCTGGGAACGCGGTCGTGCCTAGTTTTACTGTTCGTTCACCAAGTCCTGGGCTGGCTATATATATATGTATAAAGTATACGATGATGACATGCCATATACAATGAAGTAAAGAATACGATGTTGCCTTATGTGATGATGCTCGTCACCGCATCTCGGGCTGGGTATGTATATGATGATATGATGGAAAATGTGGATCGGGCCGTACGTTCCTCGACATTATTTTCAAATATGATCGGGCTGTACATTCCTCGGCATTATTTTCAAATATGGATCGGGTCGTACATTCCTTGGTATTATTTTAAAGTATGGATCGAGCCAAACGTTCCTCGATATATTTTACTATATGATAATAGCACCGAGTCCTATAGTGGGTTGGGTGCAGTACGACATGTACACTACTCTTTCACCGAGACCCTTACTAAAGGGCTGGATATGATAGATAGGCATATATATAAAAACATAGTGATGTACTTGTAATGCATGAAATAATGTCGTATACGATGGTATGATACCCTATACGATGATATGGTAACACCGAGTCCCACAGCGGACCGGGAGTGATATACAAGGATGATATATATGCCCTCTTTTCATAAGATACATATATAGTGAATTGTTAACTGTCATACTTGTTTCCTGTATCCCTGCTTCAGTATTGTCTCAGTTATGATGCTTTATGCTTTAGATACTCAGTACATGTATCATACTGACCCTCTTTCACAAAGGGGGCTGCGTTTCATGCCCGCAGGTACAGATGTTTATTTTGGAGATCCGCCAGCTTAGGATTTCCACTCAGCTTTGTTGGAAGAGCTCCACTGTTCTGGAGCCTAGCTTTTAGGTACTGGTCCTCCTATGTTTATATTTTTTTGTCCAAGGGTACGGTAGGGGCCCTGTCCTGCCATATGTTGCTGTTACTACTCTTAAAGGTCTGTAGACATATGTATGTGGGTTGTTTGTGAGTTTGTTTCGGTTATGCCTATACGACAGTTGTAAATGTTTTTATGTTACATCAGCCTTGTTGGCTTGCGTGCCCTTTCATGATATGGTATGAATGAAATAGACCACACGTATACAAAAACGTTTTAGCTCATTGGGGTTTTTATGATTGGTATCACTTTGTTCATAGTTCGATTTGACTACAGTTGATAGATAAGTATACGGGAGTCCAGGTCGGACCCCAATCGCGGCCTATGGGGTTGGGTCATGACATTATCCATGATATATAAGGACTCACCTAGACTTCGCTGATACAAATCTCACTAGCCACGCGGAGGAAAGTGATCCTCAACCTCAACCCCTACATTATGAGACAATATAGGCAACATTATGCATTAGTACTTTGTATTTACTAACTATGAGGGCATGACATGCAATGTAAATAATGAGATGCAATGATTAAGTAAATACACAATAAGATGAGATAAGTAAACACGTGAGAGAATCATTATGATCAAAATATTTGAAAAGCATAGTGAAATCATGAAAATACATAATAGATCATACATATGTGGGATAAGAACCATAACTGACAATAAGACCATGTGAGATATAACATGGAATCCCGATATTACCCCTACACCAAAAGAAAGGGGAATCTACTTTCCAAGGTAGACTCTACCCCACTAGGCGAGTGATGTACATACTCTATATGTGGATCCACAAGCTAATCCATAAGGCAACCTATAGTGGAACTTAGTTTATGAAACATGAGACTACTACTAAGGCTTTTGGTAGGGCTCCCACCTCAGGTCCTCTCGGTGCTAAGTCAAATCCCATGAAATACATACAGAGCATAGTAATCATAATCAACATATCAAAGACATGATCATAGGTTTGAAATTCATACAGTAGCTCATTTCATAGCATAAGTGCAATGTGAGTATTGTCCTTCCACATTGCAATTCATACATACATAATTCATATCATTAGGCCTTAATCACCACATAGGGCCCTAAGTCACCTATCTTCATACTTGCATGAAAATTATAACTTGAAGGTACTTGTAATTTATGATCGCAATTCATACTCTAAATTAGGATAAAAACTCATATACATAATCAATTTGATTGAAAATCATGAGAATACCTTGCAAACATTGAACTCTATGAACATAATGCATGTAATTCATCGTAGAAAATATCTTCATGCATGGTCTTTTATAATCCAAATTGAAATAATGTAATTTACATAGAAACATACTCATAATGATCTTATACAATGATTTAAAATAAAATTGAAGCAACCCAATGTAATTCATCAAAATTGAAGTTCAAAAGTAATGAGATTTTGAGATTAAACCTTAGAGTCCATGAGTGGAAGGGACTCATGAATCAATCCATACATACCATGATTGAAATTAGACTTGAATTTGAGAAGGGAGACTTGATCTTGAAGAAACCCTAATGGATGCTTGATGAACTCTTAAGGAACCTTGGGAGAGAAGTTTAGAATTTGTTTGAGAATTAATGAGGGAAAATAAAGAGTTTAGGAGTATTTAGGATCTAATTCGTAATGAATCTAGTCCTTAAAAATGTCCACATACTTTATTAGAATGTCAAAAAAATACCAAACTACCCCTCATTAAAATTCCAATCGAGAAACCCTACGACTTGAGTCTACAGTTCGTAGACATGATAACGATTTGTCAATATGACTCATCCTACAGGTCCTGAGAAAGACCTGAAATACGAGTCATCTTTATGGCTAATCATTGGTCTTATGGGTCATCAAAGTGATCTGTCTTGAAGGTTTGAAAAACCTGCAAGTTTCTCTGAAGTTTTCATACGGCTAATTTCTATAATTCGTGAGCTTCTGTATGACTCGTCCTATTGAGTTGTAGACGAAGGCTTGAGGGTGACATCCACGGGTCATCTTACCTTGCCTCAATGGATTATTTCTACGAGTCATCATTTCCTCTACGAGTCGTCAATGGACTCGTCAATGCAACTCCTGCTTTAGCAAAATTTCTAAATTCTTACTTTACCTCTATGAGTTATATTTACGACCCGTAAAAAATTCTATGATTCGTAGAGTGACTCGTAGACTTGGGAATTTTCAATTCCTTTGAAAAAATTTCTTTCATTCGACTTTTTATCTTACGAGGTCTTACAATAACTGAATAACCAAGAATAGTATAGATCAAAAAAGGCTCTAACAGGATCTCTAGACTAACAATGAATTTCATGGCGAGATAAGGAGTAACAAATGATAGAGTAGCATCCGAATCTAATAATGCATAAAAATCAAAGTCAAAGAATTTCAACATACCAGTCACCACATCGGGGGAATCTTTTAACTCTTGATGATTATGAATGGCAAAAAATTTGTTTTGGCGTTGACCGCCACCCAAAGTAGTAGCACGTTGATCCAGACAAATTGTAGCCTAAGTCTAAACTTGGGGTTCCGCCCCACCCCTACACTCCTTTGCATGATGAACCGGGTTTTCACACTTGTAACAAATATCAAATCCCTCTAAGAACTCTCCCTTATTATTTCTCCCACACTTCTTACATAGAGGGATGACTTGACTAACTGGAGTTCCTCCTTGTGCCTTAGGATTTGGCACATCGTCCTTCTCAAATCTTGGATCCAGAGTGTTTGAAGAACCTTGTCCTTGAACCTTTGACACTATAGGAAAAGATCATTATTACCACCAGATTTGTTGTGAGAAAACCCACCTTCAAATCGAGCCCTCTTGGACTCCCTTACTTTCCTCTCTTTAAGCTTTTCTCCTTCAATTTGCTTAGCATAAGTCATGAGTCTAGAGATATCCATCTCCTTGATGAGCATAGAGGTTCAGAATCCCTTCATAAACAAGTCCGACACTCTCAAAATAAACTTACTCATTCGGGTAAGAGGGTCGAATACCAAGGATGGGGCATACTTGGAATACTTTGTGAACTTGAGGGCATACTCCTTCACACTCATATTTCTTTGATTGAGGTTTATGAACTCCAACACCTTTGCCTCCCTTAACTAAAGTGGGAAGAAATAAACACAACTTTAAACTTTTCCTAACCTATGGGATTCTCTTCAACTCTTTCGATTTTCCATTGGTTGTACCAAACTTGAGCGACACCTATGAGTTGGTAGGCTAGTAATTCCACCTTCTCCTCTGAAGACACTCCCATAATTCCAACAATCTTGAAAAATTCATCAACAAAGTCTTGGGGATCCTCATCAACCTTGGATCCATGAAACTCTAGAGGATTCATCCTCGTGAAGTCTCTAACTTTTGAAGACGGGTAGATACATTGGGAGGATTAACTACTCCTTGATTCACTTGACTAGTCATGGGTTGGGCTAGTATTTGACAAGTGGCTCAGAACTTCAAATTAGTCACTTGTTCATTCAAAGGAGCATTTGGAGCTTGTGGATACTCTTCGACATTCCTTTGGATAGGAGCTCTTCTTGGAGCATGATTTTGTAATATCTAACAGAAAGCGTTAGAGGAGGAAACCTTAGAGTTCAACTCTATAACACGATGAGATCATGAAAGAAGTGAAGTGTTTCTTAAGATGCCTTATAGAATCCTATTCATAGATGTGGCATGCTTCACACTGATGAACAAAACTCTACTCAACACAGCATAATAGACTCCTTAGGACACTCGAACCTTAGGCTCTGATATCAAGTTTATCACGACTCGGCCTAGAGCCTAATCGTAACACGGCGATTAGAATCCTGAAGGACCCCAACCAAGCCTCTTAGAATTGTATTCATGAGCAGACATAAAGTAAATGAAGTAAGTAAATCTAAATCAAGATATGGAAGCAAATATTCTCAAATAAATCATAAGTATCAAGACTAGAAAACAACAACATAGACACTCACTATCTAACATGCTTCTAATAAATCGATATGGACATAAGACAAGCTCATAGCTCACCCATATAGAAAACATAAGAGAAATGAAGTAATAACTATTTAATGTGAAAAAGGTATCTTGTCCTTGAACTTTGAGGACTCACAAATAAGAAGTTAATAGCAAACTCTTACCACGAAAGCAAGAGAAGAATGAATGTGATCATCGGTCCCCACACTGTAATACAATGTAGGGAAAAAGTATGCGTTAGTACATGAAATGCACTAAGTATGTGAGAATATGCATGAACAATAAACATTGGGCATAATCAATATGAATCATGGGATGCAAGAACAATATTTTTATACCATGAATAAAGTCATGAAAATATTTAAAATATTTATCTCATTTGGTAAATGCATAAAAACTCATAACTATCATAAGAACTCACGACTCAACTAAAACTAGTATGGAATAGATCCTTTAACTGACATATATGACCATGTGAGCTAATACATAGAATCCGATGACTCCTGCATCGAGATAGGGGAGAGAATTTCTATTCCAAGGTCCACTTGATGCTTAGTCAATATCCCAACGAAACTCATAAAATATGATTGTAAAGATCGTAGGAAAGACAATAACTAATATTAATCCATCCTTATAAAATAACATAAGAATAGCTCATCTAGCTTCATAATAAAAAATCATAAGATTAGCTCATTTATCATATAACTCATGCAATGTGGGTGTATACCTATCATCATTACATATCTTTACTCATAAAAATATATTAGGATCCAACTTTCCCTATCATTAACTTTCTTGAAATATCATAGAATAATTTTTCATAAACTCCTTTGCATAAAACACCTTTAAACTAATTCATAAAGATTTCATTAAAAAGAATTTGAAATCATGATCATATCTCATAAATCATACTTGAAACTAGCATATAGCTTGGGTCATTAAAATTTAATTTGAAATCATGCAATATGATGTGAATTATGCATAATTAGGCTAATAGCAATGATGCATAACATAATCATGAAGACCCAATAAAGATCATAAAATTAGGGCTTTTAATTGATGAACTCATAAGAGAATTTGATAAGAAATCTTTGGGATTCCACGGGTGAAAGGCACTCATGGATGAAGTCTCACATACCTTAACCTTTATGAGCCCTAAGTTGAAAAGAATGAAAGCTTGAGCTTGAAGGAATCCCTTGAATGGCTTGAGGGAGAAGAAGATCTCTAAGAGAAAACTTGGGAAAGAAGGTTTTGGATTTTGGCAGTTATGTTGAGAATGAGAGGGTTAGAATACTTTAGGGTAGTTAATAGAAAAGAATCTAGTCCCACAACCCATCCATATTCATTAATGAAATATAGGGAAAATACCAAAATATCCCTTATTTAAAACTAGAAAATTGATTGGACGAGAGGCCCACCACAGTCCATAAACCTCACCATATCCTGTGGAGGTGATCGTGTTCCTTTCCTTAAACTTGAGGAAAATAAGGACTTTCAGAACTCCCTTCATGGAAACCATAACGGTCCGTGAAGGTCTCCACGGCCAATAGTGGGGGGTCATGGTGAGGAACCTAAAAGGGGGTCTGTAGATGTATTCAGCATGGAACCCACTATGGTCCATGAAGGGAAATATGGTCTGTGGTGGTTGGAACATGGTCTCTTCCTTGGAGTGGAATCTAAGGGTCTCAGGGGAGGGATCACCATGAAGGGCATCACGGCCCGTGGTGCTCACCATGGCCTGTGGTCCCTATTGTAGAACCCTTTCCTGTTGGGATTAAGTTCAAAATCAACACGAAGGAGGCACACCATGAATCTCGGTGTTGAATATGGCTCGTGATGGCCTCCGTGGTCATCACATGGTGCCTAAAGCTGTATTTTTCTGAAAATTTATCTTTTGATCCTTAAATTAGGACTTTTCAACTTCTGGGTCTTACACTCTCACTTTCAAATGAACTAAAGTTTCCATAAATGATATTTTTGACTTTTTATTGCAACTTTAGTATCAGTTTTTTTATTTTGGCATCTTGGAATTTTATTGGTTGGGCTCGGTTGCAAACACTCAAAATTTAAGCAATAAGCAAAACCCCTTCTCCAATTCTTGTTCTTACGTTGCCCATCAAAGTTGCAATTTCAAACTCAAGTTGGATCATTTCATGGAATCAATTTAGATAAAAATTCCGCAAATCATCCCTCATTTTGAGCATTAGATGTTGTAGCTTCTCACCATATCCAATTTTTTGGGACAAGCTTATGAGCAAATATTGACTCACCACACCCAATATTCACACATTTCTTCATCTATAGAAGCCTTTACAATAATTTCCCCAACATGAAGTTCTCCAAAACAAGTCCATGGGTCATCAACAACGGGATTAAAATCAAACATCATTCCTTCACAAGAAGCCATAGAAACAAAGTGAAAAAACCAGAAACAAATATTCACAATTTGCATAGAAACTAGTAAACTAGATATTCTAAATCAATTCAATAAGCCGAATGGTTTCCTGGTAATGGCACCATTTATGATAACGCTCAACTATATATTTACGATTCAAAGTGTAGGCGGTCATTAGCAATATAAATCCACCATGCAAGGTCGGTGTCAAATTCCAAAAGGAACAATGTGTAGGCGATGAAAGAAATAAAGAATTACAAGCTACTAGTTTGAATCTGAAATGAACAATACAATTATAATATGAATATTTAGGCAACAATTTAGGATGGGTTGACAAGATAGAACAAGGAACAAAGACTTTTCAAGGAAAGATACCAATGGGATTTGGGAATGGGAATTTGATCAACACCTATACGATCCATTGCATACTAGTTTCATACAATCTTAATTAATCATAGGTAATGTCATATATGCCTAGAATCTAAATCATCCACCAATTTCTCTTGAATATAGGAAAATATTTCTCAACTAGTTCTTTCGAACCTAATTGAGTGACAACACAATCGATTTAACATAGGCAATGCATGAATTTACTATTTCTAGCTAAAATCTAAGACATAAGTTTCTAAACCTCAAACTAAGCACTAATCAACTTTACCCAACCACAATTGATTCTTTCAATCTCAATCAAAGTAAATGGGCAAGTCCAAGGAGTGATCAAGTCCATAAGAAATCAATTAAAGCATTAATTGATTGGATAATCAAAAATCCTATTCATAAATGAAAAAATATTCATTTAATTACAAAAGCACAAGATGAAAATCAATAACCCACAAGTTATTTATCTCTAATGCAAAATCAAAATCACCATAACAACTACACCTAAAATTAAACAATACAAAGCAAAGAGTTGAAGAAAGAATTAAAAATTATTATAAATTAAGCTCTCAATCTTCACTCTAATGGTGTTTGTTGTGGAAACCTCATTCTCAAAGCTAAGCCCAAGATCCAAAATATCCCAATCTAATCTCTCAAATTAGTGTAATCCCCAAAAATTATTGTGTGTAAGTGTGTATTGTGAATTGGCATTTAAATGTGAAGTTCCAGATCTGTCCTTGGAGCTTGGAACTTTGTTCTCTGCATTCACGGAGATCTATTGCCTTCGCAGATCAAGACCATTTTGTACTCCGTGTTTGCGGATGAAGTGTCATGTTTGTAGACCTTTGTCGATTGTGTCTCCATAGTTACATATGGATTTGGCCTCATTCACGGTCATTTGTTGGCCAAGCCTCCGCGTTCGCAGAGAATATCATGCTTCCAGTCAATAATTCTTTCTTTTAGCTCCTATTTTGGCTCAATTTTTATTCTTTTTTTATAAAAACTCCTTGCCAAGTAAAATATACCAGAAACAACATTTTTTAAAGAATAATTAGCCTTTTCTCTACTTGAGTGCCACAAAATCATAATAAAAGAACTCCAAATGAGTGAAAATTACCCACTCATCATAGAACCCCATGAAAATCTCTTTGAAAGTCAACAAGTCTGGACCTACTATACTTCCCCATTTTAGCTCGCTCTACCCCAAATTGTCAATGTCTGAACTCCTCTATATTTTGAGAAATCGCATGTATACAGGAGATAAAAATATGTTTATTCAGTGTTGTTATGGTAAAGGCCTCAACATACTCCAGAGCTAGCCCTCTGATAAATTTGAAATTCCTAGCATCCATCCTATCTATCATTGGTGTGTACCTAGCTAGCGTATCAAATCGCAGTCCATAGTCCCTAATACTCATACTGCCTTAGCAAAGGTTTAAAAAACATATTCAACTAGGGCATCTCAAATCTCTCGAGGAAGATAGTGATATAAAAGACCTCAATATATAGGAGATAAAAATATGTTTATTTAGTGTTGTTATAGTAAAGGCCTCAACATACTCCAGAGCTAGCCCTTTGATAAATTTGAAATTCCTAGCATCCATCCTATCTATCATTGGTGTGTACCTAGCTAGCGTATCAAATCGCAGCCCATAGTCCCTAATACTCATATTGCCTTAGCAAAGGTTTAAAAAAACATATTCAACTAGGGCATCTCAAATCTCTCGAGTAAGATAGTGATATAAAAGACCTCAATAAAGTGATCCCAAGTGGTTAGGGTGAATTGGCCCCTTTGGACCACTCCCAACCCTCGTACCATATAATTGTTTTGTCTTTAAGCCTAAATACTGCTAATATAACAAACTCTATAGCTGAAACATTAATAACACTAATAATCTTACGTAACTGATCAATAATATGTTGGGGTTCCTCTTTGCATTCTATCCCAGTATGCTGGGGAGGACTCAAGGCAAAAAACTCTCGAACCTTCAAACTTTCGTTCCCTTCAGATGGTCTGGCAGTATTTGTCACCACTAGCTGGTGCTGAGTGGCTGTTAACTAACCAAATATATAAGTTGCACTCCTAAATTACTGATATATGGGAATATGAGGAGTTGGAGGTACTGCTGGAGTTCAGTAAGGTCCTGGGCCTCTTAATGTAAATGTGGTGATGGGGAGGGATGTAAATATATCTCCCCTACTTCCTCTAGCTGAACTTCCTCGATAGGTGATACTCTACTCATAACCCTTACTGGTGGGTGCTTCTGACCTCCGATCAAATGTTGTCAGACGAGTCACTACATTTCTTTTTATGTACAATGATAATAAAAATTGTAAGTCAAATAACTCAACCCTTATGACTTGGCTCTATAGCATGAATCGAGCAAAATAAGGGCAACATTCCTAAATAATGTCTATAGATTCTTGCTTATAGAATGTGATGTACAACACATTAATAAAAAGACTCTACTTAACACATCTTAGAGTCTCCCTAGGATACGATATTGTTTTGATACCAAGTTTGTCACATTCCAAACTCGAGGGATGCTATTGACACCTAATGCCAAAATATTAGCCTGAGCAGGCCTTGCTGAACCATTTGCTAATGGTGCATGGCAGGCACATAAAATCAAGAAAAAAATAAGTATATATCGTCTTTAAAATAACTTCTCGGCCAGCAAGGCCCCTGTCAATAGATTTCTACAAAAAAAACTACTTCCAACAGTTTATATAAAGCAATAACCATCTAGCACATAAGCATGTTGGGGTCGTCGAGGCAACCATGACATCAAGGAAAGAATAAATTCTATGTGGACCATAAAAGCCACCATGATCTCTATACAAAATATAAAAATAGGTAAATATCTAAATAATATGTCAAATAGAAATCAAACATCAGCCAACTAACAAACAAGGCCAGCATGGCCAATAATGTGGCTATACAATCAAACACATTATTTTGCAAGCCTCTATGAATATAATACTTGGACGGAATGGGGCACCAACCTACCTTAAGTCTAAAAACAGCAAAACAAGCAAACCTCTATGAATTTGTCAATCCTAGGAAGAAAGGAGTCAACTGATCAGCTGGATAGGTGGTTGTACTAATCAACAGGTATGTCTGGTCATTTCTTAGGACTTGTAGGCATAACTGCAGCTCCCCTAAGAAAGGGGTGTCAGTACAAAATAATGTACCAAACATGTAAGGTAAACTGAAAGCTAAAATTAAAGTATAAGTATTAAACAGAAGGGGAAGGAGTGAAACACAGAACAATACCTTATCTCCCGGCAACAATACAATATAAATACATAACAAGTAATAACCTGGCCTGGCTTCCATAAGCCCGACAGATACAAACATCACACAATTACTGTAAATTCTAATGAGTGCAAAAAGTCATAAAAAACCCATATTAGCCTCTTACCTGGATCCTAATGATATTTTGATTAGAATTGTCTAAATGTACTTGTTCCATGAATCAATAAAAATCTGAGGCTACATGGTAAAATACATATATGATGCCCCGTAGGTAATCTTGCCCAACCCGTAGGTACAGTTTACTCAGACCATAGTCATGGTCTACCAGCCTGTAGGTAATTGAAAAATGGTAAGTAATTTGATGCTCACAGTGTTTTTGAAACATATTGCTGAAAACTCCCCTAACCGCGCGGTCTACTAGGCCCACCCATAGGCACGATATAACAATCAATTTGTTTGCTCAAAATACTACATGTCAGTATCTGCTGAAGCCAAAATAAGCTTATAGCCGCTAGATAAATTATAAAACATCATAACAATAACAAATAATTATAATTGATGAAAAAATAATCATAACATGCTTTTACTGTCTACTAGGCAAGGAGTAGTGTGTTGGTGATATATATTAATCATATGGTGGTAGATAACTCAATAGGGTAAGCTACAAGTTATAAACGACAATTTATAGGCCATGACAAGCTTAGTCCATCGATATTATGCCAGAAGAGAAATAATAGACTTAACATACCTTTCAACAAAATTCCAAAAGGTGTCTTTATGAAGCTTGGCCAACCAAAAGAAATTTAACAACATGAAAATCAACAAGGCAGAAATAACAAGCCAAAACTAATCGATAAGGCGCTAATACCACACTCGTGACCAGCCAAGTACAAAAAATAAAATAAGGAAAATAACAACAATAAACAATAGTGAAATCCATTGAATATATTCGAACAACATCTCAAAGGAGCGATGAGCTCCCAAGGCAACATAACAAGGCTTACTTCATGTCGTTCAATCTAACAATCATCACATACAACTCCTTCAAGAATCACACCAATACCCTATTACCTCTAGAACCTTAAAATCATTAATACACCATAATAGTAGAAAAATTAAATAAGACACAAGGGATTCCCACAGCCACATTATCAAAGACACCATCATAAGGCCCTAAAATGTATAAAAATGATACTAGGACATGGAATTATGAAGAATGATTGTAAAAATAAGATTACCTCAACTAAATTTTTTGAAATAAGAAGATTAATAATCTTCCCATTGCATTAATAACAAATGGAGCCTAAATCGATAACAAATTTATACCACAATGATGAGCTTGTGACGTAGAGGAACTGTCGTTAGACTTTTGAGTTGAGAATCTAAGAATCCACGGAGTATTTGGAAGGTGATTTTATGAATTTTTGGGTTTTCATTAGTTATTAATGCAAAAATGATGATGAAGATTATATTTTATAAAGACCAGTAACTTAGAGTTAGGGGACCTATATCGAGGTGGCTATTTGTGCAATCTCACAAGAATGTGAATATCTTTCTATTTGAAAGTTGTATGGATGAATGGTTTAGTATATTGGAAACAAGACTTGTAGACCTTTTATTTGATATTGTATAGGCATTATAAGTTTTTATATATTTAGAGAAAAGTTCTGAGATATTTGACCCTAAATTTAGGAGAATTCCTTAATGTTATTTACAATATTTTTTATCGATTTTTATTTTGCAACTTTCTTGAATTTAACCTTAACATATGAACCTTGCGCAATTAAAAATGATCATAAAACATCCTTTCTAATGTGTTAATAAGTCTTAGTCTTATTCTAAAAGTATGAATTAATTCCAACATTCAAACGGGGGTGGTGCCAAAGGGTAGTCCTTGCATGGGCCAGAGTTTGAGAGGTTCAGATTTCAGTTTTGTAGGCCATGATGGTCTTTCTTATACAGGTTGATCTTCACTGAGTTGCTATAATTTTGGGGACCATTGGTCTAGAGAGAGCCTTTTTATTGAGGATGACTGCACCATCTCCACATGCAGCCCAACCAGCTCCACTAATAGCACCTCCATCTAGAGGCAAAGCTCAAGACCATGGGAGAGGTCACCAAGATAAACTAGGTGGACGACCATTGGGGAGGTCACTAGGGTGAACTAGGTGGATTTCAAGGGGGCAGGTTAGGTGGTAGGATAGATTTTTAGGGTAGAGGCGGACATGGCCATTTCTATAAAGTTCTAGCAAGGGTGGAGGCTAAGGCATTAGATGATGTTATCACACGTGCAATTCTTGTATACCATCGGTCTACCTCATCTTTATTTTATTCGGGCTTTATATTTTCATATATCTCTGTATATATATTATACTTCCTGATTAAGTATATATTCTAAGTTGTTATCAGTGTCATTGCATATTTTGACCCTTATGGGTGAGTCTTTAGTAGTGGATCGCGCGTATAGATCTTGCTTAGTAATTACTTAGGGGTGTGACTCTTGGGTTGGTCTTGTTGAGTTAGATATGTTAGATTTTTATACTATTATGGGCATGCACTGGTTATCCCCTCACTGTGTGGTCTTGGATTGCCATGTTAAGACCATTACCTTATATATATCTGTTATCCCTCCAATTGTATGGAATTTCTCTTATAGTCAAACACCGACTGGGTTATCTCTTTTTTTTGGGTTCAGTAATTAGTTGCTAGCGGGTGTCTAGGTTATTTGGCCTATGTGCGAGATATTAGTAAGGAGATCCCTTCAGTTGATTCAATCCCTATTTTGTGAGAGTTCGCTGATGAATTCCCTTTTGATTTATGTGGCCTTCCCCCGAAGCGTGATATTGACTTTGCTATTAAGCTTAAGCTAGGTACTTTTCCTATTTCTATTCTGCCTTATCATATGGCCCTCGCAGAGCTCAAGGATATGAGTGTTAAATTTTAGGAACTCTTAGGTAAGGGGTTCATTTGGCTGAGTATGTCACCTAAGGGTGCCCCAATTCTATTTGTGAAGAAGAAGAACGGGTCTATGCGGATGTGTATTGACTACAAGTAACTAAAAAAGGTAATGGTGAAAAGCCATTGTTGTATGCCATGTATTGATGACTTGTTTGATCAACTTTAGGGTGTCATGGTGTTTTCTAAAATTTATTGGAGGTATAATTACAATTAGATGAGGATTAGTGTGGCAGACATCTCTAAGACCGTATTAGGACTCGTTAAGGCCAATATGACTTTCTGTGATGTCTTTTGGGTTAACCAATACCCCTAGGCATTGATGAACTTGATGAATTGAGTGTTTAGGACTTATATTGATTCCTTTCTCATTATGTTCATCGATATCATATTAGTATGTATGCAGAGTAGTGAGGAACATAAGCGGCATTTGAGGATTGATCTCTATACTTTGAGATATCGACAGCTTTATGCCAAGTTATCAAAGTACAAGTTTTGTCTTAAGTATGTATCATTCTTGGGGAACATGGTGTCCAAGAATGGCATTATGGTGAACACAATGAAGATTGAGGCTAGTCGTTATTAGGCCAGATCCACCTCAGTGACTAAGATTCATAGATTTGTCAGGTTACTATAGATGATACATAGAGCGATTCTACATTATAGCGGCACCTTTGACTCGGTTGACTCACCAGAATTTTCTTTTTGAGTGGTTGGAGGAGTGTGAGATAAGATTTAGAAAGCTCAAGGAGTTGCTTACTACTTCTCCTATTTTGACTCTTCTAGTTGAGGGTGAGGGCTTCATTGTGTATTATGATGCATCTAGTGTAGGTTAGGTTGTGTATTGATGCAGCAGGGCTAGGTGATTGCATATGCATTGAGGCAACTAAATGTACATGAGCACAACTACCCCTATCATGATTTAGAGTTGGTGGCAATAGTTTTCACACTTAAGCTTAAGCTTTGAAGCATTAGTTATATGGGGTCCATTGTGAGATCTACACTGACCGCAAGAGTCTATAGTATATTATGAGCTAGAAGGACCTCAACTTGAGGAAACATCAGTGGATTTAGCTTCTGAAGGACTATGACCTCTCTATTCTCTACAATCCGGGCAAGTCAAATATAGTAGAAAATGCCTTGAATCAGAAGGTAGTGAGAATGAGGAGTCTTGCCTTCCTTTCTGTTTCAGAGCAACCTTTCAGTTTAGACATTCAGTATTTAGCCAATAGGATGATTCATCTTGAAAGTTTAGATTCTTGGTGAGTTTTGGCCTATGTTGAGGTTCAGTTATCTCTCTTGGAGCGAATTCATGGTTGATAGTTTAAGGATGATTACTTGGTAGCACTTAGAGAATGGGTTTTACTAGGTGATGCAAGGCTGGGTATCTTAGATTCAGATGGTATTTTGAGATTTGTTGGTCGTATATGTGTTCTGGGAGTTGGAGGTTTGATTCAATTGATCCTTTATGAGGCTTATAAATCTAGATATTTTATCCATCTAAGAAGATGCATTATGATCTGAGATAGCACTATTGGTGGTGTGGCATGATATGAGAATCACTGATTATGTGTCTTGTTGCTTGTGTTTTCATCAAGTGAAGGCCAAGCACTTGAGGCCTGGTGGTGAGCTTCAAAGATTACCCATTCCAAAGTGAAAGTGGAAGTGTATCACTATAGACTTCATTGTGGGATTGCCTCAAACTCTTAGAGGTTTTCACAACATTTGGGTCATCGTGGATCAATTGACCAAGTTAGTACACTTCCTTCTTATTCAGACTTTCTTTAGCACCGAGAGGTTGGCTCGTATCTATATTCAGGAGGTGGTTCATCTTCACAAAATAATTTTAGAACAGGGTTCCCAGTTCACTTTAAACTTCTAGAGGACCTTTCAGGAAGAGTTGGGTACTCATGATTTAGGATAGGCTCAGAACAGCTCAGAGTAGAACACAGAGCTATGTTAATCATTGGCATCAGCCTTCGAGATTTAGAATTCACAATCAAGTATTCCTTCAAGTATTGACCATGAAGGGCGTGATGTGATTTGAGAGGCGGGGCAAGCTTAGCCCCAGGTGTATAGGACCACTTGAGATTTTGATGACTATTAGTGACATCACTTATGAGTTAGCCCTACCTTCAACATTTTCAGCTATCAATCCAATTTTTCATGTCTCTATGCTTTGTCAGTATGTTTCTGATGAATCTCACATCCTCAAGTATGATTTAATTGAGTTGGATGACCTCTTCTCATTCATGGAGGAGTCTGTTTCTACTTTGGCAAGAGATGTCTAACAATTGCGATCTAACAATCATTTGTGTTGTTAAATTCCCTAGCTTACAATTCACCTTTATTCAAGTCCTTGGCTTATATATCACCTCGGTTTATGTCCCCGACACACGGTGGCCCTCTATTTAAGTTCGAACATGCCCTACTAAGTTAGTTCAGAGTCTTGATTGGGTGATTATATTTGGGTGCATGACCACAAGTCAAGTCCATGAAATGCCATGACAGTTCTTGAAGTATCCTTAGGTTCTCCTCTTGATTCCTAACTCTTCTGTGTATCTGTTAAGCTTATGTGGCTTCATTCAGGTTTTAATTAAACTTGCACATGAGTGTACCTTCTGGGCTTATAGGGGTTCGTATAGGTTTAATTAGTTGTTACTTCCTTCCTTCTTGTTCTTAGTACACTCGTGTGCATTCCTTTTAACTTTTCGTTCTTTGACCTTTGTTGTGTTTATATTCTAATATTTCATATAGATTTTATTTTCCAAGCTAAGTGGACTTATGATGCCTACTAGGTACCTTTTGTTTTGGTACTCATACTATATTTTGCATTTATTTTTATGATGTAGGTCCGAGCACCATCTATCAGCATTAAGTTCGAGCCGGTATTTGTTATATTCGGAGGCGAGGGTGAGCACATGGCATTCTGAATCATACCTGTCTCCATTTATATTTAGTTTACTAGTCTTCTGCTTTTTGAGATAAGTCTTTATCTTGTGGTCCACTTTTTAGACTTAACTCTTTTGAGAGTAGCTATGTACTTGTGACAAGATCGGGGAGGGATCTTTGTTTTGATGTGTATACATATGTTGCTTCCACCTTGATTGTTCTATTATTTCTATAAATTGCTTACTCTTGCGTAGTTTCTACCCTTAGACCTGTTACTTGTTGTTCCAGGTTATAGGTTGGATTACCTACTAGAAGGTTACAATAGGTGCCATTATGACTCGAGAAATCCGGTGGTGACAAAAATGTTTGACATGACTATTTTACCATACTACTCCTATTAATTGGTGTTTAAAATTAGATCTTGGGAAATAATTAATTAATGCTAAGGGTAAAACATGAATATGTTAAAATTGACATGTAGAAGTGAAAATATATATTTGAAATAATAGACAAGTAAAAGAGAACAAAAGGAGTATTTAGAAGTTTCTAAGAATTATATCATACTATTCGGATGAATATATTTTTAAAAAAATTGGATGAATATAAATAGGTTCATTTAAGATTGTTGCACACTCATAAACCAAAGTAGATGTTTTTTTTAAATCAAACCAACAAAAACTATCTGAAGGACATAAATAACACCATACCAACTGGCACACATGATATATATTAATTTTTTTTTGCCATAGATTTTAAAATTGAAACTTGAAATTTAGAAATTTGAGTATTTAAACTTGTAATTTTTTGAACTTTAACATGTGTTTGAACATGCATTTTAATTGAAAAAATTAAATTTTTGTGAGTGAAAATGAAATTTCTCCAAAAACATGCATTAAAATTTTACAAATCTCTAGTCAAACACTAGTCACGTGCTTTTCTTAAATAAAATTGTTATTAATTTTCTCATTCAATATTTTAGGGAAACTTCTTAGGTCTGCCTCTTTTGCCTCATAAGTGTGCGTCCCATAATAATTTTTTCCAATAAAATTCTTTCCTCAATAATTGTTCATCAGTTGCACAACTGCAATCATGGTAAATAAGTCCCGCGTCTCTTCTATTGAGAACTCATCTTCTTACATTCCTCCTCCCATGTATTTCCAAATCATTTCTTCCTCACATGAATTATATCATCTCATAAGTATTTTCTTCATCTTCTTCTTAATTTTTCTTTTCAATCTTGGATTGACTGGCGATTTTCAAATTCTATTTTTATGCAATCTTACTTTCCTTCCTTGTGCACTGTTGATTTAGATCCTAAATTACTATATACTTCTTAAACAATTACTTATGGATCTAATTCAATGAGAATTTCTTAACTTTATATAAGAATACAAAATTTCATTCCCTTGACCAAAAATGGTCCTTTCACGCTTAAGGATAGATATTTGGAGTAATAAAGCATGAACATATAATATGAATTTAACACTTGATAAGAGATAGAAGGTGTGTGTGTGTATATATATGTGTATGTATATCTATCAAGGAATGGAGTATTGGAATCTTTTAATCGTGTAAGACATTAGCATCAACATGGCCCTATATCAATTTGAAGCGACAAGTGTCGCCACTAGCTATCTTGTTATACATTTGAAATTTATCGCACGACCAGAATGCATTATTTCCACTCTCCACTCTTTTATTTTTTCATTAACAAGATTTATATTCTTCATATCATCTATGCATGTCTTTTTGGCAATATCATTGGGATAATCTAATAAATACATTCGTCAAACAAACATGATCATTAGGTTTGTAGAAAAATATATATTATAATGAAAAATCTACCTTACGAGAAAATAGAATGTATAAAATTATTAAACCTTACCATATAAGTAGTGTGTGTCATTTTTTATGATAATTTCATAACCGATTGTCACTATTGAGGTTCCCCAAACTGTATCGACTGCTCTTCTTTGGACCATCTTCTTCACTTCCATTATTAGCTTCTTTGTCCTCATGATCTACAAAAAATGTGATATAAGTATTACAACTACTACGACATGATTTCAATCAAAATGTTATGGAATATTTAAGACCAAAAGTTTTATGAATATTATGATCATATATGTTAATGTTAAAAAATATTTATAATCACTAGTTACAATAATGATCATAATTTTTTTCTTAAACAACTGTGTCTATTCAAATTAAATTGCATAAATTGAAGCATGAGAGTTACTACTTGGTTATAGGGAAGATTAAGAATCTTACTTATAAGTTATACTCGCATTGATATGTATAACTATCTATATATACCAAAGTTAAGCTATTAATTTGTTTAATAAATATAGCAAGCATTTGCTCTTACAGTATCAATGTTGCATTGTTGTCCGTGCTTCTAGCAACCTTCACTTATCTCTTGAAATAGATATCCAAAAGAAATGTTACTGCTAAATACAGTTTGTTAATAGCTAATAAACCAGTTAAGATATTTTCTTAACTCGAGACTCTTCTTTATCGGCTACATTAGCATTACTAACAAGAATATCATCATTTTCCTCCCCTTCTTATCTTTTTTCTTTTTTTCTCCTCTACTATAGGGCAATGTCTCAGATTTTTACTAGAATAATCCAAGATATATATAGAATCATATGACTCAATCTTTGCCATTGGATATTCGATTTCTACTACGCATAAATAAAATATAATAATATTAAAATGAGAACGAACATTGTATTTGAACCTCCCATGCATCTCCACAGGGAACCTCAAGACACACAGGACTTAATTTCTCTTTGTAATATATACTGACAAATTCTTTTAGAATCCTCTGTGTGGACAAAAAATTTGAATTCAGTTCCATACATCTTAGAACTAAGATAGAAGCGGACCTACATAATTAACATTATATGGTACACACAATATTTTTATTTTACCTAAGTTAAATTATCCTACATTAATTGATGGAATGAGTTGTAGGTCTTGCATATTTCTCACCTCATTAGCTAGTTTCTTCTATTGAATAAGGTCAAAGATTCAATTTTGGCATGGTACCAGAGTAAGACACATCCTTATATCAGGATATGTACCATGTAAAAGTTGAATATTTTGACTTATTCAATAGAATAAGGAAGCTAATGTAGGTCCACTTTTATCTCCATTCCAAGATTATGAATCTAAATTCAAATTTCTTTTGCACACAGAGGATTCCACAAGAATTTGTCAGGAGACATTGCAAGGACATCTTAAGACCTGTATGTCTTGAGGTTTCTAGTGGAGACGCATGGGAGGTTGTATTAGAACATTCTCAATGTTAAATTTAGCTAGCCAAAGGATGGAAGGATTTCAATGACTATTACTCAATAAGTATCAGGTACTTTTTCATGTTCTACTACAATATTCATTCTCATTTTAATGTCATTATATTTAATCTAAGTGCAGTAGAATCAAATATCCAATAGAAAAGATTGGATAAGATGATTCTATAAGATATTTTGGATCATTCTAGTGAAAATATTAGTCATGACCTTGTAGTAGAGGAGCGAAAAAAAACAAGAAGGAGAAGAAAAGGATGATATTCTAGTTAGTAATACTAATGTAAACGATGATGAAGAGTCTCAAGGTAAGAAGGTATATTAATTATTTTATTATCTATAATCAAAATGTATTTAGTGATAATACATTTCTTTTGGATATCTATTCAAGAAATAAGTAGAGGTTGCGAGGAGCACGAACAACAACCCAATATTGATACTTGTAAAAGAAAAGGCTTTCTATATTTGTTAAACTAAATAATCGCTTGTCTTTAGTATAGTTAGATACTTGTATACATCAATGTGAGTATAACTTATAAGTAATATCCTTAATCTTCTCTATAACCAAGTAGTAACTCTCATGTTTCAATTTATGTGATCTAATTTGAATAGACACAATTGTTTAAGAATAAAATAAAGATCATTATTGTAACTAGTGCTTATAATCATGTCTTAACATTAATATATATGATCTTAAGACTTATAAAACTTGTGATCTTAAATATTTTGTAATATTTTGATTCAAATCATGTCGTTGTAGTTGTTATACTTATATAATGTTTGTTGCAAATCAAGAGGACAAAGAAGCTAATAGTGGAAGTGAAGAAAATGGTCCAAAGTGGAGCAGTCGATAAAGTTTGGTGAACCTCAATAGTGACAATCTGTATTATGAAATTGTTTTTTTAAAAAAACACTAATCGATATTCCCAAAACATGAATAACCCTCCACATTCCCTACTAATTTGAACCAGTTTTTGGCCATAAACCTTGAAATTCTTACTTCCAGAATGTTGTAAGAGTATTGTAAATGTAAGGGAAGCATCCATGGTTTGATATTCCACCAAATAAAATCCAAAATTCATTTAAAGAAATTAAAAATACAACCCAATATCTATTCTATTCACCAAATTCAAGCATAAAATGATCATTATTCGTGCATGCAATGAAGTAGGAAAAGTAAAGTGTTACAATTATTACCTTATTTCCGATGTAAAGAGAAAAGTTATCAAGTGGGGAGAGGGGTGTTTTAAAGTGAAATAGGAGGATAATAGGCGGGAAACCCATTTCTCACCCCTATAAATTGTTATCAACCACTATACCGGCAGGTTGATCGCTGTAGTAGATTTAATATTGCTATAGCAGGGTCTAGACCGCTAAGTAAAAAAAGGTTTTTATCAATTAAATAAGGCTACAAGTACGCTGTTAGGTAGGGAGATAGGATTCCAGGGCTCGCTTCTTCTTTTACTTTCATATTTGAAATTATTTAGGAATGAATGATGGGTAAATTAGTAGTTGTTGTAAAAACATGTTCAGTCATTATTAAAAAGGTTGTAAGACCTCGATAGTCAAAAAGTTGGAACCAAGAAGAAATTCTCAATTTTTGGACTGACCTCATGTTTATGAGTCACTATATGACTCATAGAGCTTTCTACCACTTGTACGAGTAAGTCCCGAGTGATCTCTCGAGCACTAATCAAGACCACCCTTAGGAGGAGTCTTATGACTCAACAGGATGAGTTTTCATCCTATTGACGAGTCGTAAGGAGGACTCGTACACAAACTTCAGAGGATTAGTAACTTGCAGGTTTTCAAGACTTGTAGAACGAGTCAAGTTGATGACTTGTAATAATGAAGATGAGTCATAACAATGACTCATAGAATCAGTCTTCATATACTTAAGTCTCAGGGTCTTTCATACCCTATAAGACGAGTCAAGACTATTATTCGTAGACCTGAAGGCGAGTTGTGGGGACCAACTCATAAGTCCACAATTCGAATTTAATGAGCGGTAATCTTGTCTTTTCCTAAAGTTTAGATCAATGTATCTAGACACTTTTGTGGCTAAGTTCAAAATCTATATATATTCAAATCTGAAAAATTCCCTCAATTCAAAAATCATTATTCAAGTTTCCCTAAGGCAAGACTAATCAAATCCTCTCAAGCTCTCCTTTAAATTTCAAGCTAGGGTTTCGATTTCACTAGGTTTTTTCTTCAAATTTAAGTTGATTTTACCAAGTTATGTGGGGATTGATCCATGGGTTACTTTCACCTATGAAATCCCAAGGTTTTCTCAAAAATATCTTGAAATCTCATTGGTTTCTAACACTAGTTTTGATGAATTATATTGGGCTATTTCAATTACGTTATTAATTGTTATCAATGATCATTATAGGTATGATTCTATATTACTTGCATGATTTCAATTTATATTATGAATGCTTATGAATAAAATTAATTTCAATCATTATTATGAAGTTAAACATGATTTTTCATGAGATTGATTATGAGTTCAATGATGTTCAAAGAAAGCTTTTATCAACAAAGTTGAGATTATGATTTAATGATGATGATCAATTATGATTCAAGAAAATTATTGTGGTGTGATAAGTACGATTCTCACACTATCATGTTTAGATAGTGATAAGGAGAATCCTCACCGAAGTCTATGGATTTTTATGAATCTCTAAAGTTAATAAGTTATTCTAATGATTATTTTCATGATGAAGTTAATGATAATATTCCTATGATTTAATTATTTCCATTGGGATATTGATTAAGCACCAAAAAATGCTTTGATCCCATTATAAAAAGAAAGAATGGCTTTGGTTATCCATTTGGCTTTCCTAAGCAAAACGGCTTCCCAGGGAATTCATTAGAGGAATAGTTTCTTCAACCCTTTTTCTATGTGTTGGTGTTAATTGCTTAAGGGTCACACTCTGTCCTACGAGAGGACATATAGGTGGGGTTCGTTCCATTAATGTAGTTATTTACCTAAGAGAATCCTAGTAAAAACCTAAAGTCTCAAACTACGTTGCCCCCGTAGGTTGCCCTTATGGCCTAGCTAGTGGATCAACATATAGCTCACAAAGTTAAAGTTATTCTCACAGAGTCTACTTTGGCAAGTAGCCTCTCTCTTCTCGATGTAGGAGTTAGATTGGATTCCATATTATAGCTCGCATGGTCTTAATATATCGGTTAAAGGTCTTATCCCACAAAAGTTTAATGCAAAGATGCATGTTTTACTATGAAGTTTTATGATGCATTGACCATACTTTTTCATATGTTTTCAAATGCTTTAAACTTTATTCATGTTCATTATAATTGGTCATGCAACTTATGCCATATTGTTCATGTTCTACTACTTGTTCATGCATACCTACCATACTTAGTACCTTCTATGTACTAACATATATTTTTCCTATATTATCTCATAATATAAGGACAGATGACACTCATGATCATTCTATTCATGGTTAGAGTTGCCTAGTTCTCAAGAGTTAGTGAGTCCTCATTTGTCGAGGATGTGACTTTCTTTGCATATGATTCAAGTGAGCTAGAAGCTTGTCCTAAGCCCCCATCAAGTCTAGAATAGAGGCATGTTTAGACATTGAAATTGGTTAGTCCATTGTTGGACATTGAGATTGAAGATGTTTCCCTGAATTTTATGTTGAGTTGATTTTTTTGCTCATCTTAGCATGTTTACATTACCTTGTGTATGCTTAATGAAATGTCAAGAGGCTTGGTTGGAGCCCTTCTGATTTTTGATCACCGTGTTCTGATTAGGCCCTAGGTCTGATCATGACAAACTTGGTATCATAGCACAAGGTTCAAGTATCCTAGGGAGTCTAACATGCCTTGTTGAGTAGAGTCTTATTCATCGGTGTGAAGCGAGCCACATCTATGAAGAGGAGGCAATAAAGCATCTTAGGAATATCTCACTTCTTTCATGATCTATTTTGTGTGATAGAGTGGCACTCTAAGTATTTCCCTCCCATGAGTGTTCTTTGCGATTTTTACAAAATTCCTCCACAAAAATACCCCACTCGAAAAAATATGGTTGAAGAGGGGCAACAAGCTCCGAATGATCCCGTGAATGACCAAGTTTCCAATGTCGAGTTCTGATCATACTTCTAAGTATTTGCTCAAGCCATGACAGCACAAGCCAACTATGAGGTGGTCTCTCCCATGAACCCAAGTGTAGGTACGGCAGCAACAAGGTTTCGTGACTTCATGAGGATGAATCATTTGAAGTGTTAGGTTATAAAGTTGAAAAGCATCTACAAGATATCGATAGCATTCACAAAACTATAGAGATTATAGGGATTAGTTTGGTTGAGAGGGTGGAGTTGGCTACATATCAATTGAAAGGTGTTTCTCGTATTTTGTTTGATCAATGGAAGAGTGAGAGTCCTAGAGAGGCGAATCTCGTGACTTGGGATAAATTTAAAGGGGTGTTTCTTGATTTCTTTTTCCCATTGGAGTTGAGGGAGGCTAAGATACAATATTTCATCAACCTTAAGCAAGGTGGTATGAGTGTGAGGGAGTAAGGCCTCAAGTTCATCCAATTGTTGAAATATGCTCCATTCATGGTTGCGGACCCAAGAGCTCATATGAGAAAGTTTGTATATGGTTGTTTGGATGTGGTTTCTAAGAAGTGTAAGACAGACAAGTTGATTTGGGAAATGAACATCTCTACACTCATGAACTTTGCCGATCAAATAGAAGATGAGAAGCTAAGGGAGAAAACTAGAGATTCTAAGAGGGAAAGGACCGATGGTGGTAATTCTTCATATGTTAGGTCCAAAAGTGGTGGGCATCTTCATATTCACCAAAGGTTCTCTAGTCAAGGATATTCAAACGCTACTCCTTGGTTTAACAAGGATAGGGTGACTAACCCTAAGCCTCAAGAAGGTTCTCCTATTGGCCAAGTACCCCCGCATGCAAGAAGTGTGGGAAGAATCACAAAGGAGAGTGTCTAGCGGGTTTGAATGTGTGATATCGCTGTGGAAAACTAGTCATCATGCTGTAATATCCCTCAAAATGCTCATAAGTGCCTTAAGAATGCCTTGGGAATAGGCCACTCTTATAATGCATTATCCATAATCTTTTCTGAAAATCTGAGTTTGAAATATCGATCAGGGGGTCAAAACCTGTAGGAAAATAATTTTGATGGATTTTTAGGACCCGTAGATCGAAATATAGATTTTTCAAGGAACTACGCAAACCAGTAAGGTGCACGACAAGTCCGTGCTGCAAACTTGCTTGCCTTCGCGTCGCGGACCTGGCGAGGGTTTTTCTGGCCGAATTTAATTTTTAGCAAGAGGACTTTAGACTTTTTCCTAATTGTTAGCTAATAAACCTAGACATTTTTAGGACCTAATTCAACTCTATAAATTGATATAAACCTCTAATTCTATTCATTCTTCTATAATTCACCTACTCAAATATTTCTCTCTATATAAAAGACTCTCAAGGGCTCCATTGAAGACTTCAAGTAAATTCACTCAAGATCTCCATCAAAACTCTCAAGTTCTTCCAAATTATTTGGTATTCTCACTTAAACTATGTGAGTATTGATTAATGGATTCTTTCATTCATGAAGTCCAATCAATTTCTCAAGGTTTTCTATCAAATTCAAGTATGGTATTTTATGGATTTTATTATCTCTATTCCAATTGCATAAATTATGATTCAAAGTATTATCATGAGTCTATTTTGATATAAATTGATGGTTATTGCATTGAATTATGGAGTTTTCCATGAATTCTCCTATTTTGATTTCTAGGGTTCATGATGAAAAATATGAGTATTTTCAATTGTACTTCCTAATGATATTATCAATATGAATTATATATGGGCTGAAACAAAGTCTATGATCATGCATGTTTTCAAGTCAATTTCATGATTTTCAAGTCAATTGATCATGCATTCATGTCTTACCTTAATTTCAAGTATAATCTATGATCATGAATTTCCAAGTATGAATTATGATTATGTATTTCAACTATGATCATGGACTATAAGTATATTTTGAATGATAATTTTTATGCAAATTATGGAAAGGGTAACTTAGGCCCAATGTGGTGCCTTAAGGCCCAATGATATGAACTATGTATGTATGATTTATAATGTGGAAGGACAATACCCGCATTGCACTTATGTTATGAAAATGAGCTACTCTATGATTTTCAAACCTATGATTATGACTATGATATATGTCAATTATGATTTCTATGCTACATATATATATATATATATATATATATATATATATATATATATATATATATATATATATATATATATATATATATTCCATGGATTTGACTTAGCACCAAAGGGACTTGAGGTGAGGTCCCTACCAAAGCCCTAGTGCAACCTCATGTCTCTTGAACTACGTGCTACTCTAGGAACAAAGGGATTAGAGGCGAATACCCAAATCTCTAAGAGGTGAGTACTTGAAATATCAAGGCTTGGAGGTGAGTACCCGTGTCTAAGAACTAGGGGTGAGTACCCGATTCACATAATTGCTTAATGGATCTACTTAGGCATGTAGAGTCTACCTTGGCAAGTACATTCCCCTTTTTCTTTGTTGTATAGGTAGACAACAGGATTCTATGTTATAGCCCGCATGGTCTTATTGTCGGTTATGGTTCTTATCCCACATATATATGATCTCTTATGTATGCTATGATGTTAAAATATGCTTTTTAAATGCTTTGGTCAATATGATTTTCTCATAACTTTACTTACCTCATCTTATCATGTTATTTACTTGACCATTGCATTTCATGATTTACGTTGCATGTCATGCCCTCATACTTAGTATATTCCAACGTACTAATGCATATTTTTTGCCTACATTTTCTCATAATATAGGGGTTGAGATTGAAGACATACTCATCCACGTGGCTAGTTAAGCTTTCCTATCTAGCGGTGGTTGTGGTGAGTCCTTATTTGTCGGGGACTAGTTATTGAGTTAGTTATTATTTTCAAAGACTTTTGATATGTTTCATATTGAGGGTGACCTAGGAATATGTCTTAGCCCCCATCCATATTCATGAGAAGAGGCATCTAGTGAGACAAATATTTCAAGTTTATGTTGTCATGTGACGTGCTTAAATTTCTATTCATGGTTTAGACTCTCTTATGATGTTTTCGCTTTTACTTTACCTTATGTATGCTTATGATATGTACAAGAGGCTTGGTTGGACCCTTTTGGGATTTTGATTATCGTGTTATGACTAGGCCCTGGGTTGGGTGGGGACACATGCTATCGAGTGTAAGGTTAAAGGTGGTCATCCTCAAGGCCAAGTTCCACAAGTTTCCCAATCTCAACCAAAAGGTGGTGAATGCAACAATTGGTTTTATGCTCTTCATGGTAGGCAAGAGGTAGAGGAGACTTTCGGTGTTGTTACTGGTATGATATGGGTCTTTCATTATGATGTTTATATCTTACTTGATCCGGATGCAAATTTGTCTTTTGTTAATCCTTATGTGGTCATGAGATTTGATGATAGCCTTGAAATATTGTTAGAGCCCTTTTCCGTTTATACTCCCATAGGTGAGTCGGTTGTGGCTAAAAGAGTCTATAAAAGTTGTCTAATTTTGATTTTCCATAAAGTTACTCTATGTAATCTAGTTGAGCTTGAGATGACCGATTTTGATGTTATCCTTTATATGGATTGTCCATATGCATGTTATGCTTCTATTGGTTATACAACCCAAGTGGTTAAGTTTCAATTCCCTAGTGATCCGGTTCTAGAATAGAAGGATAGTAATTCTGTGTTCAAAGGTCAATTCATTTCATGCCTTAAATCTCAGAAAATGATTTTCAAAGGTTGCATCTACCATTTTGTGAGGGTTGAGGATACAAATTTCGAATCCCCTACTCTAGAGTCGGTCCCCATTGTTAATGAGTTTCTGAATATGTTTCTCGATGATCTATCTGGTGTTCCTCCCAAAAGGAAAATTGACTTTGGCATAGACCTTCTTCTGGGTACTCAACCTATTTCTATCCCTCCTTACCGAATGGATCCAGCGGAACTAAAAGAGTTAAAGGATCAATCGAAAGACTTGTTATACAAAGGTTTCATAAGACCAAGTATATACCCATAGGGTGCTCCTGTGTTGTTTATTAGAAAGAAGGATGGTTTGCTATGTATGTGCATTGACTACTGATAACTGAATAAAGTAACCATCAAGAATAAATACCAGATTCCAAGGATAGATGATTTGTTTGACCAACTACAAGGAGAAAGCTATTTCTCTAAGATTGACCTTTATTCCGGTTATCACCAATTAAGGGTGAGGGAGTGTGATATTCCCAAGATGGCATTTCAAGCAAGGTATGGCCATTATGATTTCTTAGTAATTTAGTTTGGTTTGACTAATGCCCCCGCAGCATTCATGAAATTAATGAATAGGGTGTTTAAACAATATTTGGACATGTTTGTAATTATGTTTACTGATGACATTTTGGTTTATTCTCGGAATAAGAAAGAGCATGCCAACCATTTGAGAATTGTGTTGCAAACTCTAAGGGACAAGCAACTATTATCCAAGTTCAATAAGTATGAGTTTTGTCTAAGGGAGGTTACTTTCCTTGGTCACATTATGTCCGATGAAGGGATTATGGTTGATCCTAAGAAAACTGAGGCGGTTAAGAATTGGCCTAGACCATTGTCCCCTTAGGATATTAGAAGTTTCTTGGGCCTAGCTGGATCTTATAGAAGATTTATAGAAGTTTTTTCATCAATCTCTTCACCTTTAACTAAGTTAAATCAAAAGAAAGTGAAGTTTCAATGGTATGAAGTTTGTGAGAAGAGTTTCCAAGAGTTGAAAGATCATCTTAGTACTGCTCCTATCTTGACCTTGCTGAAAGCATTCGATGTTTTTGTTGTGTATTGTGATGCTTTAATGATAGGACTTGTTTGTGTCTTAATGCAACATGGTAAGGTGATATCCTATGCTTTTAGGCAACTTAAGGTGCATGAAAGGAATTATCCGACTCATGACTTGGAACTAGTGGCAATTGTGTTTACTTTGAAAATTTGGAGACACTATCTTTATGGTGTCCATATGGATGTGTTCACCAACCACAAGAGTCTACAATATGTGTTTAAGAAAAAGGACTTGAACCTTTGACAAAGTAGATGGCTTGAGTTGTTGAAAGACTATGATATGAGTGTATTGTACCATCCGGATAAGGCTAATGTGGTTGCCTATGCACTAAGTAGATTGTCCATGAGTAGTGTTACACATGTTGAAGAAGGTAAGAAAGATTTGGTTGAGGATGTGCATAGGTTGGCTCGATTAGGTGTTTGTTTGGTTGAATCCAATAATGAAGGTCTTCTTATTCAAAATAGTTTGGAATCATCTCTTATAGCGGATGTTAAGGCTACACAAGAAAATGATCCGGTGTTTGTTAAATTAAAGAAGTTGGTTGCCGAAAAATCCATTGAGGCTTTCTCCCAAGGGAGATATGGGGTACTTCTCTACCAAGGATGGTTGTGTGTGCCTAATGTTGACGGTTTAAGAGAGTTGATATTAGATGAAGTACATGGTTCATGGTATTCAATTTATTTGGGTTCCACCAAGATGTATTGTGATTTAAAGGAAGTGTATTAGTGGAATGGCATGAAGAAAGATATAGCGGAGTTCATGGCCAAGTGTCCAAATTGTCAACAAGTTAAAGTTGAGCATCAAGGACCGAGAGGTTTAGCATAAGATATTGAAATTCCTACTTGGAAGTGGGAAGATGTGAATATGAACTTTATAATGGGTTTGCCTTGTACTAAGAAGCAATATTACTCTATTTGGGTTGTTGTGGATCGAATGACTAAGTCAGCTCATTTTCTACCGGTTAAGACTTCTTATAGTGGTGAAGATTATGCTAAGTTGTATGTTCGTGAACTGGTGAGGCTACATGGTGTTCCCTTGTCCATTATATCGGATTGAGGTACTCAATTCACTTTACACTTTTAGAAGTCATTTCAAAAGGATCTTGCTACGAAAGTTAAGTTAAGTACTGCTTTCCATCCTCAAATCAATGGTCAAGCCGAAAAGATTATTCAAACATTAGATATATGTTGAGAGCATGTGTTAGAGATTTTAAAGGAAGTTGGGATGAGCATCTACTATTGATTGAGTTTGCCAACAATAATAGTTATCACTTTAGCATCCAAATGACTCATTTTGAAACTTTGTATGAAAGAAGATGTAGGTCCCTGATGGGATGATTTGAAGTAGGTGACATGAACTTGATTGGTCTAGATTTTGTAATAAATGTGATGGAGAATATGAGGCTCGTAAGGAAGAGGTTGAAGATGGCTCAAAGTCGTCAAAATTCCTATTTGGATGTTAGGAAAAGAGAGCTTGAATTTGAGGTGGAAGATTGGGTCTATTTAAAAGTTTCACCATGAAGGGTGTAAGGCATTTCTATAAGAAAGTGAAATTGATTCCTAGATATGTTGGACCTTATAAGATATTGAGCCATATTGTCAAGGTGGCTTATGAATTAGATTTACCATTTGAGCTAGCTATGGTTCACCCCGTGTTTTATGTGTCTATGTTGAGGAAGTTTGGGGGTGATCCAAATTCCATTGTACCATTAGAAGATGTGAGGGTTGATGACAATTTTACTTATGAGGAGGTTCAGGTGGAAATCTTAGACCAGTAAGTGAAGAAATTAAAAAACAAAGAGGATGTGTCTGTCAAAGTATTGTGGAGAAATCAACAAGTAGAGAGTACTACTTGGGAAGCGGAGGTGGATATGATGAAATGATACATGTATCTCTTTCCTTCTACTCAAGCCTAAAGTAGTAAGTTGTTCTTATTCAAATCAATTGAACTCCTACGTATTTAGTTCCTCCTATGTCATTCATATACATGCATGTTCATGAAAGTTGATTTTAAGTCATGTCTTATGTTAAGTTTGAAATTTTCATGTTCTATGCATTCTAAAGTGTCATTATATTCAAGATGGGTTGCTAGTCCTTTTCCATGTCTTTCCTATGTGAGTTGAATCTCATTTAAGGACGAATTTTCCCAAGGGGGAGATACGTAAGACCTCGGAAGTCAAAAAGTTAGAACCAAGAAGAAATTTTCAATTTTTGGACTAACCTCATGTTTACAAGTCACTCTACGACTCATGAGAGTGAGTCATAAAGTGACCTCTCAAGCACTATTTAGAAACACCCTCAGGAGGAGTCCTACAACAAAATAAAATGAGTTATTGTCTTGTTGACGAGTCATAAGGAATACTCCTACACAAACGTCAGAGGCTCAGTAACTTGTAGGTTTTCAAGACCGGTAGGATGAGTCAAGTTGACTACTCATAGAATTAGTCTTTAGAGACTCAAGTCTCAGAGTTTTTAATACCCTACAAGACGAGTCAAGACTACAACTCGTAGACCTGATCAAGAGTCGTAGGGACCAATTTATAAGTCCAAAATCCATATTTAATGAGAGGTAATCTTGTCTTTTCCCAAAGTTTGATTAAATGGATCTAGACACTTTTCTAGCTAAGTTCAAAGTCTATATATATTCGACTCTTCAAAATTTCCTCAATTCAAAAATATTCTTCAAATTTCCCTAAGGCAAGACTAATCAAATCTGGTCAAGCTCTCCTTCAAAATTCAAGCTAAGGTTTTAATTTCACCAAGGTTTTTCTTCAAACTCAAGTTGATTTCACCAAGTTATATGGGGATTAATCCATGGGTTCCTTTGACCTATGGAGTCCCAAGATTTTCCTCAAAAATCTCTTGAAATTTCATTGGTCATCAATGATTATTATAGGCATGATATAACACCCTTCAAATTTTTCTAAAGATTCGAACCCTTCTTGTGTTAGGGAGGGGTCGAACTCGAGTGTCTTGAAATATATTCGTGAGTTAAGAGGAGTATCTAAGGGACTGAGTAATGTTAGAGGTGATGTGGGGTCACCAAGGACCCCTAGGACCGAGCTAAGCCCAAAAGATCCGTCGTGGCTAAGTTTAGGATGAGTTCATACAAGGGTCGACTTTTGATGACCCTATCTTTTGAAGGACGTCAATCTAGGTGGTCCACGACCTATCAAAGTAAGGGTCGTCGAGTCTTCTTTCTAACGCCACCAAGAATGTAAATTTTGGAGTTCGAAGTCAAAAGATATGACGATCCTAAGATGAACTAGCACGGCAGGAATTTCATTTTATCCTGGGTTGCAACTGCTGGGGAAATGGCCTTGGCGCTGTAAGGGAGCGATGCGCCACTATAGTGCCAGAAACATGCCTCAGTAGTTTGGTCCTTGGCGCAATGCGCCACTAAAAGTTGTGCAGGGTTTTTCAGGCCAAATTTCCTGAACCTAGAAAATTGGCCTTGGCGCTGTAAGGGCGCGACGCGCCACTATCGCACCAGAAACATGCCTCAGTAGTTTGGTCTCTGGCGTGGCGCGCCACTACGAGGTGTGCAGGTTTTAGGCATGTTTCAGCCTGGCGCTGCAATGGCGCGATGCGCCACTATCGCGCCAGGTGCATTTTTGCCTATTTTTCAAAACTTTTGAGAAGGGGCAATTTGGGAATTGCCCCAAATTATATATGTATCACCCTAGACTATTTTGGAATCATTTCTTCAGCCCCACTCTCTCTCTCTAAAATCCCTATAAACCTCTTCTCTCTCTCTTCTTCTTCCTCTCCAAATCCCTCTCCAACAAGAAGAGTTCCAAGAGCTTCAAGATTTGAGTTCTCCATTAAAGGCCCAACATCAAGGTTTTCTTCAAGTCTTCACTAAGGTATGTAAGTCTATCTAAATCATGGGTTGAGTTCACCCATGTGCCCTACTCTTACTTTGAGGTTAGATGTTCATGAGAATAGAGTTTCTTGGTATTATTTGTGTTTGTATGAACTTGGTCCCCTATCTATTTGATTCCATATGTGTCAATGTTATTGAGCTAAGAGGTTCCAAAATGATCCCTTAGTTGAGTATGAGTGATGTAGAAATGAGTTGTGAAATATGTTCTATTTATCTTCTTACTATGTAGATTATGATAAAGGATGTTATTTTCTTGAGAATGTTGCTCAATATGAAATGTCAATTTAAAGTCTTGAAATTGTGATAAGCCTCAAAAGATTTCTCAAATGGATGAAAGAAATGATTGATTATATCTAGATGATGCTACATATGTGCATTTAAATTTCTTTGAATGATATGCTTGAGATTGATCGGATAGTACGATTGAGAAAGATGTGATTGTGATAGAGTTGATGAGATGACAAGGTTGTAACGAGACTTGTCAATATGAGTTGATTGAGTTGATTGGATGAATTTTTATAAGCATTCAGTCTTGGGAGGAGTATCGAGCACCAAATTGGGTAAGAGTATAGTCCATACTCGAACCCAATACCTGTGTTGCCAAACGTAGGGGGATTGAACCATTAAGTTGGATGCTTCCCCGAGAGTTTGTCCTGACATTATAGGACTTGGTTGGATTGGATCCATGAGTGTTTGATTCGTTCATACCCTGGCAAAGTATGAACGGGTACGGCAACAACGTCATTTTGTTGCACCTTCACTGGCTCATAAGTGATGGTTGTCGATTAAGAGAAACTCCCAAATAGGTCTTGATAGTACTCTAAGTCAGAATGAGTGGAATTGTATGCGATTGGTCCCGTCTAAATCATATTCTTGTTTAGACTTAGGATATTTGATTGAGTTGGTATTCCTCTTGAGTTGAGCTTCCAAGTTGATTGATTCTTCCTTGATGTTCGTTGTATTCGGCCATTTTACATACTCGTACATTCCATGTACTGATGCCATTTGGCCTGCATCGTTTCATGATGCAGAGACAGGTACCAGAGGTCATTAACCAGCGCTCTGTTGAAGATCCACATACACTCTCAGCTAGCTGGTCAGAAATGGCCTTCGAGTGCCGACCATGCCTAGGGTACCCTCCCGGGGCGTGACAAACATGGTATCAGAGTACAGAGTTCAAGTGTCCTAAGGAGTCTATAAAGCCGTGTCTAGTAGAATCTTGCTTATGGGTGTGTTGTGCACCACACTTATAAGAACGAGGCTATAGGACATTAGGAAATTATTTCACTTCTTTCATACTCTGAATTCGTGCGATGGAGTTAAACTCTAAGAAACTTCCCTTCTAATTCGTGCGTTTATATGTTACAGATAATGCCTATTAAACGTACCGCTATCCAGAGGAATGTTGATAATATAGGGATGCCACAGTCAGAGGCACGCCCAGCAAGGGCTAGAGGCTGACCCGCGAGATATGCGGAGGCACCTCAAGTGCCATCTACTCTACCTGCACCCACATCAGAGGCTGCATTTCGAGGGGCAATTGCAATGCTAACGCAACTAATGGCTGCCCGAAGTGGTAATCAAAGTTCACCGACTCTCAGCTCTAGTTCTCAGGAGCCATCTGCTGCCACTAGAATTAGAGACTTTATGAGGATGAATCCATTGGCATTCACAGGTTCTAAGGTCAATGAAGACCCCCAAAACTTTATCGATGAGATGTGGAAAATTCTGAAAGCTATGCATGCTACGGAAATTAAAGGGGTCGAGTTGGTGTCTTATCAACTCAAAGATATGGCAAACATTTGGTATAACCAATTGGAACAGAGTAGGGGTGAGGATGTTGAACCTGCTAGGTGGGATGAGTTTGAGGGAGCCTTCCTTGACCACTTCTTTCCCTGAGAATTGAGGGAAGCGAAAGTGGAGGAATTTGTAAACCTGAAACAGGAGGGTATGTCGGTTAAGGAGTATGGCCTAAAGTTCATCTAGCTGTCCAGGTATGCTCCAGAAATGATTCCAGATGTGAGGTCAAATATGAGGAAGTTCATCTCCGGATTAGGGAGGCATGTGAAGAAGGAGTGCAAGGAAGCATTGTTGATCTCGGATATGGATCTTTCCAGATTAATAGTGTATGCTCAACAGGTAGAGGAGGAGAAAAGAAAAGACAGAGAAGAGCACCTGAGCAAGAAGGCAAATTCGGCGGGCTATGAGAATGAACAGAGGTAAAACAAGAGCAACAAGTCCTTCTTCCAGAAAAGGCCTCCTAATTATGCATCATCTGCCGCAAGTGCACCTATACCGCAGAACAGGTATGACCGGCAAGGACAGAGTCGCCAGAATTTCAGCCCCCAGGGTTCTCAATCCCAGGCCAGTGTAAGTCAAGGTTCGAGGGGGAAGCCACCCTGCGGCAAGTGTGGTAGGCTCCACTTGGGAGAATGCAGAGCAGGAAGGGTTGGTTGTTATAAATGCGGCCAAGTAGACCATTTTCAGAAGGAGTGTCCAGCATGGAGGAACAGAGCCCAGTTCTCTACAACCATACCGCCAGCTAGGGGTAATCAGAAGGGCACTACTTCAGGTACGAGTGGAGGTACAAACTGCTTATATGCTATGGGTAGTCGCCAAGATCAGGAGAACTCTCCAAACATCGTGACGGGTATGATTCGAGTCTCTTCTTTTGATTGTTATATATTGATGGATCCGGGTGCCACCCTATCTTTTGTGACTCCTTATGTGGCTAGTAAATTTAATAAAATTCCTGAACGTCTTCTTGAGCCTTTTAGCATGGCCACTCCTGTCGGTGATTCTTTCTTAGCTGAGAGAGTCTATAGAGATTGCACTGTGTCCATTTATCACAGGGATACCTTGGCCAACCTAGTTGAGTTGGACATGGCTGACTTTGACGTGATCCTTGGAATAGACTGGCTCTATGTCTGTTATGCCTCCATTGATTGTAGAACTCAAATTGTCACATTCAAATTCCCGAATGAGGCTGTCATAGAGTGGAAGGGTAGTCCTGTTGCGCCTAAGGGTAAGTTTATTTCATACCTTAGGGCCAAGAAGCTAATCTCACAAGGGTGTGTTTATCACATTGTCCGAGTGAAAGATGACAGCATTGAGTCTCCATCCCTTGAGTTGGTTCTGATTGTCAACGAGTTTCCAGATGTCTTTCCAGAAGATCTGCCTGGAGTCCCTCCTGATAGGGAGATTGACTTCGGGATTGATGTTCTTCTTGATACCCAGCCTATCTCAATTCCTCCATATAAAATGGCCCCAGTTGAGTTGAGAGAGTTGAAGGAGCAGTTGAAAGACTTGTTAGATAAGGGATTTATTAGGCCGAGTGTCTCGCCATGGAGAGCTCTGGTCCTATTTGTTCGAAAGAAAGATGGGTCCCTTAGGATGTGTATTGACTACAGGCAGCTTAATAAGGTCACCGTAAAGAACAAATACCCTCTCCCCAGAATAGATGATTTATTTGATCAGCTTCAGGGTGCCACGTGCTTCTCAAAGATAGACTTGAGATCCTATTACCACCAGTTGAAGGTGAGAGAATGTGATATTCCGAAGACTGCTTTCCGAACTCGTTATGGACACTTCGAATTTTTGGTCATGTCCTTTGGGTTGACTAATGCCCCCGCCACTTTTATGGATCTCATGAACCGAGTATTCAAGCCATATCTTGATATGTTTGTGATTGTGTTCATAGATGATATTCTGGTTTACTCCAAGAATGAGGAGGAGCATGCCCATTATCTTAGAGTCATCTTGCAAACTTTGAGAGACCAGGTATTGTATGCAAAGTTCTCCAAATGTGAATTTTGGCTTGCATCAGTGGCCTTCCTAGGCCACATTATATCTGGAGATGGTATTCAGGTTGATGCTCAGAAAATTGAGGCAGTGAAGAGTTGGCCCAGACCCACATCCCCGACAGAGATAAGGAGCTTCTTAGGTTTAGCTGGCTATTATCGAAGGTTTGTAGAGGGATTCTCCGCCATATCATCACCATTGACTAAGCTGACTTAAAAGAAGGCTAAGTTCCAATGGTCCGAGGCTTGTGAGGAGAGTTTCTAGAAATTGGAGACTAAGCTCACCACTGCCCCTATTCTAACCATGCCCGATGGTACAGAGGGTTTTGTGATCTATTATGATGCATCTAGAATTGGTTTGGGTTGTGTGTTGATGCAAAGGGGGAAGGTGATAGCCTATGCTTTAAGACAGCTTAAGGTTCATGAGAGGAATTACCCAATTCATGACCTTGAGCTGGCAGCTGTGGTGTTTGCGCTTAAAATCTGGCGCCACTACCTGTATGGTGTGCATATCGATGTATTCACCGATCACAAGAGCCTGCAATACCTCTTTAGCCAGAAGGAACTTAACTTGAGGCAAAGGAGATGGCTTGAGCTACTCAAGGACTATGATATGAGCATCCTCTACCATCCAGGTAAAGCTAATGTTGTTGCTGATGCTCTTAGCAGGTTGTCTATGGGTAGAACTGCCCACGTGGAGGAACGAAGGAGAGAATTGGCGAAGGAAGTACATAGATTAACCCGATTGGGAGTTCATCTGGAAGAGAACAATGAAGGCAGAGTTACTATTTAGGATGGGTCTACGTCCTCACTTGTGGCAGAGGTAAAGGAGAAGCAAGACCAAGATCCCATCCTTCTCTAATTGAAGGGAGTTGTTCACAAACAAGAGATAATGGTTTTCACCAAAGGGGGAGATGGTGTATTGAGGTACCAAAATAGATTATGTGTGCCGGATGTCGATGATGTTCGAGAGAGGATTATGGCCGAAGCACATAGTTCCAGGTACTCCGTTCATCTAGGCTCCACGAAAATGTATCATGACTTGAAGGAAATCTATTGGTGGAGTGGGATGAAGAAGGATATTGCAGAATTTGTTTCCAAGTGCCCGAATTGCCAACAGGTGAAGGTTGAGCATCAAAGGCCATGTGGTTTAGCCCAAAATATAGAAATTCCAGAATGGAAGTGGGAGATGATCAACATGGACTTTATTACAGGCTTGCCGAAGTCCCGAAAGCAACATGATTCCATTTGGGTGATTGTGGATAGAATGACGAAATTAGCTCACTTCTTGGCGGTTAAGACTACTGATACCGCAAAAGATTATGCAAAGTTGTATATGCAGGAGGTCGTCAGATTGCATGGGGTCCCTTTGTCTATCACCTCAGACAGAGGAGCTCAATTCACTTTCCAATTTTGGAAATCCTTTCAGAAGGGATTAGGTTCGAGGGTGAACTTGAGTACAGCCTTCCATCCCCAGATAGATGGCCAAGCAAAGCGCACCATCCAGACATTGGAAGATATGTTGAGGGCATGTGTGCTTGACTTCAAGGGAAATTGGGATGATCACTTACCTCTCATAGAGTTTGCATACAACAATAGCTATATGCAAGCATTCAAATGGCTCCTTATGAAGCTTTGTATGGGAGGAGGTGTAGGTCTCCCATTGGGTGGTTTGAAGTTGGTGAAGTCGAGTTGATTGGGCTTGACCTTGTTCATCAAGCCATGGAGAAGGTGCGAGTTATTTGAGAGAGGCTAAAAATGGCCCAAAGCCGCCAAAAATCTTACACCGATGTGAGGAGGAGAGACTTAGAGTTTGAGGTAGATGATTGGATGTATTTAAGAGTGTCACCCATGAAGGGTGTCATGAGGTTTGGAAAGAAGGGGAAGCTTAGTCCTCGATATATTGGTCCTTACTAGATCTTGAGGCGGATTGGGAGTGTTGCTTATGAGTTGGAGTTGCCTTCAGATTTAGCCTCTATTCATCCGGTATTCCACGTTTCGATGTTGAAAAAGTGTTTGGGCGATCCCTCGTTGGTAGTCCCCATTGATAGCATTGGAATTAAGGATAGATTGTCTTATGAAGAGGTTCCGGTCCAAATTCTTGATCGCCAAGATCGCAAACTGAGGAACAAAGAAGTCGCCTCAATCAAAGTCCTGTGGAGAAACCAATTTGTTGAGGAAGCCACATGGGAAGCGGAGGAAGCCATGAAATCTAAATATCCCCACCTATTCGTACCTACCGAGGAGAATGTTGAAGGTAATGACCATTTCCTTGACTTGAATTCATTTGTGCCTTCTTGAGTCTTGATTGATAATTGATTGAGAATTTGGCTGATTGAATGACCAAGTTTTGATTGTGATTTTCACCTTGAGTCTATTCTAGATTTCTCGCCATTCTAGGACGAATGATCCCAAAGAAGAGATAATGTAACCCCCCTCAAATTTTTCCAAAGATTCGAACCCTTCTTGTGTTTGGGAGAGGTCGAACCCGAGTGTCTTGAAATATATTCGTGAGTTAAGAGGGGTCTCTAAGGTATTGAGCAGTGTTAGAGGTGATGTGGGGTCACCAAGGACCCCTAGGACCGAGCTAAGCCCAAAAGATCCGTTGTGGCTAAGTTTAGGATGAGTTCACATAGGGGTTGACTTTTGACGACCCTATCTTTTAAAGGACGTCAATCTAGGTGGCCCATGACCTATCAAAGTAAGGGTCGTCGAGTCTTCTTTCCAACATCACCAAGAACGTAAATTTTGGAGTTCGGAGTCAAAAGATATGATGATCCTAAGATGAACTAGCACGGCAGGAATTTTATTTTGGCCTGGGTTACAACTGCTAGGGAAATGGCCTTGGCGCTGTAAGGGCGCTACGCACCATTATAGCGCCAGAAACATGCCTCAGTAGTTTGGTCCTTGGCGCGATGCGCCACTAAAAGTTGTGCAGGGTTTTTAAGGCCAAATTTCCTGAACTCAGAAAATTAGCCTTAGCGCTGTAAGGGAACGACGCGCCACTATCGCGCCAGAAACATGCCTCAGTAGTTTGGTCTCTAGCGCGGCGTGCCACTACAAGGTTTGTAGGTTTTAGGCGTGTTTCATCTTGGCACTGCAATGGCGCGATGCGCCACTATCGCGCCAGGTGCATTTTTGCCTATTTTTCAGAACTTTTTGAGAAGGGGCAATTTGGGAATTGCCCCAAATTATATATGTATCACCCTAGACTATTTTGGGATCATTTCTTCAGCCCCACTCTCTCTCTAAAAGCCCTATAAACCTCTTCTCTCTCTCTCTCTCTCTCTCTCTCTTCTTCCTCTCCAAATCCTTCTCCAACAAGAAGAGTTCCAAGAGCTTCAAGATTTGAGTTCTCCATTGAAGGCCCAACATCAAGGTTTTCTTCAAGTCTTCACTAAGGTATATAAGGCTATCTAAAACATGGGTTGAGTTTACCCATGTGCCCTACTCTTGCTTTGAGGTTAGATGTTCATGAGAATAGAGTTTCTTGGTATTGTTTGTGTTTGTATGAACTTGGTCCCCTATCTATTTGATTCTATATGTGTCAATGTTATTGAGCTAAGAGGTTCCAAAATGAGCCCTTAGTTGAGTATGAGTGATGAAGAAATGAGTTGTGAAATATGTTCTATTTATCTTCTTACTATGTAGATTATGATAAAGGATGTTATTTTCTTGAGAATGCTGCTCAATATGAAATGTCAATTTAAAGTCTTGAAATTGTGATAAGCCTCAAAAGATTTCTCAAATGGATGAAAGAAATGATTGATTATATCTAGATGATGCTACATATGTGCATTTAAATTTCTTTGAATGATATGCTTGAGATTGATCGGATAGTACGATTGAGAAAGATGTGATTGTGATAGAGTTGATGAGATGACCAGGTTGTAACGAGACTTGTCGATATGAGTTGATTGAGTTGATTGGATGGAGTTTTATAAGCATTCAGTCTTGGGAGGAGTATCGAGCACTGAATTGGGTAAGAGTATAGTCCATACTCGAACCCAATACCTGTGTTGCCAAACGTAGGGGGGATTGAACCATTAAGTCGGATGCTTCCCCAAGAGTTTGTCCTGACATTATAGGACTTGGTTGGATTGGATCCATGAGTGTTTGATTCGTTCATACCCTGGCAAAGTATGAACGGGTACGGCAACAACGTCATTTTGTTGCACCTTCACTGGCTCATAAGTGATGGTTGTCGATTAAGAGAAACTCCCAAATAGGTCTTGATAGTACTCTGAGTCAGAATGAGTGGAATTGTATGCGATTGGTCCCGTCTAAATCATATTCTTGTTTAGACTTAGGATATTTGATTGAGTTGGTATTCCTCTTGAGTTGAGCTTCCGAGTTGATTGATTCTTCCTTGATGTTCGTTGTATTCGGCCATTTTACATACTCGTACATTCCATGTACTGACGCCATTTGGCCTGCATCATTTCATGATGCAGAGACAGGTACCAGAGGTCATTAACCGGCGCTCCGTTGAAGATCCACATACACTCTCAGCTAGCTGGTGAGTTCTCCTAGTTTCCGGAGGATGTTGAGCCTTCATGTACAGTTTTGTTGACATTTCCTTTACTTTGATTGTTGGTAGCCATGGACTTGTCATTGGCACCTCTTAGACTGTGATAGAGGCTTCATAGACTGGAGTGTGGGGAGGTCGAACGATTATTTTGAGGAGTCTTATTTTATTGCCTTGTTGGGTTGTAAATGTTTGGCCTTCGGCCCTATATATGAATAGTATTTCTTTAATTGAGTTATCCGCTAAGAGAATGTGATTGATTGAATGTGTGACTGGACCAGGTGGTTCGCTCGGAGGTCAGAAATGGCCTTCGAGTGTCGGTCACGCCTAGGGTACCCTTCCGGGGCATGACAAATAATTCTACATTAATTGCATGATTTCAAATTATATTATGAATGTCCATGCATAAAGTTGATTTCAATCATTATTATGAAATTAAAGATGATTTTTCATGAGATTGATTATGAGTTTATTGATGTTCAAAGAAAGCTTTTATGAACAAAGTTGAGATGATTATTTAATGATGATGATCAATTATGATCCACGAAAGTTATTATGGTGTGATAAGTACAATTCTCACACAATCATATTTAGATGGACATAAGGACAATTCTCACCAAAGTTTGTGGATTCTTATGAATCACTAAAGTTAATGAACTATTCTAATGATTATTTTCATGATGAAGTTAATCATGATGTTCCTATGATTTAATGATTTTCGTTAAGATATTTACTAAGAACCGAGAGGACTTATAGGTGGGGTTCAGTCTGGTAACGTAGTTAGTTATCCCAAGGAAATCCTGATAGAAACCTAAAGTCCCAAACTTTGTTGCCCCTGTAGGTTGTCTTTATGGCCTAGCTTGTGGATCCACATATTGCTCACAAATTTAAAGCTGTTCTCATGGAGTCTACCTTGAAAAGTAGCCTCTCTCTTCTTGATATGGGAGTTACATACGATTCTATGGTATTGCTCACATGGTCTTAAGATGTCGGTTAATTGTCTTATCCTACACAAGTTAAATACAAAGATGTAGGTTTTACTATGAAGTTTTATGATGCATTAAGCATATTTTTTTCATATGTTTTCAAATGCTCTAAGCTTTATTCATGTTCATTATGATTGGCCATGCACTTTATGCCATATTGTTTATGTCCTGTTACTTGTTCATGCATACCTCATATACTTAGTTCCTTCTATGTACTAACACATATTCTGCCTACATTATCTCATAATGTAGGGATAGACGACACTTACGATCATTGTCTAGTTCTCAAGAGTTGTTGAGTCCTCATTTTTTGAGGACGTGACTTTATTTTCATATTGTTACTTTTAATTTTTCTTATGATTTGGGTGAGCTAGAAGCTTTTACTAAGCCCCCATCAAGTCTAGAATATAGGCATGTTTAGACGTTGAAATTTATGTAAGTCCATTTTTGGACATTGAGATTGATGTTGTTTCCTTGACTTTTATGTTGATTTGATTCTTCTGCTCATCTTAGTATATTTAAGTTACCGTATGTATGCTTAATGATATGTTAAGAGGCTTGGTTGGATCCCTTCAGGATTTTGATCGTCATGTTATGATTAGGCCCTAGGTCGAGTCGTGACAAAGGTACCTCCTTGTGGGTTACGGGAATTTCTAAAATATTCTGTTAAATTTATTTGTTTTGGCACGATGAACAGTTTTAGTATTTGATATTTTGCTCATGCTGACATCATCCCGTAATAGTAGGAATTTTCCCACTATAGCGTCACTACGTCATATATTTTGGGACGTTCCCATTCGTAGTGGCAGCTAGGGCTGGGCATAAAATACCGAAAACCAAATTATCGAACCGAATCGGCTATTTCGGTATTTCAGTATTTCAGTATTCGGTAATTTGCTTCGGTATTCGATACTGAAATATAAAATTTGGTATTTTGGTTTTGGTATTCGATATTTCGATTTTGGTATTTGGGAAATATCGAATATCGAACTATTTTTTTTATTATTAATACAAAAAAATTGGGAAAAAAAAAGAAAAATTACCCAAAAGAGAAGAGTTTAGTAAGAAGAAACTATCCCATTTTTTCATTTCCCTTACCATTTTCATTTCAACTTTCCCACATTTACAGCATACTATATGTACACTTTCAAACACGTACATTATGGATAACTGGTAAAATTTAAATTCACGTGCATGTAAAAATTATAAATTTTAATTTCAAATTTATGCAATTGGTTAAGAATTCTAATTTCACTTTGCATGATTCACCACGTCAGTTATCTACATAAACTGTTTGGTAGTTACATTGAAAATGAAAGATTCCAACTCTTTCATATCTTTGCAGTAACTAATTAATAATTAGTGCAGTGATGTAGAGTTTTTGGATAATTCAAAGAAAAACATATGTATAAAAATTATGTGTGATATATTAGAGATTTTTGTTTTCACTCTTTTTCATCATTTTTATTACATGGTAATATTTTTTTTATTCTGTATCTATTCATAAATTATTTTCTCTTTATTTATGATCTATCATTTCTTCTCTTTAGAATGTGGCTGAGCAATTTCGGTTTTGGTATTTGGTAAGTTAAAATGCATATATTACTTAATTATGGTGTAGTAATAAAAATATAAGTTAAGATATGTATTTTTTAGGTTAATGTAAATATTAAATGTGGATAAATTTTTATTATACATTAACTATTAAAAAAATATGGTATTACCGAATACTATACCGAACCGAAGTTTGACTTACCAATTACCAAATTACCGAACTGAAGTTTGAAAGTTTGGTATTTGATATATACTTTGAATTACCGATTACCGAATTACCGAACCCAAACTTTAAAAATACTGAACCGAATATCGAACGCCCAGCCCTAGTGGCAACCTTGTCGTCTTGCGTATATACATATTTTGGGATGTTGTATGTAGTGACAGCCTTGTCGGCTTACGTACTATGTTATCTTTTAATGGTTGTGACCCCTCAGGAGATAGGTGGCTTTGATATATATGTGTGTATGTGACACTTTCGAGACAACGTTTCGTCTGTATAAGTTCCATATCATATTTTGTTGCGGATTGATTATAGATAACAGATGTATACATGAGTGTCCAGTTCGGGTACTAGTCACGACCTACGGGGTTGGGTCGTGATAGTTTTGGCACTCATTCTATACTATACATCTATTTTTGTGATGCAGGTCCGAGCACCTGATTTCGAACCGGTTATAGTTGGATTCGGAGACCAAGGTGAGCTTATGGTGTTCTAGATCATATATGTCTCCTTCTTTATAGTTTTATCTAGTCTTTTGCTTCTGATACAAGTCTGTATATTTTGGTCCACTTTTGGGACTTGTACTCTTTTGTAGTAGTTTTGTACTCGTGACTTTCAAGTTCTAGAAGGGATCTTTTAGCTTTTGTTTATATATGTTATGCTTCCTCTTATTACTTCTATTAATTCTGTTAAATGATTATATGTGATTTGTTTCTACCCGTTTACCTATTACTTGTCGTTCTGGGTTATGGGTTGATTTACCTACTGGTGGATCGTAGTAGGCGTCATCATGACTCGATAAATCAGGTTGTAACATATTGTAAAATCAATATTAATGTAATAGTTACCATGCACATCCAATGAAATTGATATACAATTCAACCATCACTTACACCAAACTATGATCCATCGTCCTAACTTACATGATCCTTCCTAGACAGATTTTTGGCTCATTTAATTCGCATACTAATACATGAAGCTCAATGGTGGACCTATTTAGTACGCATTCATCCCCGAGAAATCCCTTTCCTATTACCAGGAACTTAGTACCCTCCCCGTTCATCCCATTACCCTCATTTATAAATATCTGAAAATCCACTATGACCCAACAATTCCTTTACATTTAATCATTACTAGTGCCATGAACCCACCTCAAAATCTAATTACCCAAAGATTCACAACCATAGAATAAACACCCACCATCATTGGTCAACATTAACTACCACAGTAATTGTCCACCCTGAATAGCAATAACAACATGTTTTAACTATCCAGATTTCGTGTCCAAAGGGATAAGCATGAAATCTCCTGTCAATCTACAACATATTATGTATTCAGAAAATAGGTCTAACTACTCACTTAAACCTAACCTAACTGAACGCCTAGCAATTACTGCAGAACTCTGAACACAAATTTCTGACTCCATGGAGGCGAATTCTAATGAAAATAGGCTCAGAATCCATGGATTTTACCCTATCCTAGCGGGAATACTTCCTCTCCATTGCTCCCAAGCTTTGGAGCAGCCTAGGAGGATTTTTGGAACAACTCTCATCCTTTTTGCAACTGAAGAGGAGAGGTCCAATAAAAATTTGTGTTTACTAGCTATTGGTTTTGTCAACCCACTATAGCGACCTGTCGGCCACTATAATGGAAAAATTTTCGCTATAGCGGAATTACGTCAGTTCAAGAAAAATTTTAAATTCTGAAATCGTTCATTGTGTCACTCCAAATTAACTTGACAACGCAATTCAATAATTCCCACAATCCCGCAATGAGGTGCCTTTTAATAATGACCGAATTGGTTGTTACATTACAATTTATCAATTTATATGATTTTTACTTTTAATAAATACTGGAAAAATTATTTCATCGAAGAATGGTGTCTAGACTAAGTGAGCATTTTATCTATTTCAAAATTAAGTGTTACAATTATTCTTTTATTTTAAATAATAATTTTACATTGGTAATATTAACAAGCTCATATAAACAATTAAGTGATTAATTTGTCTCATTTTTCGTTTTTGTCAAATTTGAATTAAAACGTACCAAGTTCATATTTGATGAAACATCAAAGGAATTGGTCCTCCAGCCATATTATTTCTACTGATATACGTACACATGCGATGCACAAATAATATTGAAAATAGTAATTATGTTATAAATTATGCTCGAACATATATTATCTATTTAAATATATATAATTTTGTTTCACGATCATATTTGTAAGAAGACTAACATAAAAGAAAACTGCATTTCCTCTATCCAAAATTGTCGTAAGATCCTATGTTATAAGCAATAAGATTAAAAGTTTGTTGATGAATCCGTTTAATTTTTTCAAGATTTGATTTTGTAAACTACTCATAAATTCCAGGGTAAGATTATCAAGTAGCAAATGATTGTATGATTTATTAAGTGATACTCAAACAGATTCCAAGTCAAAAGTAGTTTATCGTTAAATAATATTTTTTTTTTGTATGCTAACATGTGACAATTTTGTCTCTCCTATTATATATAGATAGATATATAAATTTTAAAAATTTTAAAATGGTTATATCACATCAATTTTAAGTAATTTTTTAAGAACAAGTTTAGTTTTATCATGTATAAGTTAAAGATATACTAATGGGAAATGGAAACTTAAAAAATTACGTTTGATTTTTATATCTTTATATATAAATATTAGAAATTGTTAGTGGTTATATCACGTTAATTTTAAATAATTCTTTAAGAACAAATTTAATTTTTTAAATTTTAGTTTTGAATTTAGTATAATTACAGATAATTAATTTTAATTGTTAATAAATATTTTTTTTAATGTTCTAATGATGATCCGTGCATGAGTTTCTCGTACTCCCACTGTCTATCTTTACTTGTCCACTATATTAAAAATAGATGTCCAACAATACTTATTCAATTTATGAAATCAAGACATAATTTTATACTTAGTTGCTAATTACCCTCATCATTAATTATAGTCATTTTCCTATTATATTTATTATATTTAAAGGATGATTTGGTAAAATTATCCTTCTGTTTATTATTTTTTTTAAAATGTGCAAAGTCAATAATGAACAAATATTGTTGGACTGGAAAGTATTTTACTATTCAATATATACCACTACAATCTAAATAAACAATGATTGAAGTTCGTAAAACACCTTTAAGAGTTTTTAAAAAATTGTTCTTGCTCATAAATGACAAAACTTTAATTATGTCTTCAAGTCCAAGCACAAGTTTAAACTTTCAAATATTTTTTTTAATTTAACTTGAAATACTATTACTTTTTTCAAAGAAAATTATGTCCAAACACCTATCTTAATTCTTAGGTGGAAAGAGGTAAAGGAACAAACCGTTGCTCTCACCAAATACGAAGTATGAATATGAATTATTTTTTTCGCTATACGTAAACAAAAGGTATATTTATTAGTAGAAAAAATCATATGTTTATTATGGTTGACAAAGGTATCTTGTATATGTGTTGATTGAACATAATTAAGCACCTAGTAAGAGCCTGTTTGATATTGCGGGAAACTAAAAATACTTATTTTGAAAAGAAAAAAAAATTGAGCAAAATTAAGGTTTTTGGCTTAACAGTAAAACTGAGGAGCAATTTTTCCGATGTTGGAAAGAAGTTAAAAAATGTTGCTTTCTTAAAAAAAGCAGAAGTAGAAAATTATTTTTTTCAAGATCAAACTATTCTTGTCATATATACATATCTACCAATATATCTATTATATTTATTTATTTTTGTGGTAAATTTTTATATGTAGTGATTTAATTTGTGGTATATTTTTTTATTTTGGTCGATATTTTTAATTTATTATTTAAATTATTATGTTAATGTTATATCAATATTTAATTTATTTTTAATTTATCTATGTATAAAATTAATTGAAAATTTGATTATGTACATATTAATTTAATAAAAATAAAAAATTAATTAAAATTTTAATATTCAATATTTAAAATTTCTCTCGATAAAAATAATTTTAATATTAAAAGTGCATTAGCCATTGATACTTGTTCTTTTTCATAATTTGACTCTCAAAAACACTTTTTAAAAATGATTAGTCAAACACAATTTGCTTCTCAAAAGCACTTTTTAGAATTATTAATCAAACACAAATTATTCTTTTTTTCGGAAACAACCGTCCTACATTGGTAGGAGTCAGGTTTGCGTACACTCTACCCTCCCCAGATCCCACGATGTGGGATTTCACTGGGTTGTTGTTGTAAATTATTCTTTTTCAAAAGTATTTTTCTAAAAAGCTATTTTAGAAAAAATGCTTCTAAAAGTAAATTATTTTAAGCAACGATGCCAAACAGGATCGAAATTAGCTAAGGGAGAAGTAAAACTTAATTGATACCTGTTATTTATACTAAAGTAATAAACACAAGATATATGCCTTTTATATAGGTATGCATATCGTCATTATTGAAAAAAATAATTTAAGTTATACATACACAATTAAGGTCGTGTTCATTATGAAGGAAAAATATTTTTCATGAAAATAAGTGTTTTTCTACTTATTTTTATGTGTTCAATATGTAAACTAAAAGTATTACCTAAATATATTTGTATATGATCTAGATAAATAATATGGATGATGTGGATGTGGTGATAGTGTAAAATTAGATTTTGGGCCTAACTCATACACCCATAGTTAGCTCACGAGGGATGGTTTGTCTAAATTCATATAATGAGATCGTTCATCTCATTAAACACCTATGCGAGACTTTTTCATCCTTCAACACCCCACCTGGCGTCAAGAGTTGGACATTTGAAGCGTGACAATTTAACTTGGGGGACCAACATTGGGTGAGATGAATCTTACTTTGATACCATATAAAATTAGGTTTTGGGCTTAACAATGAGTGTGTGGGGTGGTAGGAATGTTCACTACAGGGGTGTGGGGTAAAGAAGAGGTGTGTTGGAGGGTAGGGAGGGCAATTCAACGTGGAATGTCACTTGTTTTTCCTACTTTCATTAGAAAAGTCATTTTCCTCATTTTTAAGAAAATTTATTTTCTTAGAGAAAATATTTTCTAAAAATTTTAACAAACTAAACATGAGAAAATCATTCCCTCGTACCGAACACACCCTTAGGTAACAAATAGGAAAAAATACATAATAAGGTAAAATGTGATATATATTTACTATACATAGTTGTAGTTTAAAAGAATAGAAAAGGGTCAAATATACCCCTGTACTATTAGAAATAGTTTAAATATACCCCTCGTTATTATTTTGGGATAAATATATGCAACACCCCAAAATACTCTAACTCAGTTCATTCTAGAAAGCCCGACAAAAGACTTGAGTTCTGCTGAAGTTTGACATTTACAAACACCATCTACAACCTGTAGAAGCATTCACAGACCGTAGATGGGCTCAAGGAGTCAAACTTCAGAAATCAATAAAAGAGGTTTGAGATTTACGGACCAAGTATATGGGCCGTCAAACTTTGTACGAGCAATAGACTTGATCCATAGATCAAGTTCAGAAAACTAGAAATTTCAAGGTTACAGGACAGGTCCAGTCTACTAGATGTAGATAGGTCTGTAGATCTAAGTCCTAAAAGTCCATCCCTTAGTATATTTTCTACGATCCTCAGTACAACCCGTAAAAGGGTTTATGGACCATAAAAGGGTCCATAAATCCAAAATCCCAAAACCCCATGCTCATTACTTTTTCCACGGGCGTAGTATACGATATGTAAAAGGGTTTACGGATCATAAAAAGTTTCGTACGTAAATTCAAACTTTAAAAACTCCAGAATTTCCAATCGGCTTCTAAGAGTGGCTTCTACGGTCCGTAGAAGGCCCCCGTAAATGACTTCATCAAATTTTAATGAAGGATATTTGAGTCTTTTACCACCCTTTCCAAGTCAAAGCCTCGACGTTTTGTGATATAATTAGGATCTTTAACAGTTTAGTTTGACTTTAATACTCTTAATATCATTCCAAAGACTTAGAGCAAGGATTCAAGAGAAGAAAAGTTAGTTTTTCGAGCATCTTCTTCTAGTTCTTCAACAATCTAGTTCTTCCATGTATGTAAGGTTACTCATAGTGTTGGACTAAGTTCGTCCTTATGTCCTACATCTAAATTCAGTCAGTAAGATTTAAACCTAGGGTTTTTTCTGTTATTCTTTATTATTGAATCTGAATCCCTATCATTGAAATTATGATTCTTTATGTGATTCTAGTTCTTGAATGTTGTTCATGCTTATTTTCACATGAACCCTGATTGAGTTGTTTGAAGGTTTTACAGTGTTATATATTATGCATTTTTTCAGTTAAGGTAAAGTTCAAGTATTTCTAAGCTATTAGTTCAAGAAGAGTTTTAAGGGAGCTTAAGTGTTCCAAATGCATTACTTTATTTTGAAAAGAGCATGATTTTATTACAGAAAGCATTTATCAGTTTTGGAAAGAAGTTTCAGTCAGTTAAAGTTCATTTTAATTCAATTTAAAGAATATATTTTGAGCATAGACTCCAAGTATCAGATTTTTAGTTTCTCCTAAAGTGGGACCTCTTAAAAGTTATTGAGCATAGTGCATATTTTGGGAGAAGTATTGAGCACCGATTTGAGTATAATTTGAGATAACTCAAACCCCATAACCTGTGCCACCAAGGCAGATATGATCGTGTCGTTAGTTCAAGCGACTCCTCACCTCAGTCCCTAATAAGGATTGTTTAGATGGACCCATAAGTTAAGTTGTTGTCCTGTGCTCTAACAAGGTATAGGATGGCTCTAGTAACGTGGACAGAACAGTGTATCATCACGAGGCTCATAATGATGGTTGGTAGTTAGAAAAACTTTCCAAGAAGTAAAGCTATTATTTTTAGAATATATATTGCATTGTTTCAGTTGTGACGCTTTACATGTTTTATTTTACCTTCATGCTTTACATTTTGGTCAAGTCATTATTAGTGTTTCTTCTTTGATCAATTATTGTTTTATTCATCTTTATTGCATACCGTACATGTGACATCTTTCAATGTTATATCATTTTATAATACAAATACAGGTATTCAAGATCATCGATAGGCGTTCCAATGAGACCACACTTCGTTAGCTTTTTGGTGAGACCTCCTACCTTTCGGAGGACTCCACTTCATTTATACTTTCAATTTTAGTATTTCCTTTTGAGGTAGTCGTGGGTCTTTTCTTGATGCCTATCTTTAGTTATTAGAGGCTTCATGGACAAAGTTAGAGAATCAATTTAGTTATTTCAGTTTGAAGTTTAAAACATTACCTCATATTATATTTAGTTGATTTCAGACAGATACATTAGTTTTACTTATAGTATTATAAATGCTCATCTTGTAAAGCTTTCGCATGCATTTTTTGTCTTCCTCTCAATAGTCAACCACGCCAAGGGTTTTCATGGGACTAACAATGATTTTTGAGTGTCGGCTACGCCTAGAGTGTAGGCTTGGGTTATCACAAACTTGGTATCGGGGTACAAAGTTCAAGAGTCTTAGGATGTTTATGACGTTGTGTCTATTAGAGTCCTTCTTATTGGTGTCAACCACACTATATCTATAATAGGGAGGCTACAAGACATTATGAAATATCACCCTTCTTTCATACTCTAAATTTGTGCGATAGAGTTTAACTCTATTAAAGTTTCTTCTAACTCGTGCGTTCATGCACTTTCAAATCATGCTTTGAAACGTACTGTCTGTCAGAGGAACGTCACCAATACTAAGGTTCCCACTGGAACTAACTTGAGAATCATGCCTCCACCCACAAGGAAGAAGACTAGGAATGAAGCTCGCCTACTAGATCAGGGAAATGATATTTGGACTCAAGAGGCGCCTACTAGCACTACAAGGTTCCATAGACCCCAGCTCCTAAGCCTCCGCTCACTTCAGAGGTATATTTTGGGGAGATATTAAGATTCTCACTAAGCTAGTAGCTGCTCAATTAGGTAGTTAGGGAACTCCAGTCACTAGCTCCAGTCCTCAAGAGTCGTCAGCGGCAATAAGGATCAGAGATTTCTTGAGGATGAATATCCACAGGTTCCAAGGTAGAGGAGGATCCTCAGAACTTCATTATTGATATGTGCATCATTTTGAAGGCTATGCATGCTACTAAGATCAAGGGAGTTGAACTTGCTACTTATCAACTCAAGTACATGCCTAATATATGGTACAAACAGTGGGAAGAGAGTCGATGTGAAGATGCTGAGCCGGCAGGAAGGGATGATTTCGAGAAAGCATTCTTGGACCATTTCTTTTCCCAAGATCTAAGTGAGGCAAAAGTGGAGGAATTTATGAACTTAAAAGTAGAAAGGGTTCACTGTAAAGGAGTATAGTCTCAAGATCATTCATCTATCTAGGTATTCTACGTAGATGGTTCTGAATGTGAGGTCTAAGAAGAGAAGGTTTGTCTCTAGGTTGGGCAAACATATGAAGAAGGAATGCAAACTACACCTCTAACTTTCGATATGTATATCTCCAGGATTATGGTGTATTATTAGCAGGTAGAGGAAGATAAGAAGAGGAATGGAGCGAAGAAACAAAACAAGATGGCAAAGTCGGCAGCACATGAGCCTAGTCAATAAAGATATGTTAATGGCAATCGATCATTCTTTTAGAAGAGGTCTTCTAGTCATGCATCACCATCAACAAGTGCACCTGCACCAAGTAACAAGATTGAACAAAGGTACCAAGGTAGTCAATTCAAAGCTCAGGGTTCTCGATCGTAAGGTAGTGTGGTACAAGCATCTTCTCGAAAACCACCTTGTGATAAGTGTGGTAGGCCTCATCTGGGAGAGTGTCTTGATGGAACAAGTGGCTATTATAAGTTTGGACAGATGGGTCATTTTTTGAGAGACTATCAGATGTGGAAGCGGTAAAAGGGGCAATAAGTCCCAATCTTCTTCAGCAATATCATCCGGTAGAATTACCCAAAGAGGTAATACTTTAAAAGCATAAGGGGGTTCAAATCATTTGTATGTTATGGATAGTCACAAAGATTAAGAGAATTTGCCAGACATCGTCACTACTATGCTAAAATTCTTTTCCCATTATGTTTATGCCTTACTAGATCCAAGTGCAAACTTGTCTTTTATGACTCCATATATCGAAATAAAGTTTGGGATCACACCCGAATGACTTTGAGAGATTTTCAGTGTTTTTACTCTAATTGGTGAGTCTATTCTTGCTAAGAGAGTCTATAGAGATAGCACCTTCTCAATCTATCATATAGACACTTTAGCCGACTTAGTTGAGTTGGATACAATGGAATTTGATGTCATTCTAGGCATGGACTGGCTTTATGCTTGTTATGCCTCAGTCAATTGTAGAACTCGAGTTGTTAAGTTTTAGTTTTCTAATGAGCCAGTTATAGAGTGGAAGGGTAGTTCAGTAGTACCTAAGGTTTATTTCATCTCATACCTCAAGGCCAGAATATTAGTTTCAAAGGAATGTATCTATCACCTTGTCTAAGTTAGAGACTCTAGTGTTGAGACACCATCCCTTCAGTCAGTTCCAGTTGTGAATGAGTTTTCATACGTCTTTCCCGATGATCTTCTTGGAGTCCCTGTTGAAAGAGAGATAGACTTTGGGAGATGTATTTCCCGATACACAACCCATCTCTATTTTACCATATAGAATGGCTCCAATTGATTTGAAAGAGTTGAAAAGTAGTTGATAGATCTCCTTAATAAGGGTTTCATCAGATCGAGTGTCTCACCTTGGGGCTCCTATCCTATTCATGTGAAAGAAAGATGGTTTCCTTAGAATGTGTATCGACTATTATCGGTTGAACAAGGTCACCATAAAAAATAAGTTTTCTCTTTCCATAATTAATGAACTGTTCGACCAACTTCAGGGTGCCACATATTTCTCCAAGATAGACCTCAGATCCGGCTATAATGAGTTCAAAGTGAGATATCCCAAAGACAGCTTTCATAATCTATTATGGTCTAGATTGACTAACTCTCCTACAACATTCATAGATCTCATGAATAGAGTATTTAAGCAGTATCTGGATAGGTTTTTTATTGTGTTCATCGCCAACATATTGATCTACTCTAGAAACGAGGAGGAGCATGTTGACCATCTCAGAATTATTCTCTTGAATCTCAAGGATTGAGAATCATATGCTAAATTTTCAAAGTTTGAGTTTTGGCTAGCATCCATAACATTCTCCTTGAGAGTTATATGCTAAATTTTTAAAGTATGATTTTTGTCTAGCATCCATGGAATTCTTAGGCCACATAGTATCTAGGGAAGGCATCCAAGTTGATTCACAAAAAATAGAGGCAATAAAAAATTGGCCCAGACCTATATCTCCAATCGACAGAAGGAGTTTCTTGGGTTTGGTTGGTTACTATAAAAGGTTTGTGCAAGGATTCTCATTTATTTTGTCTCCATTGACTAAGTTGACCCAGAAGAAGACTAATTTTAAATGGTTTGAAGCTTATGAGAAAAACTTTAAGGAATTGAAAAGTAGATTAACTACTGCTCTAGTGATGACCCTACCAAAGAGTATAAAGGGTTTTGTTGTTTATTGTGACGCTACCAAAATTGGAATTGGTTGTGTTCTGATGCAGAAGAGTAAGGTTATAGATTATGCCTCTATACAACTTAAAATCCATAAGAGAAATTACCCGACTTATGATCCCTAGTTGGCAGCAGTGGTATTTGCTTTGAAGATATGGCATCATTATCTCTGTGGAGTGCATGTAGATGTGTTCACTCATCATAAGAGTCTTCAGTATGTCTTCAGTCAAAAAGAGCTAAACCTGAGGTAGAGGATCTGACTTAAGTAACTCAAAGACTACGATATAAGTATTCTCTACCATCGAAGTAAGGTTAATATTATTGATCCATGTGGATTACCGCTCATGTTGAGAAAGGAAAGAAGGAGTTGGCTAAGGAGGTGCATAGACTTGCATGCTTGGGAGTTCACTTTGTGGACTCAGATGAAAGAGGTTTAGTTGTTCAAAATGGAGCTGAATCATCTTTAGTGGTGGAAGTGAAGGAAAAGCAAGACAAGGACCCCATCCCACTAAAATTAAAGGAAGATGTTTATAAGAAGAAGGTGATGGCTTTCGAACAGGGGGAAAATGGTGTGTTGAGATATCAAACTAGATTGTTTTCGAATATTAATGGTCTCTGAGATAGGGTCATGGTAGAGGCTCACAGTTCTAGGTATTCGATTCATTCAGGTTCCACTAAAATTTACCACGATTTGAGAAAAGTCTGTTGATGGAGTGGCATAAAAAGAGACATTACAGACTTTATTTCTGAATGTCCGAATTGTCAACAAGTCAAGGTTAAACACCAAAGACCAGATAGTGTGACTCAAAATATAAAACTCCTAGAGTGGAAATGAGAGATGATCAACATGAATTTCATTACAGGATTACCACGATCTTACCGACAGCATGATTTAATTTGGGTGATTATAGATGGATGACTAAATCAGCCCATTTCTTGCTAGTTAAGACTACTAATTCAGCATAGGACTACGCTATATTGTATATCCGCGAGATAATCAGACTTCATGGTGTGTGTTTTTCCATTATTTTAGATAGGGGTGCTCAGTTCACCACCTAGTTTTGAAAGTAGTTTCAGAAAGGTTTGGTTTTGAGGGTCAACAAACCTTACCACACCGGTTGGTCAAGCAAAGCTTATAATTCAGACTCTAGAGGATATGTTTAGAGCTTGTGTTATTGCATTCAAAAGAAATTGGGATGACCACTTTCCTCTCATTGAGTTTACGTACAATGATAGTTATCACTCGAGTATTCAAGTAGCTCCTTATGAGGCTCTTTATGGGCAAAGATGTAGATCCCCGATTGATTAGTTCAAAGTTGGTGAAGCTACGTTAATAGGGCCTGACTTAGTTCATCAGGCTACGGAGGAGGGGAAGATCATCTAAGAGTGGTTTAAAATTATAAAAAGTGGTCAAAAGTCCTACACTGATAGTAGGCGAAGAGATTTAGAGTTTGAAGTAAATGATTGGGTATATTTGAAGGCTTCACCCATGAAAGGTGTCATCAGATTTGGGAAGAAAGGAAAGTTCAATCTCCGTTACATTGGTCTCTACCAAATTTCAAAGAGATTTTGTGGTTTAGCTTATATGTTAGAGCTACCATTAGAGTTAGCGGGTGTCCATCCAGTGTTTCACATTTCTCTGCTCAAGAAGTGCTTAGGTGATCCTTCACTCATTGTGCCCACGGAAAGCATTGGTGTGAAAGATAGTTTGTCCTATGAGGATATTTTAGTTCAAATTCTTGATCATCAGGTTCGCAAGTTGAGGATCAAAGAGGTTGCATCAGTCAAAGTTCTATGGAGGAATAAAATTGTTGAAGAGGCTACATGAAAATCCAAAGAAGATATGAAAGCAAGATATCCCCATCTATTCATTCATCCTATTGTTGATGTTGAAGGTAATACTTCCTCCTCTATTTTAGATTCAGTATCAATTCGTTTGTTTAAGTGTTTTATATTTTGCATTACATTCATGCCTTGTGCAATTTCCTAGATTGGTCATCATTTTAGGATGAATGATCCCAAGGGGGAGATATTGTAACACCATAAAATATTCTAACTCAGTTCAATACACAAAGCCCAACAAAAAACTTCAGTTCTGCTGAAGCTTAACTTTTATTGATGTCATCTACGGTCCGTAGAAGCATTCATGGACAGTAGATGGGCTTATAGAGTCAAATTTTAGAAAATAATAAAAAAAGGTTTGAGATTTACAGGACAAATGCATGGGTCGTAGAACTTTGTACGGACATTAGACTTGATCCGTAGATCAAGTCCAGAAACCTAGAAATTCCAAGTATGTTGGACTGGTCCAGTATACTAGCCGTAGACCAATATATCTATGAACTATAGATAGGTCTATAGATCGAAGTCCTGAAATTTCATCCCAATGAATATTTTCTATGACCCTCAATACGACCCATAAAAGGATTTACAGACCACAAAAGGTTCTGTAAACCTAAAATCCTGAAACCCCAGCCTCATTACCTTTTCCACGGGGATAGTCTATGAGTCGTATAAGGGTTTATGGATGGTAAAAGACTCCATAAACCCAAACTTCAGAAACTCTAGAATATCCCGTCAGTTTCTACGAGTGGCTTGTACGGTCCATAGAAATTTCTATGGACTGTAGATGGCCCCTAAAGACAACTTCATCAAATTTTAACGAAGGGCATTTAGGCCTTTTCCCATCCTTTCCAAGTCCAAACCTCGATGTTTTGGAATATAATTAGGGTATTTATTAGTTTAGTTTGACCCTAATACTCCCATAATCATCCCCAAGACTTAGAGAAAGGATTCAAGAAAAACAAATCTAGGGTTTCGAGCGTCTTCTCAAAGTTCTTCAAAAAATCTAGTTCTTTTAGGGATTTGAACTTAGGGATTTTACCCATGTTTTTTCACATGAACCCTAATTGAGGTTTTTGAAGGTTTTACATTACTATATATTATGAGAAAGAGGCTAATGTAGAGCATACTAAGATTGGAAAAGAGAAAGAGGTGGCAGCTAATGTAATGCTGAGGAGGAATCCTAGGAAGCAAAGGAAAAAGCACAAGTTTGGCAAACTATTAAGCCACGACTAGAAAGGGACAAAGATAACACCTCTGAGATAAAAAAACCACTATAATATTGTTGCATGAGATGATACCAACACATGGGATAATGCAAAGTTCAGGCATAATGGAGAAGTACCGCCTCAAAGGAATGGCAAGCAAATCATGGGGTCTGTAGATGGAATAGGTGTTAGCAACCTCATGCCATTTGTTCCACCATGATCTTGTCCACGTAGAATATTAGGGGCATGAACCAAGCCCATAAATAAAAATAGGTGATGCTCTTTTTGGCCAAACATAAAATTGAAGTGTTTGGATGCCTAGAGACAAAAGTGACAGAGTTCAAATCTTAGACGGTACTGAAGAAGATTGCTCAGGGGTGGGAAGCATATTGTAATTATAGTGAGATGCCAAATGGGAGAATTTGATTGCTATGGAAAAAATGCCTAAATGTCACTACACTTGAGGTTAAGGATCAACATATTCACTTTAGTATCGAGGATCCGAGAACTCATGTTCACATTTATCTTACTGTAGTGTTTGCTATGAATGATTAAAATCATAGAGAGAGATTATAGAATGTTATGTCCTATTTTAATGTACAATATAATTACCCATGGGTGCTGTGTGGGGACTTTAACAACGTGTTGAGCTCAGGTGATAAAATCGGATCCTGTGAGTCCTAGTGAGGTTCAGGGGTTTCAAGTTATGTTGAATACATTACAACTCACACTAATGAGAAGTACATGATGGATTTTTACTTGGTGTAACAAATAAGAAGTGGGGAGAAGGGTGTAGAGTAAGATTGATTAGGCATTAGAAGATGTCAACTGGCTGCAATAGTTTGGTCAAGTGAAAGCAGACTTTCTAAATTCTTCAGTCTCTTATCACTCTCTTCTAGTGATAAAGTTTTTCCCTTACACTACTCTACATCCCAAACCTTTTAGGTTCTATCCTAATTCCATGGAGCACCTTGATTTTCAAAGCACTCTAAAAAAGTATGAGGGATGAGGGTGTCTGATCAGGCTATGCTCAGTATATGGAGAAACTTAAGTAGCTTAAAGTTCAATTGAAAGATATTAACAGGTATATGACATCCTATTCCCATAAACTACATGAAACTAGAGAAAAACTTGATATTTTTCAAGGGAAGATTCAAGGGAACATAGTGGAACAAATGTTATTTGACCAGGAGAAACATCTATTATTAGAAATTGAGAAGTGGAGTAAGGTGGAGGAGCAGGTGCTAAGGCAAAAGGCTAGAGTTACTATGGTGGAATGTGGGGATGCTAATTCCAAATACTTTCATACCCAGTGGAAGATTAGATCTAGTCGTAATGCCATCACTTCTATCTACACTAAGAACAATATCAAACTACAGCACCTGAGGAAATTGAAGCTGAATTCATCAGCGTGTTTACTGGTTTGATGGGTGATGGTGCCAATGAATTGTCCTGCTTTAATACTGGAGTTGTCAACAAAGGAGTGTGCTTTACTCTACAACAAAAAAAGAGCTTATCAAAGCATTGACATCTGAGGAGATCCTTTAAGCAGTTACATCTATGCAAAAGAAAAAAATCCCCTGAGTGGATGGGTTTCCAATTGAGTTTTTTTACAAAAGCAGGAAAGTTGTCAAAAAAAGATGTTATGAAAGTTATCCATCAATTATTTCTTACTGGTAATCTCCTTCCTACTATAAATACTACTTCCATAACTTTAGTACCTAAAGTTCCATCTCCTACTAAAGTTAAAGACAATAGACCTATAGCATGTTGTACTTCATTGTATAAAATCATCTCTAAGATCTTAACTGGTAGATTGAAGAATGTGATTGTTGGATTAGTTGAGTGCTCCCAATCTGCATTTGTTGAGGGAAGGAGTATATTTCACAGGGTGCTATTTAGTCATGAAATATTTAAATGTCATAGAAGAAAGTGGATCTCCCCTAGATGTGTGCTTAAAGTGGACTTGATAAAAGCTTATAATTCTTTAGAATGGAATTTCTTAAAGCAATTGATGATAGAGATGGGATTTCCTGCCAAGTTCATTTCATGGATCATGAGATGTGTATCCACAGTATCTTATTCCTTACTATTGAAGGGAGGACTGACAAAGCCTTTACCATCTAAAAGAGGATTAAGACAAGAGGATCCAATGTCCCCTTATCTCTTTGTACTAGCTATGTAATATTTGGGAAGAGAATTGAAACAACTAGCTATGAATGGAAAATTTAACTTCCACCCTATATGCAGGAGGTTGGAGAGTATACATGTCTGCTTTGCTGATGATTTATTAATGTATTGCAAAGCTGATTTGATATCTGTCAAACTATTACATGAAGCATTTATGAGGTTCTCTACAGCTTCAGGACTGCTAGCCAATGCAGATAAGAGCTCCTTGTACATAGCTGGAGTGACAGACCACGTTAAATTGGAGTTACTGAATGAACTAGGATTCACAGAAGGCACTTTACCATTTAGATACTTGGGAGTTCCCTTGGCTTCTAAGAAACTTAGTGTTAATTAGTTTATGTCCTTAATTCAAAAGATCACTGCCAAAGTAACATGCTTGTCAGCTAAACTGTTTTCCTATACAGGTAGAGTCCAGCTGATCAAATCAATAATTTTTGGGATCTATGTCTATTGGGCACAAGTATTTCTCATCCCCAAGAAGATCATAAAGGCTATAGAACAAATCTGCGGGACTTTCTTATGGACAGGGACAATAATTATATCTAAGAAAGCCTTAATGTGCTAGGAAACAATATGCAAACCACATCCTTCAGGTGGACCAAATACCATTGACCTTAAGCTATGGAATAAGGTAGCTATACTTAAGCAATTGTGGAATGGAGCAAGGAAGAAAGACTGCCTATGGATCCAATGGGTACATATTTACTTCATAAAGAACAGGGAGATTGAAACTTTATATATACCTACTTCTGCATCATGGGTAGTAAGGAAGATATTGGAATCTAGAGATGTATTACTACAGGGGTAAGCTGGACAAAGGAACTTGATGGCTGAGTTTGCTGAGGTTCACAGGGGAGGGAATTACTCTACTCAAAAGATGTATACCTGTCTGATGCCTATATTCCCAAGAGTTGAATGGAAGAGAATTACTTTGCAACATGAAGTGCAACCTAGGTTTAAGTTTATTATGTGGCTGGCTGTCCAAAAAAGACTAGCAGCAGTAAATAGGCTCAAAAAAATTGGCATACATGTGTCACTTGACTGTGTGTGTTGTGGTGCAACTAAAGAAACCTTTGATCATCTTTATTTTGGGTGCCAGGAGAATCAGACTCTATGGGGATGACTATGCAGCTGGCTGGGATTCAAAAGATCATTTCTAACTGGTAAGGGTGTGTATCGATCGGTTCGGTTGGATTTTATATATTATTGATTCGGTTTATTAATTTTTGGTTTTGAAATATGTTAAATCAATAACAAACCAATAAGATTTGTTTTTATCAGTTTTTGGTTTATTGGTTTTGCTCCTTAACGGTTTAATTTTTTGTTTAACCAATAAGAAAATGCTCATAAAATAATTATATGACTTCTTCAATAATTTGGCGCAACAAGACAATAATATAATTTTACAGAATGCTCATAAAATAGAAACAATAGTGACTAACATGAAAAGAACTCTACAAGTGCAACACAAATAAAAGAACTAGGACAATAATATGAATTGAATGCTAAAGGGCAAAGGTAGTAACCAATAAGATATTGATATTGATATTTAATATTTATTTAGGGATAAAATAGTAAATTACTATTGTCTTAATGAGTTATCATTTTATCCAATAACCCAATATTAAAAATCAATAACCCGATAATTATTTTTTATAAAATCATTAAAAATCCATTAACCCAATAATATTTTTTCGGTTCAATTTATTGGTCAATTCGATTTTTGCACACCCCTACTAACTGGAGAACAGAGCTAGCTTGGATCAGTAATATTGCTAAGAAGACTGCTGGACAAGCTGAGATTGCTACTAGTGCATTTGGCATGATAGTCTGTGTTATATGGAGAAAAAGGAAGATGATCAGATTTCAACGAGGAAGATTGTGCACAGACCAGATCCTTAGAGAGGTTGTAATGCATCTCCATATCAAAGGTCAACACAAAGCAAAATGGCAACCAGTACTTCAGACCCTCAATCAATACCCTTAGAGAGTAGGCATTTTGCAATGTAATAACTTAGATTTACTTGCTTTAGTTAATGTATGAGTAGGAAGATAGATGGATAGAATGAGATAGCAATAGTCCCATAGCTAGGGGTGTGCAAAAATCGAACCAATCAATAAATTGAATCGAAAAAAATATTATTGGGTTATTGGGTTAATGGGGTTTTAATGATTTTATAAAAAAATATTATTGAATTATTAGTTCGATATTGGTTTTTAATATTGGATTATTGGGTAAATCGATAACTCATTAAGATAATATAATTTACTAAATTACCCCTAAATAAATATTAAACATTAATATCAATACCTTATTGGTTATTATCTTTGCCCTTTACCCTTCAATTCACATTATTGTCCTAGTTCTTTTATTTATGTTGCACTTGTAGAGTTCTTTTCATATTAGTCACTATTGTTTCTATTTTATAAGCATTCCGTAAAGTTTTATTATTGTCTTGTCGCGCCAAATTATTGGAGAAGTCATATAATTATTTTCTGAACATTTTCTTATTGGGTAAACCGAAAATCGAACCGTTAAGAATAAAAACCGATAAATCGAAAACCGATAAAAAATATTTTATTGGTTTGTTATTGGTTTAGCATATTTCAAAATCGAAAACCGATAAATCGAATCGATAATACATAAAATTAAACCAAACCGACCAATGCACACCCCTACCCATAGCTGCTTTGCTTTGTAATGAAATATTTTGGTTATGAATGAAAAATTCCAGTTAACCCCCCTCCCCCCCCAAAAAAAAAAAATACAGATCTCTAATTAAGTCTAAACAATAGTTATTTTTGAAAGTTCCTCCAAATAGTGTACCATCAAAACACTTGATGAATATCTACAAATCTCCTTGAAATATGAATTTAGTATTCTTGATGATAAAACAAATAAGGTAATCCAATGATACAAATATTTTTACGTTAATAGTGTATGTACTCTTAAAAAGGGAATCTTAATATTATTATTGGTGAGAATTTGATTCCACCTTATAATTTTCCGCCCAAAAAAATAAAAGAAAATCAAAACCTAAAATAAAAGGAGCGGTAAAATTTCCACAAACTTACCTTAGTGGTAAAACATTTAAACAAGCGGGAAATCCTCCCCCCATTTTATGCAACTGTTCCCAAAAAAAACTTCTTGTTTCCCCTTTAAAAAGAAACACAATTTTATTGATCATCATCCAGTTAGTAAAAAAAAAAAAAATTTAAAAATGGTTGAGAGAAATCAAGAGGAGTTGAACGGTTTCAGTGCGCAACCCATATCTCAAGCAAGAGTAGTTCGTTGCAAATACTCTGCAATACAAAACAGTATTTGTGGTAATTATTGGGAAAAGATCTCTTCTTTTTCTTGGCCTCTGTTTTTTCTTCCTATTTTGTTAAAAAAAGTTTTTTTTGATGTAATATACAGAGGGAAAAGATGATATTGGAAGTGTTGATTCTGAGAAGTTCAAGGAAATTATGAAAGAAATTGAAAGCTCTCATAATGAAGGTATTTTTCTACTTTTTTTTTAAATTTTGCTATGAGCCTATGACTATGGATGGGTTTTTTGTTCTTTGATCTTGAGTATGGTAGTATTTAGATGTTAAAGTTTTTATCTTTAGGTTGAATATTTACAATATTTTGCATATGATGCTTGAAAGTTTTTAAGAACAAGGAGAAATGCACTTTAAGTTTCAATAAATTTAATATATATATATATATATATATATATGTATATATATATATATATGTATGAAAATTAATTTTTGACATATACTTTGTATTATTTGCTATATATGTGTATTATAATTTTTTGATGAAGTTGTTTTGTAAACAACAAATTTTTGAGCCGAGAAAAAATAAATAATCAAGACCGGAAAATTGGAATAACAAAGTGTAATATTTGATTTCAAAATGTAGTGCGAGTTACAATTTCTATGGTAATCCTCTGATTCTTCAAATAATATAAAACATGTTGAACTTGAATTTGATTTAGAGTCAAGGGCTTGAATAGCTTGATCTTGAATCTTCGTCTTCAAATTTGGATTTGAATTATTCGTCATGAACACTTATATGGTTATGACGAATAATAAATATGAACAAGTAACTTGATCTTGAACTTCTTGATATTCTTCTTCGTTCTTGAACTTGAATTTGATTACTTGAACTTTGTAGCTTTGTAGAAAATTTGCGGTCTTTGATCCACGAGCTCTCTTCTTGCTTCTTGTTCTTGAAAAATCCTCTCTTTTAGAATAATGAGGACCCCTATTTATAGTTGTAGGGAGTGGTATGAGGGTGTGATTTGATTGGTTGGTTTGAACTGACCAATCAGATTTCTTTATTGAAAAATTTTAATTTGATTAGTCAGAACATGTCACATAGACACGTGACATTATTCTAGTGACTTATTTAATTTGACTTAAATTGCCACATAACTTTGACATGTGGCATGATTTTAGTGGTTTATTTAATTTGACTTGGATTGTCACCTAATTTTGACATGTGACATGATTTTAGTGGCTTATTTAATTTGACTTGGATTGTCACCTAACTTTGGCAAATGGCATAATTCTAGTGGCTTATTTAATTTGACTTGAATTGCCACATGACTTTGACATGTGGCATGAAAATAGGCCTCTAGGATGAGATGATATTGGGCTTAACAAAGTGGGGTCATCTTTATAGCCCAAATCAATGGATTTAGATTTTTAATTGAATCCATATTTATTGGGCTTAAATAATTGACCCAATTTTATTAATCCAAAATATTTATTTGGACTAATATATCTTGAATTTAATATAAATTGAATCATTCTACAAATTTATATTTAATAAATTGTAAATGATTACATGTTCAATTGACCACCTTGAGATTTACGTGGCTACTCCAGTGGGAATGGGAGGGTAGAGTGTATTGTGTAGCATATCCCTACCTTGTGGAGATAAAAAAGTATCTTACTTTTATTGCGGTAGATTATTGTAACATTGGGAGAATTGTTTGGTGCTACTATCTTGTTTAATGTTGCATCCTTGAAAAGTCATTAAACTCTAAAAGGTAGAGTTTGTACATTTTCCAACTTTAGAAGGCTGAATTGAACATTCTTAATGAAATTTTTCTTACATACTTATTATATACTTTATCTCTCATTAATCATAAAAAACATTAACTTTATTTATCATTGTGTTTGATTGCTAGTCAAAAAGCTAAGAGAGCAAGTTGCAGATGCAGAGGCATTGTTTGATCTCACTAGAACTTTGGTGGCTTCAGTTAGATCACATTCTGCTGATGATGTTACACCTTATATATTCATTTCCTCTTTGCTTTAAGTATTTGGTCCACAAAGTGCAAAACATGAAAAAGGACTCTCTCCAAATGCAAATACATTAGGCTGGAAGAAAATTGGGCTTGCTATTTCGCCAATTTTTAGGAATGGAAGAGTTGCCACACCATGTAAGTTTTGTTTTGGCAACCTTTCTTGATTCATAATGCTCACTATTCAGTTGGTGCATGGTACACTCGTTCTTGCATTTTTATGTGCTTTCTTTGTTGTTTTATTCTGAAGGATTGGACCTATGAACTGTGAAGTTAAGCAACGTAAGTATACTACACGTAAACCACACACAAAGGTTTACTTGCGTGCTCAACCAAAAGAGGTATGGTCTTTCTCATGTTGTGTGTTACTATGCAGTTACCATTGTAAAATTGTGCATGTAAGAATTAAGTGTTTTGAAAATACTGATGCATGAGTGCATTTAGCAAATTCCCTTACTTTGCATCCAATTTGGATTCAAAGCATTGTCTTGGTGTTCTTTTAGAAATAAACAACAAATTTTGGTATTGTTGCTCAGAAATTTAGTTGTCATGCTTATGAATTCATGTGATCAATAATCTAGATCTATTGGTCCATGAAATGAAAATCTAAACATAGCTGAATTTTCCCAGTTGTAAATAGGAAGTTCTCTTTGTTCATTCAATTGCTAATGAAAGAAACAACCATCTTGTCTATTATTACTGTGAAACTGAAATTAATAAGTATTGTCAGCAGACTGAACTCTTTCCCACAAAAGGAATGGTGCCACGCATACATGACTTTTATTTGTAGGCTTGAATATATATTATGAACTTTCTTCCACAGCTTTCCTGGACAAAATTTGTCAATGTGTTTACTGGAGCATTACTTGTTTGTTAATGAGGCGTGGAGATTCATATAGCGGACCCCAACTTGTTTGGGACTTGAGGTGTAATCGTTGTTTGTTGACTAGAGCATAAAATGGCTGCTTGAGTTTAAATTCAGTGTATCTGCTTGATAATACTACTTTCCAACATTAAACAATTATGTATTCTGCCTCGTATCACATCACAGCTTGATGTTAGAAAGGAGGAGAAAACAGATACAGACAACAACATATCAACCATGTTTCAGATCCTAAGGAAGAAGAAGAGAGTTAAGCTTGAGAATCTCGTAATGAACAGAAAATCCTTTGCACAAAGTGTTGAGAATTTAATTGCGCTATCTTTTCTAGTGAAAGATGGACGGGTTGTCATAGATGTGGATGAAAATGGATCTCTCTTTCTCTGTAAGATACCTGTCTGAATCTTTTATTTACCGCACAATTTATGTATGTCCAGTATTTCTTGCTATAGTTTGTTTTTCCCTTTCTAATGTTCTTCCTTTCTCAGCTCCAAGGAATGGTCCTGATGCCAATTTAGTTAAGTCTGGTGAAGTTAAATACAGCCACTGTCTTCAGATTGGATTTTACTGATTGGGAGGTAGGGAATTTCTACAGTATATCTAAATCATCTAATCCTTCAAATCTTCGTTGTGGATTCGATAAATTATACACACTTTGGTTGAATCATAAGGACTTGCTTCAATTTTGACTCTATCTCCTGGCAGTTTATTGGCCTCTTTGGACATGAATGATTTTTCCTTTATTAAAACATAAATTTCAATGTATAGTTTGATTATACATTAGAATGATTTTTTGATTAGTTTGGCAGATGAGTTTTTCAAGTAATTTTGTTTCCCACTCACAGACCTTCACAACTTTTTTCAAGTGAAATGTATGTCCAAACATAACTTCAATTTTAAAAATTATTTTTTTCAAGTTTCAACAAAATTATGTCCCAGCACCTACTCGATGAACAGGATCCCTCCCTGCCTTTTTTGCGACGTGCATATGCAAGAGTCCAGATTGTTTCTTTGTTACACGAGCAATCGATGAACTTACCACATTATCACAAATTACTTTTGCTTCTTGGTTTAATATTATAATCAAATGTCATTGTGCACACAGCTGATGAAGAGTGCAGTACCAGAAGGAGAAGAGCTGATGCCAAGCAGGGACATATCGACAAATCCAGTTTGTACTGGAGCTAATAAACCAAACAGAGACATATTGGTGAAATAGAGTCTGCTGAAGCTAATAAACCAGTTGCGATGGATGATTCTCAAGGAATATTACATATCACTTGGGTCAAGAAATTGTCAAGGAACCGAGGCAAGGTTTTACACAGCTTCAGAAGTCGATAACTCCCTTGAACTTGGTGATGCCAGCTTGAAGAGTAAGCTGCTATGAGATGTAAATATAGTTAACCTTCAATTGTTGATTGGTTGTGGACATGATTGTATATTCCAATTAAGCTATTTTGGTGTACATAAAAAACTGCAGACCTTCTGTCTTAGGATCAATTTTTGCTGGCTTATTCTATATGGTCAGATAAAGTTTGAGTAGCGTTTGCTTTTAAATTAGTCACTTTGATTGTATAAAGCTACTGGATCTGAGATGTGGCAATTCTGCTTTACCTTCTTAACATTAAGGGTTGAGAAACTGTACCTACTACATGTTAAATGGGAATGATAATCCCTTTAACTCCAAAGTGTGAGGGGTTGCGTGGCAGGACATATTGGAGAAAATAATATATGTATTAACCATGGTGTTATTTAACCTTTTGTTTAGTAGGATTTTCAGCATAATGCATGTAATAATTATACGTCCTATTCAGTATTATAAGATGTATTACTAATACTATCAAACCATATTATATTATCAATACAAAAATTATTAATACATAGATAAGCATGGTTAAAGATAGAATTGTATTTAATACTCCAAACCAAACATTATAAAGAATTCATTAGTCTTTGTATTTGGCTGTTTCCTGGTCAACCCTCTCAATATGGATTTTCGAAATTGTAGTCTTATGTAGTCAGTTTCTTCTATGTGTATTGTCCGATTCTTAAGCAACTTATGTTTGATTCGACTATGAAGTCAAGTCAGTTTACATGTCAAAGCTCTCTTGTATATTCTTCCAAGGCAAATAAAGCAAAATAGCGTGCAAGAACAAGATCACTGGCCAAAATTAGCCTCTTGTATATGTGATTCTCATTGTAGGAGGTGAAAATGACCAAGTTTTCTACAAGCGAGAACAATGGAATGAACAAAAGTAATTCATTTTATAAAGGAACACGCATAAATTAGAAGATCAGCAATCTAAATAAGGCATGTAAAAGATATCAATGGCTAGTCAAGTAGTCTTCTGGGAACATGCGGTAACTGTAGTAGGAGCTTCAACTCTCATTTTCAGATGATTAAATTCTAAAGCCAAAATGGGCTTAGACAGCATCACGGATATGCTGAAATTTCTCTTGGTCCCTGTCGGTGCTCTGCTTACTGATTCCACATTTGAGCTATGATCTTCAGATGAATTTTCCTTGTCTGCATTCAATGCAGATGGTCGCGAGACTTTTGCTGGTTGCACTGCTCTTACCCTATATATGCAAAGTGAAAAACCACAAATCACTAGCCATAACAACGAGTTCTAATGCAAATTAGTGGCCAAGATGATGTTTCAGTTCCACTTGCTCAAGCGACATACGGAATATTAGCAGAGACATTTATGACAATGAAAAGGTTGGGCTAAGCAGCACAGACCTGCACTCAATCTGGCAAGAGTACTTGAGGAGATTAGAATTGTACTTCGTCCGTCCACTGAAATTTCAAGCAGAACGGCTAGTTACAAATCCAAATTTACTTCAAGGGTAAACACCTTAAGGACCAAGATAGAAACAAGTACCTGAAGTTTGGGAGTGACATTTTGATAAATGGACCCATCCATCCCTTAGAATCCTGCTGAGAAGCTGCCAATTCCCATCGGACATCGTAACATTTAAAAAATGAGTATGATACTTGAGATGAAGTTTCCAAATAACCTGCTACTGGCCAAACACTCAAAACTGCAAGATTTTGCCAATACTCCCTCCCTTGGTTAGCATATTGGGATTGGCATATTAGGCTACAATGCAAGAACAGAGGAGTTGATTCCACAGATGTAGGTGGATTCCACACTCATATATTTGAGATGTAATTACCAAATATTAAAATGAGTATGATATTTGAGATGAAGTTTCCAAATAACCTGCTACAGGTCAAACACACAAACTGCAAGATTTTGCAAACACTCCCTCCCTTCGTTAGGATATTCAGAAGAGCATATTATTAGGCTACAATGTAAGAACGGAGGAATTGGTTGCTTATTCTATTGAATAAAGGAACTATCTAGTTGGCTAGTTAGACCATGTCCTGAATCATATTCCACAACTATTGCTACAACGGAAGTTGCAGACAAACAACAATTGGATTATGAATTTAATCTATCAAGAAATAATGCAGTCTCATCTTATTTACCAGTGGCATTAACGTTGATGTTGCAGATACTCATTGCAGTCTGATTTTTGATTTCAGTCACTTCTACGTCCATGTGATTCCTATAGTTAGAAGATGTCCTCAAGCCAATCCAGCTTAGGAAACTGCTTGATTTACTTTCCGGTGTCTGTGGAAGTGCTCTAATTTTCTGCATGCAGGTCAACAAAGTGAGTTCTAGCTCAAAATATATCACTTTTTTTTGAAACATCAGCCGAGTAATTGAATAAATATTTTCTGCAACTACATTTTCACCCACTTTCGGTATACCCTAAGTTGCACGGACTCTTCATATTTGTTGTTGCACCCGTATCGACACGAGGCGGATGCGGGGTATGTGTGGGATTCAGTCAACCCACATCAGATACTTTGACCAAGAGCCCATGGACAACCCACATCAGATACATCACACGAGGGCGGGTGCGGGTGCGGGTGCGGGTGCGGGATTCGATCAACCCACATCAGATACTTTGACCAAGGTACTTTTCCTCTTGGTCAATATTCGGTGCTTCATGTTTCAAGACAAACAAAGAGATGCTAAATATTCAAGCGGTTGTGTTCCGACTTATGGTAGACAGTAACAATGATCTGTAAGGAGAGTTGGTGGAAGGTCTTGAATGAATTTCTTTTTCTTTTCTGAGGGGAAGAATATCTTTATATTTATAACTATATTTTTATAATATTGAATATTTTTAGTTGAATCCCCGCACCCGTATCCATACTCGGATTCGTATCCCCGAATCTTAAAATTTAGATTTTGCCGAATCTGACTGTTGGATTCGCATCCGTCTCGGACACATGCACCCGAGTCCGAGCAACTAAGGGTATACCTTTATAAAGAGCATAGTAAAATCCATGTGCATACCTTGAGGAAAAAGGAAATTCATAGCCAATATGGCAGAAAAGAGTCTTTGTTTAAGAAGAGTAAGGTAATTTGAAAGCATTTTGCGTAAGCTTGAGCAGGAGAGTTGAACTGCATGACACTTGATAGACAAAAATACTACTCAAATGTTCAACAACAGAAGATCCAATCTACAAACTCAGATGTACCTTTGAAAACCTGGCAACTTGGCTTGGAAGACCTACAACCTGTTACACAGGAGACATGATTAACATTATGTCAAAACAATACAATATATAAAAATCAAATTAGTGCTGCAAACTAGATTCTTAGTAAGAACGTCTAGTGAGTGGCTATGTTTATTGGTTTCCAAGTCTTCATGCTAGAAATTACTCTTTTAATCAAATGATTAAAGGAAGTCATTCTAATTAACACTGAGATTGTGAGTACAGATGTATATGAGAAAGTGATCTTTACCTACCTTCCGTCCATGAAGGCATGCCTCATTACTGCCCACCAGCACCCTGGCAGCCCATCTATTATTGACAAGAATATATTTGTCAGTATACACAAATCTTTTTTGGTTTAACCTTTCGGTATCTGAAATAAACTGCCTCGACTAATCTAGATTACCACAATATAAGGTCCACAAAGGGGGAAAGCACTCCCTTCTAAGAGTCTCTCTATTTCCATAGCTTGAACACGAGACCTTTGGTTAAGGTTGGTGAGATTCATCTCATCTCACTCCTTGGTAATGATACAAAAATAGACTTCTTAATATCTTGTCCTTATTTATTGGTTTTCAATTTTGTCTTCCGAGATAGAAGGAAACTTACTTATTTTATAGGACCATAAAATGTTGGCAATAAGGTTTACATGGATTATCCCTAATTTTTCCCTATTTTACAATGATTTACTCGTGAAAGCTAAATTATTGGTATCAACCAGTTACTATGTGGATCTTCAATGAAACTCCCCCTTCTAAACCACCAGAGAAGGAAAAAATGTAGACATAGGGTGTGTTTGGTACGGAGGAAACATTTTCTGGAAAATGTTTACCAATTTTTCTATGTTTGGTTGGTCAAAATGTCTAGAAAACCATTTCTCCAAGAAAACAAATTCCTTAAAAATGAGGAAAATGACTTTCCTAATGGAAGTAGGAAAAACAAGTTGCATAAGTGGCATTCCAAGTTTATTGTCTACTCTCCACCCACCTAATTCCCCAACCCTGACCCCCTTGACCATCCCAACCCCCGCCACCCTCGAACCTCACTTTCCATCTCATCCCGCCTCCATAATTTTTTGCTAGATAACATATAAATGATCTTGGGATAACATTTTTTTTGCTTACTTACCAAATACTAGAAAATAAGTAAGAAACTCATTTGTTTTCCAAGAAAACATTTTCCTTCATACCAAACACCTTAAATTTCAGGACAAGAAAGAAAACTCAATATGGTTAAAGTAAGTCAAATTGAGTCCAGGAATCTATACAAGGATTCCAGATTGATTTGGTTGGGGTCAAGCCATACTCAGTTTTCACAAAGAAGCAGAAATTCCAAAATTGTTTCATAATGTATAACTAGTAGTAAGCAGAGAAAGAGTAAATACTTACGCACAAGATGTAGGTGGATTCCACACTAGTCCTGCAATCACAACAAGCTGAACTAGTTGCATTAGAATAATACTACTCTATTAAATAAACTAAAAAAACAGTATTCTTTAATCTTATCTATCATGTTCCTGTACAAATTAAAAGCAGGCAATATAGAATGAGATGATTCAACTTTAATAATACAAACAAATCACTTAGTCTACTAAAAAAAAACTATAATACACAACAGGAAACCTCGTCGAAAATTCCAGCAGGACTATCATCATAGCTAGCAAGAAAGAAGCCACCAAGTGTATATCTGCAAGTAAAGTAGTAAAAATTAAGCATAAATTGGTACATCAAACTAAACTTACTAAAAACAGAAAAATGGATACCCAAATGCCTCAACTAGTCTGCAGTCTTTGGGAATGAAAGATCGAGCAGTTTCCGCTTTGACAAGATGAAACTGGTATAAAGCACTGCAACATTAACATTAAAATTGTTGGTTGATCTAAATCCACAAGACTAACAATTTGTAAGAAAAATGGATACAAACACTTGCCTGCCTTTAAAAATCCATGGAGGTTCCCCATACCCCAATGGAGTACAACTTGTGTCTTTCACTTCCATCAACTCCAAATAGAAATTAAAAAAGTGTATTAGGATGAAGAAATCCACAGACTTCACCTTTTTTCCATATTCAAGAAAAAAGAAAAAACTAATACTAGCAGTATTTATAAGAAGATGAGCAAGCTATCCACATTTTTGGCTCTAGGTAAGCCAGGTGAATCCCCTAATGTTAAGGCCCAAAAATATCAATATAATAGTATTTATATAATTATTAATAAAACATTTCAAATTTTATTATTTTTAAAATATGTTGGAGACACAATTGGGTGAGTTAATACGTAATTTTTTGCGCTCATTAAGCTAAATAATATATTTACCTTTCATCAATTCTGTTTTTGTTCTCTCTCTATATATGATATTTTTCTATATTTCTCATGATATAGCTTTTAAATTTCAATTCTATTCATTAAATTAGTTCTTTTTTTTTGGTCACATGATTAATCCATACATTAGAAAGCAAAGTTCGTTTGTGTCTCATCTATTTTAACTCTGAAGTCTTTAAAATGTCACAAGATCCAAAATTCAATGAATATGGACTCACCCGAAGGTGGTAAAATTAAGGAAAATTAAGCACATGCCCCATAAAAATAAAATAATTATAAATAAATATTCATTTATAATTTATATCCCTCAAGGCATGAGATTCGCGAGTAAGATACCGTAGCAGTATTAATATACTGACATAGTATCATTGAGGTTGTTTCAGTCTTTAATGATACCACCACAATATATCTATATACTATCATGGTATCATTGATGTTTATTTCAATTCTTCATCTACATTTTCATGAAAACCATCATATACTGGCATGGTATCATTAAAGATCGTTTCATATAATCATTAAGGATCGTTTCATACAAATGTTGAATAATATCATTATAGTACATATATTGTGATAGTATCATAAAGATTTTCCTATGTCATTCGATATTACATAAATGATACTACCACGGTATATTCGTATATTTTAATGATATTGAAAATCCTTAATGACACTTTTAAAATGCTCAATGATACCATGACAATATATTGATACCTTATCGATATCATATAGGATTGAAGTCTTTTTTTAAGAAATAAAAATAAAACAATTAAGAGAAAATTATTAAAATCATAATATTATTTATTAAACTAATTAGTAAATATATCATTTGTGATACTCCGTCGGTATGATGATACCATATCAGTATCATATAGAACCGAGCTTAATCCTCTGGATACTCCATCGGTATATGATACTCTATCGGTATCATGTAGGATGGACGCTTACGTCAGAGCGCAAATTTAAAAATAATTAAAGGGGGTATAGGGGTAATTAGTTTGGCCGGAGGGGTATATAAAGAATTATTTAGGGAAGGGGTATAGAGTGGTAAATAGTTTGTTTAAAGGGTCCATTTTGTGTAGTTTTTCCTAAAATTAAACCCAATTCATCTAACCCGTTTAAGTTGGGTTGGGTTATTGATTCGCTTATATATCAGTTCAATCTATTTCAATTCATTAAAAATTATGTTGATATATAACCCAAATTGATTCGAGATAAATCTTGTCAATTTTACTTTTTTTTAAAAAATATTGATATGTGATATATTGCCATTCTATTCTATTGAGTGTAAGTTTGTTCAGTGGAAAAGGCCAGACATAAGATTTTAAAAATATAATTGTGAAGGAGCATCTAAAGGGAATCCTGTCCCTAGTTCAATGCTGTCAATGTAAGAAAGAGTCTTGGGGATTTAAGATAGGTTGAAAGCTAGGGGGATTTGCAGAAGGGATTAATATCATAGAAGAAGCTAAGGCCATCAAAGCTGGAGTAGAGTAATGCATTTCAAAACAATTACTTCATGTAGTGAAAACAACTTTTTGACAATAAAAAAAGTTTTGAATGGAGTGTGGGAGGTTCCTTGGATCATTGCCATAGATATAAAAGGCATTAACATGCTAAGGGAAGTGGCGATGCACAGTGAATCATGTAAGGAAGGGAATCAATTGACAGACTGTTTCACTAACCTAGTTATTATTTTTGCATGTACAACATCATTCAATTTATTTCAAGAGGTCCCCACACAAGGCAAAAGAATCATTAACTTGAACAAAAATCAACATGTAACATTCAAATTAGAAGATGTCAAAATCCAAGTTTTAACATATGATACACATCATAGCAACACATAATAGCGAAGGTACGCAAAAGGAGAAACTGAAAAAACACTTTCCGTAACTTACTCCCATCAAAATTTCTACAATAAGTAAATACAATCTGGATAGGTATATGCTTACAAGAACACTCTTTAGGGTTCAAGCCTGATGTAGTGGTCACCTGATTCCAAACATGTAAGACTGATCCTTTACGGAACTTCTCTTTAACAATAGTATTTGCCTTTATGAAGCTCAGCCTATTGGGAGAAACTAGTAGACGATTAGATCTAAAGTTGTCACGATCCAAGTTAGTCCCTACACGTGACACGGCGATTAGGATTTCGAGAGACCCCAATCAAACCTCTTGACATATCATACATGAGCATACATAAGGTAAATAAGAGAAAAGAATGTAAATCATGAGTGCGGAAAATAAGTCTCAATAATGAAGTCTCAACGTAAGAGAAATCAAGATAAAATCTCCGAATAAACGGGACAACATAGACATAGCTAATCTAACATGTCTCTACTAGTCTAGACGGGACATAGGAGAAGTTCCTATCTCATCAAACATAAAGAATGAAAGTCATAAAAACATAAAGGAAATCATAAGTGTTGCGTCCTCGAAACATGAGGATTCACCAACAAGAAGATGGCAACTCAATATCTAGCCACGAGCGGAATGCAGTGATGATCATCGGACCCTACATTATGATACAATATGTAGGCAAAAGTATGCGATAGTATATGGAATGTACTAAGTATGTGAGAAACATGCATGAACAAGAATAATCGTACACAATCAATATGAACATGTGAGGCATGACCAAATATCTTGAAAACATGATATAAAGCTTAAAACACTTTGAAAGCATTTAATAAGGTCAATGTACCATAAAACATCATAAGAGCTTATACGACATAGCATATACGTATGTGGAATATATATTAACCTTAACCGATATTTAAGACCATGTGAGCTATAACATGGAATTCTATGTAATTTCCACATCGAGAAGAGAGAGGCTACTTGCCAAGGTAGACTCCATATAAATATGAACATGAGTTATATGTGGATCCACTAGCTAAATCATAAAGGCACCTAAAGTGGCACGTAGTTTTGGAACTAAGAGTTGCTACTAGGGTTCCCTCATGGATCCCCACCACAAAGTTCGCTCGATGCTAAGTCAATCCCAATGGATACATGAAAACATAATCATTAGGAAAGGAAAACAAATACCAATCCATATTCATCAAATAGCATAATAAGAGTAGCTCCTTGAAAATCATGATCATAACATAACATGTGGACACTTACCTTTTTAAGCATCCAAATTATAAGTTCTTGTATATTGTGAGAAAACTTTTCACAATTCATGATTACTTGCTTTAAAACATACTTGAACCATAGTTCATAACTTTCATGGATCATTCATAAATCCTTGATCATAAATTCATAGTTTAAAGCTTGAAATTTATAGCATAGCACGAGTACTTGCAAAAAAAATTAAAAACACGTAATTGAACTTAAATCATGCATGAATAGACTATTGGAATTAAGTAAAAGCATAATTAAATTTACCCAATACAATTTGATCAAAATTCTAGAACCATTGAATTGAATTTGATAATAAAAAAAGGGAGAAATCTTTGGAACTCCATGGATAGAAAAAATCCATGGATAAATTCCCACATACCTGGACTAAAAGCTTGAATTAACTCTTTCAAATGGTATCTTGAAGACTTGAGCCCTAGTTCTTGCCTTGAAGAGAATTGAGAGGAACTTGAGAGAATAAAAATTGTAATTTGGGAGAATGGGGTTTTTGAAGAGTTGTTAGTTATAGTTTAGGAATTAGTCCCAAAAAGTCCAAATAATATAATAAAAAAGTGGTGGAAATATCTAAATTTCCCTTGAAAAAGTCCTTGGACCACCACCGGCAGGATGACCTTCACGGAACGTTTAACACCCCACGGTCCGTGAAGTGTCTCGTGAACTAGAGGGCATCGAAGTTTGGCAAGCAAGGACCCTAATGAACGGGTTCACATGTCGTATAACCTCTCACGACCCATAAAATATCCCATGAAAGGGGAGGGACCTTGTTACTGGGAGTGAACTCTTTACGGGACACTCTACAGCTTCTGTAAATCCACATGGCTCGTAGATTGTGCTCGTGAATCATGACTCAAATTTCCTCTGAAGCCATCCTTTATACAGTCCTTCCAATGTTCTGTATAACTTGTTATGGACCGTAGAACCACTTGTTTGGCCTAAATTATGATAATTTGTTATGATGGTTTACTTTTTGGAGTAAAACCAAACAGGTATGGGTATAATATTTAGGTAAGATTTGTCCACAGAAGAAGGCATGTACCACTTTGAGTAGATCCTCTTTTATAATATCCCAGCACACTTGGAAGAACTTCCCATTCATCCCATCAGGGCCTGCAGCTGAATTGGGATTCATGGAGAAGACAACAGTCCTTAGCTCTTCCATAGTAGGGATAGCTTGAAGATCTCTATTATGTTCAGCACTGACCATCCTTGGGATACATTGCAGTGCATCCTACTGAATATGTTTATCTTTACCCGTGAAAATGTGTTGGAAATGGTCACATGCAGCCCTGGCTATCTCATCATCTCCCTGCAGCCAGGTACCCTCCTCATTTTGAATGTTATGGATATGAAGTTTCCTCCTCCTTCCTCTAATCAAAGCATGAAAATATTTGGAGTTCATATCACCTTCTTTGAACTATTGCAACTGAGTTTTTTGCTTGAGCATGGATTCCTCCATTTTCAAGTAGCTAATATACTCAGCATTAATGGAATTAAGTTTGGTTCTGCACTCCTCATTGTTGACAGAGATCAGTTCCTCTTCAGATTGTCTAGACTTTTCCTCATATTCTTTCACTTTGGCATAGATATCCCCAAATTGTAACTTGGACCAGCTACTAAGAGTGATAGATAACCTCTTTATTTTCTAATGGAATCACCACATTGGATTACCCTCTGTATCCCTGCTCCATCACCTGCTAACCATCTCTATAAAAGATGGGTGGTCTGTCCAACAGTTTAGGAATTTGAAGTATTTAATGTGATGATGATTGTGTTCAGTCATTTCCAAGAGTAAAGGACAATGATCTGACCCCACTGTAGGTAGGTGAGTAATGGTAGTCTGAGGCATCACCTCTAGCCATTTGTCATTGCACATACCTCTATCTAATCTCTTCCATATTCTGGACATTATACCTCTCAGATTAGACCAGGTATATTTTTGTCAGGAGAACCCCAAATCCTGCAATCCACAGGTTTCAATGGTGCTAATAAATTCCAAACTCTTTCTCATATTGTAGGTTACACCCCCTAATTTCTCTTCAGGATCTATAATAACATTGAAGTCCCCTAGAGTGCACCACGGAAGGGATGTATTTGACTACTGTAGCATGCTATTCCACAGGGGTCTTCTGAGATGGTCCTTGTATTTTGCATATACAAAAGTAGTAATGTACTGATTAGGGGACATTACATGGTTCAATTCACAAGTAATCAACTGCTCCCCATTTTCCAATATCATGCAGTCAACATCCTTAGTCTAAAAAATCCAAATCTTACCATTTGGATTGCTGATGGCATGGTCCATGCTGAGTTGATTTCTGAATTGCTGAATTTGAGAACTATCTGAGAATGGCTCCAAAATGGCAATAATAGATATTTGATGGATACTCTTAAGGGACTTAAGTCTTTCCATGGCTCCTTGGGTATTGATACCTCTTACATTCCAACTGAGTATATTAATCATTGGGATATTTTAGAGGTAAATAGTCTAGTATGTGGTCTGCCTGTTATGACAGAGTTAGTAGGTCTATTTATCTTGACATTATACATAGTTTTGTGCACTCCTCTAGGGGATAATCCTTGAGATTTGGTAAGCTACTGAATTTCATCTTCTAAGTCCCTATAATTCTCAGTAGTTGGACTGAAAGCTGTGAGCAGGTGTTCATTGGCATTTTCATCTTCATCCTGACCCTGCATGGATTGGATATCATTATCATCCTCAGCTTCAGACTCATCTACAACATATTCATCTATGTCTGGAGGGACGTTTATGTTAGTGTTCAATATACTTTCCAACTGAGACTTTGTGCTCTGATCAGGAGTTTTCTCAGCTGTTTGTTGAGTTGGTGTATGATTATAATGAGCTTGTAGGGGAGAAATATCGATGCCTATTTGATCATTATCCAACACAAACTGCTGACATCCTAAAGGAACCTCAACCTCCTTTTCTGCTATGTCAAATACCTTAGTAAGAGGACTTTTTTCAACATAGTTTTTCTCCTGAATCTTCTTTTTAAGTGCCTCTCTTCTTTTCTTGCTCAACTTATTTCTTTTATCAGTAAAGGCTTTACCACAAGTACTTGCAAATGATCCCATGTCTTTGGCCATAGAACCTTTGTTTGCTTGCAAGATAGAAACATCTGTAGGGTCCTCTGCTTGACTGAGTTCTGGAGTTGTTGTGACAATTTGATCATTGAGTTTAGTGATAGAAATGGCTCTAAAGTCATACCTAGGGTCAGTGTTTTGGTTCTCATGCAAAACATGAGACAGTCTCTCACCCCCTATGGATTCCCCATCCTGAAGCTTAGTGGATATCTCTTTTTTATCCATACCTCCAGCAACTTCTGAATCAGTAGCAACAGAAATATACAATGGGGATTTCAGGGATCTGGGGAGAGCTGAGTCAATACCTGGGCCTTTGGCATTGTTGTACTCCACAGCTTCCACATCATTATTAAGTTCAAACCTGGCAGCCATATGGTTATCTGCAGGTTTGCTAGTGGCCTTCCTTTTAAAAACTTATTGAATGGGCCTGTGGGGATTGGGAACTAATAAAATATCATGTTTCTTGTAGTGGAAAGAGCGTTAGAGGGAAAACCTTAAAGTTCAATTCTATCGCACGACATAAGAATGATGAAAAAAGTAAAGTTTCCTAAACGCCTCATAGCCTCCTATTCATAAATGTGGCACGCTTCATACCTATGAACAAGACTCTACTTGATGCGGCATGTTATATTCTCTACGAAACCTTAAAACTTTGTGCTCTAATATAAAATTTGTCATGACTCAAGCTAGGCCCTAAATGTGACATGACGATTAGGATCCCGAGAGACCCTAACCAAGCCTCTTGACATGTCATTGTCATGACCCAAGCCTAGGGCCTAGACGTGACATGGCGAATGAGGAACCCAAAAGTACTTTAAATAAGCCTCTTAGCATTCTTTTAGCCTTTTATAGGTAATGAAAATAAATAAACAAGCGGAAATCATAATAGAAAATCTTCAACTTACATATGTCCAACAATACCTCTAACTTTTAGATTTAACGGGGCTAAGACAAGTCTCTAGCTCACCCTCAATCTTAATAGAAAAAATACCATAGTAAGTGTCTAAAGATCTCAACATATCATAAGCTAGAAAGATAAAGGAGTATTATTTATTCGAAATATGGGAACTCACCAAAAGTAGTCTTCAAACGAGATCTCAACTAGCCACGTGGAGGAGAATGAGGAGAAGCACTGGTCCCTCATGGTGATATTATGTAGACAAAAGAGTATGCGTTAGTACTTTGAATGTACTAAGTATGTAAGCATGTATGAACATTGAGGAAATATTACAACATTTATGTAATATGAAATGTAATGCAATGCATGCATAATCAATCATAAAGATATTCTTTAAAATATTCATTTGTGGGAAGATGATCATAACCGACATCTAAGACCATGCGAGCTATTACATGAAATCCAGCATAACCCTCTATGTTGGCCGGGGAGACTACTTGCCGGGTAGAACTCTGTCAACTTCATTTATTTCTTTAACCTTAACTTTAAGGGCTTTCATGAATCCATTAGCCTAAGCCTACAAGGGCTCTTATGTTGGAACATAGTTAATGAGACAAGGGGTTGCTACTAGGATTCCCTTACCGAATTCCACCTCAATGACCCATTTGGTGCTAAGTCAATCCCACGGAATAGTTTAATACTTCAAAATAGTTATAGCATATAGCTTGAGAATTCAAAATATCATATTCGGTAGAATAGCTCATTAAAACATTTGGTGATTCAAATATGCAAGAATTATCCTTATAGCATAAAGAATCTATCATTCATAGCATTTCATCATTCTTTTATTTTATAAGACTCCCTTTTTATCATAGACATTGCTTTCATAAACACTCATTTGGAGTCAAAGCTTTTAAGTTAAACTTCATTGAAAACATAGTAAAACTATGTGGGTTCAAATCACTTCAACTTGCAAACATGTATGTAAATAAATATGCATAAATACTTTGAAATCCATTAATTAGATATCATGATTTAACCAACCCACAATTAATTTCAAGAACCTTTAAAGAGATAAATAGATAAATTACTTGCAATCCATCAATTCATACATATGAAATCATGTTTCATCAAAATAGACCAATAATCATTAGTTTAACCATGATTCATGTTATTAAGAATAAATAAGAATTACCCATAAGAAAATATTACTGGAAATCAAGAGATTTAATTGAAAGAGTTTTTGGACTACATGGGTGGAAGAAGCTATGGATAAACACCCACATAACTTAGAGTAAAGCTTAAAGAAAATAAACATAATTTATCATATAATTAAAATACTTTAGGCATGAGAGTGGAAGAAATACTCTCATTGAAGCCTTACATACCTGGAATCCGAAGCGTTACCCAGAATCTAAGGACTTAATGAACACTCTTGAATCCTAGCCTTTTCTCCTCGCCGGAGCATTTTGTATACTGCCCGAAGTATATGAATCACCGGAATAGTATTTTTATACTACTAAGAACTAAAACTATATTTTGAGAATGAGTAAAGGAGTGTATAGAGAGAAAAGTTGCTTGAGAAAGCTTGATGAATACAATGATAAAATAAGGTGGGTATTTATAGGTGTGAAGGAGGAACCTAACAATAATTAAAATAATTATAAAGAAAAATCTAAAAATTTAATGAAATATTGTGATGTCATGGGTGATGTCAAATGGAGGACTATTGATGTCATGGATGATGTCAAATGGATGTAGATCTTTCCATGGTTGGTGAGATGAACCTTCTTTTAATGGAATACCCTTTTTTAAAGCTGCGTTTGAATAAGATAGCTTTCTCATTGGGATTTGGTGTCTACATATGAATTGTTTTTCTAGAAATATACTTTCAAATCGTTCAAGAATCAACCAATTTGGAGTATCCTACAATAAGATATGATTATTCTTCTACAAATACTCTATTTCATCACAACATCTTGTCTTACAACAATTAATTTATTTGACCTACTTAACCTCCAAAATATAAAATATAGTATTCACAAAAGTTGTAGGTAATAATGTTGGAGTTATTTAGAAATTTGAATCACCTAATTTGGACCATTCTATAAAAAGTTATGTCCAAAATACAGAAGCTGTATCATTTTCATCGATAATTGGAATATCATATACAACGTTTTAAGGGGTGTTACAATCATACATGAGCATACATAAGGTAAATAAAAGACAAGAATTCATGAGTGCAGAAAACAAGTTTCAATAATAAAGTCTCAACACAAAAGAAATCAAGCTAAAATCTCTGAATAAATGCGACAATATAGACATAACCAATCTAACATGCCTCTACAAGTCTAAACCCGAAATAGGAAAAGTTCCTAGCTCACCAAGAATAAAGAATGAAAGTCATAAAAATAAAAAGGAAATCATAAGTGGTGAGTCCTCGAAATATAAAGACTCACCAACAAGAAAATAGCAACTGATCAATATCTAGCCACAAGTGGGATGCAAATGATGATTTTCGGACCCTACATTATGATATAATGTAGGAAAAATTAGGTGTTAGTACATGAAATGTACTAAGTATGTGAGAAACGTACATGAACTAGAATAATCAGACATAATCAATATGAACATGTAATGCATGACCAAATATCTTAAAAACATGAGATAAAACTTGAAAACACTTTGAAAGCATTTAATAAGGTCCATGCACCATAAAATATCATAAGAGCTTATAGGACATAACATATATATATATATATATATATATATATATATATATATATATATATATATATATATATATATATATATATATATATGTATGTGTGTGTGTGTGTGTGTGTGTGAGAGAGAGAGAGAGAGAGAGAAATATTAACCTTAACTGACATTTAAGACCATATGAGTTATAACATGAAATTTGATGTAACTCCCACACAGAGAAGAGAGAGACTACTTGCCTAGGTAGAATCTGTATAAATATGAACATGAGCTATATGTGGATTAACTAGGTAGGCCATAAAGACACCTACGGTAGCACGTAGTTTTGGAACTAAGAGTTTCTACTAGAATTCCCTCGTGGTTCCCCATCATAAAGTACGCTTGTTGCTAAGTCAACCCCAACGGAATACATGAAAACATAATCATTAGGAAAGGAAAACAAATACCAATCCATATTCATCAAATAGCATAATAAGAGTAGCTCCTTGAAAATCATGATCATAACATAACATGTGGACACTTACCTTTTTAAGCATCCAAATTATAAGTTCTTGTATATTGTGAGAAAACCTTTCACAATTCATGGTTACTTGCTTGAAAACATACTTGAATCATAGTTCATAACTTTTATGAATCATTCATAAATCCTTGATTATAAATTCATAGTTTAAAACTTTAAATTCATAGCGTAACATGGGTCCTCGTAAAAAAATATAAAAATATGTGATTGAACCTAATCATGCATGAATAGACTATTGAAATTAAGAGCATCATTGAATTGACACAATATAATTTGATCAAAATCCTAGAACCATTGAATTGAATTTATTTTAAAAAAGGGAGAAATCTATGGGACACTATGGATAGAAAGAATCCATGGATGAATTCCCACATACCTGGACTAAAAACTTGAATTAACTCCTTCAATGGAAATTCATGACTTGAGCCCTAGTTCTTGCCTTGGAGAGAATTGAGAGGAACTTGAGATAATACAAATTGTGATTTGGGAGAATGGGTGGGGGTGGAGAGTTGAGAGTTAGTTATAATCTAGAAATTAATCCCAAAAATGTCTAAATAATATAATAAAAAAGTGGAGGAGATATCTGCATTACCCTTAAAAAAGTCCCTGAACGACCATTGGGCGGACGACCTTCACGGATCGCTTAACACTCCACGGTCCATGAACTGCCTCGTAAACTAGAGTGGATCGAAGTCCAGAAATGAGGGACCCTGACGGATGGGTTCATGAGTCGTATAACCCCTCATGACCCGTAAAGGGTCTCATGAAAGGGGAGGGGACCTTGTTCCTAGGAGTGAATGTAATATTTTGGATTTTTGAATATTGGAATATGATATAATAAGGTTAAGCATTCTAAAAATGGCCTTGGTGGATTTTTAGGACCCGTATATCGAAGGATAAATTTTTCATGAAATTGTATAAAACAGTAGGGTGCGCAACAAGTTCGAGTCATGGACTTGGCATCCTACTATTTCAAACTTGTTGCGTACCCGACTGGTTTATACAATTTCATGAAAAATTTAGCCAGATAGGTCAATTTATCCAAGTTAAAATCTCTCTAAAATCTCATTCGCTCAAAATTGACCTATATTGGAAAACATCCGCATCGCGGACTTGGCATGGGTTTTTCGTCCGAATTCAGATTTTAAGTGGGGATACTTTGGATATTTTCCTAATTATTAGTTAATGAACCTGGACGTTTTAAAATCCTAATTCGACTCTATAAACGAACATAAACCCCTATTCTTCTTCATTCTATCACAATTCACCTATTCAAATAATTCTCTCTCAACATAAGCTCTCAAAGACTCCATTGAAGATCTTCAAGGAATTATCTCAAGCTATCCATCAAAACTTCCTAATTCTTCAAGTTTCTTTTGTCTTCTCACTCAAGGTATGTGGGTATTTGATCCTAGGGTACTTTCACCCATGGAGCCCAACAAATTCTCTACCTTTTTAATTAATTAAAGTATGTATTTTTATGGGTTTTATGATCTCCCTTCAAATTGCATGAATTATAATTCTAGTTATGATTATGAATCTTTTTTATTATAAATTGATGATTAATGCATTGAATTGAAGAGCTTTTCTATGAATTTTACTACATTGATCTCTAGGGTTCATGATATGGATTATGGATATTTTCAATCATACTTCCAATTGATGTTATTTTCATGAATTATGTATGAGTTGATATAAAGTTTATGATCATGTATGTTTTCAAGTCAAATTCATGATTTCCAAGTCAATTGATCATGCATTCATGTTTTCACTTTATTTTCAAGTATAAGTCTTGATCATGAATTTCAATGGAATATTTTCAATGAATGATTATGAACAACTCATGAAATATTTTTAAAGATATTTCAATGATGCTTTAAGAAAGTTGTATGAAAGAGGGTGACTTAAGACCCTAATGATGTTTCTATGAAAATGATTCATAATGATGGAAGGCCTACACCCATATTACATGAATCACATAATAATGAGCTAATGACTCATGAAAAGTAATGAATGATGGCGAATGAGCTATTCCTATGATATGTTTACGAGTATGATATGACATGTATGACATCCCGATATTTCATCAATGCTTTTTGAACATTTTCCTAAAGGTAGGTTCCGATTAATATGGCACCCAGAATACCATCAATGATCATGGATCATTTTTCTTATAAATAAGAGTTCATTAGTAGTATGGAAATAGGGTATGGATCCATGATCTATACGATATTATAACATTTCTATTTCTTGTAAAACTACGTCATGATTATGATATATATTCCGTGAGATATTAACCTAGCACCGAGAGGACTTTGAGGGGGGTCCTACCAAAAGCCCTAGTAGCAACCTCTAGTCCATTAAGTACGTTGTCACCGTAGTATTATTGTCAATATGGCCTCTTATTAATGATAATGCTATATAGAGTCTACCATGACAAGAAGCCTCCCTTTCTCGGTGTCGATATCATCGGATTCTATGTTATGGTTCGCATGGTTTTATTGCCGGTTAAGATTATCTTCCATATATGTATGGTCTATAAAAGATTTTAAATGACTAATCCTCTTTATTTTTATATGATACCCTTATGGTTTATTATACAGTGGTCCTTCTTATGACTACTTATGATTTTTACTACTTCGCCTATCATGCTATTTAAAATGGTCATTTATACAAATATGATTTTACTATGCATTACATTGCCTACTTACTTAGTACATTCAAATGTACTAACACATACTTCATTGTCTACATTATATCACAATGTAGGGACAAACACTTCATCCCATTCTTGTGGCTAGCCGGTGACCCATTTGAAGATTTTGTGGTGGGTCCTCATGCTTTGAGGGCAAATCGAGTCATTCTCTCCCTTAATGTTGTTTCTAGACTATGATGATGTTATGAGACTATTCTAATTCGTGTCATTACTTTCTTTGACGGCGAGTTAGGAATAGGTCTTAGTCTCCGTCTATTTAGTCATATAGAGGCATTTTGGGCATATGTGTAAAGAGTCTATGTTGTCTTGATTTTCTCTAATTATAATACTTTGACTTCTTGGAATTTTATGAGTTTCCTCTTATTGACAGTGAACTCTTTACGGGCCACTCGATGGCTTGTAGAGTGTGCTCGTGAATCATGACTCGAATTTTCTCTGAAGCCTTCCTTTATACGATCCTCTGTATGGTCTGTATAACTTGTTACGAACCGTAGAACCACTCATAAATCTAAATCCCCTTTTAATTTTCTCCATGTCCAAGATACTTCCACAATGGCTTTTCACGGCCCGTGATGCACTCTACGCCCTGTTTAACTGCCTCATGGAAGCCACTATGACTGAATTTGTTTTGAGATTTTCTTTTTCTTATCTTCCCAACTCGGGTTATTACAAAATTAGAAAGTAGGTTTACAACTATAACGGAGGAAGGGAGAGATTGTTTAAGAGATTGTTTGGTATGCAGACTAACTTATTTTTAGGATTATAATACTGATATTGTAATTTGTGAACTAATTTATTTTACCTGAAAGATGAGATAAAATAATTTCAAATTTGATAGAACAAGGTAGGATATTTCTAGATTAAATCTGAGATAAATTTATACCATATTTGGTTAACTGAATAAATTTATATCATCAACCAAATATAATATAAATTTTATCACAAATTTAATTGTGAAATATTCCAATCTTATCCTGCATACTGAATGCACTAGTAATACTTCACCATTACAAGAGGTCTTAAGTAGACAAAAGACCAGCCAATCATTTAGATTTGTATCCTTGAAACGAAAAAGAGCCAATTATTACTACAGTAAGATCAGATTAGATTAGATTAGATATTACCTAATCCCTTGCCACATCTAGATAAAAGAAAAGATTTAATAATCTTATAGTTATCATCTTTTGCAGCTATGTGTTGGGAAAAAAAATTAACAGAAAAATATATATGGTCAAAATAGTAGAAATAAAATGGAAAAACTAATGACACCAAGAATTTTACGTGAAAATTCAAATAAGGAAAAAACCACGGGCCAAGAGGAGCAACTGATATCATTATAGGAACGAATTTTACACTGGGTAGTACCGAGTACAATATTCAAAAAAAACCTACCACATACTCAAAAGAAAAAATACTCTTTTGGTTTCCACCTTACAAAAATATCGCCCACACTGTTTTTCTTCACAGACTATTTCCTTATATATAGTCTATGGAAACCTTATAGCTCAAATATTTTTCTCTCTTTCTTGGTTGTATAAAGTGAGGAGCTGAAGAACTCCTTTTATAGGAACTCTTCTCAGCTACCTCGCCACCCTTTTTTGACAAAAAATACTGAGAAGCTGCAATTTGCAATTACAAATTATTGCAAATTGCAGTAACTTTTGACAAAGAAAAAAATGGCCAACAACTTTTGAAAAAGGTTGGTGGGGACTGAACCCCACAAATCTCCCCCTCTAGTCTCATTCACTAGAAGGAGGTATCTTCATCTTCTCAGAGAGAGTTCATGCCAACATATTTTTTGCACAATTCGAACTTGTCCCTTGTTATCACTTTGGTCAGCATATCTGCAAGATTCTCATTTGTAGAAATCTTTTCAACCTACATAGATTTGTCCTCTATCTTTTCTCGACTACAGTGATATATCACATCTATGTATTTTTCCTTGCATGGTACATAGAGTTCTTGCTCAATTCTATTGCACTTTGACTATCTCAATAGATGACATACTCTTTTTGATGCAAGCCAAGCTCTTGAAGAAATTGCTTGAGCCATATCATCTCTTTTCCAGCTTCAGTAGTTGCAATATACTCAGCTTCAGTTGTAGACAGTGCAACACACTTTTGCAACTTCAACTGCCATGATATAGCTCCCCCTGAAAAAGTAAAAAAATATTCAGTAGTAGATTTTATGTTATCAAGGTCATCTGCCATATCAACATCTGTATAGCCCTTCAAGATTGGATTTGATCCTCCAAAACACAAATATTTATCTGAGCTTCCTCTCAGATACCTGAGTATCCACTTTATAGCATCCCAATGTTGTTTTCCTAGATTGTTGAGAAATCTACTGACAATACCAACTACGTGAGCAATATTAGGTCTAATGCATACAATTGTATACATTAGACTTCCGATGATAGAGGAATATGAAACTTTGGCCATGTTCTCTTTTTCCTCCCGAGCTGTAGGACACATCTTCTTGCTCAACTTCATATGATCAGCAAGAGGTATGCTAACAGGCTTAGCATTCTTCATTTTGAAGTGCTCTAGTATATGTTCAATGTACTTCTCTTATGACAGATAAATCTTCCTTTTATCTGTGAGACGAGTAATTCTCATGCCCAAAATTTGTTTGGCATGAACCAAGTCTTTCATAGCAAAAGACTTACACAACTCTTTCTTCAGCTTATTAATTTTAGAAGTATTTCTACCCACAAGCAACATATCATCCACATTTAGCAAGAGAATGATAAAATCATCATCAGAAAATTTTTGTACAAATACACAATGAGCATGATTTAGCCTGTAGAGACTCTTTTTGAGTTTGCACACAAAATTTTCTTTACCATTTACCTTGAATCCCTTAGGTTGTTTCATATAAATCTCCTCTTTTAGGTCACCATGAAAAAAAGTTTTCTTCACATCCATCTACTCAATCTCTAAATTAAGACTAGTAGTAAACTAAGAACTTTATGAATGAAGGACATTTTCACAACAGAAGAGAATACTTCGTCAAATTCAATACCCTTTATTTGATCAAATCCTTTAACAACCAATCTAGCTTTGTATCTGGGATTCAAGTTGTGTTCTTCAACTTTGACCTTGAACACCCACTTGTTCTTCAAAGCTCTCATGCCCTTAGGCAATTTTACCAACTCATAAGTGTGGTTCTCATGAAAGATTTCATCTTATTTTGGATGGCTTCAATCCACTGATCCTTTTGTTTATCTTCCATGGCCTCCTCATAACACGTTGGTTCACCCCTATCAATGAGTAGCACATACTCATTAGGTGAATAGCGAGAGGAAGGAATACGCTATCTTGTGGACCTTCTGGGAGGAATATTTGATTCGTCCACAACTTCATGAAGAGGAACATCATCAATAACAACATCATTGTTATCATCAACATCAACATATTGATTTGGGACTTGATTTTGAGCATCACCATGATCATCAAGCCCACCAACGTCATTCATACTTGTATGAGGAACTTGATCAAGATGGACTACTCCATCTGAACTTGAAGATTTTAGCTTCTCCATTTTGTCAATATTTTCAATGGCTTGATTTTTCATGAAGACGACATCGCAACTTCTCACAAGCTTCTTCTTAATTAGATCATATAGTCTAGAACCAAATTCATCAAGGCCAAATCCAACAAAGATGCACTGCCTTGTCTTGGAATCTAACTTTGACCTCTTATTGTTTGACACATGTACAAAGGCTTTGTAGTCAAATACTTTCAAATGGTCATAGGAAACATATTTTCCATACCAAACTCTATTTAGAACATCATTTGCAAAGCAACAGCAGGAGATAAGTTAATAACATGTGCAGCGGTCAACAAGGCCTCACCCCAAAAGGAGTTCGACAACTTTGCTTCAAAAAGCAAACATTTAACTCTTTCTATCAAGGTTCTATTCATCCTTTCAGCCAACCCATTAAGTTGATGATTCTTAGGAGGAGTCTTCTGGTGTCTAATACCTTGATGCTTATAGTATTCCTCAAATGGTCCACCATATTCACCACCATTATCAGTACGAATACATTTCAGTTTCCTTCTAGTTTCTCTTTCAACTAAAGCCTGAAACTGCTTAAAGACACCCAACACTTGGTGTTTAGTCTTCAAGATATAGATCCAAAGCTTTCTTGAGCAGTCATCACTAAAAGTGGCAAAATAGAGTGCACCACCCAGTGTCCTTGTCTTCATTGGACCGCATAAATCAGATTGCACCAACTCAAGCAACTTTGTCTTTCTTGAAGGAGGGTAAACTTAAAGGAGACCCTATTTTGTTTTTCTGCTAAGTAGTGCTCATACTTTTCTAATTTAGCACTTTGGAAATCAAAAAATAATTTCTTCTTGGCCAAAACATTGAGTCCTTTCTCACTGATGTGGCTAAGACTCTTGTGCCACAACATTGAAGAGTTATCTCTCTCAACTGCATTCTCTATATTGGCACAATTAGAATCCGTAGTCCAGTATAGACCACGATGTTTGTTACCATGAACCACAACCAAGGAACTCTTAATAAGTTTCCATTTTCCACCACTATTGGTACTAATATATCCTTCATCATCTAGAACACCAACAGAAATTAGGTCCAAATGAACATCAGGTGCATGTTTTACATTGTTCAAAACTAGTTTAATTCTAATACTAGTTTCCAAACAGATTGTACCAACACCATCCACCCTAGATACAGTCTCATTACCCATACTCAAGGTTCCAAAGTCACCAGGAGTATATGAAGAGAAAAATTCCTTCCTTGATGTCACATGAAATGCGGCACCAGTGTCCACATCCCAGCTTGACTCATCACAAGTAATATTTATCATATCTGTATCAAGGACTATAACAAGATCTTTGATAGAGACAGTGGCTAGGCAATTTTTATTGCCATCTTCTTTGTTTTTCTCTTTTTCTTTGTTCTCCCTCTTCAATTTCCAGTAGAACTTTTTTATGACCCATTTTATGCCACAATAATAGCACTCAATATCACTAAGTCTGCCTCTAGATTTGCTTCTTCTATGTTCTCTATTTTGAGAACCACAATTTTTATTTCTCCCCCTGAAGCTAGTTACTAGTACATTCGATGAAGAAAAAGAAGAACCTTGATATTTTCTTCTCATTTCTTCGTTCAAGACCCTACTCTTGGCGGAATCCATAGAGATCACACCATCCAGAGCAGAATCTGACAATGAAGTTCTAAATGTTTCCCAAGAGTCTGGTAGGGAACCAAGTAGAAGTAAGTTTTGAATTTCTTCGACAAATTTAATGCCCATAGTAGATAACAGGTTCATAACTCCCTGAAAATTATTCAGGTGATCTGTCATCGGAGAACCATCATGATATTTTTAAACTTAACATTTGCTTGATTAAGAAAATTTTATTATTCCAGTCTTTTGAGTATACAAGCTTTCAAGATTTTCCCATAGGGTACGAGCGTATGTCTCTCCAAAAATATGGTTCAACACATTATCGTTAACCCATTGCCTAATAAATGCATACACTTGTCTATGCAATAGATTCCACTCTTCATCTATTTTATTATCAGGATTTACAGTGGTAAAAACAGGTTGATAAAAATTCTTCACATAAAACAAGTCTTTCATTTTTGCCTTTCAAATGACATAATTAACACCATTCAAAGTAATCAATCTACTAGTATTGGCTTCTATCATTTTTCCCCAAAAAATATATTAAATCAAAGTAAATCTTTTTTAATGTGGAAGTTTAGACTATGCTGTAACCACAGAGCATATTCAGATAAAATCTTGCTCCGATACCAGTTTGTTGGGAAAAAATGAATTAACAGAAAAATATATATGGTCAAAATAGTAGAAATAAAATGGAAAAAATAATGACACCAAAAATTTTATGTGAAAATCCAAATAAGAGAAAAACCACGGGCCAAGAGGAGCAACTGATATCATTATAGTAACGAATTTTACACTGGGTATTACCGAGTACAATATTCAAAAAAAAAAACTACCACACACTCAAAAGAAAAAATACTCTTTTGGTTTTCACCTTACAAAAATATCGCCCACACTCTATTTTTTTCTTCACAGACTATTTCCTTATACATAATCTATGGAAACCCCACAGCTTAAATATTTTTCTCTCTTTCTTGATTGTATAAAATGAGGAGCTGAAGAACTCCTTTTATAGGAACTCTTCTCAGCTACCTCGCCACCCTTTTTTGACAAAAAATACTGAGAAGCTGTAATTTACAATTACAAATTATTGCAAATTGTAGTAACTTTTGGCAAATAAACAAAAATTGGTCAGTCACTTTTGTAAAGAAAAAAATGGCCAGCAACTTTTGAAAAAGATTGGTGGGGACTGGACCCCACACTGTGCTCTTCATGAACTTGACACAACAAATAATTTATTCAGCTCAATTATACCATAGTTCACATTAACAATACATTTTTTTATATTATAAAAGCAACAAAATAACTGATGAGACTACAACCTTGATCAACTTTATTACACACAATATAACCCAATCTCTTGTCGATACTTTATTTAATACACATGGATAAATAGGTAGCTTCTATTATGCAATTGGATGTCACTTTTCCTTCTCCTTTTTTCCTTCTACGTTTTCCCTCTTTTTCTTCTACTTTTTCTCCTCCACTAACTTTTGTCCCACCAAGTTGAGGAATCAACTTGTATCATTTTGTTGCTTTCTTCATTTGTAGTGGTTTTAAATAGCCACTGCAAATGTAAATATACCCATAGAATTTCATCTGCTCATTTATATTTTCTATTATTCTCTCCTTATTTTGCTAAATTAGTTTATTTTATAACACGTTATTAGCACAAGACTACATCACTTTGAGAAATTTTAAGAAGGTAACAAAAGGGTAAGAATTTTATTTTCTTAAAATGTCGAATATCTATAAACTTGAATTTGTTGCTCTTGATATTTCTGGAAAAGGCTACTCATCATGGGTACTAGATGCCGAAATACATCTAGAATCGATGGGTCTGGCAAACATCATCAAAGATGACAATAAGACATCTAGTCAAGACCGTACTAGAGCCATGATATTTCTCCGCCTTAATGAAAAATCATGATAGTCGCCCCATTGATTCTTTGTCACTTCTTGAATTGAATCAGACAAACTATAACCAATGAGAAAGAGGTCATGGCCCCAGTCATGGTCATGGTCATGTTCGAAGAAAAAATTATAATCATGATGCTCGCCTAACACCGAGAAATGATCAATAATATAAAAAGAAGAGTGAAAAGCCAGAAGCTATACCAAATAAAAATTTAGAAAGTATATGTTATATATATGGAGGTATGGGGCACTGATCATGGACCTGCCGGTCATCAAAACGTCTAGTTTATCTATATCATACATCCTTGAAGAGGACATAAAATAATTCAGAGACAAACTTTATCTCTGAAGATAATATTGAGTCTATGCATCTGAATTTAGCTAATTTCTTTAATTTTCCAGAATAAAATATGAATATTGATAAGCCTAATAATATTTTAATATTTAAATAATTTTTTTTATTTGTCTGTACTAAATGATATGTTTGTATTTTTCTAATCGATGTAAATAAATAAAATTTGTATAATGAGCCATATTTTAATTATAATATTTACTTTATTTTTTTTAAAAGAAAAAAATGGATATACCTCAAGTTTTATTTGGATCGATGATCAATCATAAAGATATTTGTGTAATTGATAGTGGAACGACTCATGCCATTTTTAAAGACAAGAAATATTTTTCCTACTTGCTTAGAAGAAAAGCAAATGTTACTACAATTTCTGATAATTCAAAAATGATTGAAGGCTCCGGAAGAGCTACTATATTTCTGCCTAAGGAGATGAAGATTGTTATAGAAGATGCACTATTCTCTTCTAAATCCCCAAGAAACTTGTTAAGTTTTAAGAATATCCGCAGAAATGGATATCACATTGAAACACTAAATGAAATGAATATTGAATACATTGGTATAACCAAGAGTGTCTTAGGCTAGAAATATATTTTGGAAAAATTACCAACTTTGTCGTCTGGCCTATATTATACAAAAATTAGTGTCATTGAAGCACATTTGATCATAAACCAGAAGTTTACTGATCTAAATACATTTGTGGTATGGCATGATCGAATGGGTCATCCTGAATCAATAATGATGAGATGAATTCTTGAAAATTCAATTGGATATCCATTAAAGAACCTGAAGATTCTTACGAATGATGAATTTTTATGTGCTATTTGTTATCAAGGCAAATTAATTGCCAAACCATCGACCCTAAAGGTTGGCATCAAATCTTCTGGCCTTTTAAAGCGTATACATGGAGATATATGTGGACCTATTCATCCACTTAGTGGATTGTTCAGATATTTTATGGTCCTAATAGATGCATCATCAATATGGTCTCATGTATGTCTGTTATCATCTCGCAACCTAGAGTTTGCGAAGTTGTTATCACAAATAATAAGATTAAGGGCGCAATTCCCTGATTATCCAATTAAGTCTATTCACCTTGATAATGCTGGTGAATTTATATCTCAAGTTTTTGATGATTATTGCTTATCAATTGGGATACATATTGAACATTCTGTTGCTTATATTCATACTCAAAATGTCCTTGTAGAGTCATTTATTAAGCGCCTACAATTGATAGGACGACCCCTACTAATGAAAACAAAATTATCAATTAATGTTTAGGGTCATGCTATCTTATATGCAGGTGCACTTGTACGTCTCAGACCGACAGTAATAAATACTTTTTGTCACAATTAGTATTTGATCATGAGTCAAATATAGCTCATCTACAAATTTTTGGTTGTGCGGTATATGTGCTTGTAGCACCACCACAATGTACAAAGATGGGCCTCAACGAAGGTTGGGTATATATGTTGGGTTTGACTCACCCTCCATAATTATATACCTTGAACCATTGACATGAGACTTATTTACTTCTTGATTTGCAGATTGTCGATTTGATAAAATAATTTTTCCGCAATTAGGGGGAGAGAAAAAGGATCCTGAAAGAGAAATTGCGTGGAAAGTTTTATCACTATCTCATTTTGATCCACGTATCCATACATGTGAGAAGGAGGTCCAGAAGATCATCCACTTATAGAAAATAGAAAATTAAATGTTAGATGTATTTATTGATTTGCAACGGATAACTAAGTCACATATCCCCGCAGCGAATGTGCCTGTCTAGATTGATGTCCCAAAAAGACCATCTACTAGTATCATAGCTTCTAAATCCCAAACACGCATTAAGCATGGTAGACCATTAGGTTCAAAGGATAAAAATCCTAGAAAGAGAAGCGTGAAAAATAATAAAGATGATACTACAAAAGAACCTCCTGAAGAAAGTCAAGATTTGAGTAATCCTGATATTCCTGAATAAATAAGTGAACCCGAGACTCAAGTGAATGAAGAACTTTCAAAAAGTTCTACCGGTGATAAAATAAATTTAGATCGATCGAAAATCATGATTGATAATATTTTTGCATATAATGTTGCACTTAACCTCATACAAGATATGAAAGTCTTGAGCCTAAATCTGTCGAAGAAAGTCAACATAGATGTGATTGGCCAGAATGGCAAAAGATAATTCAATCAAAATTAGACTCACTTTCTAAATGTGAAGTTTTTCAACCTGTAGTCCAAATCCCTGAAGGTGTAAAATCAGATGGCTATAAATGGGTTTTTGTACGAAAATGAAATGAGAGAAATGAAATTGTAAGATACAAGGCACGTCTTGTTGCACAAGGATTCTCTCAAAAACTTGGGGTCAACTATGAAGAAACATATTCACCTGTTATGGATGGAATAACTTTTCGATATCTCATCAATCTAGCTGTACATAAAAATCTTGAAATACATCTAATGGATGTAGTTATCTAAAACTTAACTTTATGGTTCACTTAATGAAATTTACATAAAAATTCCAAAAGAATTAAAATTGCCAAAAGCATGTACTAAACCTCAGGAGATGTACTCAATGAAATTGCAAAGATCATTATATGGTCTGAAACAATCAGGGTGTATGTGGTATAATCGCTTGAGTGAGTACTTAATAAATGAAGGTTATATAAATGATGTCATTTGTCCATATGTTTTTATTAAGAAAACGGGATTAGAGTTTGTTATACTCGCATTTATGTTGATGACATAAATCTCATTGGAACTCCTGAAGAGGTCCAAAAGGCAATTGAATATTTTAAAAAAGAATCTGAGATGAAAGACCTTGGAAAGATAAAACTTTGTCTAGGTCTACAAATTTAACATTTAGCAGATGGGGTCTTTGTCCACCAATCTGCCTACACTGAGAAAATCTTAAAATAATTTTACATGGACAAAGCACATCCATTAAGTACTCCAATGGTTGTTCAATCACTTGAAGTGGATAAAGATCCATTTCGACCTCCAGAAGAGAATGAAGAACTTTTTGGTCCTGAAGTACCACATCTCAGTGTTATTGGTGCACTTATGTATCTTGTTAATGCAAACAGGGCTGATATAACATTTTCTGTTAATTTATTGGTAAGGTATAGTTCATACCCAACGCGAAGGCATTGAAACGGTATCAAATATATTTTTTGATACCTAAATTGTACCATTGATATGGGTTTGTTTTATACGAACAAAGGTTGTGCAGACCTTATTAGTTGTGCAGATATAGATTATTTATCAGATCCACATAAAGCTCGATCGCAAATAGGCTATCTATTTACACGCGGAGGAACTGTTATATCATGGCGATCTACAAAACAGTCTATTGTTGCTACTTCTTCAAATAATGCTAAAATAATAGCAATTCATGAAACAAGTAGAGAATATGTGTGGTTGAGATCGATGATATAGTTCATCAAAGAAAGATGCTTCCTGAAAAATGATGTCAAAGTATCCATAGTTATATTCGAAGACAATATCGCGTATATAACTCAATTAAAATGTGGCTTCATAAAAGGAGACAGAACGAAACATATTTCACCAAAATTATTCTTCACACATGATCTCCAAAAAAATGGTGATATTGATGTACAACAAGTTCGTTCGAGTGATAATCTTGCAGATTTATTCATAAAGGCATTACCAACATCAACATTTGAGAAGCTAAGATATAAGGTTGGAATGCGTCGTCTCCAAAATATCAAATGAAGCTTTCATCAAGGGGAGTAAAATACGCGTTGCACTCTTTTTTTCTTAACCAAGGTTTTGTCCCGCTGGATTTTCCTACTTAAGGTTTTTAATAAGGTAACACTCAAGGCGTATTACCAGATGTGTGTACTCTTTTTTCTTCATTGAGCTTTTTTCCACTGAATTTTTCCTAGTAAGATTTTAACTAGGTACAACATCTATGGGTGGTCAGAATAACTATGTATATTGTTTCTTGTAAAAAAAAATTTATTACACGTGGACATCCAAGGGAATTATTATGCAATTGGATGCCACTTTCCCTTCCCCTTTTTCCCTTCTACATTTTCCCTCTTTTTCTTCTACTTTTTCTCCTCCACTAACTTTTGTCCCATCAAGTTGAGGAATCAACTTGTATCAATTTGTTGCTTTCTTCATTTGCAGTAGTTATAAATAGCCACTGCAAATACAAATATACATATAGAATTTCATCTGCTCCTTTCTATTTTCTCTTATTCTCCCCTTCTTATTTTGCTAAGTTAATTTATTTTATAACATCTTCTTATTTATTTAGTTTACACCAAGAATTGGGAGTGATGAGAATTTCGTTTTGATTAATGGCAAAGAGAGGGGCAGTAGCAAGCATATTTTGGCCAGTGATGTTTGTGATGACCCCATTTGTACTTCTTACACATCCCATATTCTGCTCCAAACCAGTGCTTGCAGTGTTGGCTACATTTGTAGGAGTAAAGGCAAGGCCCACTCCACTTGTCACTTTTCTTCCAGCAGTATTTTTCTTCCTCCATTTGTATTTATATGGCTATAAAATTTTATAAAAATTAATATTGTTCTTTTGTATTTTTTATTTTTTTAGTGAGGTTCTTAATTATTTTATAATTTTTAGAAAAATAATTTAGGATTAATTAAAAGAATAATAGTGGAAAGTAGATTTTAGTTTATGTTTTTATATATTTTCTCAAAGGATATGTATACTCCACCAATTCACTTAATATGGAATAGAGAAAGTAATAAATAGTTTGCAAATGTTTTGCCAAGTCCACAATTTGGCGATATTTTTCTTCGCTTTGGAACCCAATAATAGTATTGTTCTTCATCTGTTTTGATTTATTTTTCTTAATTTAACTTGACACGAAGTTTAAAAAAGTATTTTGAATAAAATATATATAATGTACTAAAATATTTTTTAATTTTGTGATCTTAAATATGTTACATGAGATGTTAAAATAAGAGTTGTTAAAATAGAAAAAAATATTCTTTTCTACATTTGACTAAATATTCTTTTCTAAATTTCCCCACAATGATATTTGGAAAATGGCCTAGGAAATAAACTATAGGAAGAGTTGGAGGTTGGAACTACATAAATCAATAATTCTATAATTGGTACAAGATATTATCAGAAGAAATATATAATGATCTTCCATATAAACCTTAAATTAATTTGAATCGACGTAACTAATACTCCCTAGGTTGATTTGTACCTGTCCACTATTTTAAAAATAGATTTTCACTTTTACTTAATTATCACTTTTAATATATCAAGAAAAGACAATTAGTTTTTTATATGTTTTACTGTTACCATTAATTACTTGTTTTTCAAATTATTTCCCAAGACTTAATACTAATATCAATTGATAGAGTGGTAAAATAGTCATATCAATCATTATTTTTTTAATAGGTATGCCAAATCCAAATGTGACAAGTAAAAGTGAACGGAGAAAATAATTGCGGATAATATATATATTGCATGGGTTAAATTCTTGACTCACTAGTTGCAGCAACAAAGAGGAGGAAAAAGAGCAGAGCAAGAAAAGTTGTGTACTTCGCCATAGCTGCTAGTTTTTTGTGGATTAATCTTGGGGAAGAAACAAACAGATTAAATGGTGGTATATTTATAGCTTTAGAAACTCATATTGTCAACTTAATTCCCTTTGATTTCTTCAAGGATTACGTAATTATAAGTGGTACGTAATTGAAAGGACACAATCGAGTACAAAGAATTAGTCAAGCACAAGTAAAACATTTCTTTAATTGAAGATTTTGAATTGATCAAGAGTTTAAGTGTGGAATTGACACACAAAGAGCCATAATCAAAGTAAGAATGTGTAAAATATAGGGATAATGCATAAGTATCATCCTCAACTATTATCGAAATTCCAGCAACACATCTTTATTTTACTAGGGTTCTATTATCTCCTGAACTATTTTAAAATAAAATAAATATATCTTAAAAGCTGACGTGGCACTGAGAGTGTGCATACTCTCTTGAAGGCAAGTGATGGGTGAAAAAATTGAACATATATTCTTTTTTAATTGATAACTTTATAATTAGTTAATACATATAATTATTGATATTAAAACTTACATATATATTTAATTATTATCATTTCTTTCTATGTAAAATATTTACTTTAATTTCTTCCTCACTTTAAATTTTTTATTTTTTTCTTTCATTAATTTCTTATCTTTTCACTTTTAATTATATTTAAAAAATTATGTGGATTCTTTTAAAAAAATTAAATAGTGTTCTTTAATTTTAACATTTTAATTTTTTATATATTTTATTTGATTTTTTAAAATTATTTTGATCCATTCAAAATTAAATAATTTTAAATACAAGCATTTGGAATTAAATTTGAAATCAGATCAAAAAGGAAAGACAAAGAAAATAAAAAGAGTAAATAAAATCAATAGAAAAATAAAAGAGAAAATATAATGAATGAAGGTAAAAAAAAATTAAAAAGTTTAAATATAAGATTTTTAAAAAAATAAAAAGTACGTGTGTAAACAATAAATTTTCGAGGCGAGAAAAATAAATAATCAAGACCGGAAAATTGAAGTAACAAAGAGTAGTATTTGATTTCAAAATGTAGTGCATGTTACAATCTCTATGATAATCCTCTGATTCTTCAAATAATATGGAATATGTTGAACTTGAATTTGATTTAGAGCCCGTTTTGATGGGCTTAAAAAAATTAACTTTTATGTATGAAGTGCTTTTAGAACTTTGAAGTGCTGAAAGTTATTTTTATAAATAAACAGTTGAGTGTTTGGATAAAAGTTCTTATGTTGAAAATAAGTGTTTGAATTTTAGGATTAAAAGAATAAAAAGGGTAGTTTGAGAATTTAGTTAAAATATAAGGGATATAAAAGTAATTTTCATGGTCAAACAAAATGGCTTTAAGCACTTAGAAAAAAAGTTAGAAATTCTAACTTTTTATTTTTGACTGACTTTAAGAACTTTATAGCTTAAAGTTAGCATTAGGCAAACACGTCCAAAAGCTAAAAAGGGGCTTATAAGTTGGTTTGACCAACTTAAAGCCCATCCAAACGGTCTCTTAGAGTTAAGGGCTTGAATAGCTTGATCTTGAATCTTCGTCTTCAAATTTGGATTTAAATTATTCGTCACGAACACTTATATGGTTATGACGAATAATAAATATGAACAAGTAACTTGATCTTAAACTTCTTGATATTTTCCTTTGTTCTTGATCTTGAACTTGAGCTTGAATTTGATTACTTAAACTCTGTAGCTTTGTAGAAAATTTGTGGCCTTTGATCCACGAGCTCTCTTCTTGGTTCTTGTTCTTTTTTTTAACTCCCCTCTGAAAATAATGAGGACCCCTATTTATAATTGTAGGGAGTGGTATGAGGATGTGATTTAATTGGTTGGTTTGAACTGACCAATCAGATTTTTTTGGTGAAGAGCTTTAATTTGATTGGTCAGAACATGTCACATATACAGGTGACATTATTCTAGTGGCTCATTTAATTTGACTTAGATTGCCACATAACTTTGACACGTGATATGATTTTAGTGGCTTATTTAATTTAACTTGAATTGCCACATAATTTTGGCACATGACATGATTCTAATGGCTCATTTAATTTAATTTGGATTGCCATATAACTTTGACACGTGGTGTAATTTTAGTGGCTCATTTAATTTAATTTGGATTGCCATATAACTTTGACACGTGGTGTAATTTTAGTGGTTCATTTAATTTGACTTGTATTGTCACATAACTTTGACACATGGTGTGCTTTTAGTGGATCATTTATTTGACTTGGATTGCCACATCATTTGGACTGTTTTCTTGAATTTAATATAGTCTAAATTAATTTACGGATTTAAATTAAATATAATTCTAATGTTTACAAATGTCCCCTACTTCAAGTCTTGTCGAAGTATTTTATAGAAAGACTATGCTTGAAGTATTAACTAAACGATAATAGTATGTCATACAATTTAATATGCACCATGAACATATTAAATTAATACGTTCCTCCAATTAGAGTGACATAGTTGGAGTAAATAATGCGACTCTAATTAGAACTTGATCACGTGGCCAATTTTTTTAATTATTTTTTTTATTTTTTTTAATTTTTTTAATTTTTTTTACTAGATTTGTACAATTAGAATAGGATAGATATCAACAAAATAAAGGGTAGACATTTGCTAATCAAATAAAATAATAATAATAATAATAATAATAATTAGAATTCAGAAAGGACACACTCCTTTTAGAATACGGATAACCCAAATTTTTATAATTTCACAACCAATTAGGATTTGAAGAAAATAAATTTGTACCATTCCACTAGAGTCCTAACCCAAAAAGTTATTATAGTTACTTTGGGAGAAGAACTCCCTCACCATCACTATTTGTCTATAAATAGACTATCCTTTTATTTATTTTTATCATTGGCATTGATAATTTTGATGCTCCTTTTTGCATACACTCTTTAGTTCATCAAGATACGAGGTACGTTTTTTTTTATTTAGGCCTTTTTTTTGCACGTGAAAATATTACTTCATATACAATGAACTTTTATTCTATTGGAGTCAAAGGTGTTGCATTGTTTGAGCCAATAATTTTACATTATTTTTGAAGAAGACTTTACACCGATTGAATCAAATGCATCACATAGTCTAAGTCAAAGACTTTACACCATCTGAGGCAAAGATTTTACATGATTTATGACAAAGACTTCACACCGTCTGAGTCAAAGGCATCACATAGTCCAAAAAAAAGACTTTACATGATTTGTGGCAAAGACTTTACACCGTCTGAGTCAAAGGCATCACATAGTCCAAGCCAAAGACTTTATATCGTTTGAGGCAAAGACTTTATATGATTTGTGGCAAAGACTTTACACCGTCTGAGTCAAAGGAATTACATAGTCCAAGCCAAAGACTTTACACTGTCTGAGGCAAAGACTTTATATGATTTATGGAAAAGACTTTACACCATCTGAGTTAAAGACTTTACATGATTTATGACAAAAAATTCACACTGTCTGAGTCAAAGGCATCACATAGTCCAAGCCAAAGACTTTACACCGTTTGAGGCAAAGACTTTATACCGTTTGAGTCAAAGGCATCCCACAGTCCAAGTCAAAGATTTTACACCGTCTAAGGCAAATACTTTACATGCTTTGAGTTGAAGGTATCACGTCGTCTGAGCCAAGGACTTTACACCGTCTAAAGCAAAGATTTTACATAATCGATAAAGACTTTACACCATTTAGATTAGGCATAGTTCATGCTCAAAGAATATAATCATTCATTATTGAGATTCATGACCATGGTTATTGAATTACTAATTTAAGGGCTAATAAAATATTTTTTTTATTGAATCATAGTTTACTTTAGAGATTTGACTTCCTCTTCTTCAGAGTTACGATACCTTGTGATATCAGATCATAAGGATAGTGAGGTGGAGACCAAATTGCTTGTAGGTACGCCATTAGCTGGCCAATATGTTGCTCTATGGCCGTCTTTGGGAAAACTTCCTGGTTTAGATGATTGGACTCTTGAATATAACAGTCGTCCTCCCAAAATATGGGTACTTTGCACTCCTAATCATCGTAACAAAAATATTACAACTTCTTTACCCTATTTGGGGCGATGAATCATAAATGGAGAGATTCGATGGGATGACACTTTCATACTTGATGGAGAGTTTCACTACATTCTAGGCTATTGGGAGTGGGATGAAGATATCCTTAGTAGGAATCGCCAGACTTTGAAGGCATAAAAAATATATGATGCTATGTATGATTCACTTTATACTTATGATCGTAACATACTACATCTTGTAATCTTTCTGCGAAGCTTGGTGTCCTATTACAAATACTCTGCTTACCTCAGTTGGAGAACTATCTATATCACTTTGGGATTTACACGTGATTGGTGGTCTACCCATAATAGGAAGTCTTTACGAGGAAGTCATGCAAAATGTTGCAGAACTTTTAGGTATATTTGATAAGGGAAAAAGATTTCTCCCTCACTCTTGTGAGCATTTATTTGATGCCTTTCATCAGATTCGAATAGAGAATAATCATGACTTGAATGTTTCTATGGAAAGATAGGTAGAGTTTTGGTGTAAGAAAGATACAAAATATGGACAACCCCCCCTCCCCCAAGAAGAGAAAAAAAGTACGCCCATCTCAAGTCATCACATAACCCAACCGACGTAATTGGTGAGTCTGTTAATTGGTCTTCTGCTGAAGAAGATTTGTTTCACAAGTTAGAATTTAAGAGCCATAAGAAAAATAAAACATACTTGGCAGCCTTTTTATCTTGATGGTTATGCGTATTTGTGATTCCTATGAAGGAGGATGACTTTATTCGTCCGGGCGTCTTTAGAATCGCCTGCCATTTAGCATATGGACGAAGAGTTAGTCTTGCAGTTCCAGTCTTAGCCAGCATTTACAGAGGTCTAAACATAATTTCAAGATGCTCACGACTTCAAAACTCATTACTCATTAGCAGGTGGACTGGTTGATCCTCTTATGGCTTTCTTTTCTAGCGAAGGTGCTGCCAGGTATTTTGAAAAAGAGGATGCAAGGAAGCGTATACATGGAGGGAGAACTATTGCCTGGGATGCAACATTGATCAAAAGGCCTAGTGCTCACCACAACCGCTACGACAGCACTGAAAAGGAATTTCAATCGAATTTCTTTACGAGCCTTCGCTCAAACTATCTCACTTTAAGGGATGAAAATATCTTTATTGTGGATCCTTATAGTCCCATAGATTCAGTCGTCAATTTGTCTTTTTTCAAGATGCTTCTAGTCGATTAGATCGAGATTTTTGGGAAGCTTCATTAGTCGAGGGTTTAAGGCTTGCACAAATTTGTGTGCCGACAAAATCTAGGATAAGAGAAATATTTCCTCCTAGTGGGTCCAACTTGAAGAAATTATTTTCGCTCAATTACAAATCTTGGTGGGAAAATGTGCATGAAAATTTTCTTGAAAATTATATACAGTCCTTGGTAAGTGTTGTTGGCCTGGATACTAAAAAGCAAGACAAGGATGTCTTAATTGTGAGCCAACCTCCTATTTTGAAGTCTAAAGTTGTTGTTCCAGACAAGATCAAGGGATCTTCCCTTGAAAAAGTTCAAAAAAAAAAGTATTCAACTCAAATTCAATGGACCTCTCACAAACGGCCATCTCAAGATGAAAGTAGAAGCACCCATAGTGATCGTTGTTGGAAGCAATTGAAGCTACCTTCCGATATGCCAAACGATGCTAGTTCACATCCGATAGAGATTTCTGACAACAATGTTAGTTCTTCAAGGACTTTGACAGCTATTAAAGAGGTAATGATTTTTTTCATTCCATGATACCACATGATTCTACTAACTATGATATTTCTTTTTTTATTTATATATATATATATATATTATTATTATTATTTATAATTAATTTTTTTTGCAGGCAGATGATGTTAGCATGTTGGAGACTTCTTATAAAAGCAAGCCACAAGATAGTAATGAATTTGTAGAGGGGTCGATTTCAAGAAAATCAATTTTGTCACCCAAATCGGAGCGAGAGGCTGCTTTTATCCCACATGAAAGAACTACCTCAAATGTAGAATATCCTCCCCATAAGAAACCGGTGATGTTCATGTCCATTTTTGAACGAAAACAAGTCATCTCAGAACATCGAATGAATTTTGTCGAGGGAATTTGGAGTAAGATTCATTCTAAACTCGCCGATCTCACTGCAGAATGTGTTTCTTCTCTTAAGGATGAGGTTTAAGTAATTATTAAGGATGTAGATGAAATGGGGGTGAATATTTCTCCTTTCAAGAACTTATTGGAGTCTCTCTTTGAATTTGCCACCTCCTATGACCAAGCATGATCATTCCTTGCTGATAAAGCCCTGAAAATTAAAGAATCTGAGTCATATCTAAATGGCAAAAAACAACTTTATCTTGTATTGAATGAAAAGAATGAGAAATTCGAAGAATTATCTAACGTCTCTCAATCCCTTAAGGAGGCGAGAAAAAAGGTGAAGGAGTTAAAAGCCCTCGGAGATGCTGCCAAGAAAGAAGTCGAAGATGTCGAATCTAAAGTCTTAGAAGTTGAACAAGAGTACAACAAATGTGCTGATGTTTCCTTAGCTACTGTGAATGCCTCGAATGATCTGGAAAAGAAGAGGAGAGTTTTAGAGATTTCTCTTCAATACTTAGCTAATTATAAGCTACGTTTAGACTAGCTTATTATGAACTATTTTTTTGGAGTATTCTGATTGATTAGTTGTCACTCTTTTAGAAATTTTTTTGATTTCATTATATTGCACATTTCTTTAAGTATTTCTTTTACGTTTCAGCTTCAAGAGTTTTTACTCATATTGATGCATTGAAGTAATCGCATTAAGCTTGGACTTTCCCCTAAACATTGTTATTTATCACCTTGTGTGTTTTGACGGTACAAGAGATATATCATTGTATGAGAGAACCAAAGCCACGAGAGACTTAATTTATCAGAAACCAAATTTCTTAATTTAAAACATATCCAAAATTTATAGCTTAAGTCCCTCAGGATCATTCTAAACAAACTTCAAAAATGAACTTCACATGCAGGAAAGCTGATAGATTCATATTCGCATGATCTTATTAAAAATACTCATATCTCAGCGTAAAGAAGATAAAAATAAGATTCATAGAACTACACTGTGTACAATAATCACAGCTAATAGCTTTACGGATTTGTACGAATATTTCTTTGAAGTCAATTCAAATTCTGTCTTGATTGGCCTTCTCTAATTCACATGTTATATATGAAAACCTACAAGAACATTGTGATGCTCAAATAATAACGTCTCCTATTTATTTTGAACTTATGAGACTAAACTTAGGATCTAACTCTAAGCACCACAGACCTCGGCGAAAAGGGTCAAGAGAGACTATGTATTTTTTGGATACTCATGCGATTGAACTCAAAATATAATTCCAAGCTCTTAAGTACCTCAGTGAAGAGGATCAAGTCATAACGTAGTTTTTATGTCCTAACTTTTTCTTAGGCCACCTCTTTTGAGATTTCAACCTATCGGATATTTTTTTTGATGTCGTGCACAGTTTATACTCTTGTGGGCCAGGAGTAACATGCAGTTTATGCTCGTACCTTAAGGAGCGTGTTTCTTTTCTTCAAGGATAGTATCTCTTTATGAACTTTCCATTAATGGGGCCAATGCGCAATCCTTCTTAGTCAACCAGTTTGTAAGCGCCACTTGAGTATACTTTTTGTACCACATATGGTCCATCCCATTTAGCGGAGAACTTACTTCCAAACCGATGAGAAGTAATAATAGGCCTACTTACAACAAGAACTTGATCACCCACTTTGAAGCATCTAAGAAGAACCTTCTTATTAAAAAATCGAGCTAGACGATCTTGATAACATTCTAGACTTTGTTGGATCTGTAGTCTTTTTTCATCAAGAGCCTCCAATTCTTCAAGGCGTAACCGAGCATTTTCTTCATTAGTGAGTCCTTATTGAATGGCAAGGCGCAATGATGGGATTCGACGCTCAAGTGGAAGGACTACTTCAACTCCATAAATAAGAGAATAGGGAGTCGCTTGTGTTAGCGTGCGATACGTAGTCCTATATGCCCAAAGAGCCTCTTCCATTATTTCATGCCAATTTCTCTTAGACTTGGAAACAACTTTCTTCAACAAGTTGCAGAGTATCTTGTTAAATGCTTTAGCGAGACCATTAGCAGTTGCGTAATACATAGAGGAATTGTATTGCTTGAAGCCAAAAAGGTCACATATCTTCGTCATTAACTTGTTATCAAATGGCTTGCCATTATCTGTCAATATGTATGGAGGAATACCAAAATAGTAGATAATATTGACTCAAATGAAGTTAGCGACATTCTCTTTCTCCACTTCTCTAAGAGAAACAGCTTCTGCCCATTTTGAGTAGTCAGCTGCAGCCAGGATGTATAAATGTCCACCAGAGGACTTAGGCAATGGTCCAACAAAATCCAAACCCCAAGCTTCAAATGGCCATGAGGCAGTAGTTGGGTTCAATACTTCTGGGGGTTGATGTATAAAATTCGCATGGAATTAGCAAGCTTTACATCTTCGGACGTAATCTAGACAATCTTTCACCATGGTTTGCCCGTAATATCCCATCATTTTTATGTGAAAATGAAGTTTTGGCCCAGATTGATGCGCTCCACATACTATAGAATGTGCTTCTTGCATATCTTGAGTAGATTCATTTTCCCCCAAATATCGTAAAATAACTCCATCAAACGATCGCCTGTAAAGTGTATTTTTATAATAAAGAAAATGAGGGGCTCATCGTCGGATTTTTGTCCTTCTTCAAAGATTTTTTGGTAATATTCCATAACATAAGTAATCTATTATTGGTTGTCGCCAATCTTTAATTTCAACCTCTGAAATGGCGATAACTTGTAGAAATTTTTCTCTATGCTTATCTAGAGGTGGAGTTATCCATCTTTGACAAACCACAACTTGCATTTCATCAGGCGATACTAATGTAGTAGCTAAAGTTGCCAACGCATCAGCCTTCTTATTTTCCTTTCTAAGGACATGTTGAATAGTTACCTCTCCAAGCCATCCTATCATCTTTTGAGAATAATTGCAGTATGGGAGTAACTCGGGCTTCTTTACTTCATAATTACCCAAGACTTGATTGATCACCAACTTGGAATCCCCAAAAACTTGTAGTTTCAATTGTTTTATATCAACGGTCATTTCAAGCACAAGTAAGAGTGCTTGATATTCAGAAACATTATTGGAGCAGTGTTGTGTTAGAGTGAAGGAGTATGGCAAAACTTCTTCATGGGAAGTGACAAATACCACTCTAGCACTGGCTCCTTCACGATGTGCAAAACTGTCAAAATACATCTTTCAAGGTGGCTGCATTTCCATTAGCATTGCGTCTTCGTCAGGCAATTCATTAGATAACTCCCAATCATTCAGAATTGGATGATTGGCCAAAAAATCTACTAGCACTTGTCCTTTTACTGCCTTCTGAGATATATACAAAATTTCAAATTGTTGAAATTAGAGGTACCAGCTTGCTAGTCGATCATTTAAGACAGGCTTGGATATGACAAACTTGATAGGATTCGCTTTAGAGACAAGTTGTACAATATGAGCTTGGAAATAATGCTTCATCTTTTGAATCGAGAATACGAGTGCCAGACATAACTTCTCAATAGGTGAATATTTGATCTCTTTTTGTGTCATCATACTACTCAAGTAATATAGGGCATTTTCTTTCCCTTCATTATTTTCTTGTGCGAGAAGTGCTCCTATTGACCTTTCTTGTGCTGTAATGTATAAAATCAATGGTTTTCCAGGTATAGGAGCTACAAGTATTGGAGGCTTCATCAAACAAGATGTTCTCAAAAGCATTGGTACAAGCTTGGTCCCATTCAAAAGGAATATCTTTCTTCATAAGGCAACTAAATGGTTGACATCTCCCGACCAGATTTGAGATAAACTTCCTAAGATATGCTAATTTTCCCTATAAGCTTTTTAACTCATGAATATTTTTTGGCTCAGGTATCTTCAAAATAACATCTATCTTATCTTGGTCAATCTCGATTCCTTGATATCGAAAAATAAAACTGAGAAACTTTTCCAAAGTAACTCCAAAGGCACATTTTAAAAGGTTCATTTTGAGTTGGCATCTTCGAAGTTGTTGGAACACCATTCTCAAATCTTGTAAGTGGTCATCAGTCTTTCTTGATTTCACTACTAAGTCATCAATATAGCATTTAATGGTTTTATGAAGCATGTCATCAAAGATATTCTGCATGGCTCGTTGATAAGTAGCCCAATATTTTTTAAACCAAAAGGCATTACTTTTTCGCAATATATACCTTTAGGAGTGCGAAATGCAATAAGTTCTTCATCCCTTGGTGCCATGCAAATTTGATTGTATCCAGATGAACCATCCATGAAAGACATTGTCTCGTATCCAGTTGCGGCATCAATCATAAGCTTAGGGATTAGAAGAGGAAATTCATCCTTAGGGCATGCATTATTAAGATCTCTAAAGTCAACACAAACTCGTATTTGACCATTCTTCTTTCTTACACGTACAATGCTTGAAATTCATGTAGGATATTTGACTTCAAGAATGTAACCTACTTCATAATCTTGTTAACTTTAGTTTCGATCAAAGGAACCAGTTTAGTTCTAAAGCGACGTTGAGCCTATTTAACAGGACGAGTGCCTCGTTTCATAGCTAGACGATGAACTGTAACTTTAGGGTCTAATCCTAGCATCTCTTTGTAACTCCAAGCAAATACATCCCTTCATCATCATCCAGTGAAGAACTTATATATGTAGGCCTTATATCATCATCAACCCCAAGATTTACTTCCTTCAATGCATCAACAGTATTCTTTATCCCTTCCTCGAGTTCAGGTGGCGCATCTTCAGCATCGTCATCTTCTTGAGGATCACCATCGTTAAAAGATATGTGATGGCATGCATGAATATCAACAAACCCATTCTCAATTTTTGCATATAGTGAAGTACTTTCCTCATCACAAATTGTGATGTGATTTGATGATCCCACACTTTATTCATCTTCATATCGCTCCCTAGTGTGAACTATGGTATGAATTCTTTCTCTTAATACATCTCCACGTGAAACTACAAATTTTGTTTCTCGCCTCATTCTAGATGGAATCAAACTGGGGTAATTCTTGAGTGAATTATGCTCTCGAGCATGTACCCATTCTTTCATTATTTTATAATTTCCTTGGCGTTTGTATTTCTTCTTCATTGGTCCCAACCGATCAAACACTGAAGTTTTTGGAGTTGATTCGATTAGCCGATCAAATGCAGAAATGTTAGGAGTCATGCCACTAAGTCGATCAAATACAAAAGGCTTCTTGTTGAACATCATAGGTTCTTCCGTAGGGGTAATGTAATTGATGCTCATTCTTCTTATAGAGATTCAAACTAGCGATGGTTGTTTGTAACCCAAGCCTTCGCGCAATTGCTTGACAACATACCCTCTCTATCATCATCCTTTGAGTTGGTTTTAGGCCATGATTTGCATTTTTAATAACTTCATTTAGAAGCTTTCCTACTTTAAAAGCTTCATTGGGATTGTATCCTGCTTTCACCAACAACTTATATGCATTTGGGTCAAAACCCTCATTTGTACGCTTTTTAGAAAGTGATTCATATGAAGATTCGATGGTCTGACAAATCCTTCTATTATTTTTGAAGGTGATCTGATTGTATTAATTTTCTTGATAGGAAATGTCAACTTGCTACTCTGCAACTCAGAGGGTAGGATATTGACCTTTTTTGTCTTTGGGACATAGTGAGAAATAAGAATCATTCTCTTACTTGAAGATGCCTCACTTGTCTTAGGTACTTTACTCATATCTGAAAGTGTTTTATTCTTTTCAATCATGACCCTCGCATTATCAGGTGCTAGATCAACCCTTTTTATGACATCAGCAGGTATCGCATTATCAACTTTGACTTCTTTTGAAACATGATTCTTTAAGTAGAATTTTGCATTAGCAAAGTGCGCTTCTGTCTCGGTGAAAGGTTCATCATCAGCAACTACCTTCTTTTGAACCCCTTCTTCAAAGTATTTGAAACATTTATGGTAGACGGAAGGTACCACTTTGTTCTCATGTATCCATGGACTTTATAAGAAGATATTATACAAGGTCTTTGAGTCAATAACATGCATCTATTCACTCAAACACATATCTCCCATCGTTATATCTAATTTGACAGCACCAATGGCTCTCTGCCCCTTTGGTTAAATCCTTGAATCATCAGACGACTTTCAGATAGTTTATTTATCGGGATTCCAAGTTCCTTCACAGTACGAATAGGGAGAATATTGACCTCAAATCCATCATCCACCATGATCCTATTTACTTTATGTCCACGCACAAAACCTACCATATATAAAGGACGATTATGCAATACTTCACCCAATAAAAAAATCATCATTAGTGAATGTAAACTTCGCATCACAAGTGTCCACTTCTTTAGAGTGAGACTTGATAGGGCCTTTATATGATGGAAGTAATGATGGCGATGAGCATTCTCCCATTGTCTCTTCTTTATCAATGTTACAACACGAGGCCTTAGTGTCCCAATGAGAAATCTTTTCACGGAACCAACTTGGCAAGAATTCTTCTAATGTCACTGAAGAACGTTGCTTTTGATAGTAATTCCCCCCAACTCTTGACTTCTTCACATTCTTCTTTACCCTTTGAGTTTTAGGTAGTTTCTTCATCTTTGCTTTTGTCACTTGCTTACTTGGATCTCTTTGCAAGCTCGTTTTACAACATCTTCATCATGTTACTAAAATTCATCCATCATCATCAGTATAAGCATCGCAAGATTGGTTTTCCTCTAGAGGTTTATATTCCCCTATTACTTCATTCATCAAAGGAACGAGCCATGATGCGTTAACATCTATCGATTTGAAGTCACCAAATTTAATCATTTTTGGTGGTGATGTGGCTAGGACATCACCACCATCATGTATTTCAACAAAGTTGCAAAGAACTATGGGGTCGAGTGAACCAAAAGTGACAGAGACTTGATTTGAACTCTTCTTCTCATCTTCAAGCAATATCTTTCCTTCATAGATCAAGTCCATGATCTTTTCCTTAAAGATAAAACACTTTTCAATAGGATGGACCATCAAACGGTGATATTTGCAGTAATTTAGATCATTAGTCCTCTCAGCCTTATCTGGATGCTTCATTTCAGGTAGCTCAAATAGTTTTAATGCCAAAAGCTTTTCAAAAATTGTTGGGACATCTGAGTCCAAGAAAGGATACTCTTTTGCCTGCATTTCCTTCAAAGTCAGCTTTCTACTAGTGTTATTCTGAAAAGTTGTGGTCTTCACCCTTTAATTCTTGCTTAGATTTGTATCCACTTTTAAAGGCACCGCATTAACATTCACCGACTCCTTATTTCCAAACTTAGGTGCTGATTTTCTGTCACGACCCAAGCCTAGGGCCTAGACGTAACATGGCGAATGAGGAACTCGAAAGTACCTCAATCAAGCCTCTTAGCATTCTTTTAGCTTTTCATAGGTAATGATGATAAATAAATAAGCGGAAATCATAATAGTAAATCTTCAACTTACATATGTCCAACAATACCTCTAACTATTAGATTTAATAGGTTTAAGACAAATCCCTAGCTCACCCTCAATTATAATAGAAGAAATGCCATAGTAAAATATCTTAACATATCATAAGCTAGAAAGATAAAGTAGTATTGTTCCCAGAACATGGGAACTCACCAAAAGTAGTCTTCAATGGAATATCAACTAGCCACGTGGAGGAGAACGAGGAGGAGCACTGATCCCTACACGGTGATATCATGTAGGCAATAGAGTATGCGTTAGTACTTTGAATATACTAAGTATGTAGGCATTCATGAACATTGAAGAAACATTAAAATATTTATGTAATATGGAACATAAATTAATATATGCATAATAAATCATATATATCTCCTTTAAAACATTCATTTTATGGGAAATTAACCATAACCGACATTTAAGACCATGCGAGCTATTACATGGAATCCAACATAACCCCCTACGTTGGCTGGGGAGACTACTTGCCGGATAGAACTCCGTCAACTTCATTTATTTCTTTAACTTTAACTTTAAGGGCTATTTATGAATCCATTAGCCTAAGCCTACAAGGGCTCCTATGTTGGCACATAGTTAATGAGACAAGGGGTTGCTACTAGGATTCCCTTACCGAATTCCACCTCAATGCCTCATTCGGTGCTAAGTCAATCCCACGGAATAGTTTAATACTTCAAAATATTCATAGCATATAACTTGAGAATTCAAACATCATGTTCGGTAGAATAGCTCATTAAAACATTTGATAATTCAAATATGCAAGAATTGTCCTTATTGCATAAAGAATTCATCATTCATATCATTTCATCATTCTTTCATTTCATAAGACTCCCTTTTTGGTCATAGATATTGCTTTCATAAATATTTATTTGGAGTCAAAGCTTTCAAGTCAAACTTTATTAAAAACATAGTAAAACTAGGTGGGTTCAAATCACTTCAACTTGCAAATATGTATGTAAATAAATATACATAAATACTTTGAAATCCATTAATTAAAAATCATGCTTTAAACAACCCATCATGAATTTCCAGAACCTTTAAATAGATAAATAGAGGAATTACTTGCAAACCATCAATTCATACATATGAAATTATATTGCATCAAAATAGACCAATAATCATTAATTTAACCATGGTTCATACTATTAAGTAAAAATAAGAATTAACATAACAAAAATATTACTTGAAATCAAAAAACTTAATTGAAAGAGTTTTTGGACTACATGGGTGAAAGAACTCATGGAAAAACACCCACATAACTTAGAGTAGAGCTAAATATAAATAAATATAATTTATCATATAATCAAAATAATTTAGACATGAGAGTGGAAGGAATACTCTCATTGAAGCCTTACATACCTGGAATCTGAAGCTTTAGTCGGAACCGAAAGACTTAATGAACACTTTTGAATCCTAGCCTTTTCTCCTCGCCGGAATGTTTTGTGTACTACCCGAAATATATGAATCACCAGAATAGTATTTCTTCACTACTAAGAACTAAAACTATATTTGAGAATGTGTAAAGAAGTGTATAGAGAGAAGACTTGCTTGAGAAAACTTGATGAATAAAATGAGGAAATAAGGTGGGTATTTATAGGTGAGAAAGAGAGACCTAACAATAAATAAAATAATTACAAAGAAAAATCTGAATATTTAATCGAATATATTGATGTCATGGATGATGTTAAATGGAGGACAATTTATGTAATGAATGATGTCAAATGTATCTAGATCTTTCCATGGTAGGTGAAATGAGTTATCTTTGACAGAATACTTTTTTTCGGAGCTGTGTTTGAATAGGATAAATTCTTTATTAATATTTGGTGTCTCATAAGAATTGTATATATAGAAGTCTAGTTTTATGTCGTTCAAGAATCAACCAATTTGGATAATCCTACAGTAAGATATGATTTTTCTTCTATAAACACTCCTTTCCGTCACAACATTCTGTCTTACAATAATTAATTTATTTGACCTACTTAACCTCTGAAACTTAAAATATGGTCTTCACAAGAGTTGTAGGTAAAGATCTTGTAGTTATTCAGAAATTTGAATCACCCAATTTGGATATTCCTATGAAAAGTTATGCGCGAAATACAGAGGTTGTATCATATTTAGGCGAGAATTGAAACATCGTATGCAATGTTTTTAGGGGATGTTACATTTTCCTCCTTTCTTTACCTTCATTTTTTCCCCTTACGAGGCTCATAAATAAGTGGTCCTTCAATTCCGCTTGCAGACATGCTCAACTCCATATCATGAGCATGTGTGTCTAGTTTCTCAAATAATTTGGGTTTAATACCCTGTAGGATATAACGAAGTGCCCAACGCATTCCTTGAATACATATTTCTATTCCGAAAGTTTCACTAAGCCTATCCTTACAATTGAGGCTTGCATTTCTCCATTAGTTGATGAACTTAATGACATGTTCATCTTCTCATTGACGTGTATTTGTGAGTTTAACCATGCTCACAGTACGCCTTATTCTATAGAAACGATTGAGAAATTCATGCTCAAGTTGTTCTCAACTATCAATAGAGCTAGCCTCGAGATCTATATACCAGTCAAAGACATTTTCTTGTAAGGAGCGCAAAAATTGTTTGACCTATTAATCTTCATATATTCCAGCATTATTGCAAGTTTCAACAAAATGGGCAATGTGTTGCTTTGGATTTCCCTTTTCATCAAATTGTTGAAATTTTGGAGGTTGATAACCTGCAGGCATCTTCAAAACATCAATTCTTGAAGTATATGGCTTTGCATACGTAAATGATGACTTTGAAGACACGCCATACTTATCTTTGATAGTTCCCATAATGAAGTCCTTCAGTTGATGAATGGAAATTCCTCCTTCAGCGGATACTTGCAGCTCATCACCATATTTATTTTCTTTGTAACTGAATCTCCCTTTTCTTGTATCATGGGATGTTTTTCAGGTGCATGACTTGAGTCCCCCTCCATTACATTTTCAACTTTGTCTGTCAATTTTATAATTCGATTATCCTGATCTTGCACATATTTTGTTAGACCTTCAATTGCCTTTGTCAAACTCGCCAGTTGTTCTTCAACAGTTGAGGCATTAGTCATCATCGCTTGGATGACCATTATGGATGATGAAGTAAAGCACGTATTTTCCCTCAAATTGAAATTTGTTTGAAACAAGTTACATGGAGTGACTGGGGCAGATCTAGTGATCAAGACATCCTCTTCATCTTGAATAGTGTAATTCTTTGTGTTAAAAGGACTAAGTCGAGCCAACATCTTTTCAACAATATCAGTTATATTCTCTCCTTTTTCCAATTCATTCGGAAAGAATCTTGCCCCCTTTGAAGATGGAAGAACAAAAATATGAACTGATGCAGACGACACTTGAAGCGCTTGTTGTCCTAGCAAGTTTGCTCTATTCCTAGTGATGGGCCCCAAACTTTCCATAGTAGCATCCAGTATGTTCTCCACCTCAGAGGAAAACTTGGAGTCAGTAGCCTTAGCAACAATAGTCCTGGAGTCAAACTTCTTAGATGCCATTTAAGTATTCTTGAAGTTTGATGATCGTTGTAAAGAGATGAGAGGTAGAGATGGTTTTACTAGGCGTGCCAAAATTTGTAAACAACAAATTTGTGAGGCGAGAAAAATAAATAATCAAGACCGGAAAATTGGAGTAACAAAGAGTAATATTTGATTTTAAAATGTAGTGCGTGTTACAATTTCTATGATAATCCTCTAATTCTTCAAATAATATGGAATATGTTGAACTTGAATTTGATTTAGAGTCAAGGGATTGAATAGCTTGATCTTGAATCTTCGTCTTCAAATTTGGAGTTGAATTATTCATCACGAACACTTGTATAGTTATGACGAATAATAAATATGAACCAGTAACTTGATCTTGAACTTCTTGATATTTTCCTTCGTTCTTGATCTTGAACTTGAGCTTGAATTTGATTACTTAAATTTTGTAGCTTTGAAGAAAATTTTTGGCCTTTGATCCACGAGCTCTCTTCTTGCTTCTTGTTCTTTTTTTTAACTCCCCTCTGAAAATAATGAGGACCCCTATTTATAGTTATAGGGAGTGGTATGAGGGTGTGATTTGATTGGTAGGTTTGAACTGACCAATCAGATTTTTTTGATGAAAAACTTTAATTTGATTAGTCAGAACATGTCACATATAGAAGTGACATTATTCTAGTGGCTCATTTAATTTGACTTAGATTGCCACATAACTTCGACACGTGGCATGATTTTAGTGTCTTATTTAATTTGATTTGGATTGCCACATAATTTTAGCACATGGCATGATTCTTATGGCTCATTTAATTTGATTTGGATTGCCATATAACTTTGACACGTGGTGTGATTTTAGTGGTTCATTTAATTTGACTTGGATTGCCACATTACTTTAACACATGGTGTGCTTTTAGTGGATCATTTATTTGACTTGGATTGCCACATCATTTGGACTATTTTCTTGAATTTAATATAGTCTAAATTAATTTACGGATTTAAATCAATATAATTCTAATGTTTACAATGTATACTAACTTAATTTAAACACAAGATAAAGAAAATAAAAATATTTAAAAACCTTAAAAAATAAATTTTATTTTATTTTTTAAAAAAAATTAATTACTGACGTGGCGGCAAGTGTGTACAAACACAACCAACTTACTTGATTGATGGTACCACGTCAGCACAAAAGGTGCATGAAAATGCATAAAAAAATGAGTTCGGGGGGAGTGGGGGTAATAGGACCCTAGTTAAGTTAAGGTGTGTCCTTGAAATTTCGATCATAGTTCAGGGACACCTATGCATTATCCCTAAAATATATGACATTCCCAAAAAGTACTTAATATTTAATTAGAGTTCTTAGATTCAAATAATATGTATGAAGTTGATTTATATTCTAATGTAGGATTTTTGATAATACAAATTCAAATTTAATAGACCTCAATTGAAATGTCAAATACTAAATAAAGAGACAAAAAATGATAAGTTATTTCTTTCTAATTTGCTAATCCTTGGATGGCAGAGTTAATCAAACATACTTCAACATAATATTAGTAGTCGTTTGATGTCAGATATAAGGTATAGTAATCCCAGGATAAAATGTAGGATTATTTTATCCTGCGTTTGGTTTGAGGTACTAGGTAGTTATGAAATTATTTATCCCACCATTTATACCTTAGGGGTCGTTTGGTTTGAATACAAGTTATGATGAAATTAATTATGATGAAATTAGTTATGATGGGATAAGTTATGATGGGATAAGTTGTAATGAGATTATTTCTTATTGAGTGTTTGGTTTGTTGCAATCAAAATAATATGCATTATATAAATTTTAAGAATAAATTATTTATTTACAAAAATATCCTTTATGAATGTGAAAAGTGATGTATAAAAAGGGTTCAAAGGGATATTTTTGTCATTTTACCTACTTTATCTCGGGATAAGTTAATCCAGGATTACTATATTATCCAAGGGGATGGATAACTTATCCCGGTACTAATTATTAATCTTAGGATAAGCTATTTCGGACTTGCCAACTAAACAACAAATTGAGTGACACTATAATTTAATCTCAGAACTATTTGATGTTATCCTTTACACCAAATGACCCCGATAAGTTATCTAATATATATAATGAGATAACTTATCCCAAAATAATTAATCCCAGGATAACTTACTTCAACCAAAGGACCCCTTAGAGTATAGTCGGACACTAAAAAAACCTTAGATATGCATACAAAAAGACGTGTTAAAAGTAAAATAAAATAAATAAAAATATATTTTATCTAAAAATTAAATATTTTAATTAAATAAAATGGCCATACACTTTTAAGTTCCAATGTAAGGAGGAATTTATCAGTGCATTAACATAAGACATCTGCCACAAGTAATTTTGGGTAGATATATTTTAATATTACTTGACAAATGATGTTTCATCAACTCAAGGAGTTCATGAAGCTTTCTTTGGGTTACATCAAACAGATTTGTCTGATTCATTCACCGTGAAAAAGGGTCAAACATGCTCTTAAATTATTTTAAATGAATAAAAATATCTTTTATTTATATTTTAGTTTAAAAATATCCTTACTGTCAATATTTTAATTCAGAAATGCCCTTATTATTATTTAATAGGTCAAAAATGCCCATATTATTACAAAATGGGCCAAAAATGCCTTTTTCTAAATAAATATATATTTTTTTAAAAAACAAATCTTGTTCCTTAAAAAATATTACTTTCAAGGAACGTTATTCTTGTTTTATTTCTTTTTAAACCACTTTAAGTAATAAAAATGTAGAAAATTATTTTATTTTTCGTAATCTCATTTTATCAATTAAAAAAGAATAATTTCATGTACTCTAAGTTTTAACAGATAATATATGTCATATATATAAGATCATAATAAATCCACCATTAATTTTTATTCAAATAACGATAAAAATAATTATAAAAAAAAAAGAAATTATTTTTTATTTTTTTCTAATTGAAGTAAAATAAATATTTGCTAATAAAAGAAATATTATTTGGAAAAAAATATGTTAAAAAAGAAAATAAATAATATATTTATTTGAAAAAAGGGCATTTTGACTCATTGAATAACAATAAGGGCATTTATAGACTAAAGTATTGACGGCAAAGACATTTTTGGACCAAACTATAAATGAAGGATATTTTTATTTATTTCAAATAGTTTAAAGATATTTTTGACCCTTTTTACTATAGTTTAATATTACTTGACAAGTGATGTTTCATCAACTCAAGGAGTTCATGAAGCTTTCTTTGGGTTACATCAAAAAGATTTGTCTGACTAATTGGTTGTGTCAAAATTAAACTCCTTATTTTTTTTTTAAAAAAAAAATTCACATTAATTGTGCTGATCTCATCCTATTTTATTTAATTTAAAATTATGAAATGGTCGTTGTTCAACATAATATAGTTGAATGTCATGATAAATTATACTCCTAAATGCCAAAGTTGTTTATCCAAAAAATGGTACAGTGAACTCGTTCTTAATTGTTCATTTTTGAGTTAGATCCAGAGATAAGGTTGTATGATTGATCTCCGATTTGGGAACGATAAAATATGAAATCCTTGAAAGCTAAAATTTAATAAATAGGGATAATTTCAAATATATACAATAAACTAATTAGTTTACAACAAATATACTCATGTTTTATTTACCTAAAAAATAGTCAAAATCATAGGAAATATATAGTGACTATACAATATAGCTTGCCAAAAGTTATAGAAAGTATGCATTGACTATACAATATAGATTACTTATATATGAGCTATACACTAAATATACATTATGATACACTTAAAAATTAAATATAACTTAACTATACACGAAATATACACTGATTATACATGCCTATACAATGAATGTGTCACGCCCTGAGAGGGCACCCTAGGCGTGACCGACACTCAGAAACCATCTCTGGCCTACGAGAGAATCACTTGGTCTTATCACTCATTCGTTCAACAGCGGAAGACTTAAGTAAAAATAAGAATACTTATGTGGGCTTGTCATCATCAACATCAAATGAAAGAAATAATCCTTACAAGAAATAGTTTCAAAGGAGAACTACTCCAATTACATCATCAAACTCTGTCTATGAAGCCTCTAACACTATCAGACGGTGCCAATCACATGCCCATAGCTACCTCAAAAGAAACATAATACTCAACAATAATAAAAGGATAAAGAGTTCCTCTGAATACAAGAAGGACTCACCAAATAGCTAAAAAGTAATGATCTTCAATGATGCGCCTGTTGAGGATCTCTAACACCTGTATCTGCATCATAAAACGATGCAGGTCGAATGATGTCAGTATATGGAATGTACAAGTATGTAAAATGGCAGGAAAGTAAGGACATATATCAAGAAACTTCTCTCAGGAAGACTCGACTTAGAATTCAACATCATCTCAACATAAATATGTAATGCAAGTTTAAAAATAATAGTAATAAGCAATGCTTACTTACTTGGGAGTTTCTCTAACCGACAACCATCACTTATGAGCTAGTGATGATACAACGAAGCGATGTCGTTGCCATATCCATCCAATACTTTGCTAGGGTAAAGGACATCACCATCTTGGATCCAATCATCAAAGTCCTCTTTTTGGGATTTAAGAGGTATAGCCTCCATCCTACACTGGTTACGTAGTTCTGGAGTTTGAGTTAATTAAACTCTTACCCAACTCGGTGCTCAATACTACTCTCAAAATATGTGCTCATATTAACATCATCAACTAATCTTATTGGAAAAACATCAAACTCATCTTATTACCTCTTCATCAATCATTACACTTCAAAACATTATTTAGATCTCATCAAAACTGTCACGACCCAACCCCGTAGGCCGCGACTGGGGTCCGACCTTGACCCCTCGTACACATATCTATTAGATGCGGTCATATTGAATCGTAAATAAGATAATGTCATGTAACAGAGCCCCACTGGGCGATAACATTTTCATAAACCTGTAGCCCTGTTCATTTGTATCACAACATGACAGGACACGCAAGCCGACCAGGCTGCCATAACATAATAACATATATCATATATCATTTAGACCCAGCTAAATTAAACTGACATACACAACCCACATATATATGTCTGCAGACCTCTAAACATATAAATGACAACATATGGCGGGACAGGGCCCCCGCCGTACCCCTGAATAGATAAAACAATTTCTATACATCCGTGGACAGTATCAAAACTAGGCCCCGATACAATGGAGCCTCTTCCAGCTGAGCTGCATGGAATCCTAAGCTGACGGACTCCCAAAATCTGTATATGTACCTACGGGCATGAACGCAGCCCCCCGAGAAAGGGGGTCAGTACAATATATGTACTGAGTATGTAAAACATAATATAATACAACTGGAAGCATATCTGAGATAGAGAAACAGGGGATAAGATATCAACTCAGAAACCTGTACCTGTACTTTGTGAATTATAAAAACATGCATGTTCGAGTCATATCATATAGCTGGCCCTTTCGGGGGTCTGGTGAATTATCTCTGTAAAACCATCATGGCCCCAGTGCCATCACCACCTTATTACAACACATCATCATATATTTATACACGTATCCTGGCCCTCTATTGAGGGACTCAGTGAATAATGCAGTGAACTGTGCACGAGAACATATCCTGGCCCAGGACTCAAGGAAAGAAATGTTACGGTATACAAGAGTAGAGTAGTGAGTAACTATATGTAATTTAAATCATTATCAGAGACTCGACATAATAAGAAAGTTAAGCTTTTATTTGAGAACCCGAGTAACGGTGTAGTCATCTCGAGTGTCCTCTAAATGCCATTATGGGTTGTCTCAAAAGTAATCTCGGAGGCCCTGGACACGTATTAACATAGGGCCAAATCATTTATAGAATCAGAAACATTTGTTGACAAATAGTTTGTAAGACTTGGAGCCTGTACATTTGTTACCTTTTTAACATATAAAAGTTTCCAGGGAAATAGTTCGATTATTATAAAAGTTCAATATTCAGACGTAAATAAGAGATACTAAGAATAGAGTTACCCCAGAACTGATATCATGTTTAACCTACAACTAAGACATGCCAGAAGAAGAAAGAGAACAAACTATATATGGTCTGTACTTTCCTTTATGGGATCTGCATACACATATTTCATACCCGACCCATCATGGGGCTCGGTGAATCATTATGGCATCATAATCTCACTTTCGTACCAAATACGAATCAAGGGAAATGAGAGATAGCTTTCCACACACTACTGTTTAACACGTAGAAGCCTTACTAGGCAATACTCAATCCTTGCAGAAATTCCAATACTAAGCAGTGGATAGGGATTAGGAGGCATACTTGGAGTTTTGGGAATGGAATTATCCCCACATTCCACACACAATTCACTTAAGGCTAAAGCTTGCCAAAAGGAAAGAAAGATAGTTGTACGAACTTATACCAAAACATGCCAAGAGAAAGCTTTACATACCTCTTGGGAGTTACCCTTTATCCTGCTCGCCTCATCGTCTTCTGAACCTATTCAATATAAAGTAATAAGAATATCAACTACTCTTAACTTTTCAGCATCTGAGGTTATGCCTTAATGTTAATGGAATCTATTTCCTTAGTCATTTCCTCGGCTAGTCCTTTAGTTTGTTAAGGCGTTACCGAAAATTGGGCAGCACCTCCCCTATAATGTGCCCTATCCGAATTTCCAATTAGGTCCCTAAGACCTACATCCAACCAACAACAACAACCTACAGCAATTCATACCAACAATATACAGCATAAACTCCAAACGACTTATTCGAAAATACGATATCAAAATAGGGCGTCTAGCCTTTATTTTGTGATGCCTTTAATTATACGTAACGAGGGGTCATGTGGCTTCGACCAGCAGCACCCTAACCCACATTAGGACATATTCAGGCCCTGCAACAACAAGCCACACCCCTGCAGAGCAACTCACAAGAACAACACTTTGTTTCGACAACAATTCAACTATAACGACTACAAATTAGTTTATTCCGAACGCCAAGTATTTCTAAGCCATTTTCATATTTCCAGCCACCAATAGGGCGTGTAACATGATCCATCAGAACACATAAAGCTCAAATTTAAATAAGAAACCTTACCTTACATTAAACTTGTCAAACTCGCCAAAACTATCCAAAATGTGAAATCTGGACAGCTTATTGTTTTACCTTGTCGCTTCGTTTCAAAGGGGTAATGGAGGGAAACAGGATTTACGTCCTTCATGAAAGTTATATACATGTGTCTTAGGGTCGCAAAAAATTTCGAATCATCCCTACATCAATTTTGTACAAAAATATATGACCAAAATACTCACAGCTGTCCGTATAGGATTTCCAAAACCAAATCTGGGCAGTACCTCCTCTACACTTCATCACCCTTTTTCGAGCTGATACAAGTAAAACTGGATTTTAGAGTCTGAACGAAAGTTATTGTTCTCTGAAATACCTTTCCAAAACATATTAAATCATTTGAAACGAAACTGTACACAAGAAGTTATACCCATATTACTAACAACAGTCCCTTCCAAAAACGGCTTGGTTAATTAGTTCTTAATGTTTTCTCCTTCAACTTTCTCTTATTTCTTTCCAAGTGTAAACTGCAACCATGGTTCCTTAGGCATCCTAAGACACATGTATACACCCTCACATGGTTGAAAAACATTGTAGATAATTAATTCACGGAGGAAAATTGAAGAACTCACCTTTAATTCTTCAAAAACATTGCTGCCTTGTTCCTTTTGGTTCTTCTCGTTTTTCCTCTCATTTGGCTGATGTTTATGGATGGAAAATGAGTTAAAGAGTCAGCCAACATGTATATATACACCTCCTTAGGAGGTGACACATGGCAGCCCCCTAGGGTGACACGTGGCAGCCTCCTAGGGTGACACCTCGTCCAAGCTTTCAACACAAAACTGCCACGTGGCAGCGTGGGGTCCATCCCAAGTAGGTGAGTCACCTGCCTGCTTGTCACCTGCTTGCTTCACTTTCGTAAGTTCGGAAACTAGTTTTTGCTCCCTCTCGTAGGTTCGTAATCTCGTCTTATTTTAAGAGCCTAGGTAATCCGTGCTACATAAGTTTGGTATGTAATCAAGTAACTCACGTATGTAAGATTTCTAAATTAGTAGCTTGCGTAGATAAGTCGAGTCCTACGACTCGTTACTTGGCCTCCTATTCCTTCCGGATTCTTATACGATTCCCCTTCCAACCTTCTCTACTACGGGGTATCACATCCTCCCTTCGTTGGAGTCATTTGATAGTGTCGTAGCATATCCGATTCATATGGTAATGTCCAAGGAACTTATGAAACATTCTGAGTTTAAAAGGGTGAGGTGTAACAAAAACATCTTGCTCAAAACATCATTTACTCAAATTCATTTAAACTCAATTCTTTTGCTCTTTTAAAACTCAATAAAATACATATATTATATTAATTCAAATCACTCTTTTTGTCAATAAATATTAAAAGCCAACATCTTTACTCAAAATACGTGTAAAAATATTTATGAACATCAAATCAATTAGGGTTCATGGAAAAGTAGCCACGAACAATAATTCCAATAATATGAGAGATAAAAAAAATCTCAATGTATAAATGTATCTAACTCAACAGAAGAAGAATTAGCTCATTTAGAATTCAAGAATTATGGTTAAATTCAACTATAACTCAATTATGATAAATTTAATTATTGGGCACATGGACGAACGCAATCCAATGCTATTAATAACCTTACATACCTGGAATTCGAAGCTTTACTCCGAATTGAAGAATTCAATGACCACTCTTGAACCCCTAGCCTTTTCTCCCCACTGGAGCATTTTGTGTTCTACCTGGAGTATAAAAATCATCGGAATAGTATTTCTACATTACTAAAAACTAAAACTATATTTGAGAATGAGTAAAGAACTGTATAGAGAGAAGAGTTTCTTGAGAAAGCTTGATGAATAAAATGAGGAAATAAGATGGGTATTTATAGGTATGGAGGAGGGACCTAACAATAAATAAAAATAATTACAAAGGATGATCTTAAAAATTTAAAGGAGGATTGTGATCTCATGGATGATGTCAAATGGAGGACTATTAATGTCACGGGTGATGTCAAATGGATCTAGATCTTTCCATGGTTGGTGAGATGAACCTTCTTTTAATGGAATACCCTTTTTCGGAGCTGCGTTTGAATAAGATAATTCCTAATTAGGATTTGGTGTCTTCATATAAATTGTAGATCTAGAAGTATACTTTAATTTTGTTTAAGAATCAACCGATTTGGAGAAACTTACTGTGAGATATGATTTTTCTTCTATAAATACTCTATTTCGTTATAGCATCATGTCTTGCAAAAATTAATTTATTTGACCTACGTATCCTTCGAAACTTAAGATATGGTATTCATGAAAGTTGTAGTTAATGCCATTGAGGTTATTTAAAAATTTGAATCACATAATTTAAACTATTCTATAAAAAGTTATGCCCAAAATACAGAAGCAGTATCATTTTTATCGAGAATTGAAACATCACATACAACGTTTTAGGGGGTGTTATAGAATGGTCATTTTTTTGGTAATTACTTTGGACAAATGTCCATCTAATGTAATTATCCCTAATAAATATAGATAACTTAGAGCGTAAACATATCAATAATAGTGCTTTTCAGTATTGTTCATGTTGAGGATGAGAACTTGGGTAGTGCAGAATTTAGCCAAACAATATTATAATGACAATAACAAAGACAATAGTAAGTTGATAATAATGAAAATAAAGCAAATAAAGAAGATATAATTTTAACGTGATTTGATTAGTGTGACCTAATCCACAGGCGGAGAGGAGCAATTTCACTATATCAACAAGAATACAAAAGAGAGTACAAAATTAGAGTAAATACTCTAATTAATTCCAAAAAACTTCAAGAGAATAACCTATATGGAAGATCACTCCAAGAAATTCACATAAGTATTTTTCAACACTCATTCTCTTACAAGTGTACTAAGTTTCTTTCATATACTTAATATTTTCTTTGAATGATTAACAACCATTATAAACTTGTACGTATTCTGACTTGCTTGACTAAGAGGTACAAATAAGGAAAAAAGTCCATTGACAAGAATTTGGTGCTACCAACCACCATCTAATAATTCGACACCCAAGTTCTGAAAAAGACTTAGGGTGATATTTTCTTAATTGGGCCAAGAGACTTTAGGAGACTTATAGATTCGTCCGTTTTGCACAATAAACACATTTGAATGAATTGGTAGTAACATATTTGTTTGAGTTTCGATACCTAAGAAATGTAATCCTAGTTCCTATTCATTATTGATAAAAAATCAAGTTGTTAAAGTAGTTAATTAGTAGATCATAATACGCCCCCCACCCTCTGCTTCCAATTTTTCAAATATAATTATTGTTGTGAATATCAATATCAAATTATAACATAACTTTAATACGCTTTCTGTGGGATTCAACTTCAATCTAGTCTAGTTATTGCGATCGCTTTAACCCAGTAAAAAGGGTGTAGTTTAGACGATATCATATGTGCATGGACTATCGATAGCTGAATAAAGCTACAACTCATCAGAAGTACCCTTTACCCAAGATAGATGATTTGTTTGAACAACTACAAAGTTCTTTAGTATTCTTTAAAATTGATTTGATGTCCAGATATCATCTGCTAAAGAACTGGTCCGAGGACATTCCTACGACTACATTCTAGACCGATATGTATACTATGAATTCTTGATGATGTTTTTTGAGCTGATTACGCCCAAACTGCTTTCATGAGATTAATAAATGAGGTGTTTAATCCATACTTGAATTTTTTCGTGATTGTTTTCATTGATGTTATTTTGATTTACTCGAATAGTAAAGAGGAGCATGAAAATCATTTAAGAATAGTGTTGGGTTTGCTCAATAAGAAAACAATTTTATGTAAATTATTCTAAGTGTGAATTTTGATTGTCTTTGATGTCCTTTTTGGGACATGTACATGATTTCAAAAGAAGGGGTTATGGTAGATCTGCAAAGATTGAGGCGGTTAAGAATTATTGGACGACTAGGCCTATCTTCATGATCGAGATTTGTAGTTTTGTGGGATTGACTAGTTATTTATGCAGGTTCTTGAAAGAGTTTACATCTATTGCTTCTCATTTGATCCGACTGACTTTGAAAGAGTTATTCTTCCTTAGGTTTGATGAATATAAAGAGCGCTTTCAAAAGTTCAAGCTTTTTTAGTTTCTATTCTATTTCGACATAAATTTATTGATTGAAGATTGAACAAAAAAATGACTTGAAAACAATGTTTTAAAAGGCGGGGGCAAAAATGACTTGAAAACAATGTTTTAAAAGGCGGGGGCTTGAGGCGAGACGTTTTTATGCAGCACGGAGTGGAGTGTAAGCCCTGAAATACTGGGTGTAAGTCCCATGAATCTACGAGGTGTATATCTCATGTATCATCAATTTTATTATTTTATTATTAAAAAAGTAAATAAAAGTAAAACTTTTAATAATGTTGCAAATAAATGTAAATAAATCACCAATAATATAAAAAAATATTCTTATAATTGTTATTTGAGGAAGGTAACAACACAAAAACGATAATAATAACCAAGATAATCTTTAAAATAAAATCATCATCCATCTCCACATCTACTAGTCATTTCCATCCTTAGCTAATATTTGCATTGATTATTATTTATATATTTCAAAAAAGAAATGAATAAATAATGTAAGAGTAATTAATGACAAAAATGGATAAAATAGTGATATGAAATCTCTATCCAATCAGTTTCATGTACAATTATTTAAAAAATTATTTTTGCACTCTTTATATATTTTTTTAAAAAATGCTATAACCTGAAAATATGATTACATAAAATATAAATATCATTACACCAATAATTAAAAAAATAATTTATAGGAAAAAAACTTTTAAAATAATAAAAATCAAAATTAACACCCGAAGCATACATTTTTATGCTCGAGCCTTATGGTTTTACATCCAGAACTTACGCCCCCGAAGTAACAAATAATTGTTACCTAAAAAAGTGATTTTATCATTTCCACTACTTCTCATGAAGCAAAAGATACCAAAGTTAATTAAACTTTTTGTTCTTCATTAGGGCATCTTCAACCCTATCACCAAATTTTGCCCCAAATTTGATGCAAAACAACTCCAACCCACTGCACCAAATTTTACACCAAAAAAGAATCTTTATCTCTCTTTTCATTATTATATTATTATTTCTTATTTCATTTATTATTTCTTATTTCATAAAATAAAATTCTTTCTAAAAAACATTCAATATAGAATTTTCATATTGTTTCAAATTATAGTCGTTTAATATATAATTATTTTACATCATAATTTTTTAAATAATATAAATTGCTAGCAAATATTACATATTATACATCTGGATAATACAAATAAAAGTGAAATCATTAACGAAATATAATTAAATAAATATTAGACAATTAAAAATTTTATTTTAAGTTCTACATGAATATTCAACTTTCAAGATTACTACGGTGCTCCCATAAATGCTCCGTTAATGCATTACGTAGTTTAAAATGATCTTCTTTGTCCTTAATTTTTTTATGTCGAGCAAGAAATTATTGAAATCGATAATTTTCACCTACTTCCATTTCTACCGTCGGAGTTGAACCATCTAAAGCATCTTGAATTGGTGCGTTAAGATTACGCTCATCCTCAATTATCATGTTGTGCATTATAATACATGAAGTTAATATATTCACCAATTTATATTTTTGCATATTTAATTTTTGTCAAGGTGAATCATACTTATATCCAATTCAAATTTATAGTACAATTAACATAAATTTAATTTCAAAAAAATTCAAGTAAAGGAGAATAATATATAAAAAAATAAAAATTTTAATCTAAAATTATTATTATAAAAATATTACGTAAAACTAATAAAATGTTTTAATTAAAACATATCAATTTATATAATATTTAATTAAAAGTATGGTATAATAAAATAATAATAAAGGATAATTTGGTGTGATGAATAGTGTAGCACCAAATTTGGTGCAGAATTTGACATGGGTTGGAGATGGCCTTATAGGACTTCTCTTCAGACAAAATCGTTTCTTCAATTATTATTTATGTATTTGAGTTGGATAAATTGTAAACAATAATAATGTTGCGTTTTTTTAAGGCTTTCCTTTGTTTAGGTTTAGCCGTTAAGGTATAGGATTCACTTTAAATTTAGAAATCTTTTAGTACAAAGAATAAAATTTAACTACTGTGAAATTATGAAACATTCTATTGAGAACAAATATTAGTTTATTTTTTAAATAATTATCATTTAATTATTGTCTTAATATTTAGGACTTTAAATTAATTAAATTTATAATTATTAGATCTTTACTTCTTTTCAATAGGTAAAAGCTCCTAATACTTAATAATTTAACATTGACTATAATTTTACTTCTTAAATTTTTTTCCCTTAATTGAATTATTAGATAGAAGTCCTAATTAAATGTACGACCAAATATAAGAATCCTAATTAATAAAATAATTTCATATTGAATCAACAAAATTTAAAACTTTTTTCAAAAGAAAATTCGCCAACTTCTACCTTTTAACAACTTTCAATGTTTTAGCTGTTTTAGAATTATATCCTACTAATGTGGAAGTTTTAAGACGGCTACATCAATTCTAAGAGAAGCTTTACGTATAGTAATATCTTAACAATATACTATGCTAATTTTAAATTTGACATATTGTATTCTGCCTCTATTTGAAGTCTAAAAATTATATCAATTTTAAAAGGATATACATCGAAAATCAAATCGATGAACACGAAAATTTCTACAAAAATAATTCAGGTTGTGTATTTTTTTCTTTACTATTTTCTCCTTTTCATAAGTCTTTCACCTTATTTTAATTTTCAATAATTGACGTAATTGTATTGTAGTTTATGCATATAGATATAATATTTGCAATTATCATTGGTTCTTTCTACATTATGTTGCATTGTGGGAGGATAAATGTAGCTTTAGTCTTTCATCTTCTTTTTTTTCTGTAATAATATATTTTACATATGGTGATTTATCTTATTTTGTAGTGAAATATGAGAAATTTCTTTTGAATGAGCATATAGCTTCATTATTACGAGGTTTGCAAATTATACAGATTGATTCGAAAGAATACGACAACGAGAGTTAGCAATTATGCAGGTATTGTATAATCATATTCTTTTTCTTAAAATTCACTAGCAATTTATCTCTTGAAATTTATATTATAGTCTATCAATTTAATTATTTAATTTGTAATGTTAAGCTGATAATTGGATTATATTGAGTGTTTTAGAATTAGTCAGGAAGTCTACTTCTCACCAAATAGGAGTAAAACTTATATAAAACAACAATAAGAATTTCTCACCTAATATACAGTTACAGTCTATGAGATATTGATATTAATTATTTTATGTTAATGTTGTCATTACATTTTTTTTGTTTGCTAATTTTTCCTATGTATACAGATACATTGTTGTTTGGTAGATATTGAGTATTGTGTATAGTAATCCAGCGATTAGTTAGTCAAATATTATTATTCCTTATTCACTTTTTGATTTGGTGTATTAAGGTTAATATAATCTTTAATCATGCTTATCAATGTATATATAAATTTAGATTGCTAATTTTTATAGGCCTAAATTAAATGTGATTGAAATTTGTATGGAGGAAAAAGAAGAGTCATACCCTTTTTTTTTAGGTGAAAGGGATGCAAAAATTTTAGTCAATTTTAAGGTTCTATGTTGGATTAACTCAATAAAATAAAAGGATTTAAGAAAATGGCCCATTGTACAAATTTATTTTTAATTTAACATATTTTTAAAATGTGAATTAGCAAATTGTATTTTTTCCAAAATTATCTTTAAGTGAACTTTTGCACCTTTGTGGCCTCTGATACTCACCTTCCACCCTTCTATTTTATATTTATGTGTAACAAACAGCTAGAACTCTGATTTACCCTTTTAAAAAAGAATTTTTAAATAAAATCTACAATGCTGATTGCAATAAACACACTTTTATATTGCATACTGCTAATAAACATTCTTTCATACTCCTCTAAAATGAAACCACTAATAAATAGCCTCATCAATTTCTTCAGCTTCATCACTGAGCCTCTACAAAAAATAAATTCCCACTTAAATATAGTACTTAGCTTATTCTGTTTCACAGTCAATTCAAAATACATGTACAACCTCTTCACTGCCTACTTCAAGATCTGCAGAACTTGGATGACAAAAGAAACCAAAGGGGAAAAAGAATTAATAATGAGAAACACAACAGAAGCAGCCTAATGCATGGCACTAAAATTATTTCATTTTGTAGAAATGGCATGAAGCAGAGATAGCTTAGCCATGTTGTACTTGATATATAATTCCTAATATCAGAGAAAAAGCACCACTTCTCTGGATCTTTGATTTCAAAAAACCTGTATATTTCAGAATTTCTGCTGGCAGAATGAATCTAAGGGCTGATCAAGCTCCAGCACTTCCATATAACTCCAAACTTCATTCTTGAAGATAAATTATCCTCAGTGGGATGCAATACTAAGAGGTATACCTCATTTTGATCGTTGTGCAGGTGCTATCCTATTGCAACTTTCAGCCGGGCAATAATCTCCACATCATCGAGGGCTGATTCCTCGACAAGGTGGAAAGGGTTCTTTCCTTCCTTATCAACTGCTTGTGGATCCCCCCCTATTTGCAAGAAATCATATTGGTTAAACAACATAGACGGAAGTTATACAACTTATACAAAGAAAGCTCTCGATTTCAGCAGCATTATGAAAATGATTGAAATTGTCAACATTACTTTATTGCTTTAAATATCAGAACTAAGTATATTATCATTTCAAAAAGTCAGTTCTCCTCCAAATCTAAGGCCACTATCACTAGAAAAGTTGAAAGACTGCGGGAGTACCAAGCAGTAGAAAGTTTTGATTCAAGATATACAACTTGAATGTCATTCATCTTTACAAAGAACATAATCCTCTATCCAAGTCAAGGGATAGAACTTGTCTGCTAAGTCGGCTCCTGTTCTGCTATCTGATGAAGTAAAACAGTATTCAACTACCACTTACTTGGGCCTTAATCGGATTCATTGAAGCGATTTTGAAATTTGAGAGCAGATTTTGTTGTGTTCTAGCTTGGTACGAGAACTTGTGCAAGGTAAAACTGTTAAATATACTCTATAATTCCTGGAGAATCGGTTTAATTTCCTCATCTTGTACACTGAACCCAAACCTTTAAGTTTATCCTTTGTAAAATCAAATATCACAAAACATTAACATCAGTGTTGTACGGGTGTTAACATGGATCCGTGGTCTACGAGTTTAAACAAGACTAGGAATGGTAACATACAATAGAAGGTGCAAGTAAGAAATATAGATGAAAAAATGAAAGAAGGTAGCCTAAGATTGTCAGCTCATATTCTCTGTAGACCTCCAGATGCATTAGTATGTAGGTGGAACACCATAATGATTGAAGGTGTTAAAAGAAGCTGATGTAGATCTAATTTCAGGAGGATGAAACTTGTCTCAAAAGACCTTTAATTTCTCGATATCAATGCGGAATTAGCGAGAGAAGAATACAACGGAAGCAAGTATTATATAGTTGATACCAACTAATATGGATCAAGGTTAATCCTTATTGACAAACTTTACATCATCAGTTTGGATTGAGGCACAATTGCTGTTTGTTTGCTTGTTTATACAGTCTTTCCCACGTGAGGCTGGAATCATTCTGGTTGAGTGATTGATCTAAGAAAACATTCAATAATTCCCAACTCCTTTGAGATTTATGAATGTTAAGCATCAAACACTTTTATAGAAAGTCATAATTCCCTCTGATTCTAAAAGGCATGAACGTCATTGCTCTGCCTGGAAATTCAACTGAAGATTGATGATCATGAACTGATACAGCTTTGATGTCTTCTAACTAGTTATCTGCCCTAAAATCAACTAAAAGTGCAGAAGCTACCCATACTGCCTTATAGGATTCCCGTTAATATGCTTGTATTTAAATTTCAATTACTACTTGGCTTCAATATGCAATTTGCAAATGTGTCTTTTGTATGCCTATCTCTCTCACAACTGTATGTCGCTAATAATTACTACGACCAATAAGATATGTGGCATTACCCAGTAAAAGCACCTCTTCCTCTGCTAGATCTGAATGTAAGCACAATAACTGTGGTCCTCACAATGGTTTTAACTATATAAATATACAGGACATGTTAACCTATATTGTGAAGCTCCTTAGAAACTTTTATCCAAATGCACAGGTTGGCCATCAACTTTACTGCAAGAATTCTATTATCAAACTGAATATACAATTAAGACACTAAGGACTAGCACTGTTCTTAGAATCAAACCATTACCTTGAAAGTAATAGTTTGGCAATTTCAGTTCTTCCTCTTAAGAAACTATGATGCAGTGGGATCTGGCCACGCGAATCACAAACATTTATGTTAGCACCATGCTGCAGAAGAAGCTCCACCATGCCAATATCAGCAGTTTGGTAACAACCATCAAGAAATTCATCAGAGGAACAGTCTTCACTTCCATTTTGTGGGTTCAAAGAGTTTGCACTATCACTGCCTAAGAAATCAAAGTTATAATCAGGGTTTTCAAGTCAATGCAATCTCAATAATTCACTAGAGAAAGACATACCAAGTGATGCTTGCCCGTAAACTGCATTAACATCTGCTTGATAGGCAACAATGAGACGGTATACAATTTTCTTGTCATTTTTACGGACACCTTCCAACAGCTGTTGTGCCACAGAAAGCAGATGCCTACTGTCTGCCACTTTGTGAATAAAACTTTTTTGTGCATACTACAGCCATAAGAAGACTTAACAAGCAAAGAAGAACGGTAATGAGTTAAACCAGGTGAAGTGTATTAAAGATGTTTCTCATTAAGTATTGACAGAAGATAACGGGATCAAGGAGAGACGGAGAGAGTATTTTGATCAATTGTTCAACTTGAACCAAGAGAATAAAATTTTAGACACCCACACATCTGTGAACAATAGAAATTTTAGCTACACTCATAGAATTAGGCCAACAGTGGTAAAAGACGCCATGAAAAATATGAGGATGAGAAAAGCTTGTGGTCCAGATAGTATCCTATATAGGTTTGAAAGTGTCTTGAAGAGGTCGAGTAGAATGACTGACCAAGCTATTCAATGCTATAATAAGAAGTAGGAGGATGCCCGATGAGTGGAGGAAGAGTATTATGATTTATAAGAACCAAGAAGATATTCAAGTTGTATGAATTATCATGACATTAAACTCATGAGTCATACGATGGAACTCTGGGAAAGAGTGATAGAGCATAGACCAGAACCATGATAAAGTAAAAGAGAATTAGTCTAGATTTATGTCTGGTAGATCTACAACGAAGGCTATATTCTTGCAAAGATTTATGAAAATATATCGCCATGTTTATTGACCTGAAGAAAGCATATGATAGAGTACCACAAAAGGTTCTTGGTGGGTGATGGAGGAAAAGGAATTCATATTACATATAAAAATGTCATAAAGGACAAGTATGAAGGATCCGTCACTAACGTAAAAACAGTAATAGGTTATACAAAAGAGTCTCCCATAACAGTAGGTTTACACCAGAAATCACATTGAGCCTTTACTTGTTAGCCCTAGCTATGTACGAACTAACCAGTAACACCCAAAATTCCTAACTCAGATCAGATCAGAAAAGCCCAGCCCAGGAAAGAAGTTAAGTTCTGCAAAAAAGTGTCTTCTACAAACACCATCTACGGCCCGTATAATTTTCCACGGACCATAGATGGGCCCGTGAATTTGAAATCCTGAAAGCTGGAAAAATTCTCTGACTTTCACGGACTATTCTACGGCCCGTACAAGCTCTTACGGCTCGTAGAATGTCCTATGAAACATAAGTCCTGAAAATCTTTTTTCCAGTTTCTACGATCTATCTTTATGACCTGTAATAGGGTTTACGGACCGTAAGAGGTTCCGTAAACCCAAGGTCCTAAAAATCCCCCAATCTCAGTACTTTTTCCACAAACGTACAGGACAGTCCGTAAACCCGTAGAAGAGTTTACGACCTATAAAAGGTTCTGTAAACCCAAGGTTTCGAAACTCAGATGTTCTAGTCACCTTCTACCAGAGGGCTCCTATGGCCCATAGAAGTTTCAACAGACCATAGATGGCTCCCGTAGATGACTTCAGTAGTTTTTAATGAAGGGTATTTGGGTCTTTTCCCACCCTTTCCAAGTCCAAGTCTCAATGTTTCGGGATACAATTAGGGTCTTTATTAGTTTAGTTTGACTCTAATACTCCCATAACCATTCTCAAGACTTAGAGCAAGGATTCAAGAGGAGAAAAAATAGGGTTTCGAGTGTCTTCTTCAAGTTCTTAAAGAATCTAGTTTATTCAGGTATGTAAGGCTATTCATAGTATTGGACTAAGTTCATCCTCATGCCCTACATCTAAATTCAGTCAGTAAGAGTTCAACCTAGGGTTTTAACCCAAGTTTTCTTAAGTTTTTGAATGAGTCATGATCCCTTTCTATTGAATTCTATTTATTTTCATTGAGATTGTGTTCCTTCATGTAATTCTAATCCTTAGATTGTTGTTCATGCTTATTCTCTCATGAACCCTATTTAACTAAGTTTTGGTTGAAATTTTTTGCATTACTATTCATTATGCATGGATGTCATAATTTAAGTTCAAGTGATTTAAGTTATTAGTTGGAGAAAAGTTCAAGGGAAGTTAAGTTGTACCCAATGCATTATTTTATCTTGAAAAGTGCATGACTACTTTTAAGGAAAGCATTATCAGTTTCATAAAGCAGTTTCAGTCAAATAAGTAAAGTTCAGTATGACTTCAAAGAGGTATTTTGAGTACACACAAATATTATATGAGCATTATTGCATGTTTTGGCATTAGCATAGAGAACCAATTTGGATAAGAGTTAAGATAACTCATACCCCATAAAATACGTACCAGCGTAGGATAGGATCGTGCTATTGGTTCGAGAACTCCTCACCTCAGTATCTGATAAGGACTTTTAGATGGATCTATAAGTTCAATTTTGTTGTCTTATACTCTGGTAAGGTATAATATGGCTCCGGCAATGTGGGCTAAATGTTGTATCATCACGAGGCTCATAGTGATGATTGTCGGTTAGAGAAGCTCCACAAAGAGAAGTTATTATTTTTAGAATATATATATATTACATTGTCTCAGTTGTGAAGCTTTACTTGTATTATTCTACATTCATGATTTACATTTCAGTCAAGTTATTATCCATGTTTCCTTCAGTTTAATTATTATTACATTTCAGTCAAGTTATGATACAAATATAGGTATTCAGGATCAACAATATATACTCCGTTAAGATCATACTTCGTCAGCTTTTTGGTAAGAACTACTAGCTTTCAGAGGACTCCACTTCATTACACTTTCAGTTTTAGTAATTTATTTTGAGGTAGCCATGGGTCATGTCCCGGCACCTATTAATAGTTAGTTGAGGCTTCATAGATATAGCTGATTTAGTTTAGTCATTTCAGAGATATATGTTTAACATTATTTCATATTTTATTCAGGTTATTTCAAATAATTGCATGAGTTTTACTTAAAGTATTATAAATGCTCATATTTTTAAAGTTTCCACATTCATGTTTAGTCTTCCGCTCAGTAGTCATCTGGGCTAAGGGTTTGCTTGGGATTAACAATGATTTTTGAGTGTCGGCCACACCTAGGGTGTAGACTAGGGGCGTGAAAAACTTGGTATCAGAGCACAAGGTTCAAAAGTCCTAGGATGCCTATGAAGCTGTGTCTAGTAGAGTCCTTCTTAGTATGAAGCATGCCATATCTATAATAGGAAAGCTACAGTACATTAGAAAATATCACCCTTCTTTCATACTCTAAATTTGTGTGATAGAGTTTAAATCTATAAAAATCTTTCTAACTCGTACGTTCACACATTTTCAGATCATGCCTCCAAAGCATACCTTCAGTCAAAGGAACATTGCCAGCACAGAGGTTCCTGCTGGAACTAGCTCAACAACTATGCCTCCACTTTCAAGGATGCAGACTAGGAATAGAGCTCGCCTGACATATAAGGGCAATGATATTGGGACTCAAGAGGTGCTTGCTAGCACTACAAGGGTTCTACAAACACCTACTCCACTGATTCCCCTCATTTTAGAGGTCGATTTTAGGGGAGCTATTCATATGCTCACACAGTTGGTGGCTACTAAATTAGGCCATCAAGGCACTCCAGTCACTAGCTCCAGTCCCTAAGAGTCATCAGCTGGATCAGGGACTTTTTGAGGATGAATCTATCAATTTTCATAGGGTCCAAGGTCGAAGAGGATCCGCAAAATTTCATTGATGGAATGCGGAAGATTTTGAAGTTTATGCATGCTAATGAGATTGTAGAAGTTGAACTTGTTGCCTATCAACTCAAGGATGTAGCCAACATCTGGTACAATCAGTGAGAAGAAACTCGTGGCAAAGATGTCAAACATGCTATTTGGGGTGACTTTGAGGGTGCATTTTTGGACCACTTCTTCCACAAGAGCTAAGGGAGGCAAAGGTAGAAGAGTTAAAGAACTTAAAGTAGGAAGGTTTGACAGTGAAAGAGTACCGTCTCGAGTTTATCCAGCTATCCAAGTATGCTTCAGAGATAATTCCGGATATAAAGTCAAGGATGAGGAAATTTGTCTCTGGGTTAGGAAAACATGTGAAGGAGGAATGTAAGCTACACTTCTGATTTCAGTCATGGATATCTCCAGGCTTATGGTGTATGAACAATAGGTTAAGAAAGATAAGAAGAAGGATAGGGAAAAGTGACAGAACATGAGGGAAAAGTCGGCAGGACACGAGCCCATTTAGCAGAAAAATGGTAATGACAACCAGTCATTCATTCAGAAGAGGTCATCTGGACATGTACCATCATCAGTGAATGCACCTTCAAAATTTTCCCATTCACTCCCATTCTCCTAAAATCTCTAATTACATGTTTTTGATGAGTTTTACATAAACCCATGCATTATGCCTATTTTCATGAATTTGACCTATGTTTAAGAACTATGCATGGATCATGAATTTATAACTATGATTCCAAGGATATTTTTATGGAAAGAGTCAATTACAATTTTGATGAAGACAAAGGTTGCTTCAATGTAAAGTATTCTATCATGAATTTATGAAAAACTAAGGTTTACTTCAAATGGAAAGTAATCTAATCATGAACGTTTTCTATGATTTTCTATGAATGAGGTTATCATAATTTTTGATGCTTAGATACGCGTCTTTATGAACATGTTATGATATCATAATTTGCTAAAAGAGCTATTCTTATATTTTTTAAGTGTTTATGATGAATTTGGTCCTATAAATATATTACCATTTTTGATGAATATGTTATGATTATGTCTATTCCGTTGCAAGTACTACCTAGTACCAAATTGGACTAGTGGTGATTACCCAGGTCCCTGAACTACGTGCCCCCATAGGATTTGCCTTATTAGCCTTAACTAGTGGATCCACAACTGCTCATGTTTATGGTCCTTACCTTAGCAGGTAGGACAATCTCTTTTTGGTGTGGTAGGTATGACATTGGACTCCATGTTATAGCTTACATGGTTTATTTTCGGTTAACGGTATCTCTCACTATGTTATATTCTTAATTATGATTTACTTAGGATTTTTGCATTGATCATGTATCATGTTCCTAATGTTGTTTTAAAAGCTTTCTACTATGTTTTAGTTTAGTCGTTGCATTATCACGTTCACATTCTCCATACTCAATGCATCTTATAGTTTTAACCATATACTTCTTTTACCTATAATATTTTATAATATAGGTCACGACGCTCCTCATCCAACTCGCAGTTAGTATTTGCTCCATTCGGGGTTAATTGTTTTGTGAATCCTCATACTTCGTCGGCACAACCGCTTATGATATATTTTGTTTTATAGGTTTTTAGTGATCAACTTCCTTTTGTAGTACCCTACCCCAGGGGAATTCGAATCCCCGCTGCCTCTGATGGTTTGTGTGAGCTAGGGCTTGTCCTATGCCCCCATCTATGATAGTTACAGGCTATGTCAAACTAGTTTGGTTATTTTCACTTTGCAAGTTCTATTCTCAAATTCTTTTATTTGAGTTGCTATGATAAGATTTTTTAGACTTATCTTCCGCATTTCTCTTATCTTGATTCTTATGTTATCCTAAGTCATTATCACGATTCGAATCCGGGTGTGATGACACTCATCTCAACTCATCGAGACAAGTCAGCCTAAAACTCAACGGAAAGTAAATGTGGAAGTAATTGAGATATAACAAGGGTTAACTTAGTCAAAAAAAATAAATAATCTCAAAATCCCTCAAGACTGGTTGTCACGTATACAAGCCACTAATAAACTACCGAAGTACAAAAGAAAATACAGTCACAATATCTTTGTCTCTAGAGTAAGACTAAAACATAATAAAAGAGTAAGAGGTGTCCGCTAGATGGATGTAACAGCTACCTCAACACTCGGAATGATAGCCTCGGATGTAGTAGAAAATAGTAGGATATCAAGCAGGTCCGGGCTCACAACCTACACAAGTGTGGAAGCAAGGGGTGAGTACAAAACAACACGGTACTCAGCAAGTGGATAACTAAAACTAAACAAAGCTTAAAAGATACAAGTACTCCTGTCCTCCCAACCGAACCTCCTTAACTACAACCTGCATAAAATCAGCCCAACTCTACACTTGTACAATAACAACAGTAATACAGTCCACAAATACTCATCAATAGTCTCGTCAATAAATTATACCAAATCAAGTTCAACACACACAGAGTAATATAGGGGTAAACACAAATTCACAAATATTAGAAAGGTGCAATGTAATGCAATGAAATGATGCATGTCTGTCCTATCGGTACACATCTACTGAATCACAGTCTGGAACCCATGGGGGACATATCTGTCCATGTAACCTTCCATGGAGTGTGTGGCCTGTCCCCTCAATATATATATCTTGCCACGGAGCGTGTGACCCGACCTCTTTGTTTTATAATACCTGTCACGGAGCGTGTGGCCTGACCCCTTTTATTTCATATCATTTTCAGTCTCAACACAATATGTCAGAACTAATGCAATCAATTCATGTTCATATAATTCACGATAATAATATGACAACAACAATAATTTTTCCTATCTCACATCAACATAGTCATTTCACATGTCCAAAATAAATCTACAATCACAACATATCAATTCCACCAATACATGTCATTAGATCACCATATTATACCCCTCATCTCCATTTTTAAGGTCAATCATATAGTCAATAACCCAGTCTAATTCTTATTACTCCCTAGTACATATAACACGGAAATACAAGCATCTACAAGCTTAAACTGATGTTTAGAAATTCACTTGCCTTAATTGATCAAGCAATTACTCAAGTACTTGAGCCTTCCCTTTTCGTTGAGCCTCCAAATAAGTATAATCTAATCAAATAAATAATCACAATAATATTTCGAAACTAACAACACTCATATTATTATATGTCTAGCCTAGACCCAAAACCTACCCAAATATATATAATCAAGTTTCTAATGTTGATGTCAAATAACATGTCAACTCTCATATTTCCAAATTTTTAAGACTAGGGTTAGGTTCTAATTTTCCCAATATCATAAATTTAATGGAATTCATAAAATATAATCTATTTAATATTTAATTATCCATCTCAATATATCAAAATTCGAGAACTAACTCATTCTATGTCATTGAAGTCAAATCTGAAATTTTCTTTCCGATTATGTTCACTCATGATAAAATAAACTCACATGTCAAATTTCAGCTAAAACGGATCGCTATTCGACCCCCAAATCAAGATTTTATGTGAAGAACCCTAGGGTCACATTTTCTTATTTTAGCATTATTTCTCCACCAATATACCCTAAAAATATGTTCATAATCGCATAAAAATTTAATGGAAAGGATGAGAATATTTACCTTGATGCTTTGGAATGAAAATTCCTATTTTCTCTTCTCCTTTATTTTTCTTTTCCCCTTTCTTTTCTTTCTTCCTCCGTATTTTTTTTTCCAATTTTTTTCGTTTCGTCGGCGTCGCTGTTCTCTTGTTTTTTTCTCGTTACATCTGATGGCATTAGGCCATCAGATTATATATATATATATAATTCTTTTTTTCTTTTTTTTTTTCTTTTTTTTTCCTTTTCCAAACCAATTATTTATTAAAATTTACGAACCCTACTAACCTATTTTAATAAATATAAGAAAAGTGGTATAGGATATTAAATAAATTAGCACTTTAGCCCATCAATTAAATTAATTCTCTAAAATTATCTCTCACCTAATTAACCAAAGTTATTGAATAGTTCAAATAACCCATTAAAATTTTACGGGAAGGGTCTCATATGAAAGGAGGAGGACTCATTTTCAAAATGACCTAACGGGTCATTACATTATCCACCACTAAAAATCATGTTTGTCCTCGAACATAAAAAAAAGGAATATACCTAAATATTCAAAAAGATGGGGATATCTTGCACGCATATCAACCTCTGTCTCCCAAGTTGCCTCTCCGACTGAACGGTGCTTCCATTGTACCTTCACTGAAGCTATCTCCTTGGTTTTAAGCTTACAAACTTGCCTATCTAGAATAGCTATAGGCTCCTCCTCAAATGTCAGGTCTAGACCCAACTCCACTGAATCTAGTGATAACACATGGGACTCATCCGGAACATACTTCCGGAGCATAGAAACATGAAACATGTTATGCATAGCCGATAAGCTAGGAGGTAAGGCCAACTTATAAGCCACCTCTCCAACTCCCGCCAAAATCTCAAATGGGCCAATGAATCGAGGGCTGAGCTTTCCCTTCCTCCCAAACCGCATCACGCCCTTCATGGGAGACACTCAAAGCCAAACATGATCACCCACCATGAACTCCAATGGTTGAACTCTCCGGTCTGCATAACTCTTCTGCCTACTCTGGGCTGTCAAGAGTCTACCCTAAATCCTATGAACCTATTCCATAGCATCTCTAAGCAAGTCTGTGTCTAAGAAATCCATCTCAGCTAAGTCAAACCATCCAATAGGGGATCGACATCGCCTACCATATAAAGCCTCAAATGGAGCCATCTGGATACTAGAGTGATAGCTGTTATTGTAGGAAAACTCTGCTAGGGGCAAGTGTTGATCCCATCTAGCACCAAAATCAATAACACAAGCTCAGAGCATGTCCTCCAATACCTGGATCGTCCGCTCGGACTGACCATCGGTCTGTGGGTGAAAAGTTATACTCATATCAAGTCTAGTACCCAAACTATGCTGTAATGCCTGCCTGCGAAGTAAATATTGAACCTCGATCCAAAACAATGGATACTGGGACACCATAAAGTTGAACGATATGGCTAATATACAACTGGGCTAGCTTATCCGCTGTGTACCTCACCTTAACAAGAATAAAATAGGCAGACTTTGTCAGTCTGTCAACAACCACCCATATAGAATCATAACCACCTACGGTGGGAGGTAAACCCATAACGAAGTCCATGGTGATCATTTCCCACTTCTAAGTGGGAATAGGTATCCTTTGACTCACACCCCCAGGTCGTTGGTGCTCACACTTTACCTGCTGGCATGTCAAATACTTGGACACGAACTCTGCGATATCCTTCTTCATCCCACACCACCAATAGTGTTGGCCCAGATCATGATACATCTTGGATGCTCCCGGATGGATGGAATACCTTTAACAATGGGCCTCTTCCAAAATAAGTCTAGTCAGGTCACCTACCTTAGGCACACAAATTCTGCCGCTAATCCTCAATACTTCTTCCGAATCAAGTACCGCCTTCTTAGCTTTACCTCTTAACACCTTGTCTCGAATGATACATAACTTCTCATCCTCAAACTATCTCTCCCGAATCTGCTCAACCAAGAAAGAACGTGCCTCCACAAAGGCAAGAACACCACCATTCTCTAAAATCTGTAATCGGACAAGACTATTAGCTAGCCTTTGAACATCTCTAGCCAATGGTCTCTCTTCAACTCGGATCGTGGCAAGATTCCCCATACTAGAGGACTTCCTACTCAAGGCATCCGCCACTACATTGGCTTTTCCTAGGTGATACAAAATAGTCATGTCGTAGTCCTTCAGCAACTCAAGCCATCTATATTGCCTCAAGTTCAGATCCCTCTGACTGAATATGTACTGAAGACTCCTATGATCGGTGAAGAGCTCGCAATGCACACCGTATAGGTAATGACGCCATAACTTAAGCATGAAAACCACAGCCGCTAACTCTAAATCATGAGTAGGATAGCTTTTCTCATGGGCCTTCAACTGTCTCGAGTCATAGGCAACCACTTTCTCCTTCTATATCAACACACCGCCTAAACCAACACCGAAAGCATCACAGTATATAGTAAATCCCACACCTTCCTTGGGTAGCATCAATATAGGAGACGAAGTCAATAAAATCTTTAGATTTTGGAAGCTCGCTTCACACTTGTGGGACCAATGAAAATCCACAGCCTTCTGAGTCAATCTAGTCAAAAGAGCTGCAATAGTGGAGAAGCCCTGCACGAACCGTCTATAATAACCGGCTAACCCCACAAAACTACGAATTTCAATAGGAGAAGTAGGCCTTGCCCAACCTCTAACTACCTCAATCTTAACTGGATCCACTCTAATCCCCTCTTTGGACACCATGTGTCCTAAAAATATAATAAAATTAAGCCAAAATTCACACTTGGAGAACTTTCCATACAACTTTTCTTCCCTCAATTTCTGAAGTACCAACCTCAAATGGCGGACATGATCTGCCTCAGTCTTGGAATACACCAAGACGTCATCAATAAATACTATCACAAAAGAATTTAAGTACGGGCGAAACACTTCATTCATCAACTCCATGAAGGCTGCGGGGGCATTCATCAACCCAAATGACATCACCAAAAACTCGTAGTGACCATAATGAGTCCGAAAAGTTATCTTAGGGATATCTGATGCCTTAATCTTCAACTGATGATAACCGAATCTCAAGTCTATTTTGGAAAACAATGCCGCTCCTTGTAGCTGATCAAATAAATCATCAATACGGGAAAGAGGATACTTATTTTTAACAGTTACCTTATTCAACTGCCTGTAATCGATACACATCTTCATAGTCCCATCTTTCTTCTTTACAAACAGAACTGGTGCACCCCAAGGAGATACATTAGGGCAAATAAACCCCTTACTCAACAAGTCTTGCAACTGATCCTTCAACTCTTTCAATTCAACTGGAGCCATGCAATATGAAGGAATATAAATGGGTTTAGTGCCAGGCTCTAAGTCAATTGAAAAATCAATGTCCCTATCCGGAGGAACACTAGGAAGATTAGTAGGAAATACATCAGAAAACTCCTTAACCACTAGAACCGTCTCTATAGGAGATGACTCAATACTGGTATCCCGAATAAAGGCCAAATAAGACATACCCCCTCTATCAATCAACCTCTGATCACGAATATATAAAATAATCTTACTAGGATAGGAGCTACTAGTACCCTTCCACTCAATCCGCGGGGCACCAGGTATCGCTAAGGTAACAGTTTTAGCATAACAATCGAGAATAGCACTATAGGGAGAAAGCCAATCCATACCCAATATCACATCAAAATCTACCATCCCCAAAATAATTATATCTACCCAAGTATCATACCCGGCCAAGGAAATAAGACATGACCAATATACTCGATCCACTACTAAGGGTTCACCCACGAGTGTAGAAATATGAACGGGCACGGATATACAATTATATGTCAAATCAAAATAAGATGCAAAATAGGTAGACACATAGAAAAATATAGACCCTGGATCAAATAATACAGATGCAGGTCGATGGCAAACTGGGATAATACCTGTGATAACTGCGTTGGAAGCCTCAGCCTCGGGTCCCCCTAGAAAAGCATAACACTGAGCTCCCCTACCACCTTCGACCTTCCCAACACCTCTACCTCCTCCCTGAGGGACTATAACACCACCAGTACCCCTACTAGGAGTGCGACTACCTCTACTAGTCTGGGCTCTACCTCGACCTCTGACCGGCGGCGTTGGTCCTCTAACTAAAACTGAAGAACTAGGCTGGGTTCCTCCTCGACCCTGAGATGTACACTGCCATGAAAAATAATTCGGATCACTACAAGTATAACATGCTCTTCTGTGCAAAAACCTCTGCGATGAACTTGAAGAACTTGTATAACCACCCGGCTAACCTGCCTCTGTTATGACCCCTGGTAACTTTGACCTATATTGTAGGACCCACGAGGTATCTGACCATCCTCAGAAGCTGGCATAGATGCATGAACTGGTCCTCTACACAGGAAGGAACTACCTCCTCTATAGGACCCTCTACCTCCAGATGAGGTACCCGAAAGCTGACTAGAAGCACGGGCCCTCTTGGGGTCCCCAAACTTCTCTCTCTCTATCAACTCCGCCTCCTTGGCAGCACCCACAATGGACTAGAAGGAAGAGCCCTCACGGGCGGGTCGAAAAACTACTGCAAAAATGGTATAGTTCAATCCTCGCACAAATCTGTGAATCCACTCTATCTCATCAGGAAGGACAGTCATGGCATGTCTGCACAGCTGGTAGAAACGAGTCTCATACTCAACAACTGTAAGACTCTCCTACCTCAAATTCTTAAATCGTAATCGACTCTCTTCCTTCACACTCCAGGGGATAAAACGGTCATAAAAGGCACTAGCAAACTCATCCCAATATCAACCTCAGGAAGTGTCTCCCTTCCCCTACCTCTGACCGTAGTCCTGGTCCTAGCCATCTGTCAGAAGGGACACGCGAAAATTCAGTACCAACACAACACGCACAATACAAATTGAAAGAACAAAGGGAAAATTTCCTAAAAGTCCTCATAGCCTCTCGAAGATAAGTACAGACGTCTCCGTACCGATCCTCAAGACTCTACTTAGACTCGGCTTGTATACACGTGAGACCTATGAACCTGGGGCTCTAATACCATTTCTTTCACGACCGAAATCCGGGTGTGATGACACTCATCTCAACCCACCGAGAGTCAGCCTAAAACTCAACGGAAAGTAAATATGGAAGTAATTGAGATATAACAAGGGTTAACTTAGTCAAAAAAAATAAATAATCTCAAAATCCCTCAAGACTGGTTGTCACGTATACAAGCCACTAATAAATTACCGAAGTACGAAAGAAAATACAGTCACAATATCTTTATCTCTAGAGTAGGACTAAAACATAATAAAAGAGTAAGAGGTGTCTGCTAGATGGATGTAACAACTACCTCAACACTCGGAATGATAGCCTCGAATGTAGTAGAAAATAGTAGGAGATCAAGCAGGTCCGGGCTCACAACCTACACAAGTGTGGAAGCAAGGGGTGAGTACAAAACAACATGGTACTCAGCAAGTGGATAACTAAATCTAAGCAAAGCTTAAATGATACAAGTACTCCTGTCCTCCCAACCGAACCTCCTTAACTACAACCTGCATAAAATTATCCCAACTCTACACTTGTACAATAACAACAGTAATACAATCCATAAATACTCATCAATAGTCTCGTCAATAAATCATACCAAATTAAGTTCAGCACACACAGAGCAATATAGGGGTAAACACAAATTCACAAATATTAGAAAGGTGCAATGCAGTGCAATGAAATAATGCATGTTTGTCCTATCGGTACACATCTGCTGAATCACAGTCCGAAACCCATGGGGGACATATCTGTCCATGTAACCTGCCATGAAATGTGTGGCCTGTCCCCTCAATATATATATCTTGCCACGGAGCGTGTGACCCGACCTCTTTATTTCATAATACTTGTCACGGAGTGTGTGGCCCGACCCCTTTTGTTTCATATCATTTTTAGTCTCAACACAATATGTCAGAACCAATGCAATTAATTCATGTTCATATAATTCATGATAATAATATGACAACAACAATAATTTTTCCTATCTCACATCAACATAGTCATTTCACATGTCCAAAATAAATCTACAATCACAACATATCAATTCCACCAATACATGTCATTAGATCACCATATTATACCCCTCATCTCCATTTTTAAGGTCAATCATATAGTCAATAACCCAGTCTAATTCTTATTACTCCCTAGTACATATAACACGGAAATACAAGCATCTACAAGCTTAAACTGATGTTTAGAAATTCACTTGCCTTAATTGATCAAGCAATTACTCAAGTACTTGAGCCTTCCCTTTTCGTTGAGCCTCCAAATAAGTATAATCTAATCAAATAAATAATCACAATAATATTTCGAAACTAACAACACTCATATTATTATATGTCTAGCCTAGACCCAAAACCTACCCAAATCTATAATCAAGTTTCTAATGTTGATGTCAAATAACATGTCAACTCTCATATTTCTAAATTTTTAAGCCTAGGGTTAGGTTCTAATTTCCCCAATACTATAAATTTAATGGAATTTATAAAATATAGTATACATAATATTTAATTATCTATCTCAATATATCAAAATTTAGGAACTAACTCATTCTATGTCATTGAAGTCAAATCTAATTTTTTTTTCGATTATGTTCACTCATGATAAAATAAACTCACATGTCAAATTTCAGCTAAAACGGATCGCTATTCAACCCCCAAATCAAGATTTTATGTGAAGAACCCTAGGGTCACATTTTCTTATTTTAGCATTATTTCTCCACCAATATACCCTAAAAATATGTTCATAATCGCATAAAAATTTAATGGAAAGGATGAGAATATTTACCTTGATGCTTTGGAATGAAAATTCCTATTTTCTCTTCTCCTTTATTTTTCTTTTCCCCTTTCTTTTCTTTCTTCCCTCGTATTTTTTTTCCAATTTTTTTCATTTCGTCGGCGTCGCTGTTCTCTTGTTTTTTTCTCGTTACATCTGATGGCATTAGGCCATCAGATTATATATATATATATATATAATTCTTTTTTTCTTTTTTTTTTATTATTTTTTTTCCTTTTCCAAACTAATTATTTATTAAAATTTACGAACCCTACTAACCTATTTTAATAAATATAAGAAAAGTGGTATAGGATATTAAATAAATTAGCACTTTAGCCCATTAATTAAATTAATTCTCTAAAATTATCCCTCACCTAATTAACCAAAGTTACCGAATAGTCTAAATAACCCATTAAAATTTTACGGGAAGGGTCTCGTATTAAAGAAGGAGGACTCGTTCTCAAAATAACCTAATGGGTCATTACAGTCATACTATGTTATGCGAAGAGGCTTTTTTAGGGTCTCTCGGGATCCTATTCGTCGTGTCACATCCAGGGTCTAGCTTGGGTCGTGATACTTAGTGGTACCACATTAGCTCAGATCAGCCTTTATATTCTGCGAGGTATATTAGGCCCTTTCAATGGGGATTATACATCGAACTCCACATTATCTCACATGGTTATATATCAGTTATTAGCATCTCCCATTGTCCAGTCTTTCAGATATTGCATGACCAAGTATACAGTTTATATCAGTTCAGTATTTATCAGTGCATGTTCTTACTTGGTCATTCATCAGTTTATGTATGTCATTTCAGTGTTTCAAATTTAGTATGTTCTGTTATTAGACTTGTTATGCATGTCTCATATACTCAATACATTCAAAGTACTAACCGCATACTCTCATGCTATATTATTTTATAATATAGGTTTAGACGCTCAGTATCCAGCTCGCGGTTAGTACAATTTCCAGTCAACAACAACTTTGGTGAGTCCTCATCTTTCAGGGACAACCTTTATCTTTATTTATTTCAGTTATTCAATATTTTAGTTTTCAAACAGTTAGAGTTAGCTGGGGGGTTTTTCTAGCAAATCATCTTAGTAGAGGCTTTCAGGTAGACAGTCAGATTACTTTTTAGCTTTATGTCATATTTAGATGAACTCATTTTGAGTATTTAGTTTATATAAAATTCAGACTTCTTATATATCTCAGTTTTAGTTTCCGCATTCATTATTGTTTATGTTAAATCTTAGTGTCATTCCAAACCATGGGTTAGCTTGTGTCACTTGTGTCTTAAGCACCGTGTTAAAACTAGGGTTAGTCTTGGGCCGTAAAAATAATCATCTTTTTTATAATTGCATACAGACAGACTAATAGTCAATAAGATAGCAAAGTATTAACAAACTCGGTTAGATAAAGGACAGAGATTCAACACCCAAGTCAAGCCTGGAAAGGAGAAACATGGATTTCAGATTGTGGAGCAGCAACCTATGATTACTACTTAATATATACCAGACTTTCATCAATCATAACTCAATTCTCATCTTCTCTAATGGAAATTCTGATCCCAAATAACTAAATAGTGCCAGTGTGGATGCCCATGCCCTGTCCCTTCTCCCTTCTGCTTCTCTTACTACTTTCCTAGGACACATGACTTATCACGATACCCACGGATCAATTCACGATGTCACTATTGTTGACATTCGTCAAACAGGCTACGAACCCATCACAGCACATGGAGTTTAAATTAATATAATTTTTTTAAAACAAATTCCACTAATGCTCCATTCAGTCCCATCGGTTAAGTGGGATGGGATGGGATTGGTGTTTCATTCCTCCCATCCCAGCCTACTTTGTCTGGTTTCCCTTATCCGCTTAAGTTTGTTCCCTTTCTTGCCTCATTGGACATCCTTAGATGGAACTTGTGTAATTTCAAACAACCCTTCATATCGCATCAAATTCGATATTTCATTAGAAGACTAAGCACATTGAGATCGACTATCACTTTATTAAAGTAAAGATACTCTTAGGAGATATTGTTAAAACATTTATGAAGTTGATTGATCAGTTTTTTCATATTTTTATGAAGTTCCTTACCGGTCTTCGTATTAGTTACATTTATAACAAGCTTGGTACATATGACTTATATGCACCAACTTGAGGAGAAGTGGTAGAATATGATTGTGTATAGTATTTTACATGGAAAAGGATTATATTGTATTGTTTATATTAAATATGGTATAATTAGACAGTGTAGATATGAGAATATTTAAATATATTATAATTAGTTAGTGTAGATTTGACAATATTCCCTAATTTGTATAATTAGACAGTTAGGAGATTGTGTGATATCTTATTAGTTTCTTTCCTTATTCACATTATTTGTAACAACTATTTAATCCCTTTAACTTGAGGGAATACTTAATCAATTCAATTCCCAATATCTCTTTTTTTTTCTAATTTATCAGTTCATAAATAGGCTCAGTGTAATAATTAGTTTACACATCTTAATAATATTTTCTGAGTCTGTATTGCATTAATCCATAGGTGTTAAATTATGGTAAGTGAAGGTGTTAAAAGGGGATGGGGGTAGACCTAAAATTACATGAAAAAACGTTATCTCGAAAAGCCTATAAATCCTTGGTTTAACCAATGCAGTGTTAGCTAAAGATACGAAACAATGGAAGAAAAAGATTCATATAAGTAATGTTTATTAATTGAGAATAAATATTAGATTTGTTAGTGAACTTCTAATATTATTATTATTATTATTATTAACTATTATATATATAAAACTTATTTTTTACTTTTATTTTATTTAGTATGATAATGATATGAAAATGAGCTTAAATAAAGAAGTGGGGATTCATAAGGAGACCCCAACATGTTTGGGACTGAGCCACAATTCATGTTGTTATTGTTTCAAGGAACTAGAAAGTAGGAAAATCTGCAATTGTGTAAGAGCATAAGAAAATGCAAGGCCATTAATTTCATAAATGGTTGTAGCACTCCACTAGAGGATCTATGTTAGCAGGCACAACAAAACACTACCTGCCCAACAGCATCATGAGCTAGGAAAGTTCTTCAGTGCTAGATATCATTATGGGAGAAGTTGATCGTTGAAATGATAATTGATATCGCAGTTATCGCACCTACAACAGCCAAACCAGACCTTGGCCCAACGATGCTGCAAATTGCAGTAGCCATACCATAGAAGGCTCCATGTGCTATGCAATAAACTTTAGGTTGGAGAGAATTAAGTACCAGATAAGACCTATGCAGGGTTCCTCACATGGGCATAATATGCAGTGCCAGTCCACTAATTAGGTGTGGCAGCCATATAGTAGAAGGCTCATAAGTTATGGTACGATGTAGAAGTGGGAGGAAATAAGTATGATAAAATGCGCACATAATTAGTGAGTCAACAGGAGGAGCATAATGCCCAATATCCACCAATCTGGTGACATTAAGGGCTAATCAAATGACTAAACTGGAGGGATAAACCAAAAATATATACTACAGAGGAAAACAAATACTCCCTCCATTTTAATATAAGAGGCAAGGTTTGAATAACATAGAGTTCAAGAAAGAAATGAACACTTTTGAAACTAGTGGTAAAAAACATTCTGTAACATCTGTGTGGCTATAAGACTTTAGAACTTGTGGTAAGCATTCCACAACATTTATGGCTATAAAAGCTTCTCATTATGGATACAATGAGAAGTTCTGGTAAACTATTTCTAAATCTATAAAGCCGTCATTCTCTTTAGAATGGACTAGAAAGAAACATTGCCACATAAACTAGAACAAAGAAAGTATTATATAAGATGTAAAGCTGCCAGAACATGTTAACTATTTGTAGTGTTACATTTCTATGGATGAAATTCTCCTTCAATGTAATATGATCATCATCACTCGATTTGCAAGAAATTTGCTTGTGTTTATGGGACTCCAAAAACCTAGACCAAACAATTGACACTTTTCAATAAAGAACAACAATGAGAATAATTCAAATCATAATGAATTTTCGAAGTTACCGCATTGGTATTTCATCTGCCTAAAAAGTTCTTCTTGGATGCAATAATCCCTCTGAAATAGAATTCACGAAGACATTACTAAGTACTTGGAATAAGACTATGACTGAAGGCTCCCACACTTTAACATCAAGTGCCAAGGATCTTACCTAATTTCAAAGTTGCAATTGAGATGTAAGAAATACTTCAACTTTTGTGTAATAATCTATAAATGCTCTATAAAATGCGACGTCTTAAGTAAGTCTAGTGCATAATAAAGCAGTGTAAGTATAATCCTGTCACGACCCAAAAACTGAGGTCATGATGGCACACATCTCAAAATCCAATCTGATGTGTAACCCTACAAATAAAACTCATACAAGACTCTCAAAGGGGAAAGTGATGCCACGATTTAAATAAAAAGAAAAAAAATAATGAAGAAATTATCCCAAAACCTGGTGTCATAAGTATAAAAAGCATCTAATACAAGGTTCGAATCTGAAGATACAACATAAGTCTCTGAATGATACAAAAGACTGAAAAATAAAGATAGACTAGTGACGATCCGAATTCTGGGACCTCACCACTAATCTGAGAATACACAATCCGCTAGAATATTAACTGCCACGTGGGGTACCCCGACTAGTATCTGCATCAAAAAGGGACACAGAAGTAGAGGTGAGTACAATTCACATGTACTCAGTAGGTTTCAGCTGACTGAGTATAAAGAATTAATCAAACCTATAAAATAAACTAAGGAACGCTTCCACCTGCATACAGAAAAGTCCCACTTCGGCATCGGTGCCGCCAGTTTATATATATAGTGGCACGAATAAAGTAAACCCATAATAATAACTCATAATCACAATTAATCAAATAATTCAAGTAGCACAATATCAATGCAATGCAATGCAATATGATGATGCAATGATGTGGTGGTACGGTGGAATCAAGACTGTCGCACAGCCTGTCGTATACACCTGTCGAGCTGTGCTACCAAGCAGGACCCATGGGGATCTCGCAGACCATATACCTCAATCAAAATATCTCATTATCCTTGCCACCTCCTCGTGGTCAAGGGATCATAATGCATCTACTACCCTGCCGGAAAACTGCCTCGGTCAGGGACTCAAGATACAAAGGTTAGGATCACAATGCATCCACTACCCTACTGGAAAACTGCCTCGGTCAGAGACTCAAGATACAAAGGTTTAAAGGTGTTTTATTTTCTTTCTCAAAAAGAATTTCCATATTTCTCAACTTTCCATGTTTCATGATATGATGAATGAGGATGAATGCATCAAAACACCTATGCATGGAAGTAATAATCAACTCACATGTGGTATAAGGTTCAAAGTTCTCAAAACTTAACCTACACATGATATTCACCCTCAATAAATAGTAACGGGAAGAACACACTTTCATTTAAATATTCACCCCTTTCTCAACAATATTTCAATACTCAAGTATGCTCAAAACCCCCAACTCAATCTCTCAGGCGGCATCACAAGTCAAATAATATACTCAAGCCTCTCTCTTAGGCAAATCACAATTCACATGCTCTCAAAGCAAATAAGATAACAAATAAGGCCCCCACACGGGCTGTGTAATACGAATAAACCCCCACACGACAACACATTAATAAATGAGCCCCCACACGGGCATCACAATATATATAAAATTCTCAACTCATACTATAACCCCATCCCAAAGTCTATAACATATGAATGACTAATTACTCCATCTCAATCTCAAAGAAAGATAGTCAAACCTACCTCAATTGCCGAAACCGCACTCGAATACCTCCACCGGACAAGCAACTCTCGAATTCAGTGCCCGGAATGACAATCCACTATCAACAATGAAACATACACGTCACAAGGAGTCCAATGACACCCATTTGATAGGTTTCGGAACCGGGGGTAAAATGGTCCAAAAATTAACTATTTTCAAAAAGGGTCAAATTTGGAAATTTATTGAACAATCCCATTCTATTGGTAATAAGGAACTCATGGTTGAAAAACCCATAAAAATAGAGCTCAAAACGAGTTGGAAATCACAATTTTCCTTAAATTCGGATTAGGGAAGAAACAAAGATTTTTGGGGTTTGAAACTAAAATTTAAGAGTTAAAATCATCAAAAACTTAATGAAAAATGAAGGTTTTAGGTCAAAAATCACTTACCCAACACTTTGCCTCGAAAATCGCTTCTCAAATCATCTCAAGGAGTTCAAGAACTCAAACAAATGATGAAAAATATTGAAATGGGAAGAAAGTGGCATTTTCTGCCCAAAAAGTTACTGTTCACGCGTGTTACTGTTCACGCGTATTACTGTTCACGCATGTTTTGTACAAATTTTCGAAAATCACCCTCAAGATCATTACAAATCCATCCAAACTAGAATATGGAAATGGATAAAGGAGTTTTCAATCCAACTTACTTTAGACTCTTTCCTTTAGATACTCCAAAATTTACAGAATATAACTAAGCTCATTCTTTTCTTCCACTTTCAATTACCTATCTCAATCTTTCCAATAATCACCATTCTGGACTTATTATGCAGCTAAGGACAACTAGTCTGAACATTATTTCTTGGATAAGTATAAAATTTTGGAGAATGAGAAAGAAATGATATATAGATAAACTCAAATATTTTAAACTAGGAAACAATAGAACAATGACCATTAACCTGGGAATGATCAAGTGGACAACCCCTTCCATAAGTTCAGACATAATGAGATTGAATATAATTATATAAACTACACTATCTTAAGTCTTAACCATCATTTCCCACTCTTAGCTAACCTCTAACCTATCTAGGTACTTCAAAAATTTTAAGTAGAAATAGGAGTTCCTAACACGTGTTTGGAGCTAGAACTTTCGGTGGCGTGTGGGGGCACATGACGAGGTCTTTAACGGAGTTGCTGACTAGGGTTTAGACACAGGAGGTAGAGGAAGCTGTTAAGAATTCATCACCAACTTAATTATTATACAAGACAAGTCAAGAAGAATTTAGAATATCCAAGAATGGTAGAGAATTGGAAGGAGAACTCTAGAATGAGAATTCTAAAGTATATCTAGAAAAATATATAGTTAGGATTTAGGAATGTTCTAGAAGATAGTAGCAAATATCTCTCTCTAAATTCTTCCATTACCTCCTATAAATAGAGGTGTTCCATTTAATTTGTAGTAGTGCTAAAAGAAAATGCTCAAGATAGGACACAAGAGTGAGTGCTAAGTAAAGAGTGTTGTTGAAGCAAGAAACAAGTGAGTGATCAAGATTGTAAGACTGAAGCGGGTCCTTACTTTACAATAATAAAACTCAAGTTGTGAGCATCTAATTGTGCCCATCACCAAAAGTATCCAACAGAGGCATATGGCAGAGTTGTTTTTTTAGAAAACTAACTAAAAGGGTCTGAGTAGTGGACAACCACGAGGTGGAAGAAAAAATTCGACCTCTTTGATATGAATAGGACCCTAATGCTGCAGAGGGAGATAAGTCACATCAAAATGGCAACAATGGCTCTGATACCATGAAGATTTCAAGAAGAAAAAAAGTTTCTTTATATTTCTTGATGAATTTACATCACAATAGAATGAGTACTTATATAATGAGTCCTAGGACGAAATAAGAAAAGACAATACTTTTTGACAAGGAGGAAAGACAATATAACACAATCAATTACTTTTAGTTACAACATCAATCTACTCCTATAAGTAAGTTAGAAAATCACTAATCAATCAATCAACAATTATAGAATAAAAAATACAACACAAACACATAATCTGATAATGCATATCAAAAAATATGTGGGGTTTAACATAAAGTCGAGAACTTTCACGGAGTAAGGCTTTCTTCCCCTAACAAAAGACAAAGTAGAGAAAACTTAAAAGTTGGATTATACCACAAAAGTAAGAAGCTCGGTTGTAAAAGGAAGAAAACTTGACTTGCCTTTGATATATGTACACCAAGTTTACGGTGAATGCTAGAACATTCAATGCATATAAGAATACCAAGATTCAAAGAAGCCCAGTCTGGATCAGGAGCACCATAATTAGCACATTTATCATTCCCAGGTATCCTCTTCTGTGCATCAGTTGGTTTCTCTATTTTCATATTGAGGAGGTGTGACACACTTTTGGATTGAGGTATGGAACTACTAACAATGAAATCCCTCCCAGATGTGCACTCGTCAATTATTCTTTGATCATGACTGATAGGACTCCCTATGGACCTACTTTTGGTAGTAGGACTTATTGAGAAATGCTGACAACATGAACCAGCATCATTAGGAAACAACAAAATTGGAACTAGAGTAACAATATCAATGCTAATATTTTACCCTTTCAGGTGCCTAGGAACTCAGCAATGAAGTAATAACTCCTGTTATTTTTTTTTATCCAGATGATTTTTGCTGTTGTGCTCTCTACCTAAATGGAAAAAAGATAAAACTTTATTGAGAATTGTTAATGACATATTATGTTTAAAACAAGTTCTCTCAATACAACTCTTACTTAGTTCACCTGAAGTATAAATCTTTGTTGGTGAAATTATTCTGAAGAAAAATCTCAAATCTGATTGCTCTGCATCCGCTTTTATTGTTGATGTCAGTAGGTTCACCGTGCGACGTGCAATAGGTTTTTCATCATGTACACCTCCATGATAATGTGAACAGAGTGGATTGGAAGATCCCTGAAATTGCATCATCCACATTTGAGCAAGCATAAATAGTGACCAGAAGAACTTTCAAAATAAACATGGCATAATACATAACTATGTTATTTAACTTAGATTCAGCTGGCATCTATGTCTTTTAACTTTGGATGAGCACAAGTAGGCACTTAAAGTTGTATAAAGTTGAACGAAATGCCTTTTTTGTTAAAGAGAATTGTCCGTAGAGAGAGCGCCTATCTCTCATAAGAGAAGGAGAGCCACTTAGGTCAGTCTGGTCGAAAAGAAGCTTACTTACACCTTGCTTAAGTAAAGACATCTGTCCTACATGGAAATTTACATCCTATATGGTGTCCTACGTGTATTATGCCCCGTAGGAAATGTGTGTCTACTTGTTCAATTGTATACAACTTTAAGTGTTTACTTGTGCACACCCAAAGTTGGAGGAGATAGATGATAGCTAAGGCCAATATAAAGGGCACATTTATATAGTATTCCAATAAACTGTTTATCTGATAACTTACAGAGGACCTGCTCCTTAGTGTTCGATAATAGTACAACGTTCCTCTACTATCTAGAACAAAAAATCTTCTCTTCTAGTCACCTCTTAAATTAGAGAAACGCTTTGAGAGATACCCTTGTTTTATAGTTTCTACCTACATTATTGAAATCTTAGCTATAGAAATAGAAATCAGAAAAAGCTCTTGGAAGAAATAACAAGAATCTCAAAAACAGCACAGAATGCTACTCCCTCTGTCTCAATTTATTTGACCCACTTTCTTTTTGGTCAGTCCCAAAATGAATGACACATTTCTATATTTAGTAATAATTTAACTTTTAAATGCATATTTTACATTTAATAAAATGATTTATAGATAAAAAATATCTATGATTTATTTTAGACCACAAGTTTTAATTTATTAAACTTTGTATCAAGTCAAACTATATCATATAAATTGGGACGGAGGGAGTATTTGCTAATGGGGTAGCAGCCTCAAAGCATGTACCTTTTCTTCTGCAACAGACTGCATTACTGCCTCTATCACTTTCTGGGAATTTCTGGAAGAATGTTGTGTAATTTAAGAAGTTGAAGAATTGTGAGGACCATTTAATGACCGCCTGCTTTCTTGATCAAATTCCCTGCTATACTCTTGCATTTTTTCTTTGAGAACTACCTACTCATGTGTCGAACTTTCTCTAGCCATTCGTGCATAGGCCATGACCTAGTATAACCACAGACCTCAAAACACATTAAAATAGAGACAAGTATTTGAAAGGAGTTATGTGGTTGGAAAATCAATTTAACAAAGATCAAACACATGCAATTTCAGTGTATGTGTTGGACCCTGTTGAGTATTTAAAGAATCAAAGAAGTTATTTTTATCTTACTAATTTTGTGGAGACAAAATAATGACATCCCTAGGTTTAATTAAACGGAAATATATTAATCCTCAAACCTCTCCAAGATCACATAAGATTTCATGAACTACCAAATAGAAGAAATGCAAAATAGGAAATGGTTTGATCAATTTGACTTTTTCACTTCAATATTTTTTGGCAAATCCTCAGCCTTGTTATGGATGGTAAGGGAGCATCATAAAGATCTTCATCCCTATAAGAAAAAAATATCTATTTCCTAGGACATCCGTAATTGATTCTAGATCTTCCATATACTCTTGTTTACCCCAAAAATGAAACAAAACCATGCAATTCGTCTTCAAAGCAATTAAGATTTCTTCTTTCCACACAGACCACCAAATGCATATTGGTATGATTTTCCAGCTTTCTTTCTGAATAGATAGGTTATGATACCTACTCCAGACTTCAAGAGTCTGTATAATCCTCCTTGGCATCACCCAATTCAATCCCTTCATATTAATGAAGATTCTCCATAATTGGCTCTGCCTCCTCTCCACATAGAAATTATCTTGAACACAAATGGAAGGCCCTTTTCATGAGATTTTCCTGAGTCAACACAACCTATTTAGCAAGTAGCCAAGTAAATTAGGAAATTTATAAGGGATTTTTACTTTCCACATTAGCTTCCACAGCTAACAATCAATTTGATAGTTGAAAGTATTGAATTTCTTGTAGGCCTCCTTTACATCGAATCTGCCTTGCATGTGATCTGTCATACAAAACAGTCTTGTGTCTCAGATGTGCCTTTGAATTGTTCCAAAATTTTGAAGAAAGCTACTAATCTCTAGATGTCCCAATCATTTAGGAGCCTTCTAAAACTCAATTTTCATCTTTGGTTTGACAATACCTCTGCCACTGACCCTTTGTTGCTGGTTAGAATGTAGATGTCTGGGAATAGAACTTTTAAGGTTCCTTTTTCTAGTCACTTGTCTTCCCAAAAGGATATATTCATGTCATTCTCTCCCTTCATACAACAATTTCCCTATCAGTTTTGGCCATAACTTTCTAATAGCTCTCCATGGTCTGACACCATATGTGTTTGTGCCATTCTGGTTGTTCAATTACCATCCATTTTATACTTTAACTTGATCGCCTCTTTCTATGAATCCTGTTCATCAGATGCAAGTCTCCAAAGTCATTTCATCATGAGGCATTTATTTTAGGTTTTAAGGATTTGGGCCTCAAGATTGCTCTATAGAAGACTTCTTGGACAATCGGTCTCACTGTTGCTATTGTTATTCTTCTTTTATCCTGAAACACCCTGTGATTCCTTTCTTTCCATACATAATATACTTCTACAGCCAATTTCATCTTAAAGACTTCTACTTGGCTACTCTTTCCTTTATAATAGTTCACAGCCACCTTATCTCCTCTTCCCATCCATAGTATCCCTTTGCATTTTTTGCCAATATAACAATTTTAACCATGTACTAGAAGTTCCAGAACATTGAAGAGCAAGTGTTGGATACTTTCAGATTCATGACTTCATCATATAAGGGACATTGGAGGCTAACATTTATTTCCCACTTTACAAGTTTGTCTTTAGCAGCCAACCCTCCAGTATTGCTAGTCTTAGTATAAATATCCATTTTGGAGAACCCCAGTTGTTACATACCAATCTTGTCCAGTCTACTTCTTGGAAGATGTCTTGTAAATTTCTGTATATTGCTTGAATAGATATGCTATCCATTTGCATGATTTAAGGTGCAACTTCCCCCATAAATGTTAGTAATACAATTATTTACCTTATCAAAAAAATTATATTTCGTTGATATGAGTATCTTCCTAGTCACCCATACAACCTGTTTTGGTTCAATTTGCCAAATAGTTCTCCCTTTCTCGTAGTAGATGTACATCCATTTTACCTCTAGGTTTTTCTTTTTTGCAAATATTGCATAGGAGTTTACATATTGAAGCTCTATGCCAGATCATTATGTTGATATTGTTCAAGCTATAGCTGATTGAGGTTGACAGAGATTTTCACATGCCACTAGTGGATTCATAGAAATTTAGCTTTTCCAGTCTCCAGATATCTTTACATATTTTCTTTATCTTCTTAGGAAGTATAATTATATGTGTCAGAATGTCTACATTGAAAAAAAACACTCTTAGTGAGCTGAGCTCTTCTAACATAGGAACTTAGAGGGATGGACATTTTCTACTTTTAGAGTGTAATTCTTGTTTAAAAATATCATTTGAGTTGTTGTAAGAAGAAGTGGAGGTAGCTTATTAGAATAGAAGGCTAGTAGGGGTAGAGTGTTGTCTTGCCGTATAAAGGTATAGTGCAGGTCATGACTAATCATGCCCTTATAAATCTTGCCATATGTTGTTTATTGCATTTTGTTTATCATATTATTTGTTGTTGTTGTTGTTTTCTCTCTTATGCTTCCGTCATTATTTTCTTCTTTTTCCTGGGTTTGATATACTTGAGCCGAGGGTATTTCGGAAATAGTCTCTCTACCTCTACGAGGTAGTGGTAAGGTTTGCGTACATTCTACCCTCTCCAGACCCCACTTTGTAGGATTTTACTGGATATGTTATTGTTGTTGTTTTTATTCCCAAACCTATTTGCTCCCTATTAGTGCATCCCATATGACTAGGTGGAATTTTTTTAGAGTCTTTGTTGCCTTGCTAGAGAAACTTCCTTCTCAAAACATCAAGCCTCTCAATAACACTATCAGTAGAGGAAAGAGGGATATCATGTAAGTAGACATGAAATCCAAAACACTAGTAATGAGTGCTAGTCTTCCCCCTAATCTTCTTTCACATTTCTCCCCCACCCCCATTCCATATACCTATGGATCTGATTTTTGCTCTCAAGGGGCAGGGGCATGACCAAGTATACAGTTGGTGTTCATCAATCCTCCCCCAAAAGTTCTTGCCAATGAAATTAAATCAGTAACCTTATTAACCGGATGTAGAAAGCTTTTATTTCAGTTAATGTGTAAGCCTGAGATTGCTTCAAAGAGAATAAAGATCACTCTGAGTATCAAAGTTGTTTTGGCATCACAAAAGACCAGTGTATCATCAACATACTGAAGGTGTGTAATCTCTATATCAGTCCCAACTCTATTTGACTTTTGAAGCCCTTAATCTAGAGTTTTTATTGAGCAGTTTTCGGAATATCATCTAAGTCTTCTATTGCAATGATAAACCATAAGGGAGACAAGACCTCTATGTGATGAGAAGCAGCCAATAGGGAAACTATTGATGAGAACAAATAATTTCACCATACTTATGCAGAACTTCCATCTGCCACCAAAACCTTTTTTTAGATGGGCTCTATAATAGGAAATTTCAATCAGGGTGATCATATGCTCTTTGTATGTCTAATTTGCATAGAATACTAGGCACATTGCACTTGATTTTTGAGTCAACACACTCATTTTCCATGAGAATGGCATCTATTATTTGTCTTCCTTTGATGAAATCCAGTCATAGGGTGTCCACCAATTCGTACATGACCTTTTTAAATTTTTTGGTCAACATCTTAGAGATGATTTTTTATACACTACCAATTAGGCTGATGGACCAAAAATCTGTCAACACCCTGGCCCCATCTTTTTTGGTCAAAGCCACATACATAAGTAGCATTGAAACTTTTTTAAAAAAACTCATGGAGGTTTTTGACTCCAGCAATCACCTTCTCCCTACTACCTCCCAGCAATGAACATAAAAGGCCATGGTAAAACCATCAGGGACACAAGCTTCGTCTCCAGCACATAATTTTACACAACTCCATATCTTCTGGTTTTAAAATCCCCCGATAACATTAGGTTATCTTCCTCGGAGATTATGTGACCTTTCCCACCAGATGGTATCCATGGTTCAGTTTCTGTATATAATCTCTAATAGAATTCAACCTTCCTCTTTTATACCTTCAGAATTTTTGACAGCTTCTCCTTCCACATTTAGCTCCTTAATATTATTGTGTCTTCTGTGTGAATTAGCATCTTTATGAAAGAACTTGGTGTTATCATCCGCTCGTTTCAGCCAGGTAGCCGTTGATATTTGCCTCTAGATCATCTCCTCATATTTTGCAATGTTCCCAAACTCTAATAATAATGCAACTTTTTAATGAATATCTTCTTCACTAAGAGACCTCTAGTCTTGAGTTTTTTCTAATTCTGCAAGTTTTTTGAGTATGTATCGGTTCTGCATTTGTAGATTTTCTTGACAGGTTTTGCTCCATTCTCTCAGTTGTCTTTAGAGCTCTCAACTTGAAAGCTATGATAAAATCTAGTCTTTCTTCACAAGTCACGGAGTTCCACCATTCTTTGATTCTCTCTATAAAGCCCTCTATATGAAACCACTAGTTTTTTATTTTTAAATTTGAAATAAGACTCTATAGGTTCTTAGTTCTTGATGTTCCTGCACCCCTCATCCCAATCATCAAATACTAGGAATCTATCCGATATGAAACTGGCTGAAATGTTATATATATCTCCTTTCCTCCAAGTATAACTGTCCTTATTAAGTGAGGATCCAACAAATTCGTATCTTCTATGAAACTAAAAAATTTAGTCATTGCTCTTGTGATTCTAGTGCAGTTCTTCTTCTCAGAGGGATATCTAACAGTATTGAAATTCCCACAGACTACCCAAGGACAAGTGAAGAGTCCTCTAACTCACCCAACTTCCCACCATACTTCTTCTCTTTCCTTTTGTCATTTGGTGCATAAATACTTGTAAGGAACTAAGTGAGTTCTTGGTTCTTTCCAGTGAACTCGCAAGATAAAGAATAGGCCCCCACACTACTTACCTCTCATGTCCATACTTTTCCATCCCATAATATAAGAATTCCACATCTAGTTCCACTGGCTTCGTGTTGGCAGAATTTAGCCTATCTGTTAGCCCACAAGTCTTTTACAATGTTCTTGATGTCTCCTTCAATTTTGCTTTTTTTTTAAAAGCAATATACATCAACTTTCCAACAATGAATTAGATTCTTTATTAAACACCTCTTACTAGCTTGTTTTCAGACCCTCACATTCCATGACACAATACTAACAACCATTGATCACTTGATACAGTGTTTCTCCTTTGCTCCTTGTGCCGTTACTTTTGAAATGGAGAACGACTTAAAATACCTCTTCAACTATTTGAATTGGTACAAAACTACCCTCCATCTATTTTTTGGCCCCAAAATACCCCTAATGTCAACCTTTTGGCTAAAAAATACCCTTATGTCTAACAGCCCATACTCATGGATGGAGGGCAATATTGTACCAAATCCCAGAGTTTAAGGGCATTTAAGACCCTTTTCCGTTAAAATAATTTGAAATTATTTAATATATGGTCTCATATGATTGGCCTTATTTCGGATTCCATAGTAAACTAAAAATAAAAAAAGGTTAGTCCTCTAGTCTCTACACTCCCCCACCCACCCCTTCACTTCCTCTCTCTTCCACTTTTTTTCTTTTTGAACTTCGTCCACCATTTTAAATTTTAATTATTTTCAACTTATGACAAAATAAGGAAGAAAAAAGGAGGAAAATAACGATGACATTCATCAAGAAATAATTAATTCAATAAAAGATTATTTAATTAAGCAACTCTTTACATATCTGCATTTTTCGTTTGTGTGTACCCAAAATTTAAAATAAAAGAATAAAAATAACCATTTCTCTTATCCCCACCCCCACCCCACCATGATAATTAAAAGAATATGAACATGTAAGTTCATTTCAAGTTTGAGTTCCTGATATCCTAATTAATGATAAGAGATTAAAAAAAGAATAAAAAGAGGAAATAAACAATAGATTTGGATAATTGAGAGAAAAATTATATTAATAAAAATAATATTTTTTTAGATGGACAATTAGTCGGGGCAAGTATGGATTTTAGTTTGATCCCCATTTATGAGTTGAGCTATAATATATTAGGGATTGATTTAAAATAGGCCAACAAGAAGATATCATTAAATTAATTATTTTTTGAATATTATTTTCAAGTGTATTGGGTCAAAATATGAATCATATGTAGTTTTTATTAGTTTTTTAAAAAATATTTAAAATGGGATTTTTATTATTAATTTGAGAAGGGTTTTAAATTTGAACAAATAACATTAGGCAACATGATAAATAAATATTTAATAATTTTATTTTAGAGGAACTGTTAAAAATAAGGGCAAATATGAGCCAAAGGGTTAATATCGAGGATATTTTTGAGCCAAAACATTGATGTCGAGGGTATTTGGGGGGCCAAAAAGTGGATGAAGAATAGTTTTGTACCAATTCAAATAGTTAAAGGGCATTTTAGGCCCTTTTTCCGCCATCAAATTGCTTCCACACTCCAAACTCTTCGGTTCTTTGGATCCCTTGACTGTTGGAGTTGTTTTTATTTTTGCTTCTTCCTTTTTCAAGTTATTTTGTCTCATATTGTCAACCTTCATGAATAACACCATTGCTTCCTCCTTACACCCCTTGATGTCTACATTAAACTCCTTGCCAAATTTAATGATATTCTGGTGGATCCAGATTGGAAAGTGGAAATCTTGGTTTGTTCCTTCCTTTGGGCTGGGTTGATCTAGTAGCACAATATGTTATCAAACTCGAGTTACCTTCTTCACTTCTCTTTAAGGTGAGCTCTTGCAAGTGAGTATTCTCCAAAGGTAGCGAGATTTCAGAGATTTCTAGGCTCTTTTCTACCACTTTTGACTCTTCTTTTGCTTCCTGGCCTTCTTCTTCTTCATTTATCTTCTGGCTCTGTTCAACTTCTTTTCCTACTTCATAGTTAATTGACGCAATGGTTTGGATAGGGATTGTGTTATTTGCCTCTAATTCAGCTTCTAAAGGATCAGTCATAAAGGAGAGTACACAAACATTATATCACAACTAGTATTAGAACTAGAATAATAACCTGATTGATATAAGGCTCCATCTGATGCAACAGTTCATACCCCTGTACACGACGTAGTATCTCAGATTCAGACATGAGGCACTCCATAATATGAATAACTCTTATATTCAATTATTTCAAGACCTGTTTGACACTCGAAAGAAAACAGAACATGACCTGTTTGAAATACTGAAGATGAGCATCCATTGTCAAGCTAACAGATTCCAAGAATTCATACTTCTTCTTGGCCTCAACAGAAGAAAGAGCTCCAACCTGATCTTATGTTTGACATATTGCAAATATTAGATCATTTCTATTTGTCATTGAATCACTATTTAGTTACTGACTCTAAAAGAACATACATAGATATTTGTGTTTGTGTGTGTGTGTGTTTGGTTTGTGGGGGAAAGGGGGGAGGGAATTGAATGATTGAAAATTAACTTAGTTTACCAGATTAAAGCGGGTATGCTCAAAAGTCGATCTTGCATAATGAAGTTCCTATAACAGATCTCCACCAAATTAAAATTTGACAAACTTTTAACAATAAAACTACCTGATCAGTCAATCAACACAAATAGGGGAACTGATCTTCAATTATAAGAACGAAAATGTGTGTACCTCTTCAATGGCTACAACTATATCCAGTCTAGTATTTTTCTCCAACGATAGAAACTTCTCGCGGACCTGAACAAAGACAAGTCTTACACAGTACAGGGTGATTTTCATTTTTCAATAGGCTATAACTCAAACAAATATTAAGATATTTCTAAATGTTTAGACATGGGAGCAAGAAGTGGAAAAGCAATCCTCTTGTGCTGGATCCAGTAACCAAGGATATTAGGATCTTGAACATCATTGCAGAAAGCAAAATGCAAAGGTTCATTTTCTTTAAAATCTCCATTATGAAAGGATAATTTACCAGATCAAAATCTGTCAATTTCTGATGATGAGGACAAAATGTCAAAGTAAAAAAGGAAATCTTTTCTAACAAACAGCAAAACCAACTCTATCCCTTTGCACCCGCTATCCTTTTAGCAATGGTATTTTACTGTGTTAGTTAAGTCTGTCATTTCAAAGTGAAAGATCATGTATCAAATTAGGCAACAATTATATTTCGTTTTAATTGGAAGTCACTCTGCTATAAGATTTTGTATTTGTCAAATTGAATGAGTTATTATCACAAAAACATGCAAGTCAATCACAAGACAAATATACAATGTGACTTAAGGGATGTTATATCTACCTGATCATAAGCTACATCAGTTTTGTCAAAACACTTCCGAGCTTCCTGAAAGTATTGAAAATTCATGCAATATCAAGTGAAAAATGCATGTATATATGTATAGTGCAAGGTAAGTGTGGAAAGAAATGCAAAAGATGTATAAAAAAAACTGGGGGTATATGGATGATATGGGGAAAATTTATGCTTCGATTGGAATGGTAAAATATAGTTTGAGTAAGAAATAAATAAGAAACTAACTCAATTTGAATGATATAGGTAGGTCAAATGGATTCAATTCAACCCACTGATAATCAACTACCATTCCCAATGTACTATTCTAAATCACTTTTAAGCCACTATGCACCATTCAGTAAATAAAAAAAATCTATTAACCAAGAAAAAGTAAGCAATAGCTCTGAAAAATAAAAATAGTTTAATAATTTGTCTGTTGAAACTAGTATTCATTCAAAAATTAAAACTGATCAAAGAATCAAATATTCAAAAGTAGCCTGATGAAACTCCTTAAGGGACCCAATAAGATAATATATTCTAGAGTGACATCTAGTTATCGAGAAGGAATAATGTGCATCAAATTTAAGAAAAACAAAGATTGATATTTTACTTTTTTTTTATATAACCGGACATTGTACATGCTCTACTCTAGATAATTCAGGTTTTCATTAAAATCCTTTTTTAAAAAAAATATTGTATGTATTTTCTGATGAAATTCACTTTTATGCCACTGTGCACCATTCAGTAAATAAAGAAATCTATTAACCAAGAAAATGCAACAGCTCTGGAAAATGGAAATGATTTGTCTGTTGAGACTAGTTGCTTGTTATTCATTTAAAATTCAAAAGTAGCCTGATGAAACTCCTTATGGGACCCAATAAGCTTAAGTCTTCTAGAGAGACAGCTAATTATCCAGAATTAAATAATGTCCTTCAAAATTAAGAAATCAAAGTTGGCTTTTTACAATGGGACTTTTTACACGCTCTATTCTAGATGACAAGTTTTTATAAAAATCCTTTTTTAAAATTGTATGCATTTTCTGATTAAATCAAGTAAAATGATCCAAAACAAGCAGGCCCAACAAAAGATCTCGAGTGAAGGTAAATAAAATTCGAATTGACTAAATTTTCTTATCAATGCCCTACTAGCCGTAGATAGAAGATTTGAAGCAAGAGTTATGAGTGGTACCTTTACTTGATGATCAATGCTCGCCATTAGGGCCGTACAGGGCAAATCGATAAACCGCACAAAATCGATAAACTGAATCAAATTGAAAAAAAAATCCGACTAGTAGTTTGGTTTGACTTGGTTTGGTGTTTGAAAAAAAAACCCGATCACTATAGGGTTGGTTTGATTTTAACTAAAAAAAAGTCAAATCGAACCCAAACCGACCCGATTATAAATATACTACTTTTAAATTATGTTATACATAAAAATATTTATTAAAATATATTTTTTAAATATTTTTTTAAAATTTTTCATAATTTTTGTTTTCTTTCTTACATTTAGATTTGGACTTGAGAAGTCCATCTAAATAATAACAAAAAAATTGCATCTTATAAAGTTATATTATAAAGTTAAAACTTCAAACTGTGTTCTGCTTCCATCTTATATGTTAATATTTTGTACTAGAACTCTTTTTAAAAATCACTGCTCTGTGCTTTTTATTACATACTATGAAAAACCCGAAAAACCCCGAAAAAATTCGAAAAATCCAAGAAAAATTGATATCAAAAAACCCGACTTTTATTGGTTTGGTTGGTTTATAGATTTAATAACCCGACATAAATAATTTGATTTGATTTGTAAAAAATTCAAACCAATTCAATTCATGTACACCCCTACTAGCCATATGTAGTAATCGGTCATTTAATATTTGCTCTACCTAGGGAAAAAACGCCGACGATGTCAGTAGAAGATCGTAAGAAGACAATGATATTTTAGAAGTCACACAATAGTAATCTAGACCGTGTCACAGACAATGTAAGCTAGACCTCAAAATTCTAGAATAGATAAAGACAATTCTAAAGTCAGATTGACATAATAAAGTTAAAACACTTTAAGTAATACATCACATTAACCAAAAAATTTATGCATAAAAATTTGGGAATTGAACATGATCATGCAGGAAAGAAGACTCTAAACCACCACTAACATTTCGATATATAGCATAATAGCAGGACTACAGATAATATAGGGAGGCAACTGCTACCTGTGATCGAAGAACTTCTTTGTATGTTCCCATTTCTCTCAGAGCGATAGCAAATTGTACCATATCAGGACCTAAGAAGGCAAATCATGTGTATCAAAATAAAATGGCTGAGGAATTTGACACTAGATTCTTTGTTAGGTAGAAGTACAACGTTCTGAGGGAAATGACTACTATGTAAAAAATGATAATAGAGTAAGGGTAGCGGAACATGTAAATCTGTTCCATTTACCTTTTAACTTTTAGCCAATAACAGAGACACCAGAACTTGATTAAGATAGATTAGCGGTAACATATATTCAGGACTTAGAATTTGAAAATTCCTATAAACTTTTTGTGGATAAGTAGTACTACGTCCTAACAAAACACGTCTGATAAAAAATGTTGTTTTTGCTCGTCATAAGTGTACTCTAGATGATGCTCGTAATTATGTCTCCACAACTGCAAGCTCTATAAGTATAAGATTAAACTTTCTCATGATGTTCATGTTTATGTTGTTCATGCTTAATGATGACCTCCCATGAATGTATTCAACAGGACAGATTAATTATAGAACAAGCTGTCTGAAAGATAGAGAGAAAACAGAACCTCCAAATGAAACAGCAACAGGATCACTGTGCCCTCCTCCAAAGGTTTCAAGAGAATTGGCAAAAGCTATGTCTTTATCATATGCTTCCCCAAGCCCTTCTCTATAAATTGGAAAAAGAATGAATGAGTATTACAAGCAGCACAATTCTTGTCCAAGAGTTAAACGAATATTTGTGGAATAAAATCGTACTAAAACATCAAATTCTAACTTTGTTGTTTGGCAACATCCTTGAAAAGAAGATCGTATAACTATTTGCATTAAGCATAGCAAATAATGTTGCAACTTATCTTTTCTGCTCGTTAAGTGGAACACACTGCGATATTCATCCATAAGCGTAAATAGTTCAAAGAGCCAAATGTAGACAGATAGACATTTAGGGAAGGAAGTTAAAGATTACTTGCCAAAGAAAATTCAAGGAAAACCGTGACAACGTGGACCAGCACAGCCGTAAGCACTGTCAAATGGATACAGACAGGATATGACCATGATATGCTTTGCAAGATAAATAGATAAAAACATTTGACGGTTATGTAATAGCTATTCACCTCATGTTACCAGAAATTATTAAAGAATGCAACATTGATATAGCTAGATAATGTAACTGCATGAGACTTGACATTCACTAAATTTATTATGGTAAATATTTCAAAACTGTTAAAACAAGATGCAGATTGATAAACATCAAACATAATGGGCATCGTAGGAGAGGATGAAGTGTGGCTTGCGGATCAAGCCTTCTCTGTTACACTTCCACGACTATCTAGTTTTATTAAAAAAAATAAATTGATGACCATGGTGTTTGGGCCAAGAACCAGGTAACTCTGCCCACCAAGTCGCTGGAATTCGAATCTGAGACCTCATAGCTCTCAACCATTTCGTTGACCACTAGGCCACAATCTTGGGTGCCACGACTATCCATTTTCTTTTACTATATAATTAACCTATTTATTATCCTCATCAATATCTAATCACAATGAAATCATCCACTCAGAAGAACCTCCATTTAGGTCATATTAGGAAATGGAAAATCCTTCCATTTCTTTATTCTAAGGGAAAAGGGTATGATATACCTCTCAATTTTGTCATTTAGAGCTGATATACCACTTGTTACAGAAAAGGGCCAAAACTACCCTTCAACTATTCGAAATAGAGCACATATACCATTAAACTATATTCTGGCTCAAAACTACCCTCCCCATCATACTATTGGCTCACTTCTAGTCTTCTGCCCCTCCGTTTGACGGAATGAAATGTAGCATCCCATGTGTATTAATTTATACCACATAGAATCTCCACGTAAGCACCCCACTCCACCCCAATAATAAAAGATCCAAACCCACCCATTAAAAGTCCAAAACCCACGCACCCATTTAAACACCCTAAGTTTCGTCTCTTTCTCCATTTCTAAGCTTCCCACAATTAAAAGAAGCATGTCCTTCGGTGCTCAATACTAATCAACAAAGTCGAGGAATAGAGGATTGAAAGGAGAATAGCCCAAAGAATTGTAGATTGTAGGAAATTGATGCAACAATCTTTTTATCTATAAAATTTAGAAAATTAATTGTGGGGAAGCTTATAAATGGAGAAAGGGACAAAAATTAGGGTGTTTTAATGGGTGGGGTGGTTTTGGGTCTTTTAATTGATGGGGTGAGGTGGAGTGCTTATGTGGAGATCTTATGTAGCGTAAATTAATACATATGCGATGTCAAATTTCATTCCGTAAAATGGAGGGGTAGAAGTGAGTCAATAGTGTGACACGCAGGGTATTTTTGAGCCAGAACGTGCTCTATTTCGAATAGTTGAATGGTAGTTTTGATCCTTTTCCGCACTCATTATAAAAGTGACTCATATATACCCCTACTGTTATACAAATGACTTACATATACCCTTTTCTTCTAACGAAATTGAAACAATTAATTTTAATTTTTTTTATTTAAAAAATAATACATATATAGGTAAATTTGATCCTTCTCACACATAATTTATTTTTTTGACTTTATTTTTATTCAATGGTCAATTTGAATTTATTATTTTGATGGTCAAATTTATTTTTCTCACTCCTTTTATTAGCGCTAGCCAATGGTTAAGACTTCAGAAAACATCTTAGCAATTACCAATTCTCAGAAGGAGAAGGTTTAGCATATGGTAATGGCATTTCTGGGATTGCAGTCAAGGGTGAAGGAGCAAAATGGATACAGATTGACAAGCACAAAGGGATAGGCTTGGCTATTAATCTACGCTCATTGATGAGATGACGACATAGAGAAGAAAGTCAGTAGTGATTGAGTCCGACTCAAGTGAGTGAGTGAAAGGCATGGTAAGAGAGGGAGTTCGATGTCAATTATCTTGATGTCGAAAGGGTAATATTTATTATACATGCCCCAATTTTTTTTTATAGATACAAAAACTAAATTACAATATAGCAGCACAAAAATTAGTTTTAAATTATAATATAAGCGCAAAAAATAGTTTTAAATTTTTTTAAATATTTTTTTCTTCTTTCCATTCACATTTTTTAAATATTTTTCTTATATTTACACCAAAGAATGAAAAAATAAAAATAAAAATAAAATAAGAATTAGAAACACAAATTATATATACCCCTAAACTTTGCTAAAAAAAATCACATGTATGGATATATATGTTTTTTTATTATTTTTTTACTTTCTCAAAAAAAAAAAATACCCCATACATGAATTTTTTTAAAAAGGAAAAGGGGTCAAAAATGCCGTTAAACTATTTAAAATTAACAAAAATGCCCTCCGTTTATAGTTTGGTCAAAAAATGTCCTCACCGTCAATATTTTAGTCTAGAAATGCCCTTATTGTTATTTAATGGGTCAAAAATACCCTTTTTAAATAAAGTTTATTTTCTTTTTGAACACATTTTTTCCTAATAATATTTTTTTATTAGAAAATTTTATTCTACTTCAATTAGAAAAAAATAAAAAATTTAAAAAATTCTTTATTTTATTATAATTATTTTTTTATCGTTATTTGAATAAAAATTAATGATGGATTTATTATGATCTTATATATATGACATATATTATTTGTTAAAACTTAGAGTACATGAAATTATTTTATTTTAATTGATAAAATGAGATTACGAAGAATAAAATAATTTTCTACATTTTTATTGCGTAAAGTGGTTTAAAAAGAAAAAAAACACAAATAGAGTTCCTTAAAAGTAATATTTTTATAAGGAACAATATTTGTTTTTTTAAAAAAATATATTTATTTATTCATAAAAAAGTATTTTTGACCCATTTTGTAACAATAGTGAGATTTTTGGACCAAACTAATAAATCTCTTACTTTAACAAATTTAAGATGAAAGTTCTATTTTTAAGCTAAATAAGATGAATGTTTTATTTTTAAATACATATGGTACCATAATGGGAATGCACACACAAAAATATTTAAGCTAAATAAAATAAAAATTTTATTTTTAAGATTGAATAACTAAAGCTTGCAAAGAAAATATAAAAAAATAAATAAAGTAAAGGGTGTTTTTGTAAACAAACAACTTGTTCTTAAAATTTATGCAATGCATATTATTTTGAATTCAACAAACCAAACAATCAATAAAAAAATAATCTCAACATAACTTATCCGATCATATCTAATTTCAGTATAACTTATTCCATCATAAGTTATCCCATCATAATTTGTATTCAAACCAAACGAGCCCTAAATGACAAAGTTGAGGGCAGACCTTTACCCTTTTTTTAATGTAATCCCTCAAGGTGTATGTGATCTTAAAACTTAAAGATTAAGATGTGCTGTCAGCAGAAAGCCATAGATGCAATAATATAAGACTACTCTTCTTGAATTTGTGTACACGTTGATTGAGAAAAATGTGACTGATTATACATTCATGCAATGTGCTACACCAAGGGCAATACTTGATGAAAATTTGGTGAAATATTTGTTATTCTTCCCCTAAAGGAATGGTCTGGTATGGAGAACTAAGATCAACACATCTAATTTTCAGTGTAAATGTGAACAGAAATTCAGAAACTACATTAAAGTACGGTAAATGACGAACCTTCAGGGTCAAAATGTTTCAAAACTCATAGTCAATGAAAAATTTGTTGAATTTTCCTAGTAATAGCGCCATATAAAATGAGAAAGAGGGAATATAATCAGATACCCACAAAAACTTTGGGGCTATGATAAGATAAACATGGTGAAATTGTATGCACTCGTGTTCTATCTGCTAGAAGATGATGTATAAAACTTTAGACATTTATATCTCAATGTTTCAGCATCTTCCTCACAAACTTGGATCTGTTCAACCAAGTACAAAACTTGAGAACCCACACTTGTGGTCAGAGAAAAGTAAGAAAAGATTAGCATATTTCTTAGCCATGGAAAAGGGTTCCAAACTTGTGCTGCAGAAGACACATCAAACTGCTACTATTACTTTCATAGTATGCACGACACATTTTACGTAAAGGTGCTCGCATGCTATTCTTCACATACAATATCAATCCAATTTATTCCGTGTATGTGTAAGTTTCTATTGCAGAGAATGTTAATATATATACTTACAAGTTACAACGATCATGAGAAATAGTTATTATTTCTATGTTAATTATTTATTGTCAAATTAGTGTTGAATTCATCTAGAAGATCTTTCACATTGAACTAAGTACACCCCACTTAACATCTAATCATAGACTATATAAACATAATACATTGCATTTGAATCTTGGACGATATGTTTTCATGCTGGTAAGTGGTAATAAGGAAAACAAGTGTACGAATCCTTCAAGATTTCTTAGTTTTAAAGAAGAATCTCCACTAATGCGAAGATCATCCCCGAAAAAACTTAATTGTGATAACTTTATAGCACACCAGAAAAACAGTGTCAGCAAATGCAGTTCAACAAAGACTTAAATTTTTGATAGTGTCCACTGCATCAATTTATGGAAAACGTAAATCAGTTTAGTTTGATTAGCATCCAGTGAATGGTTATTTATGTTTACAGAGAGAAAAAAAAATCATGTTACAGTGTCCAATCTTAAGTACATAACTTTCTCAACATACTATCCTTTAATTTGTGAACAGTTTTTAAGAACCTAACTATTTGTATGATAATGAGAAGCATAAACCTCAATAAGTCAAAAATTTCTACTAAGAGTAGTCAACAGGTGATAACTCATCCTTAATCTACATCATATTGTAAACCTCTAAAAAAATCATGGATTACTGGATCATGAATTCATTGAGCACACTTAAATCATCCAAATCGGTAGGATACACCTTAACTAAACATGATTCTATTATTTTAAAGTAAACCATTTAGTGACGAGTTGGCACAAAAAGTGTGTTAACTTTCTTTTAAGGCAAGTGAGAGACGAAAAAGAAGTATAAAATCTGACTAATTTGAACACATATTCATTTTCAATTGGACATTTTAATTATTAATTAATACACATAAGTAGTTAACATTAAAACTTAAAATGATATCTTTTAGTTAAAATTTCTTTTTTTCATTATGAATTAGAGCCCAATTTTATCATTTTTAAAAATATAAAAAAAATTCACAACATAATTAAATTATCGGTGATCTTTCTCTAGATATTTCATCAATTTGTATAATATCGGAATAATTTTTCTTTTTCTTTTTTACTCAAGCACTTAACATGAAATTCGATTTATTTTTTTTGCATATTAGAGATTTAGTTTAGACAATATAAGGTGAGCACAATTTAAATTAAATTCCTTCTTTTAAAAAAATAAATAAATTTTAATTTTTTTTAATCGGAAGTTTTTTTTTTTTTAGGTCTGACGATTTTTTATTTTTTTTAGATCTGATGATGCGCTGATGTGGCACTGACGTGGCGCTGACATGGAGCTGAGTGTAAAGCACCTCCCTTCATGTGAGTGATTATATAGATTTTAAGGTGTGTTTATTACACTTTAAAATAATTCAGGGGGTAATAGAATCCATGTATAGTTAAGATGTGTCCTAGCGATTTCGATTATAGTTGAGGGGGATACTTGTGTATTATCCCTTATTTAAATGATAAAGTGTCAAAAATACTCTCAAATAATTCAAAATAGCACATATTTTATTTTTCATTTATCTTTTATACTAAAAATACACTCTCCATCTATCTTTTGGATCACAAATACCCTCCAAACTAACGGATGTCCACATGAGCCATTTATCGCTGATATAGTATGGCACAAATTTCCCTCGAACTATCAGAAATCGCTCAATGTTACCCTCCATTTGCTTTTGATATAAAAAATACCCTTGTCTTCTAATTTTTGATATAGTCAATGGAATCATTTTCTTTTAATAGGTTCAATAGAAGTTTGTTTTGATGTCAATGCTAGAATTTTGTTTAGAAATATACGTTCAACTATTTTTTTTTAAATGTAAATGAGTCTAAATATTAGAAAAAGAAATAATTATTTAAAATAAAATACATTTTTAAACCATTACAAATTAAGTTTGACTTTAATAGTATTCCAAATATTGTGAAACAAATTTTTAGCATGCAAATATAGTAAGATTGCTTAAGAGTTGCTAAACAACGGGCCCATAAGTTAAGTTGCATATGATAAAAGAAATCAATAAATTTAATAGTTAATTTAGTAGTATGAGTAAGAACATATTTGGTAGTATAATGTAACAACATTAAAGTAATTTTTCCATTACAGTCTAATAATAAAAAAGTGTCTTTAATATATTACCCATTTATATAAGCAAACGAGAGTTGGGACTATCATAGCATTAGGTGTTTGTACATGGCCTTAAGTTTTTGTACCTTTATATTACCTTATACAACTTATCCCTTCTAATGTAGGACTTTTTGTGGCCCTATTTTATTGGTTGTTGAGCATGTGGAGGGCTTTATAAGTTGTAGCTATTGTCTTTGCATTACCCTTCACTCCATCACTCAACTCTCACTAATATGCATCAGTTTCATACTTCTGCTGCCCATCTCTTTCAAGATTGAAATTGGTGGGGTTTTTTTTCCCTTCGTTGTTTTGATAGGTATGATGATGGCTTTTATGTCGTTTTATTTATTTTTTATTCAGTTCTTTGTTGGTTTTACTTTTGTGAAGAAATATGGTAATAATAATCACTGATTTGGAGAAATCTTTCTTTGACACTTCTTTGTTGTTATGTTGAAGAAAGAGGATGAAAAACTGAAGAACAAGGAAGGAAAACAATATTATTCAGTTCTTTCTGACATATTATCAAACACCACAGATGTATCAGTGTGAAAATCATGCACTCAATTACATGCAAATAGAATATTCAACAGGAAACTATAGTTCAAAACTATACCTGCTTCTAAGCTATGTGAATGGCAGATATGAGATATCTATGTTAACTACTGCAGAGGTACCTAAGACTATTTGGAAATTTCATGCATATTTTCTAATTTAAATTTTATCTTTAAAACTTATAATATCGACTTCGACTGAAATTTAAAAAGCCAAAATTCATAATGCAAATGTGAATTCTACCAAATTACGTGTAATAAACAGGAATATCTAATGTAGTAATATATTTTTATGTCTTTTTCTTTGTTTGTTTGAGCCGACTTTATTATTGCTCGATTTCATCTTTAATTTTCATTTTTTTGATTTGTTGTAATGACCTCCAAGGTCATTTTCATGCTTTTAAGTATTTTTACCATTTTATTCCTTTTCGTAGCTTTCCTATATCTCTTATGTGATGTTGGAATGGGTAACATGTTTCCCAAGGTATTCAGTTGAGTTTTGAGGTGGTTTGGCCATTTTTGAGGCTTAAGGCTTGAAAGAGTTGACTCTAGTCTACATTCAGAGATTCGGACGTCGTGTGAGAATTCTAATGGTTCCATCAGCTCCGTAAGTTCCATTTTGGTCTAGAAGAAAGGTTGGTTTGGGTTTTGGAGGCTTCGTTTTGAGTTTGTGTGATTTGTTGTTTTAACTTTAAAGTTTTGACCAAGTTTGACTTCGGTCAACATGTTGAATAGATGCGCTCAGATGAAAATTCCATCAGTACGGTTAGCTTTGGAATACCGATTTTGGTCTAGAATGACTGTCACGCCCCGAGAGGGTACCCTAGACGTAACCGGCACTCAAGAACCATTTCTGACTCCCAAACGAACCACATAGCTTGATCACACATCCGTTCATTCATTCATTCAGCGGAAAGTTTAAAAATAAAGAATGATTTAGCGGGCAACTCAAATCACCCACCCAACTCAAATAATAAAGGCCATGGGCCAACAAATCAACTAAAATATTTGTTACTAAAAATAGTTTGACAAGAATAATTTAAGGAAAGAAATACTCAATCGACCCTTCACTATCTAGTCTATGAAGCCTCTATCACTACTATCTAATTGGTGCCAATGACATGTTCATGGCTACCTCAAATCAATATAAAAAGGGCTAACTCGACGCAAGAATACACAAATGGTGTCCTCCGAATGTATGGGAGGACTCACCAATATGCAGGTCCAAATGGACGTCAGTACGTGGAATGTACGAGTATGTAATATGGCAGAATGAAACATACCTCAAGGAAGAGTAACGCTGGTTCAAACATCTCAACTCAGAAAGATAAGAGACTCAAATAAGGCGTCATAAGTCTAAAGTAAGAATGCATTTTTAGACAAAGACCAATCATATACCATACAATCCAATTCAATCTTACACAATACAGTTCAATCAAATCATTCAATCTAATTCGATCATATACCGTTAGCTCGAAGCCAATCACATATCCATCTACTCTAATCACATATCCAACCAGATCATGCACAATCCAATCATATATTCATCTAACCCAATCCGATCATATACAATCAACTCAATAATCAAACTCAATGGACTCAACTCAATAAATATGCAAATTAAACTATGCAATGTTTTACAATTCAACTCAAATCATCTACAGTCACAATCAAGCACAATCCATTCAATTGGGAGTTTCTCTAACCGATAACTATCACTATATGAGCGAGTGATAGTATAACAATTCGACGTTGTTGCCATGTCCGTCCATACCTTGCCAGGGTATGAACGATAAACCAATCATGGATCCAATCCAACCAAGTCCTATAATGTCAGGACAATAAAATGGGAAACATCCGACTTTAACGGTTCGATCCCATGGGAAGCATCCGACTTTAACGATTCCATCCCAACCTACGTTTGGCGACGTAGTTTATTGGTTTGAGTATGGACTATACTCTTACCCAATTCGGTGCTCGATACTCCTCCCAAGACTCAATATGCTCATATCTATCAAGTGAGTAAAATACTCAAAATACTCATTTAGTCTCATTGGACTCTTTCAAATCAACTCATTTAGTCTCATTGGACTCTTTTCAAAACTCAAATCAAATCTGGCCTCATTGGACCTTCTTTCAAATCGGCTCATCTCAAATCATCAAACTCTTTTCTTCAAATTTGATACCATCTCAACTCAATGGATGTAGAAAATATTATGTACATTAAAATATAATTCCAACTCCTCAACTCAATCTCAAAATAGATATTTTAATGTAAAAATGTTCAACTCATTTATACTCAAAATACTCATGTTCAAAATAATTAAAAGACTTTTCAAACTCAACTCATGCTTAAACTCTTTTTAAATCATAGATGAAACTAATAACTCTTTAGACTCAAAATAGTGTGTAAATAGTTTATGCAAAAAGGTTCACAAATAATTTATTTAAAGCTCATCCTCAAAAGATCATTTATTTTCAAAATATTCTAAGACTCCAATCAACTCAAATTATGCACATCACATACCACAAAATCACATTAGACTCCAATCCACTTCATGAGACAACACCCTTATCAACATAACCTCTCCATTCACATCATCGTCAACTACCATTATTTACATCGTCATCAAACATCATCATCATCATCAAACATTATCATCACATCATTGTCAAATATCATCATCACATCAATCGTCAAACATCTACTCCAAAATCCTTATTTTAGTCCTACGTTCAATTTATGGAAGCAAAAAGGACATTCTTAACTATCCAATTCATTCTTTTCATTCCAATCAATACACATATACACAAAACCATCCATCTCAACTCCAGACAAATTATGACCAAAGAAATCTCATCTTGGTTTCATGTGAATGAAACATGAATCCATACTCTCAACAAAACTCAACTCAAGAATATCGTCAACATCTATAAATCTATATACAAGGATACATTTGTAGTCAATAATTATGAAAGATAACTATTTAGTAACTCAAGTCATTAAAATCATCCATCAATCTTTAGCATATGAAAATATTCTAGGGTTTAGGAAAATTTCAAGAAAACCATCCCGAAGAGGTCCAAATCTTTCACAACTCCTATCCAACACACACATGAGAATATGGAATAACTCAATCCATATTTTAGGTTAGCCTTACATACCTTGTGAAGAATTTGAAGAGACCTAGTTGTTGGGTCTTCAATGAGAGACTTGAATCCTTGAAGCTCTTGGAACAAATCCTTGTTGGAAATGGAGAAGAAGAAGAAGAAGAGAGAGGGATTTTCTAGGGCTTTTTTTAGAGAGAGGGTGAGGGAGTGAAAATGGTCCAAAAATGTGTTAAGGCTGATACATATATAATTTGGGATAATTCCCAAATTGCCCTTTCTCCAAAATTCTGAAAAATAGGCTGAAAATGCTCCTGGCGCGATAGTGGCGCGTCGTGCCATTGCGGCGCCAGGTCGATTACGCCTAAAAACCTGCACATCGGTTAGTGGCGCGCCGCGCCAAGAACCAAACTACTGAGGCATATTCTTGGCGCGATAGTAGCGTGTCGCGCCCTTACAGCGCCAAGGCCATATTTTCTGGGTTCTAGAATTTGGCTTGAAAAACCCTGCACACCTCGTAGTGGCGCGCCGCGCCAAAGACCAAACTACTGAGGCGTGTTCTTGGCGCGATAGTGGCGCGTCGCGCCCTTACAGTGCCAAGCCCAAGTTTTCTAGGTTCTGGAAAATAGGCTTGAAAAACCCTGCTACCCAATAGTGGCGCGTTGCGCTAGGGACCAAACTACTGAGGCATGTTCCTGGTGCGATAGTGGCACATCGCACCCTTGCGGCGCCAAGGCCATATTCCCAGCAGTTGCAACCCAGGCCTAAAATTCCTGTCGAGCTAGTTCATCTTAGGATTGTCATATCTTTTGACTCCGAACTCCAAAAATTACATTCTTGGTGGTGTTGGAAAGAAGACTCAACGACCTTTAATTTGGTAGGTCGTGGTCCATCTAGTTTATCATATTTCAAACGATATGGTTGTTAGAAGTCGACCCTTATACAAACTCCTTCGACAACTTACCCAAGACGAATTCTTTTGGACTTAGCTTGGTTCTAAGGATCCCTTATGACCCCACATCATCTCTAACACTCTTTAATTACTTAGGAACTCATCCTAACTCATACACACGCTTCACAATAATTGGGTTTGACCCTACACGAATACAAGAAGGGTCCAAATCTTAGGGAAAATTTTTGGGAGGTGTTACAATAACCTTTGGTTCAGTTCCCAAGGTGCTCAAAATGAGTTTTAGGCTGTTTGTGCGTTTTGAATGCTTTCTTTGGAAGTTGTTGACTTTGTTAATCATTACAACATAATGACCTCCGTTGGAAATTCTGTCAATTCTGTTGAGTCTGAAATGCCATTTCTGGTTGGGTAGCATAGTTCGTTTGCGTTCGCAGGGTTTCAAATGAATTTTGGACCCCTATCGGAGAAAATTTAATTCTTTAAAGTTCAACAACAACTGAACTGTTGGTGCAGGCCACCACAATCGCAAAGACCAGGGTCATTAGTTATCGTGATAGTGGGGATGAGTGCCACGATCACAAAGGGTATTTTTGTTGGGCCTCACGATCGCGATGAACAAATTCACTGACTTCAGTGAATTAAATGACCGTTTTCAGCAGTCTAAGTCCCATTTTGGGACTTAGAATAAGAGTGATTTGGAGAGCAATTCTTGACCATTTTCGATCATCTTTTATTTTGGTATGTTGAAAATTCTTGTGGGGACGTTCCAGGACCACTTTCTCTTCCTAAAAACCTTGTAAGTTTCGCTTAAATTCGTCGTTTCTTTGATTTTTAGCTAATCTAGAGCTTGAAATTGGTAGGGTTGTTTTGAGCTCTTCCGACGCTCGAAATGTGCCCATTTTTTAGGCACAAGTTCCTTGAGCTATTTCGAACCTTGTGACAGAGTTACTTTTTCGATTTCGTGCACGGGTCCTAATGTCGAATTTTGACCCAATTTTAGTTCCGTTTTTAATTATAATAATATGGATATCGTTGGATTTGTTTTGATGTGTTCTTCGATAATTTGATAGAGTGGCATTGTTTGGAGGTGGCTCGGAAATGAAAGGCTCAAGTTTAGTGGTTAGGGTGCGGTTTCGGTTTGAGGTAGGTTATGACTTACTCTTGTTAGACTTGGTTCGATTAGAATTGGTATATTTTGAGTAGTAATACATGATTAGGTTGGCGATTTAAGTGTTGTTATCCCATTGAACAATTTAGAGTCGATGATCATCGTTTGTGACTAGTTGGGGTTTTAGTCGTTGGATCCTTAGTCTAGGTGATATCTTGACTTGTTTTACATCGCTTAGAATCCTTAGAACTCACTTATAGGTGATTTGGACTTAGGATATCGTAATTTGACTTGCTTGGTTTCGGTTGCCACTTGTTATGAATTTTAGCTTATGCTTGTGTTTTATTTACCTTTTATATTGAAATGTTGGGCTAGAGGCCGTGTTTTCGGTACACCAGACTCTTAGGTTCGTGATTAGGTGCCCTTGATGAGATTTTTATTCGGCTTGAGTGATATATGATTTGACATACTACTAGTATTGATTTGCCTCGCTGGTGTCAAAAACCCTTATTAAAGAAAGAACAAAATGATGAAATTTAGACTTTTAGGTGATGAATAATGGTAAGGATTTCAATAAGAAAATATTAGTGATATTTTATTTATGGAATTTCATATTGAGAAGCTTGAGGTGTGAATTTCAGGCGGCTCATTGATACATACTCGGTTTACTATTATTACTATTATTATTAAGAAGTTCGAGGTGTGAATTCCGGTCATCCCGTTGATACATATTTGGGTTATTATTATTATTATTATTATTGAGAAGCTCGAGGTGTGAATTTCGGGCGCCCCATGACACTTTTGAGGAAATGTTGATCTATATCTACTATTTCATATGATTTTCTCTGGTATTTTGTGGGTTGATATTATTAATATGATTACCTGTTTGGTTGGAATTTACTTGTTTATCATATGATTCTCCCCGTATCCTTTTTTCCGTAACTGTAGTTTTATGCTTCTCTTTATTATTAGTGGTATCACCGTGCTGCTTATTATATATTTATTAGTTCTGATCTTTGTCGGCCATCGTATTTTGGTACTTATACTGCATTTCTGTATTTTTTTGATGCACCTCCCAGTTCGATCCGCCCCCAGCGTGCGCCTGATCATCTATAGCTATGCCAGATCCATGTTATGGTGAGATCCTGGCGTTCAGAGACTTGCTACATTCCCTCTTTTGCTCTGACTTGTATTTTGTATTTTGGACAGTCAGTTATGCATTGTATATTCATATATTGTCAGCTTTTGAACTTAGTAGCTCTTGTATATGTGGTACCGGGTCCAGGGTTTGTCTAATGTCAGTCTGTCATTTTTGGTCACTATCGGGCCTTATGTATATTTTGTATCCTATTTACATATCTAAATCCTAGCCCAACTTTTGTTTTGTTATATTCTTCTTGCTTCCACCTTCTAATGTTATTAATTATGTATTTAAAATGAGGTTTGACTTCCGCTTGATTGGGTTTTGCTTTCCTACTCAAGGGTTATAGTAGGCGACATCATGGCCCAGATTCGGGTAGAGACAGAGTGATATTAGAGCTTAGGTTCACCGGTCACACCATTACAGGAGCAAGTGTCTAGTAAAGTCCCGCGGATCGGTAGATGACGTCTGTATCCAATCTTTGAGAGGCTATAGGAAATTGTTAGGAATTAAGTCACTATTCTTATTTCTGATCGTGAGCTAATGATGATGAACACCTCTAAATCCTATTTATTTCACTCTTTCTTAAATAGCGAGGATAAGATCTACGCGGGGTGGATAAGGACCCCCTGCGCCTATAGATAGAGCCCCAGCTCGAGCAAAAGTCGAGGTCGAGGCCGAAGCCGATATAGAGGCCGGGGTAGAGCTCAGTCCACAACACTAGTGCCAGAGCTAGACATTAAGGTTGACCAGTTTGAGCATCAATAAATAGAGGAGGATCCAGCCTAGTCCCCACCCGGATTTATGGCCACAATATTGTTATAGGATACTTTGGCCCGAATCCTCAGCTTCATGGAGGGTATGTCCTGAGTAGGACCCTCCTAACATATCAGCTGGACCTCAAGTCCAAAAGAAGGCTCAGACTTCAGGCCAGGCCAGGGAATAGTATGATCAGACCCTAGTTCTACAGCCTACTACTATAGCTCATTCGGTGATTCATCCTATTCCTACAGTTGTTTAACATATGGCAGCTAGGCTAGTTATGACTATATGGGAGCAGAAGATATTGGGAAGATTTATTATATTGACCCTTTCCAGGTTCTCAAGTGCCGCGGGTAAGGATGCCCATGAGTTTTTGGTTAGTTGCCAGGAGAGGTTGTATAACCTCAGATTTGTGGAGTCCCACGGGGTCGATTACACTACTTTCCAGCTGGATGGACTTGCAAAACAATGGCGGAGATCTTATCTTAGCTGCAGACTTGCAGGATCGCCGTCCATGTTATAGACTCGGTTCTCTGAGGTGTTTTTGGAGAAGTATGTACCCGCAGCTTGAGAGAGAGACTGAAAGATGAGTTCACTGTGCTGGTTCAGGGATCGATGACGGTCATAGAGTATGAGTCTCAATTCCATGAGCTCTCCAGATATGCCTCCATGATTATGCCGACAGAGAAGGAGCGGGTATGCCAATTTGTCAAAGGGTTATCTGTTCCTTTGAGATTGGCTATAGAACAGATGGCTGTAGTAGGGTGTTCTTTCTTGCATATAGTAGATCATGCTCATACTATTAAGGCTACACATCGTGAGGCCTACAGAGGCAGCAACAAGAGGCCTCACCGTCAGGAAAGTTTCAGTGGGCTCTAGTCACACAGTAAGGGTTCGTTTGGCTGAGACCATCCACAACATTATCCACCTAGTAGACCAGTATAGGCAACCTTATAGCTTACCAATGGTGGACCAGCAAGAGTTGGTGGTTAGGGCGACTAGGCTTCGGGTCAATCTTCTCGGGGTCAGACTTCTGGGTATTCAGGCTATGGTGGCAATTCAGGTTCAGTTTGGACATCACATGGAGGTTCATTCATAGGGTCGTGCTATGTGTGTGGTGTGATAGGTCTTTTTTCCAGGGAGTATCCTACCATTAGTCATCACAGATGCTAGAGTCAGCAGGATCTATAGGGTCAGTAGGCTCAGGCCCCCAGGTCCCCAATTCAGCCACCCAGAGAGAGTGTGCAGGGTGGTAGAGGTGAGTCTTAAGGTACTAGGGGTGGTCCCCAAGTAAGACGAATAGATGGTAGAGATGGATGCAGTCACACGTATGCCTTTTTGGATAGGTCAAAGGCAGAGACATCGTATGCCATCATTATAGGTACGATCTCCATCTCTCATCAGCCTACCTATGTTTTATTTAATATAGGTTCCACTTACTCGTATGTGTCTGCTTGTTATGCTACTCGATGGGATATTTTATGTGAGTAATTGCCTGTGCCTATGTATGTAGCTACCTTTATACGTGATTATTTAGTAGTGTATTAATCCTGTGTGGTGACTATCAAGGAGTATGATACTAGAGAGGACCTGATTGTGCTAGATATGGTAGATTTTGACTTAATTCTAGGCATGGATTGGTTGTCTACTTATCATGTTGTTTTAGATTGCTTCTTCAAGATCGTTACCTTGTGTATTCCTGGTATTCCTCCAGTCATATGGGCAGGTGCAGTTAGTCATGTACCGTGTGGTGTGATATCCTTCCTTAAGGCTCAGCGGTTAGTGGGAAAGGGTTGTCTAGCCTATATTGCTTATGTCCATGATACGAGTGCTGACACTTCTTCTATTGATTCTGTTATGGTGGGTCGAGAGTTTTTTGATGTCTTTCCCACTGATCTACCTGGTCTTTCTCCTGAGCATGATATTGATTTCGGCATTTTAATAATTCTAATAATTTGTTTAACCGATACAAATTGTGACCCCGATCTCACAGATATTTTAATTCCATGTTGAGTTGGGTACATAACCAGTCTCTATTCCACTCTACTAGATAGCTCTAGTTGAGTTGAGAGAGCTTAAGGTACAGCTCCAGGACCTCTTAAGTAAGGGGTTTATCAGTCCCAGTGTGTCTCCCTAGGGTGTTCAAGTTCTGTTCGTGAAAAAGAAGAATGGTACCTTACTTATGTGTATTGATCACAGTCAACTGGATAAGGTGACCGTCAAGAATAGTTACCTGATGCCACCGATTGATGACTTATTTGACCAGCTCTAGGGTGCATCAGTGTTCTTTAAGATAGACTTAAGGTCAGGGTATCACCAGTTGAGGATTAGGGAATCAGATATCCTTCAGACTGCTTTCATGATTCGATACGGGCACTATGAGTTCTTAGTCATATCTTTCGGGTTGACTAATGCCCTCGAAGCATTCATGGATTTGATGAACCGTATGTTCAGGGCCTACTTGGACTCCTTTGTCATTGTATTCAATGATGACATTCTAGTCTACTCCGGGAGCACTTAAGGATAGTACTTCAGACCTTGCGGGATCAGCAGTTGTATGTCAAATTCACTAAGTGTGAATTTTGACTTGAGTCTGTGGCATTCCTAGGGCACATGGTGTCCAAGGATGGGATTATGGTAGATCCGACGAAGATAGCGGCAGTTCATAATTGGGTTGGCAGGGTATTACAAATGGTTTGTGGAGGGGTTCTCTTCTATTTCAGCACCTTTGAACATATTGACTTAGAAGAATATTCCCTTACAGTGGTCTGATTAGTGTGAGGTGAGCTTCCTAAAGCTTAAGGACTTGTTGACTTTAACTCCGATTCTTACCCTTTCTGTCGAGGACCAAGGTTTTATAGTGTATTATGATGTTTTAGGTATTGGCTTGGGGTGCATTCTAATGCAGTAGGGTAGAGTTATTGCATATGCTTCCAGGAAGCTGAAGGTGCATAAGCGGAACTACCCCATATATGATTTAGAGTTGGTGGCAGTAGTCTTCGCATTGAAGATTTGGAGGCATTACTTATATGGAGCCCATTATGAGATCTACACTGACCACCGTAGTTTTCAATAATCTTCCAGAAAGAGCTTAATTTGGGATAACGCAGGTGGTTAGAATTGCTGAAGGACTATGACGTCACTATTCTCTATCATCCGGGCAAGGCAAATGTAGTAGCAGATGCTCTGAGCTGGAAGGCGGTGAGTATGGGGAGTTTGACATTCTTATCAGTTGAGGAGCATTCCTTTGGCTTCGTACATTCAGTTCTTAGCTAACCAGATGGTTTGTCTTGATATTTCTGAGCCGGGTAGGGTAAATGCTTGTGTAAAGGCTAGGTTTTCCTTGATGGAGCTTATTCGGGCATAATAATTTGAGGAACCATAGTTGAGGGTGATTCGTGATTAGGTACTCAGTGGGGAGGCTAGGAAGACGACCTTAGATACGGAGGGCATCTTGAGAATTGAGGGTCGTATCTCTGTTCCTAAAGTTGGAGATCTAGTCTGGTTCATCCTTGAGGAGGCCCATTATTCTAGATATTCTATTCATCCCTGTGCGGAGAAGATGTATCACGACCTACGGAGGCATTACTGGTGGTGTAGGATGAAGCGGGACATTATAGCTTTTATGGCTAGGTGCTTGAAATGTCAGCAGGTCAAGTTCGAGCATCAAAGGCCAGGTGTTTTGCCCCAACAACTGCCTATTTCAGAGTGGAAATGGGAGTGGATAGCTATGGACTTTATAGTGGGTTTACCACGTACTTCCCGAGGTTTTGATTCTATTTGGGTCATCGTAGATCGATTGACCAAGTCTTCTCACTTCTTACTAGTCCAGACCACCTACACTTCACAGAAGTTGGCTTAGATTTACATTCGAGAGGTGGTCCAATTGTATGGGGTGCCAGTATCTATGATTTCATACCATGGTACTCAGTTCACTTCGCATTTTAGGAGATCTATACAGAGAGAGTTGGGTACCTGAGTCGAGCTCAACACAACTTTCCACCCCTAGACCGATGGTCAGTCAGAGAGGACCATTCAGGTCTTGGAGGACATGCTACGGGATTGTGTTATTGATTTTGGGGGTCAGTGGGATCAGTCCTTGGCTTTGGCAGATTTTTCATATAATAATAAGTACTATTCGAGCATCGAGATGACCCCTTTTAAGGTATTGTGTGGTAGGAGATATCATTCCCCAGTAGGCTGGTTTCACTACTAAAAAACAGGGAATACCAACCATAAAATACTGACTTCCAGAGGTCGCTATTCCTTGAAATACCATCCCAATACCGACTTCCAAGCTTAGGTTGGAATAAGCTTGGTCGTTTTTCAATATCAACCTTCGGAGGTCGATATTTACCGACCTCTAGAGGTCAATTTTAATTTTATGTCAAAAAATTACGAATTTGAATTTTTTATTTTATTTTATGTTTTCGACTTTGAGAGGTCACTATAATATATATGTTTATTTTTCATTTTTAATATTTTAAAATATATATTATATTAATATCGATCATAAAAGGTTAGTATTTTTACTATTTACTGGTTTCCATAGCTTTGTTATAGCTCTTACGTGATGTTGGGATGGGTGACACACTTTCCAAGGTGTTCGATTGAGTTTTGAGGTGGTTTGGCCATTTTTGAAGCTTTAGGCTTCAAAGAGTTGTCTTTAGTCAACATTTGGAGATTCGGGCATTGTATGACAATTCCAACATTCCATCAGCTCTAGAAGGTCCATTTTGGTCTAAAGGAAGGTTGCTTTGAGTTTTGGAGGCTTCATTTTGAGTTTGTGTGATTTGTCATTTTAACTTTAAAGTTTTGGCCAAGTTTGACTTCGTTCAACATTTTTAGTAGACGCATGCAGATGAAAATTCTGTCAGAGCAGTTTGCTCCAAAATGCCATGTTTGGTCTAGAGCGATCTTTGGTTCAGTTCTAGAGGTTCTTAGAATGAGTTTTAGGTCGTTTGTGCGTTTTAAATGCTTTCTTTGGAAGGTGTTGACTTTGGTAAACAGTTTAACGTAACAACCTCCATTGGAAATTTGGTTGATTTTGTTGAGTCTGGAATGCCGTTTCTAGTTGGGTAGCATAGTCTATTTGCATTCTCGGGGTTTCGAATGAATTTTGGATCCCCATCGGAGAAAATCCCATTCCTTAAAGTTCAACACCAGCTGAACTGCTGGTGCAGGACACTTTGCTCTTTGCATTCATGAGCCAGGGGCCGCGATCGCAAAGACCAGGGTTATTGGTCGTTATGATCGCAGGGATGGGTGCCGTGATCGCGATAGGTATTTTTTATTGGGCCTTGCAATCGTGGGCTAGGGCCTCGTGATCGCGACGAACAAATTCACTAACTTCCGTAAATTAAATGCCCATTTTCAGTAGTTTAAGTCCTATTTGAGGACATAGTGCTTTGGAGAGCAATTCTTGATAATTTTTGATCATTTTTTTCTAGTGTGTTGAAAATTCTTGCGGGGACGTTCTGGGACCTTTCTCATCCTAAAAATCTTGTAAGTTTCGCTTAAATTTGTTGTTTCTTTGCATTTTGGCTAATCTAGGGCTTGAAACTGGTGGGTTGTTTTGAGCTCTTCTAGTGTTCGGAATGTACCCATTTTTAGGGCAAAATGTCATGACTCAAGCCTAGGGCCTAGACGTGACACGGAGAACGAGGAACCCAAAAGTATCTCAAACAAGCCTCTTAGCATTCATTTAGCTTTTCATAGGTAATGATAAATAAAAACAAGAGAAAACCATAATAGTAATCTTCAACTTACATATGTCCAACAATACTTCTAACTTTTAGATTTAGCGGGGGCTAAGACAAGTCCCTACCTCACCCTCAATCAAAATAGAATGAATTATCATAGTAAGTGTCTAGAGGTCTCAACATATCATAAAATAGAAAGACAAAGGAGTATTGTTCCTAAAACATGGGAACTCACCAAAAGTAGTCTTCAAACGAAATCTCAACTAGCCAAATGGAGGAGAACAGGGAGGAGCACCGATCCCTACATGGTGATATCGTGTAGGCAATAGAGTATGCGTTAGTACTTTGAATGTACTAAGTATGTAGGCATCCATGAACATTGAAGAAACATTAAAATATTTATATAATATGAAACATAATGCAATGCATGCATAATCAATCATATAGATATTCTTTAAAACATTTATTTTGTGGGAAGATGATTATAATCGACATTTAAGATCATGCGAGATATTACATGGTATCCAACATAACCCCCTAAGTTGGCCGGGGAGACTACTTGCCGGTAGAACTCCATCAACTTCATTCATTTCTTTAACTTTAACTTTAAGGGCTATTTGTGGATCCATTAGCCTAAGCCTACAAGGGTTCCTATGTTGGCACATAGTTAATGATACAAAGGGTTATTACTAGGATTCCCTTACCGAATTCCACCTCAATGACCCATTCGGTGCTAAGTCAATCCCATAAAATAGTTTAATACTTCAAAATAGTCATAGCATATAACTTGAGAATTCAAAACATCACATTCGGTGGAATAGCTCATTAAAACCTTTAGTGATTCAAATATGCAATAATTGTCCTTATAGCATAAATAATCCATTATTCATAGTATTTTATCATTCTTTTATTTCATAAGAATCCCTTTTGATCATAGACCTTACTTTCATAAATATTTAGTTGGAGTCAAAACTTTTAAGTCAAACTTCATTAAAAATATAGTAAAACTAGGTGGGTTCAAATCACTTCAACTATCAAACATGAATGTAAATAAAATTATGCATAAATACTTTAAAATCCATCAATTAAAAATCATGCTTTAAACAACCCACCATGAATTCAAGAACCTTTAAAGAGATAAATAGAAAAATTACTTGCAAACCATCAAATCATACATATGAAATCATGTTGCATCAAAATAGACCAATAATCATTAGTTTAACCATGATTCATGCTATTAAGTAAAAATAAGAATTACCCATAAGAAAATATTACTTAAAATCAAGAGATTTAATTGAAAGAGTTTTGGACTACATGGGTGGAAGAACCCATGGTTAAGCACCCATATAACTTAGAGTAAAGCTTAAAGAAAATAAATATAATTTATCATATAATCAAAATGCTTTAGGAATGAGAGTGGAAGGAATACTCTCATTGAAGCCTTACATACGCTAATATAAGATATGTAATTAAACTTCAAATACATAATAATCTATACATTTGGAATCATGATATGAAAACCCATAAATTTTCATACTTGAATTAAATAGAAGACTTTGATAATTCATTTGATCTTCATGGATGAAAGAATCCATGAATCAATATCCATATACCTTAGAGTAAAGCTTGAAGAAAATAAATATAATTTATCATATAATCAAAATACTCTAGGCATGAGAGTGGAAGGAATACTCTCATTGATGCCTTAAGTTCTTGGAATGCGAAGCTTTACTCAAAATCGAAGGAATTAATGAACACTCTTGAACCTTTCAACTCGCCGGAGCATTTTGTGTACTACCCGGAGTATATGAATCACCAGAATAGTATTTCTACACTACTAAGAACTAAAACTATATTTTGAGAATGATTAAAGAAGTGTATAGAGAGAAGTGTTTCTTAAGAAAGCTTGATGAATAAAATGATGAAATAAGGTGGGTATTTATAGGTGTGAAGGAGAGACCTAACAATAATTAAAGTAATTATAAAGAAAAATCTGAAAATTTAATGGAAGATTGTGATATCATGGGTGATGTCAAATGGAGGACTATTGATGTCATGGGTGATGTAAAATTGATCTATATCTTTCTATGGTTAGTGAGATAAACCTTTTTTTAATGGAATACCCTTTTTCGGAGCTGCGTTTGGAAAAGATAACTTCCTCATTAGGATGTGGTGTCTAATATGAATTATTTCTCTAGAACTCTGCTTTCATGTCGTTTAAGAATCAACCGATTTGGAGCAACCTACAGTGAAATATGATTTTTCTTCTACAAACACTCTATTTCATCACAACACTATGTCTCGTAACAATTAATTTATTTGACCTACTTAACCTCCAAAACTTAAAATATGGTCTTCATAAAAGTTATAGGTAATGATGTTTGGGTTATTCAAAAATTTGAATCACCTAATTTGGACTATCATATTAAAAGTTATTCCCAAAATATAGAAGAGATATTATTTTCATTAAGAATTGAAACATCATATATAATGTTTTTAGGGGGTCTTACACACAAGTTCCTTGCGCTATTTGGGATCTTGTGATGGAGTTAGTTTTTTTATTTTATGCGCGGGTTCCAATGTCGATTTTTGAATTGATTTTAGTTTGATTTTTAATTATAGTAATATGATTATCGTTGGCTTTGTTTTGATGTGTTCTTTGATAGAGTGACATAGTTTGGAGGCGACCCGAAAAGGAAAGGCTTAAATTTAGCAGTTCGGGTGCAGTTTTGATTTGAGGTAGGTTAAGGCTTTCTCTTGTTAGACTTGAGTCGGTTAGAATTGATATATTTTGAGTAGTAACACATGATTAGGTTGATGATTTAAGTGTTGTTATCCCATTGAACAATTTGGTGTTGATGATCATTATTTGTGACTAGTTGGGGTTTTAGTCGTTGGATCCTTAGTTTAGGTGATATCTTGACTTATTTTACATAGCTTAGAATCCCTAGAACTCACTTCTAGGTGATTTGGACTTAGGATGCATTGATTTGATGTGCTTGGTTTCGATTGCCACTGGTTATGAATTTTAGCTTATGTTTGTGTCTTGTTTGCCTTTGATATTGAAATGTTGGGCCTAAAGTCATGTTTTTGGTACACCGGAGTCTCAGGTTAGTGATTTGGTGCCCTTGACGGGAATTTTGTTTGGCTTGAGTAATATATGATTTGACATACTACTAGTATTGATTTGCCTCGCCGGTGTCAAAAACCTTATTTAAAGAAAGAACAAATGAAATTTAGACTTTTGGGTGATGAATAAGGGTAAGGATTTCATTAAGAAAATACCAGTGATATTTTATTTATGGCATTTCATATTGAAAAGCTCGAGGTGTGAATTTCAGGCGGCTCGTTGATACATACTCAATTTACTATTATTACTATTATTATTAAGAAGTTCGAGGTGTGAATTCCGATCGTCCCGTTGATACATATTTTGGTTATTATTATTATTATTATTATTATTATTATTATTATTATTATTATTATTATTATTATTATTATTATTATTATTATTATTATTAAGAAGCTTGAGGTGTGAATTCCAGGCGCCCCATGGCACTTTTGAGGAAATATTGATCTATATTTACTATTTCATATGCTTTTCTCCGGTAGTTTGTGGGTTGAGATTATTAATATGATTACCTATTTGGTTGGAATTTACTTATTTGCTGTATGATTCTTTCCGTACCCCTTTTTCGGTAACTGTAGTTTTACGCTTCTCTCTTAGTATTAGTGGTATCATCGTGTTGCTTATTATATATTTATTCGTTCTGAGCTCGGTCGGCCTATGATGCCTATTGAGTACCCCGTGTTTTGGTATTCATACTGCACTTCTACATCTTTTTGATGTAGCTCCTAGTTTGATCCACCCCCAGCGCGTGCCTGGTCATTTGTAGCTGTGCCATATTCGAATTATGGTGAGCTCCTGGTGTTCAGAGACTTGCTACATTCCCTCTTTTGCTCTGACTTGTATTTTATATTTTGGACAGTCAGTTATGCATTGTATATTCATATATTGTCAGTTTTTGTACTCAGTAGCTCCTGTATAGGTGACACCATGTCCGGAGTTGGTCTAGTGTCAGTTTTTCATTTTTGGTTACTATCGAGCTTTATGTATATTTTGTATACATAAGGCTCTGACTTGTATTTTGTATTTTGGACAGTCAGTTATGTGTTGTATATTCATATATTATCAGCTTTTGTACTTAGTAGCTCCTGTATAGGTGACACCAGGTCCGGGGTTGGTCTATTGTTAGTTTGTCATTTTTGGTTACTATCGAGCCTTATGTATATTTTGTATCATATTTATATATCTATACCTTGTCCCGACTTTTCTTTTGATATATTCTTCTAGCTTCCGTCTTCTTATATTTTTAATTATGTATTTAAAATGAGGTTTGATTTCCGCTTGATTGTGTTTGGCTTGCCTACTCGGGGGTTATAGTAGGCGCCATCATGGCCTAGATTCGGATCATGACATTTGTTATTTTCTATTGCATGTTAGTTCTATTATTGTCTTTGCTCTGTATTGCACAAAAGGTGTTTGATAGTATATCTTAATGAACTTTCACTCCTATTTTAACCGTACACTCATAGAAATTCTAGGTTTTAAAAGTTAATATTGAAATTGTTAGTATTGAATTTGCATATGATTTATCTCCAAATATATAAATCAAAAGTGTGCAAAAAATTACAGTATTTAACTTTGTATGTGTACCTTATCATTAGCTTACGAATTGAAAATAACTCTTAACTGTTGTGGCTCTATGGCTCTTCTTGCCCAGATTGTTGTGAAGATATATTTGATAGACAAATGGCTCTAAAATTCAATATTGAAGGAATAAAAATTGTCACTCCCGAATGAACTTACAAAGTCGAAATCGTGGACGTGAGTCCAAAGCGACAAAGTCTGGAGAAAAAAATCAGATTTCAAAATCTAATTTTGAAAGACAAAGAGGTACTCTCGCTTATAATTGTGACATCTCACCTTCTATGTATAATTATACTATTTATCTGCATCTCAAAAAGTTCGGCGATGTCGACTTTACAGAAGCAATAAATCAGTGTTGTTATATATGGTGATGTACTATTATGCAGAGAAGCTTACAATGTTGAATACATCTCTAATCTCCATTGCCATAGTGAAAGTTTCATCAACTTCGTCCGGAAGATTGATACATAAATTTTATTGGGTTCTTGATAAAGAAACAACATGTCAAATCAACTGATGAGCTTGAGAAATTATTATCGCCTCCGACCAAGTTAAATATCATAATTTTTGCTAGAATTGCTCAAATGGAGGTCCTACTATAGAAATTGATATATCCATCTTACCGTACCTCCTACCAAGTATTACTTGGCTAAAATTTATGTCCCGATATGTAAAGAGCTCATATTTCTTTATTTATGATTATCAGATATTGTGGGAGTTGGTTTTTGTTGTGGCCCTTTAAAATAAGTGGGCCACACTCAAAATAGGTGTGTGAGGTTATTATTGCCAATGATCAGTAAGTACAACCTTTTGTGTTATACTTTGTTATTTACGCTTTCAAATCTTTACACCATTTTATAATAGATTCTGAAAAAAATAATATTCTATTTTTTCTACGAAAAAAATCAATCTCGGCTCACTTTATGAGATGATATCGGAGAAATTGAAGGAACTGAATTGGAGGCTAAAATAAAAAAGGGTAAAGAATTTCATGTAATCCTTGTAAGGAACATTGAAATTTCTCCTTATCAAGGTATGTGAATTACTATGTTTTACTTAAATATCACTCTTTTACATCATACACTATTACACTATTATTCTATATGTACAGATTTATCGTTGCAAATCAGTTTCAACTCTACAATACACATAAATCCTACTTATCCACAGGCATTAGAGGTCATCAACTGATACTGACTTCTTATTATACATCTCTAGCTTTAGCGTGCTATAAATAACATATTTAATAATGTATTTGGTGTGACAATAAAGAAAAAACAAACAGAGACATGCTTTCAGGACATGCGTCAGAAAACTTCGCTAGGGCATACACCATTCTTATCATGAATCTTGTTCACCGACAAGTTATTCCTATTACACAAATTACACCAACAATTTCAATAAATTTAACAAATATTTAGATTTAATATCTATACTTGCTCAATTTACTGATGGAGTGGAGTTACATGTACAATATTTTTGGCTCTACAGGCTGGAGTCTTTTATATTAAGACCGATATGTTAATATCAGATGACCTTTAAAAGTTATGCATGTTAGTATATTCGGAATGCAAGCAGAAAAAACACATAAAAAGACAAGAAGTAGTTTGATTGCGCAAAGTGTCAAAAGAAGATAATATTAGTGGCTCGGTATTACATTTATAACATATATATAAATTTTAGTGCAGCAAAATCGAGCATATAAAAATAATATTTCAAGTATTAACTCACTATGATTGCAGGTGTACCTTCCAAATTGATCTGATTGTTGGCAGTGATTCAACAACAATTTCCATTTTAGGTGATCTTGCTAAAAAACTTCTCTCTATAAAGGCAGACGACATATTTGACACACCTGCGTCAATGTTACCCTTTAAATGTCTTAGTATGTCTATGTGTATATATCTATACTATCTTAAAAGCATGAACTCAAAAACTTAAAAGTTAAATTACCTAAATATCCTTTATATTATTTGTCTGAATACTTTAACTTTAAAACCCAAAAATAATATCTACTTACATGATACACCTATTTACCTCTTCCAAATAGTTACTACCGTTTAGTGACCACCGTTGGGTAGATTGAAGCCAATCGGTTGAAACATAAACAACACCAAAGAAAAAAATGTCTGGGATGAATTACACTATATATTTTTGTTAGAGTTATTCTACAATTGAAAGGGATGTACCAAGAAATAAAAAACATCCTCAAAATATCAAAACTTTGATAAAGAAAATGATTACAATTTGAGAAATGCAGAGTGCTTGAAAAATAAAAGTATTGGAAAGAGTTTTTCAACCAACATAAGTTCTTCAAAATAATGATGAATGATTTCAAGTGTAGATTGCGCATTCCCCAAAATTTTGCGACTGTTGAAAGAACAGTCACAAACTGTTGGGCCAAAAAATAGGTCTCAGTGATAATATATTGCTAGTTGAAGTAATAGAACAAAGGAGGAGGATTATATTTACAGCAATGGCTGAGAAATATTTTTCAAAGAATATTTCTTGAAAGATGAAGATTTATTGGTGTTCAAAATGGATGATTTTTCAATTTTTAATGTCATGATAAGCGTTTATGGAAAAGAGGATACTTTGTATGGCATGAAAAATAGGAATCCCTGCCAATATCTAGATGAAGAATAATACTTTGACAAGTTTGATTTGCTTTTGAATTTTTTTTAAAGGGGGGTATACAACCTATACCAACACGAATCATTTCATTCTTCAATATTTTTTAGTAACACTTCCAATTTGCTCACTTACTACTTTTTCAACAAATTGTTATCCTCTTTTTCCAGTTAATTGTTTTTCACAGTTCTTTATTATTGTATTGATGTTCTGTCACGATCCGAAATTTGGATGTAATGACACTTATCCTTTTCCACCTAAAATATCAGTCTAAACTCAATAAATGCGGAAATAAATGCAGAAATAGTTTTAAAAAGGCAATTTAAATGACAAAAGCGGAAATCTCAATCACTACAAAATCCCCCACAGACTGATTGTTATATGTACAAGCCTCTAAATACAATGATACTGAAATAAATACAAGTCTCAAATTTTTTTCTCTCGAATAGAACAAAGTAAAAGTAAAGAGGAACAAGAAAGATCATCGGCATCAACTGTTACCTCTCAAGTCTCCTCTACTAAGCCTCGAATTAGCGAAAGAAGGAGAGCTGGGTCAGTGTCCGGGCTCAGAACCTACATAAGTATAGTTAGCAAGGAGTTAAGTGTAGTTAGAGAAGAGTGAGTAACAATGTGGTACCCAGCAAGTAGACAACTAAGACTAAGTAAAGCTAATCGAATGCAAGTACTCCTGTCATACCAATCGAACCCCTCATACTATAACCTGTATAGAAATCATCTAGTCTAAAAATTCTAACAACACAAGTATATATATGTATCATCAATAGTGTAATTCAAGTCTCAGTCAAATCACAACAATCAATAGTATAAATCAATGGAATATCAGGGGTAAACACACTCCACAAATGGCAAAGGATCTATGATACAATATAGTGCAATATAATGTCACGAATAGTGATGCATGTTTGTCCTATGGATACACATCCACTGACTAGCAGGATGGAACCCATAGGGGCTACACATGGACCATGAATCTATCAAAATCATTTTCCTTCGGCATAAATATCAATCGCCGAAACTATTTTACTTCGGCATAATCATCACTCTCCGGAACCAGTCCACATTGTATAGTCATATCTGAACTCAAATGTGAAAATTCATACAACCTTCATCTTTGAACTAAGGATCTACACCTGAGGTCGTATTTCTTCACATTTCTTAGTTTTTATCCACCACACAATCTTAGATGCTCGTAAGTCATCATTATCATATTAGATCCCTTTAACCAAAAGCCATCACCACATAGTTGCATCCAAATTAGAGTCCATCCTGAACTCTTATTACCATGCTCAGCCACCCTTGCCATCATCACAGAGTTAATCTTATCGTCTACATGATATGTCAAACTTGTTATACTGTCTAATTCTGTGAATTAACCAATTTTCATACGTATTCTCTCGCTGGTACACTCATTTGCCTTCACACAAGTATACTTGATAAAACTTTCTTTACCCATAAGCTTATCCTTTCAATATCAATCCACTCCTTTTGACTCATAAAGAACTCACCAATTCCCAATTAGATCCTCAAAATAAACATCACCATCCAAACACACATAAGCTCTAATAACATTGTCGGGATGCTGGAATAGTAGCTGTGATTGTAGACAACTCCTGAAAACAACAGAATTAGGTCCATGGTCCTCAAACACCAATTTTTACTAAAATCCATGTTCTTGAGAAAGCTGGGTTGTAACCCAAACTTTTTTATCCTGATTTTCTAAATGGGGATCGTACTATCTTTATTATTACTATTTACAGTAGACTGGAGCCATTGAGAATGCACTCATTTTCTTATATTGGTTCGATTGGAGAGAGTTCCCGACCCTTTCTATATTGATTTGACTATTTATCTTCGGTCACCGCGACGGATCAGATTCTAGATGATCGGATATACAAATTGATATCTATATTGATATAAGACCTGGATTGGGACTAAACAGGTATATAGGGGCATTCCCGAGCCTCCCATGGCGATCTCAGAGAGGCGCATGAGTCCTACTTCTTGGCCGGGACTGGAAGTAGGTGTATATATCTTGATATGAGACACTTCAGACTGATGGTACTACTTCTTCTATTTGTATAGCTAAAACTTTTAATGTGTAAAAACTTCTCATGTTCCTTATCTTTGATTCTCAAATTATTTCAAAATCTATTTTTATATTTCGTTATTAAGTAAATATCTCAAAAGGTCATTCAACTATTAAAATTTATGCATTAAAGTCACTGAATTTTGTTATATATCAAAAGAACAACTTAACTTAGGACTTTTCTCTTATAAAATTACTCAGAAAAGTTTATCTCTAATAAAATTGATATGATATTTTTATGTTATGTAAAATATATACGGATCCCAAAAATAGACAAAATTAAGGAAAATTCACTCCTTATACTGACACGCCCACATTCTACAATATATTAAAATATATATTTTCTAACACAATTAATAAATATATATATTAAACTATATTTATTTGAAGAATGATTTAATTCGTATACATATTAATTGTGCAAAAGAATATATATAGTTTAATAACTTGTAGAAGGTGGGTGAGTCGGGCATAAGAAATGTTTTTTCTTAATTTTTTTATGGTCTATGTTTACATGGCACAAAAAATTAATGTATTTTGTCGTTTTAGATTATTTTTTAAGGATTAATTTGGTTGAGTGGTTTTGTAAGAGAAAAGTCATAAGTTGAGTAATTGTATTGATACAAAACAAAGTCAATAACCTTGTTACATAAATTCTCATGGTTGAGTGACCTTTTTAGGTATTACTCTTTAATTTGTTATTGAACTGAGATGCATTTTAAATGATTATAATTTGGAGATAATTACATTTTAAGTGAGTTCGCATTATTTTGAAATTAGCTTTCTCTATTTCACTGTTATCTTCGATTTTCTAATGCAACTTGCTGTAATTTGTGAATGTAATTTCTTGAGAATGCTTCATTATCTATGTACCTGATCAGTATTGACAGAGAAAAAAGATTCATTTATGCAGATGCAGTTTCTTTAAATTACACATTTTAATGCGTAATAGTTGAGTATCTGAAAACTATTTGACTATAATTTTTTTTTGAAATGGATAATTAAAATTCTCGTGGTATCATACTTTAAACGTCCTACTGTTAGTACTGTCTCATCATATTATTGATTTTGCTGCTATGAATGAATTTATTTTGTGCTAAATACTTGAAATTCACTTAACAGAATATGCACAACATTAAGGAGAAGTTTTACGTTGTTATTTTTTTGGTTTAATATTGCACCCATAGTAACTTTGTCTTGTACTATTTTAACATGTTAATTAGATTTCTTTCATCACATATTTGGTAATACTCTGATTTTTACTAATTCGAATTAGAGTTATTTCAATATACTAACTAAAAGAAAAGTTATTACCAAGAATATCATATATAAGTAAGTAGTATGTAAGATACATTTAACTATATATTTCTATGTAACAATAAAATATAATAGGAGTAACAAAAAATCACATAAATCTAATTAAACTTTAATTTTTTTGCTCATCTACATTGTTTGATATCTTTATTTAGTCAGTAAAAATGGGTCAGACAATTCAATATTATTTGTTTAGACAACATCAAATCATCTTGATTGCAATAAACAAATCACAACACAGTGATTCACGTAAACTTCTAAATTACTTTTTTATCTTTATAATTATATATTCAAAACTTTGCTTTATTTCATGAATTGACAAACATGTGCGACGCACATGTTGAGAAACTAATATATATATATATATATATATATATATATATATATATATATATATGATACTTGCTTGTACAAATGACTTTTTTTATTTCTAGAAACAACTCCTTCGTGTTGATAATGCCCAACAAATATTGTCGAATAGGCTATTTCAAATTCAACTGAGGAAATCAACCTGGATAAGCTCTAATATTACTAAGTCAAGTCTAACAATTCTGTCCGACACAAAAAAGAAACATATCTCTCCACCAAGCATTAGCGAGAGGAACATTAAAAAAATTTGGTCGTTCGATGCAAGCAATGTGAAAATGGAAGTGTGTAACACCCCACAAGTTCTACTCTAAGAATCGGAACCATTTGTCGCAAGTATATAAGATTGAAACGGGTGATGTCCTACTTGTTCATGTGTGTTAAGGTTATTTACCAAGTGTAGAAAGTATATCGGATGTAGTCAAGGGTCATAAGAGACACCTAGCACTAAGTTGAATTCATAGCCTTTCTATCGGCTAAGTTTTTGCATGAGTTCATATAAGGATTAACTTCAAATGATTATATCCCTCAGAATATAAAGATTTAGTTAGACCATGACCTATAAAATGAAAAGTCCTTGAGTCTTATTTCCAACTTCACCAAGTTTGTTGTAACACCCCAATTTTTTTTTGCAAAGACACAAATATTTCTCCACGTGTGTGTAGACTCGAACTGAAGGAATTGTAATTTTATATATGAGTTAGGATCAATTCCTAATTATTTTAAGTGTATTAGATGTGTTTTAGGATCATAAGACATCTCTAACACCAAGTCGAGTCCAAAGAATTAGTCTCGACTAAGTTTCCGAATGAGTTCATATAAGGGTCAACTTTAAACGACCATATCTCCTTGAATATAACGAACTGGGTAGACCACAACCTACTAAATTAAAGGTGTTTGAGTCTTATTTCCAACGCCACCAAGATTGCAATTTTGGATTTCGGAGCAAAAGTTATGACCCTTTTTCTACAAACTAGTACTGTAGGAATTTCAGGCCTGGGCGACCACTGCAGGAATTTCAGGCCTGGAGCTCCAATAGCGCCTGGCGCCACTATAGTGCCAGAAAATAGCCTCAGTATTTTGGTCCTTGGCGCGATGCTCCACTATTAGGTGTGCAGGGTTTTAAGCCTATTTTGGCTTGGCGATGCAGTGGCGCGATGCGCCACTATAGTGCCAGCAAGATTTTTGCCCAGTTTTCCAGATTTTGAAGAGGGGCAACTTGGACATTTTCCCTAAACATATATACCCTAACTTGGAACATTTTGGGATCATATTTTCAGCCTTCTCACCTCCCAAAACCCTAATCTTCATCCCCTCTTCTCTCCCAAACATTTCCAACAAGATTTGCCCTTAAAAGCTAAAGGATTCAAGCTTTCCATTGAAGACCCAACAACAAGGTTTCTTCAAAATCTACTCTAAGGTATGTAAGTCTAACCTAAAATATGGATTGAGTTCTTCCATATGCCCCATAGATGTGTCGAATGAAGATGGTGAAAGACTTGGACCTTTTATGAAGGTTTTATTGAAATTTTCCTAAACTCTAGAATATTTTTATGCACTAGTAATTGATTGTTGATTTTCATGACTTAAATTCTTGAATAGTTATCTTTCATATTATTGACTACAAATGAATCTTTGTATATGAATTTATATGTATTGATGGTATTCTTGAGTTGAGTTTTGTTGAGAGTATGGATTCATGTATTCATTCACATGAATCCAAGATGAGAATTTTTTGTTGGTCATAATTTGTTTTGAGAATGAGATTGATGGTTTTTATGTATAATAAAAATAATATTATTTTTCATAGTGAAATGAGTATTCTTTTATATGAGTTTGATGAAATTAATTTTTATTTATATGGGAATTTTGGGATAGTTATGAATGTGAAGGGCATAAAAAGAAACGAAACTTTGGTAGAGTTAGAATACCCTTTTGTCTCTGTAAATTAAACATATAATTAAATAGGGATTTTAGAGTAGATGTTTGACGATGATGTGATGATGATGTGAATGATGATGTGATGATGATGTTTGATGATGATATGAATGATGATATTTGACGATGATGTGAATGAAGAGGTTATGTTGATGAAGATGTTGTGTGATGAAGTGGATTGGAGTCTAATGTGATTATGTGATAGGTAATTCGCATAATTTGATTTGATTGGAGTCTTATGAACATTTTGAAAATAAATGATCTTTTGAGAAGGGGTTTTAAATAAATGATTTATGCACATTTTTGCATAAACTATTTATACACTATTTTGAGTTTAAAGAGTGATTATTTTCATCTTTGATTTAGAACGAGTTTAAGCAAAAATGGAGTTTGAAAAAGTCTCTTAAATTCTCATTTTTGAAAATGAGTATTTTGAGTATAAATGAGTTGAACATTTTTTTTACTTTAAAATGTCAATTTTTGAGATTGAATTGAGATTGTATCAATTTTAAAGAGAAGAGTTTGATGATTTGAGATGATTCGATTTAAAAGAAGGTCCAATGAGGCCTGATTTGATTTGAGTTTTGAAAAGAGTCCAATGAGACTAAATGAGTTGATTTGAAAGAGTCTAATGAGACTAAATGAGTATTTTGAGTATTTTACTTACTTGATAAATATGAACATATTGAGTCTTGAGAGGAGTATCGAGCACCGAATTGGGTAAAAGTATAGTCCATACTCGAACCAATAAACTACATCGCCAAACATAGGAGAGGATTGAACCGTTAAAGTCGAATGCTTCCTAAATTATTGTCTTGACATGATAGGACATGATTGGTTATGGATCCATAATTGTTGATTCGTTCTTACCTTGGCTAGGTATGAACGGATGTGGCAACAACATCAGCTTGTTGTACTATCACTCGCTCATATGGTGATAGTTGTCGGTTAGAAAAACTCCTAATTAAATGGATTGTACTTTATATGATTGGTTTGATTGTGATTGTAGATGATTGAATAGAATTGTAAAACATTGCATAACTTAATTTGCATATCTATTGAATTGATTCCTTTGAATTTATAGTGGAGTTGATTGCATATGCTTGGATTGGATTGAATTGGAATATATATGGTTGGATTGGATTGGATGATATGTGATTGGATTGTGTATGATTGGATCGGATTAGGTGATATGTAATGGATTAGATTAAATGATATGTGATCGAATAGTGTACGATTGGATTGGATTTGATCGGATTGTATATGATTTGATTGAACTGTATTGTACATGATTGGATTGGATTGTATGGTATATGATTAGTCTTTGTCTAAAATTGTATTCTTACTCTAGACTTATGACACTTTGATTGAGTCTCTCTTATCTTTCTGATTTGAGATATTTGAACCAACGTTGTTCTTCCTTGAGGTATGTTTTATTCTGCCATATTACATACTCGTACATTCCATGTACTAACGTCTATTTGGACCTGCATCATTTCATGATGCAGAGACAGATTTAAGAGATCGTCAATAGGAGCACCATTGAGGATCTATACACACTCAGCGTATTGGTGAGTCCTCCCCTATATTTGGAGGACACCACTTATGTTATTCTTGCGTCGAGATAGCCCTTTTTATTTTGATTTGAGGTAGCCATGAACATGTCATTGACACCAATTAGATAGTAGTGATAGAGGCTTTATAGACTAGATAGAGATGGGCCGATTGAGCATTTTCTTTCCTTGAATTATTCTTGTCAAAGTATTTTAATGACAAATATTGGAGTTTGATTTATTGGCTCATGGCCTTTCTTTCGTGAGTTAGATTATTGATTTGGATTGCCCGCTAAATTATTTCATTATTTTAAACTTTCTGCTGATTGATTGATAGTGAATGGATGTATGATTGGACTAAGTGGTTCGCTTAGGGACTAGTAATGGTCTTCGAGTGCCGGTCACATCTAGGGTACCCTCTCGGGGCGTGATAAACATGGTATCAAAGCATAGAGTTCAAGAGTCCTAGGAAGTCTATAAAGCCATGTCTAGTAGAGTCTTTCTTATGGGTGTGTTGTGCACCACACTTATAAACATGAGGCTATAGGACATTAAGAATTGTTTTCATTCTTTCATATTCTGAGTTCATGCGATAGAGTTTAACTCTATGAATGTTCCCTTCTAATTCGTGCGTTGCTCAAATCCATTCGACTACCCCTCATACTCAAGGTGGTTGGAATAGTAAATCTGAGATTCTTGTTGATGAGTTAGGATAAAGTCTTAAGGAAGTGAAGAGACTGCACAAGTCTTGAGAGGAGCCGATTAATGTGTTTAACTCTATTGATTTGGAAGAATGTACTCTTATTCATATGGATCGTGCGTTGAGCCAGAGCGAGATGTATCCTAGAATCTCATCTCTAAATCTTGATTCGAATGTTATCTTTGAGAGGAAGGTTATGTCTCTAGATGATTAGTGTCGCCATCCAATGGAATGTGATTTGAGGCATGGTGAGCTATGGTTGGTAGAATGATTGTAGAGTTAGAAAGAGGGAGTTAGAGGAGTACAACTAAAATAGTGAGAATGGTGGTTGATTGAGTCCTGTAACTAGAGTGAAGTATCTATGAGGTGAGTAGTGAGATGTAATGAATGATTGTGATAGTGCTAGTTTTAAGATTTTATTTAGTAGGCTTGACATGACGTATGCGAGAGATTAAGATATTAACTTGCGAGGAGAGTGTGTTATGAATGGAGGGGTATGCGACCCTCAGATGTAAATAGTGAATTAAGGTTAAGTCACTACGTAAGAAGCAGCTTAAGAGGTGTGTATGAGATAGTATAGAGTTGTATGGGCTCTAAATTTATGAGTTGCTTTGGGTGAATAGTTAGTATCATTTAGTTGATGCCTTTGAGCTAAGGGGGAGATGATAGGGTAATGAACAAAAGTAAGTCTTGAGCTTTCGATAGTGATGAGTTGACCAAGATGACAGTAGACAGAGTTGAGTGAGGGTAGATGGGGGAGAGTGAGTGTTTCCCGATTGTAATGGTTGTGACTGTATGCGTCTAGTTAAGGATAGAGGTGTGGAAAAGGAGCGAGATGAGACCCTTTGACATGCAATATATAGGCAAGAGTATGTTAGTATGTCTCTAGGTAAGAGCTCATGCAATAATGGAGGTAGAAGGGTTAAAGTAAGTTCGAGAATTCTTAGATGTGGTTGAGGTGGTTAGAGTGATAAGCTTGAGTGCATGGTTGTCACTATGAAAGTGATGGTAGTAGGTTAATGATCACTTTTGGGGAGTGATTGGATGTACGTGGAGGGTGTTATGAGGCTTGGAAAGAAAGGAAAGCTTGGGCACCGATATATTGGCCTTACGAAAGTGTGAAGAGGATTGAGGATGTCACTCATGAATTGGAGTTTGACGGTTGATGATCTAGATGTTTTAATGATTCGATTGATAGAGTTTCGATGTTCTATTCGTTCCTAATGATGAGAATGATGAAGAAAATGTCCCTACTCTTGACTAAATTGATTTGCTTATTCTTGATCGGGGATAGTTGATTGTCTAAATTGCTTAATTGGTTGATTTGTTGATTTGATTGAGTCTCGACTGTTATTCATTCCTCGAGTCCAACTTTTCTTGATCTTCATTCAAGGATGAATGATCCCAAGGGGGAGATAATGTAACACCCCAGATTTGTTTTTGCAAAGACTCGAATATTTCTCCACGTGTGTGTAGACTCGAACCAAAGGACTTGTAATTTTATATATGAGTTAGGATCAATTATTAATTATTTGAAGTGTATTATATGTGTTTTAGGATCATAAGACATCTCTAACACCAAGTCGAGTCCAAAGAATTAGTCTCGACTAAGTTTCCGAATGATTTCGTATAAGGGTCAATTTCCAATGACCATATCTCCTTGAATATAACGAACTAGGTGGCCCACGACCGACCAAATTAAAGGTGTTTGAGTCTTCCTTCCAACTCTACCAAGATTGCAATTTTTGAAGTTCAGAGTCAAAAGTTATGACCCTTTTTCTACAGACTAGTACTGTAGGAATTTCAGGCCTGGGCGACCACTGCAGGAATTTCAGGCCTAGCGCTCCAGTGGCGCCCGGCGCCACTATAGTGCCAGAAAATAGCCTCAGTAGTTTGGTCCTTGGCGTGATGTGTCACTATTAGGTGTGTAGGGTTTTAAGCCTATTTTGACTTGGCGCTGCAGTGGCGCAACGCGCCACTATAGCGCCAACAAGATTTTTGCCCAGTTTTCCAAATTTTGAAGAGGGGCAACTTGGACATTTTTCCTAAACATATATACCCTAACTTGGAACATTTTGGGATCTTTTTTTCAGCCTTCTCACCTCCCAAAACCCTAATCTTCATCCCCTCTTCTCTTCCAAACATCTCCAACAAGATTTGCCCTCAAAAGCTCAAGGATTCAAGCTTCCCATTGAAGATCCAACAACAAGGTTTCTTCAAAATCTACTCTAAGGTATGTAAGGCTAACCTAAAATATGGATTGTGTTCTTCCATATGCCCCATAGATGTGTCGGATGAAGATGGTGAAAGACTTGGACCTTTTATGAAGGTTTTCTTGAAATTTTCCTAAACTCTAGAATATATTTATGCACTAGTAATTGATTGGTGATTTTCATGACTTAAATTCTTGAATAGTTATCTTTTATATTATTGACTACAAATGAATCTTTGTATATAAATTTATATGTATTGATGGTATTCTTGAGTTGAGTTTTGTTGAGAGTATGGATTCATGTATTCATTCACATGAACCTAAGATGAGATTTCTTTTTTGGTCATAATTTATCTTGAGAATGAGATTAATGATTTTTATGTATAATAAAAATAATATTATTTTTCATAGTGAAATAAGGTATTCTTTTATATGAGTTTGATGAAATTGATTTTTAGTTATATGGGAATTTTGGGATAGTTATGAATGTGAAGGGCATAAAAAGAAACGAAACTTTGGTAGAGTTAGAATACCCTTTTGTCTCTGTAAATTAAACATATAATTAAATAGGGATTTTAGAGTAGATGTTTGACGATGATGTGATGATGATGTGAATGATGATGTGATGATGATGTTTGATGATGATATGAATGATGATATTTGACGATGATGTGAATGAAGAGGTTATGTTGATGAAGATGTTGTGTGATGAAGTGGATTGGAGTCTAATGTGATTATATGATATGTAATTCGCATAATTTGATTTGATTGGAGTCTTATGAACATTTTGAAAATAAATGATCTTTTGAGAAGGAGTTTTAAATAAATGATTTATGCACATTTTTGCATAAACTATTTATACACTATTTTGAGTTTAAAGAGTGATTATTTTCATCTTTGATTTAGAACGAGTTTAAGCAAAAATGGAGTTTGAAAAAGTCTCTTAAATTCTCATTTTTGAAAATGAGTATTTTGAGTATAAATGAGTTGAACATTTTTTTTACTTTAAAATGTCAATTTTTGAGATTGAATTGAGATTGTATCAATTTTAAAGAGAAGAGTTTGATGATTTGAGATGATTCGATTTAAAAGAAGGTCCAATGAGGCCTGATTTGATTTGAGTTTTGAAAAGAGTCCAATGAGACTAAATGAGTTGATTTGAAAGAGTCTAATGAGACTAAATGAGTATTTTGAGTATTTTACTTACTTGATAAATATGAACATATTGAGTCTTGAGAGGAGTATCGAGCACCGAATTGGGTAAGAGTATAGTCCATACTCTAACCAATAAACTACGTCGCCAAACGTAGGAGAGGATTGAACCGTTAAAGTCGGATGCTTCCTAAATTATTATCCTGACATGATAGGAATTGATTGGTTATGGATCCATGATTGTTGATTCGTTCTTACCCTAGCAAGGTATGAACGGACGTGGCAACAACATCAGCTTGTTATACTATCACTCGCTCATATGGTGATAGTTGTCGGTTAGAGCAACTCCTAATTGAATGGATTGTGCTTTATATGATTGGTTTGATTGTGACTGTAGATGATTGAATTGAATTATAAAATATTGCATAATTTAATTTGCATATCTATTGAATTGAGTCCTTTGAATTTATGGTGGAGTTGATTGCATATGCTTGGATTGGATTGAATTGGAATATACATGGTTGGATTGGATTGGATGATATGTGATTGGATTATGTATGATTGGATCGGATTAGGTGATATGTGAAGGATTAGATTAAAGGATATATTATCGAATAGTGTACGATTGGATTGGATTTGATCGGATTGTATATGATTTGATTGAACTGTATTGTACATGATTGGATTGGATTGTATGGTATATGATTGGTCTTTGTCTAAAATTGTATTCTTACTCTAGACTTATGACACTTTGATTGAGTCTCTCTTATCTTTCTGATTTGAGATATTTGAACCAACGTTGTTCTTCCTTGAGGTATGTTTTATTCTGCCATATTACATACTCATACATTCTATGTACTAACGTCCATTTGGACCTGCATCATTTCATGATGCAGAGACAGATTTAAGAGATCGTCAATTGGAGCACCATTGAGGATCTATACACACTCAGCGTATTGGTGAGTCCTCCCCTATATTCGGAGGACACCACTTATGTTATTCTTGCATCGAGATAGCCCTTTTCATTTTGATTTGAGGTAGCCATGAACATGTCATTGGCACCAATTAGATAGTAGTGATAGAGGCTTTATAGACTAGATAGTGATGGGTCGATTGAGCATTTTCTTTCCTTGAATTATTCTTGTCAAAGTATTTTAATGACAAATATTGGAGTTTGATTTATTGGCTCATGACCTTTCTTTCATGAGTTAGATTATTGATTTGGAATGCCCGCTAAATTATTTTATTATTTTAAACTTTCTGCTGATTGATTGATAGTGAATGGATGTGTGATTAGACCAAGTGGTTCACTTGGGGACGAGCAATGGTCTTCGAGTGCTGGTCATGTCTAGGGTACCCTCTTGGGGCGTGACATTTGTATCAATCCAAGTTAGGAGCAAAAAGTTATGACTATTTTACCAGAGATACTACAAGTTGTCAGTAGCCGATGGGAAAAGTGACAACCGTCAGACCTGTGATGGACCGTCAGACTTGAATGTCACACTTAAGTATAATAGTCAATTTGTGGGCTAGTTATGACGGTCTTGTTGACGGCTCTTAACCCAAGCGACGGTCCGTGACTCAGATAATGATAGAATGGTGATTTTGGCTGATTTTGAGTTTTTAAGAGGGTATTTTAGTCCTAAAACCTTTGGGGAGTTATCTAAAAGGTCTTAAAGACATAGAATATTAGTTTTTCATAATTTAACCCTCTCATTCACTCTCAAATTTTTACGCTCAAGAACTTCAAGAAAACACCAAGGCTAGGGTTCATATCCCAAGATTCTCCATCAAGCTTCTTCACTAAGGTATGTAAGGATTCAAAGAGAGTATTCCTTTCAATCTCATGCCTAAATTTTTTTTAAATCTTCAGAGAACATCGATATATTTGTAGAATCAAAGCTAGGGTTCTTTATGAAATTATGAGTTTTCTTCTTAATGAAATTATGAGTTTTCTTCTTTATCAAATTATGGATTTTATCCAATAAGATAAGCTTTCATAATTCACTTTGATTTTAAACCTCATTGTACATATTTAGCATGATTTCATTTATGGTCATTCATATCCTTTATGGTATATTAAGTATGAGAACAAGCATGGCATAAATTACAACTTTATGTATGTTTTTATGATATGACTTATGAGTTTAGCCTCAGATCTGATTCAAATGATAAGTGTTTTGTAATACCAACGAGCACTATATTTATATGTTGTTTTGGGAGGACTATTTAGGACCGAGAGGAGCTGGGTATTAGAAAAGTCCAAGTTCCATAACTATGCGCCAACATAGGACTTGAGTGTACCTCTTTGTTGGGCAAATCCATATTGGCCTGAGAGTCACAAACTAGTGGATCCATCTAGATATGATATGGTTCATACCCCAGAAAGGTATATGGTAGCCCGCCCAACTGGGTTAGCGATTGAACATCATGAGCTCACATGGTTTATGTCGATTATAGGAAACTCCTCATTTTTATGAACTTTTCATGATATGATCTTCATTTATTATGGTCATTTTAAGTATGCTATTTTATATATATGTTTATGCAAGATTAATGAGATAGACTCATCTATATATATTCTTTTGAAATAAGATTTTGAATTGTATTTAGACATGAACTCCAATTGTTTATTTTTAAGTACTCTTACTATGTATATGTTTTTTTTGAAAACCTTATTCCACTATTCCCTTTATGATATGTTATACTAGAATATTGGTGATCCTTTCATACTCAGTATGTTTCAAGTACTGACGCATATTTTTTCTGCGCTTCATCCTTTTATGATGTAGATTTTGGTGCCCATTCCCAGACTCATGGCTAAGTGATTGCAGCAGTTCCAGCAAGAAGTTGGTGAGTCTTCCTTATTTGGGGGCTTTCTAGATTAGTTGTTAGTCAGATTTTAGGAGTTTATTTATTATTAGTTTGAGGCAATTGGGGGCCATGTCCCGATAAAATTATTTCCTTCAGTCTAAATGTTAGAGGCTTATTTTAGACATTAGTAATTCATTTATCATGGATTTATTGACTTCTGACTAAGAGTTATTAAGGATATGTCTTTGCTTCCGCATTAGTTTCATACGATATGTCTTGATATGTTATTGTAAGTTCTCAAGCGCATTTTGTTAGTTTGATATGTGTTTTTAGTTAGTTTTCAGGAAAATTAAAGCACGCTTGGGTTAATGATATTTGGCATGGTTCATGTGAAAATTTGATTGATCTTGAAGTATGTTGGTAGCTTGGTGTTGTGGTGATGCCAAAAGGAAATAAAAATCTCACAAGAGGTGTTTAAACACTTGAGTTTGGCAAGGTTTCAGACAACTTAAAAGGAGAACTCAAAGAACAAACTTCACCGGAACTTGAAGGACCTTGAAATGGGTGTTGGGAGATTAAATCTTCATGTTTTGACCAAGTAAGCACACCAAGACAGCCACCACGGTCCTTGGTGTGCAATACTGGATATGAAAGGATGCCCCATCCATGAAGAATTCAGCCAACAAAAGGCAACCGACTTTTGGGCTAAGTCATGCACCATGCCCATCCACCACGAGCCGTGATGCTTACCACTAGCCGTGGTGGGTTCCGTAGTGAAGAGGTAGCCATCAAAATTCAAAGGCAAGAAGTGTCAAGGGCAAGGAAATCACTAAGAGCCAAAGCAAGGAGAAACATGGCCAAGGTAACTACCAAAAGCCTCACCACGAGCCATGGTCCACACCACTGGCCATGGTGGGCTCCGTGGTGGGATGGACAACCATAAAAGTCTAAGAAATCACCAATAAAGGCCACCACGAGCCATAATTCCCACCACTAGCCATGGTGGCTCCCATCCAGAGCATTCCAAAGTCCATCAAGTTTTCTTTTCCTAATTGGTTTAGGACTAGTTTTAGACTTTTATAAATACCTTATTTTATTCTAGGTTTAGGGATACCCTCTCCCGCATTTTCCCTACTATTTGAAGGGTATTATACATGACCTAAACTATATCTTTGAGTCTTTTTTCATTAACAACACATGCTGGGTAGTAGCTAAAGGAAGCAAGCGAGAACTTTTGTTTCTTGGCTATCTTTGGAGACTTGAATCAAGTTTTGCTTGATATTTTTCTTTGTTTGATTCTTATGTTGATTTGCTATCACTTTGTACATATTTTTTCATGAATTATTTACAAATTCTTGTTGCTTTAAATATAATTATGCAAAGCTAGTCCCATAACTAGGCAAAAGTAGGATTGATATTCGTGATTTGTTTTTATATATATTGTGATTTCTTCATTCAAAAGTCTTTCTTAGTGAGTGCACACATTAAGAATATCCCCGTATTCATTTCTTTCCTGGGAGGGAGGTAGTTATTAGGAAAAGACTTCACAACAAAAATTCGAATAGTCTATCTTCAAAAGAAGGGATAAACTTCATCTAAGTTACCTGAGACCGAGAGAAGATAGTACTCTGGGATCCAGGGTGAGGGTTAGTAAAGATATATTTTGAGACTAGGAGGAGATGAATGAGACGCGTCTAAGAAGGACTAGGAGGTGAATTAGATGTTACCCAACTTGCTAGATTTTGCATGCAATACATTGAACGATATCATGAATACGATTAGCCTATTAACTTACAAGTCATTGGGAACACAATCCTAGTATAGTCTTCATATAGCTTACAACTTCAATCTTATTTATTTGTCACCGCATTACTATTTTATTTCTAAAACATAACCAAACCTCCTATTTTACTTTATGCATCTTTATTTCCGGGAAGTAGCAACTACGACCGAATAGTGATAGCTAATAGAACTTGCTTCAACCTATTCCCTATGGGTTTGACCCCGACTCTTATTTGGGTAAAACATATTGATAAAGATCATCTATATCTTTTTTGAGAGGTATAATTGAGCGTTATTAGTTATGCCAAGGGTTAGCTCGGGGCCACTCATGGTTTTGAGTACCATGTCTCGTCTAGGGTGTAGAATTGGGTTGTGACTAATATGGTATTAGAGCACTAGGTTTAGGTGTCCTAGGATGTATGAAAAACCGCATCTATTAGTCCTTTTTATGGGTGTGTAACGCACCACACTTATAAGAAGAAGTCTATAGGATGTTTAAGAAATAATTCCTTTTTTTCTTAATCTTGTTCGTGCGCCAGAGTTTAACTTTATGTATCTCCTCTAACTTGTGCTCATGCGTATTTCAGATCATGCCTCCAAAAAGAATTGTTAGCCTTTCGAGGCAAGCTAGGAACAAAGGACGTCTTGCTAGATAGAAGAAAAATCCTCAAGAGCCACAAGTCCCCGTCGGGCCAAGAGGTCCAAATGAACCTGTTGAGCAGCCACCTCACGTTGATGTTACCAATGCGGAGATTTGCAATGCCATCCAGATGTTGGCTCTAGCTATGAAAGCTCAGGTTGACCATTAAGGAGCAAGCCCAGCAAGCCGCCAGGATGCTCTAGACACTTCTAGGATTCGTGAGTTTCTAAGGATGAATCCACCAGAGTTTACAAGATCAAAGCTTAATGAGGACCCAAAAAACTTTGTGGATAAAATTCAGAAAGTGTTTCAGGTTATGCATGTTAGTGATGCTGAGTGTGTTGAGTTGGCTTCATATGACCTCAAGGGTGTTACAAGGATATGGTGTGACCAGTGGAAGAAGAATAGGGGAGAAGATGAACCACTCATAAGTTGGGCCATGCTCCAAGGTGCCTTCATGGGGCATTTCTTTCCTTGTGAGTTGAGAGAGGCAAAGGTAAGGGATTTCCTTAATCTAAAATAAGATTCTATGAGTGTGCAAGAGTACAGTCTCAAGTTCACATAGTTGTCTCACTATGCTTCAGAGATGGCAATTGATATGAGGAGTAGGATGAACTTGTTTATGTTGGGACTCTCCTTCTTATCGAGCAAGGAAGGTAAGACATCCATGTAGATTGGGAATATGGACATATCTAGGCTAATGATCCATATCCAGCAGGTTGAAGAGGATAAGTTGAAGGATAGAGAAGATTTTCAGAATAAAAGAGCCAATGCATCAAATCATGAGTTCGGCCAGCACTGAAAATAAGAATCGATCCTCCTTTCAGCAAAATTCATCTGGACCGGCTCCATCTTCAGGTAGTGCTCTCACACCCAGGTCTAGAAATGATTTTGAAGGTAGATAGTATGGCTGTTAGTCTCAGGGCAGTGTTGCAAATGGGTATACACCTTATCCGAGCTACAATAAACATGGTAAGAATCACTCTGGTGAATCTCTCTATGGTAAAGATGGGTGTTTCGGGTGTAGCCAAGCAGGTCACAAGCACAAGGATTTCCCCTTATCAAGGCAGAGAAATGGTGGTAACAAACCCCAGACTACAACATCTTTAGCTCCATCAGGTCGTAACCTTCAAAAAGGCACCATTTCTGGTACAAATGGTAGTCAGAACCACTTTTACGCTTTGTATTCTCGTCAGGACCAAGAGAACTCTCCTGATGTTGTTACCGATATGTTAAAAGTTTTCTCCATTAATGTTTATGCTTTGTTAGACCCTGGTGCTACCTTGTCTTTTGTGACTCTATATGTTGCTATAAAGTATGGTTTCAGACCAGAACAACTCTTGGAACCTTTTTTTATTTCTACCCCTACTGGAGAGTTAGTTTTGGCTGAACGAATGTATATAAATTGCAAAATCTCCGTCCTTCTCAAAAATACCACTGCTGATGTGGTAGAGTTAGATATGATAGACTTTGATGTTATTCTAGGTATGGACTGGTTACATTCATGTTATGCCTTAGTTGACTACAGAACCAGAGTCATAAAGTTTCAATTTCCCAACGAGTCAGTCTTAGAGTGGAAGGGTAGTTCCACCTTACCTAAAGGTCATTTCATCTCTTATCTTAAGGCCAGAAAAATAATCTTTAAGGGTTATCTCTACCATATAGTTTGGTTCAAAGATTCCAATATCGAGACCTCGTTTCTTCTATAAGTCCCTATAGTATGTGAGTTTTCAGAAGTCTTATAGATGATCTTCCTGGAGTCCCTCCTGACAAGGAGATAGACTTTGCGATAGATACTCTTCCTAATACACGACCTATCTCCATCCCTCACTATAGAATGACTCCTGTTGAGTTAAAAGAACTAAAAGAGTAGTTGAAAAATCTTCTAGAAAAAGGGTTCATTAGACCTAGTGTGTCTCCCTAGGGTGCTCTTGTTCTTTTCATGCGAAAGAAAGATGGTTCTCTCCGAATATGTATCAATTACCGTCAATTAAATAAGGTCACCATTAAAATTAAGTACCTACTTCCCAGAATTGATGACCTGTTTTACCTGCTTCAGAGTTCCACTTGTTTCTCTAAGATTGATCCTAGGTCTAGGTACCATCAGTTGAAAGTTAAGGAGTGTGATATTCCAAAAACTGCCTTCCGAACCCGATATGGTCAATACGAGTTTCTTGTTATGTCATTTGGGCTAACCAATGCTCCTATAGTTTTTATGGACCTTATGAATAGGGTGTTCAAATAGTATCTCAACACATTTGTTATAGTGTTCATTGACGATATCGTGATCTACTCCCGTAGTGAAGAGGAGCATGCTAATCATCTCAGGGTTACTCTTCAGATTCTCAAGGATAAACAATTGCTCGCTAAGTTCTCCATGTACAAATTTTGGTTAAAGTCAGTTGCATTTCTGGGCCACATTATTTCCAGTGAGGGCATTCGAGTTGATGATTAGAAGATTGAGGCAGTGAAGGACTAGCTTAGGCCCACCACTCCGATTGACATTAGGAGCTTCTTGGGTCGATCCGGTTATTATAGAAAGTTTTTTGAAGGGTTTTCATTTATTTCTAAAAGTTTAGTGGTCTGAGAGTTGTGAGAAGAGTTTTCAGGACCTAAAGGCCCGATTAACTTCTACTCCGGTGTTCACTTTACCAGAGGGTACATACGACTTTGTGGTTTATTGTGATGCCTCTAGAGTGGGTCTTGGTTGTGTTTTGATGAAGAATTGGAAAGTAATTGCTTATGCTTCTAAACAACTCAAGGTCCATGAGAAGAACTATCTCACTCATGACTTGGAGTTAGCTGATGTGGTGTTTGCTTTAAAAATTTGGAATCATTACCTCTATGGGGTACATGTCTATGTTTTCACAGATCATACGAGTTTGCAATATGTTTTCACTCAGAAAGAGCTAAATCTTCGACAAAGAAGATGGCTTGAGCTCCTCGAGGACTACGATATGAGTATGCTCTACCATCCAGGTAAGGAAAATGTTGTTGCAGACGCTCTTAACAGGTTGTCTATGGGGAGTGTGGCACATATAGAACAACGTAAAAAGAAACTTGTAAAACAAATGCATAGGCTTGCGTAATTGGGAGTTCGTCTCTTAGATTCTGCTGAGGGTGGTGTAGTAGTTCAGAAACGACATTCCAGATTCAATGGAATCGACAGATTTTCCAACGGAGGTCATTTTGTTGGAATGTTGACCAAAGTCAACACTTTCCAAAGAAAATATATCAAAATGCATAAATGACCTAAAACTCATTTTCGAGCACCTCGAGAACTGAACCAAAGGTCATTCTAGACCAAACTCGGCATTCCAGAGCTAACCACACTAACAGAATTTTCATCCAAGCGCATTTACTTAAAATGTTGACCGAAGTCAAACTTGGCCAAAACTTTAAAGTTAAAACGACAATTCACACAAACTCAAAACAAAGACTGCCAAACCCAAACCAACCTTTCTTCTAGACCAAAATGGACCTTCTAGAGCTGATGGAGCCGTTGGAATTCTCATACGACGCCCAAATCTCCAGATGTTGACTAACGTCAACTCTTTCAAACCTTAGTCCTCAAAATGGCTAAACCACCTCAAAACTCAACCTAACACCTTGGCAAGCGTGCCACCCATCCCAACACCACATAAGAGCTATAAAGAAGCTACAGGAAGGGGTAAAATGGTAAAAACATGAAAAAGTATGAAAATGACCTTGGAGGTCATTATAACATCCACTACTAAAAGGAATTTTGTCCTCGAAAGTCAGGGAAGAAAGGTACCTGGTGGCTCAAAAGGATAAGATATCGGGTCCGCATGTCCTGTTCAGTCTTCTTAGTAGCCTCCTCGATCGGATGATGCCTTCACTGGACTTTCACCGATGGAATCTCCTTAGACCTCAACTTTCTAACCTGGTTGTCCAAAATAGCTACATGCTCATCCTCAAAGGCCAAGGACTCATCAAACTGAACTGAATCCCACCGAAACAGGTGAGACTCATCTGGAACGTACCGCCGTATCTTAGAAACATGAAACACAGGGTGAACACCTAAAAGTGTTGGGGACAAGGCCAACTCATAAGCTACTTCCCCTACCCATCTCAAGATCTCAAAAGGGTCAATAAACCTGGGGCTAAGCTTACCGCTCCTCTCGAATCTCATCACGCCCTTCATTGGAGACACTTACAGGAATACTCGATCTCTAACCATAAACTCCAAAGGTCGCACCCTCAGATCAGCATAACTCTTATGCCTACTCTAGGAAGTATGGAGCCTCTCCTGAATCATATGAACTTTGTCCATCGATTCACGCAACAAATTGTTTCCCCAAGGCCTAACCTCGAAGGCATCAAACCAGGCCACTGGGAATGACATTTCCTACCATATAAAGCCTCAAAAGTTACCATCTCGATGCTCTAATGTTTGTTATTATTATATGCGAACTCTGCCAAAGCCAATGATTGATCCCACTGACCCCCAAAATCAATAACATAGGTCCATGGCAGGTCCTCCAAGACCTGAATGGTCCTCTTTGACTGACCATCGGTCTAGTGGTGGAAAGATGTGTTGATCTCGACCCGGGTACCCAACTCTCTCTATATAGACCCCCAGAAATATGAAGTAAACTGAGTACCATGGTCTAAAATGATAGATATTGGCACCCCAAGCAATCAGAACACCTCTAGGATGTAAATCTGAGCCAACTTTTGTGAAGTGTATGTAGTCTGGACCTGGAAAAAGTGAGTAGACTTGGTCAATCGATCTATGATAACCCAAATGGAATCAAAACCTCGGGATATACATGGTAAACCCACTACAAAGTCCATACCTATTCGCTCCTACTTCTATTCTGGAATGGGTAGTTGTTGGGTCAAACCACTTGGCCTCTGATGGTCGAACTTGACCTGCTGACAGTTCAAGCACCTAGCCACAAAAGCTGCAATTTCCCACATCATCCCACACCACCAGTAATATTGACGTAGGTCATAATACATCTTCGCCGCACCGGGTTGAATGGAATATCTGGAACAATAGGCCTCTTCAAGGATGAACCTGACTAGATCTCCAACTCTAGGAACACAGATACGACCCTCGATCCTCAAGATGCCCTCCGAATCAAAGGTTGCCTTTCTAGCCTTCCTATTGAGTACCTTGTCACGAATCACCCTCCGTTGTGGGTACTTAAATTGTTGTGCCTGAATATGCTCCATCAAGGAAGACCTAGCCTCTACACAAGCAAGTAACCTGCCCGGCTCAGAAATATCAAGACGAACCATTAGGTTTGATAAGGATTGAATTTCCGAAGCTAAAGGTCGCTTCTATACTAATAAGAATGCCAAACTCTCCATCCTCATTGCCTTCCAGCTCAGAGCATCTGCTACTACATTTGCCTTGCCCCGGTGATAGAAAATAGTAATGTCATAGTCCTTCAGCAACTCCAACCACCTGCGCTATCTCAAATTGAGGTCTTTTTGGCTGAATATGTATTGAAGATGGTGGTTAGTGTACATCTCACAATGGGCTCCATACAAGTAATGCCTCCAAATCGTCAATGCAAAGACTACCACAGCCAACTCTAAATCATGTGTGGGGTAGTTCCGCTCATGTACCTTCAGCTGTCTGGAAGCATATGCAATAAATCTACTCTACTGCATCAGAACGCAACCCAAGCCAACACCTGAAGCATCACAATAAACTATAAATCCCTAGTCCTCGATAGGAAGAGTAAGAATCGGAGCTGAAGTCAACAAGAATTTAAGCTTCAGAAAGCTCACCTCACACTCGTTAGACCACCGTTAAGGAACTTTCTTCTGAGTCAATCTGGTCAAAGGCGCTGCAATAAAAGAGAACCCCTCTACAAACCATCTGTAATATCCTGCCAACTCGATGAAACTGTGAACCGGTAGGAGAAGTGGGCCTAGACCAATCACGAACTGCCGTTATTTTCACCAAATCTACAATAATCCAATCCTTGGATACCACGTGCCCTAGGAATGCCACATACTCAAGCCAAAATTCACACTTGGTGAATTTTGCACACAACTGCTGATCCCGCAAGTTCTGAAGCACTATCCTCAGGTGCTCCTCATGATACTATCTGCTCCCAGAGTAGACTAGAATGTCATCAATGAATACAATGACAAAGGAGTCCAAGTAGGGCCAGAACACACAGTTCATCAAATCCATGAATGCTGCGGGAGAATTAGTCAACCTGAAAGACATGATTAAGAACTCATAGTGCCCGTATCGAGTCTTGAAAGCAGTCTTAGGGCTATCTGACTCTCTAATCCTCAGCTGGTGATACCCTGACCTCAAGTCTATCTTAGAGAATACTGCTGCATCTTGGAGCTGGTCAAATAAGTCATCAATCTATGGCATCGGGTACCTATTCTTGATGGTCACTTTATTAAGCTTCCTGTAATCAATACACACACGTAAGGTACATCTTTCTTTTTCACGAACAGAACAGGAGCACCCCAGGAAGACACATTGAGCCTGATAAACCCCTTACTCAATAGGTCCTGGAGCTGTACCTTAAGCTCCCTCAACTTAACTGGAGTCATCCGGTATGGTGGAATAGGGACTGGCTGTGTACCCGGCTCAACATCAATACCAAAATCAATATCACGCTCAAAAGGAAGGCCAGGTAGATCGGTGAGAAATACTTCAGAGAACTCTCGGACTACCAGAACAGAATCAATAGAAGGAATGTCGGCACTAGTGTCACGGACATAGGTAAGATAGTCTAGACACTATTATACTTTATTTTTATCGAGGTTAGATAAAGCACAACTTATAGACTCTAATAGAATTAATTGTTGTATAAAGTCGCCACCTAATTTATTAAGGAAAATAAGGAAACCTATTTGATGCATGATATATATGACTCACGTTTTTATCTACGAAAAAGACCAGTTTAGATTCTAGATAAGGGTTTACATTATTCCAAAGGGAAGGTGTTAGGCATCCTTCGAAATCCACAAAATGTGGTATCCGACAAGACTTAATTTATCAAAAAGGGAGGGGACATATTTGCAAGTATAACACACACATATATATAAAGAAATATGTGCTAAAGTTGTATAAAAATATATGTATAAAAGATTATGTATCAAGTAAGTAATGTATATTCTCGTCAACTATGTGTATAAAAATATGAGAAAGACTATATAAATGTATATAAAAAGGTAGTTTTTATACAATATTAAAGAATTGCCCTTTATTAATATGAGAAAAAAAGGGAACTCTTTTATAAAAAAAACTTTTGTAATGTGTGAAAAGAAAAATATTTCTTTTATAGAAGAAAAAAAGTATTCTCAAATAACATTTTTAACTTACAATATCAAATAGAGGATAAATTATAAAAAATATTTTAAAGGAAAAATATTATTTAATGTATTATAAAAATGTGAATTAACTGATTAAATAGTAAATCAATTAAATTTATTTATGTAAGTATTTACGGCCTAAGTTTTGCCTAACATCAATAATATACACAATAATAAATTAAAAATAATATTCGAACTTCATTAAATTTGAATAGCTTCCTCGGAAAGCAACGCTAGGCTGGGTACCTGTAAAGACACTTAGTAGAAGTATTAGTAAGGTATAAATATGAATAATAATAATAATAATAATAATAATAATAATAATAATAATAATAAAAATCCGTCTTATAAACATGGGAGGCCTTGGAAATCGACGGTAATTTCTTTATCGACCAACTTTTAACTTGTAATATATAATCTATTTAATAATATAAATAAAGAAATAAATATAACAAAAATGACATTCTGAAATGGTGAATAGTAAATAATATAAAGTAGCAACCCAAATAAAATCATCAAGACGAATATCACTAAATAAATTACAGGTCCTAAACATACTAATACCACTAACAAGAAACAAACAGAAGAAACGAAAAATAAAATAGTATAAAAATAACAAAAAGCAGCAATCACTCACATTAACACAAAAATAGTCATAAATCAGAATAATAATATAATAGTAGCACAATAGTGAAATAGGAAATTTGAACAACTCAAACACCTGTAACCATGGCAAAAACAAAACATATCTTCAAAAAATGAGCATGAAATAATGATGAAGGAAAGAAGAAAACGGAAAATGAGAAAAACATATCTGAGTTACTATTGGGTTCTTACAAAAAAATACTTACTAATGAAAGTGCAAAATATAACGTATAATGTAAACTTAAACTGAAATTTATGTCTTTTAAAAAGGGAGGCCTCAAAAACCGTCGGAGAGATCTTTTCATTGGCCACTTTTAATTTATATCTTTCAAATACAAAATTACATAAACTAACCAAAAAACAATGTAAAATAAGATAAAACAGTAACCAAATAATAACAACCTATCACTAGAAATTCAAAAAATAATTTTAAAAAATGCATGGCATTAATCCAAAAAATTAAAAATAGCCCAAACATGACTAAGGATAGGAAAAATACAAAGCAAACAATGAAATTGTAATGGAGAAAAACAAACTTCAACAGAAAATACCACAACGTCCTACAACCTAACAAACATATAATGGATTTAAAAATTGACATACAAAAGGACAATAATAGTTTAAAAATTAGAATGATTATAGATAATAATCCAACTTAATCAAAAGTAGAAGGAGGAAAATATCTTAGTCAACAATGTTAACTACTGTATAACATCAAATCATTAAAAAGCAACCCAAAATAATAAGACAACAAATCACTAATCAATGACTACCACAGAACCAAAAAAAATAAAAAAAAAATATAGAGATTACACAACGAAGTTCCCTGAAGAAACATAAAATCCACTAGAAAAATGCTAAACTCAACCAACAGTTGGCATTGACAACAAAATTAACTTACTGCGAATCTTATACAAATTGCATGAAACTAACAAAATAATAAATAAAATAAAGCAACCAATAATTGACCCAAACATAAACTAAAAGTGATAGAAAATTGAGAGAAATGAACAACACTAAATAAATAAAATAACTACACAAAATAGTCACATATTATTCAAAAAGACAAAAAACACCATCCAAATCAATTAAAACTCCTAATCACAAACCCACATTCAGAGAAGCATCAAAATAAATTCAAACAAAGACCAAATCATCAAAGTAGTTGTTGAAAATAATGGTGTCACTGGAAAATTATAAATCCATTCTAAAGAAAGACAACCCAAATCTAAAATAATTAATCAGTGAGAAAATAATAAGGAAAAAGAAAAGTAGACAAACTGACTACTGTTATGATCGACGAAGCTCATTCGATCTGTTGTTGTTGCTGCTCCATTCGTCAGGATTGTTGGTGTCGAGCTGTGCTTGATGGATGAGCTCTAGTAACCATGCGTCAATGTTTAAAATGAGGTGAGGGATTTTTGTGGCTTTTGTGTTGTTTCGGATAGTTTGTTGCAGAATAAGTGGTGGATTTGGTTGGATTTCTTGCTGGAGAAGATGAAAGAAGAAGAAAAGAATGAGGGAGAAGGGTGTTTGGGGGTGGTGGATGTTGGAGGAAAATAACGGGGAGAGACAATTTTAGGTTTTGCTCTTTTGAGAAGAAGATAAAGAGTTTCTTAGGGTTTTGTCCCTTGGAAAATATTTATATCCCTCTCCTTTATTTTTGAACCACTTTATGTTGGGTCATAAAGAAAATTTAAGATTACACATTTTACAAAATTATGGGCTCAAAATTATGAACCCAAAATCATGAGCTAATTTAAATATTTGAGTAATGCAATATTTATCCGTGTTTCAATGTATTCTTAGATTGTGTTAAAATGCTAAAACAAATATAAAATAAATATAATCATGTAAAAAATGTAATTTAATGAAAAATGATGATTTAACAAAAAATGAACAATACTCAAAAAATTTAATAAACTGTGACAAAAACATAAATATTTTTTTAAAAAAATAAAAATAAAAAAAATAAATTAATAAAAAAATCATAATATTTTAAAAAATAAGAATAATTATCAACAAATTATTATAAGATTATAAAAAGTATATTTTTGAACTATTAAATAAGTAAAAACTCAAAAGTATTAATTTTATAAAAATTAGGCCAAAATTGGGTGTCAACATGACTATTAGAATTTTACAATGACAATAAATAGATAAGAGCCCTATTATTTACGAAACTAAGAATTTTTATCCAGAAATTATTAAAAAAAAGAAAAGATGAGAATTAATTTATGAAAATCCTAAAATAAGGATGATTATTAATTAAAAAAATTGAAAAAAAACTGATAAAATGTGTAATTTTTTTTAATAATTTGTGCTCTTTAACAATCAAGAAGCCTGAAGACGTTAATTTTGAGCACAGAGAGCCAAAATTGGGTGTCAACAGACACCCCTTTCCTACTAATCGTTGGGACCTGAGGAAGGATATCATACCACATGGTACATGACTAACTGCACCTGCCCACACGACTAGAGGAATACCAGGCATACACAAGGTAACGGTCTTGGAGAAGAAATCTAAAATCACATGATGAGTAGACAACCAATTCATGCTTAGAATTAAGTCAAAGTCTACCATATCTAGCACAATCAGGTCCTCTCTAGTATCATACCCCATGATAGTCACCACACAGGATCAATACACTCGATCCACTACTAAAAATTCTCCTACGGGGTAGCTAAACACATAGGCACAAGCAATGCCTCACATAAAATAGCCCATCGAGTAGCATAAAGAGTAGACACATACAAGTAAGTGGAGCCTGGATCAAATAAAGCATTGACAGGCTGATGAGAGACGAAGATCGTACCTGTCATGATGACATTCAATGTCTCCACCTCTGGCCTACTCGAAAAAGCATACATGTGACAGCGTCCACCTCTACCACCCATCTGGCCTGCCTGGAGACCACCCCTAGTACCCTAAGACTCACCTCTACCACCCTGCACTCTCTCTTAGGATGGCTGAACTAGGGCCCTAGGAGCCTAAACCTATTGTCCCTACTGCCTCTGGCATCTGCGATGACTAATGGTAGGACACTCCTTGGAAAAATGACCTATCATACTACACTTATAGCAAAACCCTCGGAATGAACCTCCATGTGATGCCCCAGCTGAACTTGAATGGCCATCATGACCTGAATACCAAGAAGTCTGACCGCTATGACCGCCGGCACCTGCCGATCCACCGTCGGTAATCTGTAAGGCTTCCTGAACTGATCTACTAGGTGGGTACTGCTGTGGATGACCTTTGCCAAAATAACCCCTACTGTGTGATTGGCATTCACTAAAATCGCCTTAGCGGTGAGGTCTCTTGTCACTGCCTCCTTAAGCCTTACGATGAATAGTGTCAATAGTGCGGGCATGGTCTACTATCTATAAGAATGAACAACCCGATGGAGCATTTTCTCTGTAGCAAACCTCAAGGGAATAGACAACCCTCTAATGAATCGGCACACCCGTTCCTCCTCCGTCGGCATAATCATAGTAACGTGTCTAGATAGCTCATGGAACCAAGACTCATACTCTATGACCGTCATCGATCCCTGTACTAGAAAGGTGAACTCATATCTCAGTGTCTTCCTCAAACTGCGGAGTACATACTTCTCCAAGAGAAGCCTCGGAGAACTGAGTCCATAAGATGGGCGGCGATCCCATGGGTCTACAGCTAAGATAAGATCTCCACCACTGCTTCACTTGTCCATCCAGCTGGAAAGCAGTGTAATCGACCCCCTGGGACTCCACCAATCTAAGGTTATTCAACCTCTCCTGGCAACTAATCAGAAACTCGTGGGCATCCTTGCCTACGGCACATGAGAACCTGGGAGGGGCCAATCTGATAAATCTTCCCAACATCTTCTACTACTCTATAGTCATAACCTTCCTAGCTGCCATGTGCTGAACAACTATAGGAATAGGCTGAATCACCGGATGAGCTGTAGTAGTAGGCTATAGAACTAGGGTCTGATTATACTGTGCCCCGGCCTGGCCTAAAGTTTGTGCCTTCTCTCGGATCTGAGGTCCAGCTGATGTGCTAGGAAGGGTCCCTTCTTGGGACTTACCTTCCATAAAGCTGAGTATCCGGGCAAGAGTATACCTTAACAGTGGTGTGGCCACAAATCTGGGTGGGGAGTGGGCTGGATCCTCCTCCATTGGCTGATGATCGAACTGCTCAACCTCAATGTCTGGCTTCGACACTAGTGCTGTGGCCGTAGCTCTACCCCAGCCTCTATATTGGCCTTGAGGCACATGGGTCCTCATCCACCCCGAGTATATCTCGTCTTTGCCATCTGAGAAAGAGTGAAACAAATAGGATTTATATGTGTTCATCATTATTAGCGCACGATCAGAAATAAGAATAGTGACTTAATTCTTAACAATTTCATATAGTCTCCCAAAGATTGGATACGAATGTCATCATACCAATCCACGAGATTCTACTAGACACTTGCTTCTATAATGGTGAGATCGGTGAATCTAAGCTCTGATACCACTCTGTCACGATCCAAATCCAGGCCATAATAGCGCCTACTATAACCCCCGAGTAGGCAAGCCAAACCCAACTAATGCGGAAGTCAAATCTCATTTTAAATAAATAATTAATAACATAAGAAGGCGGAAGTAAGAAGAATATAACAAAATAAAAGTCAGGCCAGTATATAGATATGTTAATATGATACAAAATATATAAAAGTCTCAATAGTGACCAAAAATGACGATCTGACACTAGACAAATCCGTACCTGGTGTTACCTATACAGGAGCTACTAAGTACAAAAACTAATAATGTATAAATATAAAATACAGATCTGACTATCCAAAAGTACAAGTGTAAGTTAGTACAAAAGAGGGAAAGTAGCAAGTCTATGAACGTCGGAAGCTCACCACAATCTGAATCTGATACTGTTACAGATGATCAGGCGCGTGCTGGGGGTGGCTCGAACTGGGAGCTGCATAAAAAAGATGTAGAAATGTAGTATAAGTACCAAAACATGAGGTACTCAGTAGGTATCATAGGCCGACCGATCTTAGAAAGAATAAATATATAATAAGTAACACGATGATATCACCAATAATAAGAGAGAAGCATAAAACTACAGTTACAGAAAAAGGGGCACGGGAAGAATCATATGGTAAACGAGTAAATCCCAACTAAATAGGTAATCATATTAATAATCTCAATCCAAAAATTATCAGAGAAAAGCATATGAAATAGTAGATATAGATCGATATTTTCTCAAAAGTGTCATGGAGCGCCCGAAATTCACACCTCGAGCTTCTCAATAATAATAATAGTAATAACCCGAATACGTATCAACATGTCTTCCGGAATTCACACCTCGAGCTTCTCAATAATAATAATAATATAACCCGAATATGTATCAACAGGGCTGCCCCAAATTCATACCTCGAGCTTTTCAATCTAATAATAGTAACCCGAGTATGTATCAACGGCCGTCCGAAGTTTCACACCTCGAGCTTCTCAATATGAAATGCGATAAATAAAATATCACCGGTATTTCCTTAATGAAATCATTACCCTTATTCATCACCCAAAAGTCTAAATTTCATCATTTTGTTCTTTCTTTAAAAAGGGTTTTTGACACTGGTGAGGTAAATCAAAACAAGTAGTATGTCAAATCATATATCACTCAAGCCGAATAAAAAAATACCGTTAAGGGCACCAAATCACTAACCTGAGACTCTAGTATATCAAAAACACGGTCTCGGGCCCAAAATTTCAATATCAAAGGCCAACAGACACAAGCATAAGCTAAAATTCACAACAAGTAGCAACCGAAACCAAGCAAGTCAAATCAAAGCGTCCTGAGTCCAAATCACCTAGAAGTGAGTTCTAAGGATTCTAAGCAATGTAAAACAAGTCAAGATATCACCTAGACTAAGGATCCAACGACTAAAAGCTCAACTAGTCACAAACGATGATCATCGACTCTAAATTATTCAATGGGATAAAAACACTTAAATCAACAACCTAATCATGTGCTACTACTCAAAATATACCAATTCTAACCGAGCCAAGTCTAACAGGAGTAAGCTATAACTACCTCAAATCGAAACCGCACCTGAACCACTAAACTTGAGCCTTTCCTTTTCGGTTTGCCTCCAAATGATGCCACTCTATTAAATTATTGAAGAACACATCAAACCAAAGCCAACGATACCCATATTACTATAATTAAAAACGAAACTAAAAATTGGGCCAAAATTTGACATTGGCACCTACGCACGAAATCGAAAAACTATCTCCGTCACAAGGTCCCAAATAACTCAAGGAACTTGTGCCCCAAAAATGGGCACATTTCGAGTACCGGAAGAGCTCAAATAACCCCACCAATTCCAAGTCCTAGATTAGCTAAAAATGCAAAGAAACGACAAATTTAAGCAAAACTTACAAGGTTTTTAGGACCGGCAAGGGTCTCAGAACGTCCCCGCAAGAATTTCCAACACACTGGAGCAAGAATGATCGAAAATGGTCAAGAGAAGCTCTCAAAATTACAAAATTACTAAGTCCTGAAATGGAACTTTGCTGCTGGAAACGGGCCTTTTAATTCACCGAAGCCAATGAATTTGTTCATCGCGATTGCGAGCTAGGCCTCGCGATCGTGAGGTCTGATCCAGTTTACCCATCGCGATCACAATTGTCAATCACGTGATCACGATGCCCAGGGTCTTAGACTTTCGCGATCGCGGATGCCATCCCAACACCACATAAGAGCTATAAAGAAGCTGTGGGAAGAGATAAAACACTAAAAACACGCAAAAGTACGAAAAATGATCTTGTAGGTCATGACACTCATGTACATGAAAAATATCATGTTCTGCCCATGTTAGTATAGATTATAGAGGCATTTAACTAAATATACTTAATTCTTTATGTTGTACTATTACAGTAAAAAGAATATATAAAATCCAACTATCTTAGGCCCATGCTCAGTGTCTCTTTAGTGATACGAAGAGTGGACAATAAGACTAAAGGTTAATGACATTAGAAGAGAGTCCATGAGGTTAAAAATGAAATAGTTATTAATATGACTGGAGTGTTATTCTACTGAATGAGGAGTTAATTGTTGAATAAAATATGCTTGATAGTTAAATTATGTCAATAACAAAGAGTTGGTCATAATGAAGAAGAAATTATAGTATAAGAATGGTTCTTCAGATTGACTTCATTTTAGCTTATTATGTGCTTATATGTATTTTCTCATATTACTGATCTGATATTGATGTTCAGATAAGTTATATAGTTTCATTTTCAATAGCAATTTGTAGGTCTTAAGTTCTACCTTTAGATTTCTAAAATGATTTGAGTTTTGCGTTGTTGATGAAAATCAATTCAGAGGTAAAAGAGAAGTCCTTAATTTTGGTTGAGCAAGGCACCGGGATTGTAAGCTAGTAGCTGTTGTTCTATATTTTGTTTTAAGAGCTTATTCCTCATTTTACTCCCAAAAAAATAGTTACTTTGCTTTGTGAATTTTGAGTAGTATCAATAGTAATATATTGCAGTCCAATGGTGTAATGATCCTAACGATCACTTTTGAAAATTCTTAAAAATTATCATTTTACCCCCTCCCAATAATTGCTCCGAGTCATGTTTGATCAGTTTGTGAAGTTTATTTTGAAATTTTATTGAAAAGTTGTGCTTCTTTAAAGTTTTCAAGTTTTGAAGACTTTGAGTTGTTAAAAGTGGTTTTTGGTAACAACCAGAGCTACGAGTCTTGGAATGAAATTCTATCAGTTTCATCAGCTTCGAAATGTCGAATTTGATCTACGAGTGTTGTCGTTTTCAGTTTTGGAGTCGATATGTAGAGTTGACCCCTTGATTTGGAAGTTTAAGTGAATTTAGGCTGAAGATTGACTTTGGCCAATATTTAGAGTTCGGACGCTTGAATTGGAATTCTATCAGTTACATTAGCTCTGGAACGTGACTTTTGGGTTAGTAGGATTATTGACTCAATTCCATTAATTTTTGTCATTTGATTTGAGCTAGCCATAAACCTGTCATTGGCACCATGTACACAGTTGATAGATTAGTTTGTTGATTGGATTTGATAGATAGTTGGCCTTTGGACTTATTTTATGAGTAGTTTCTTGATAAGTGAGTCTTACACTGATAGAATGTGATTGAATGAAAGTATGATTGGACTAAGTGGTTCGCTTAAGGACCAGAAATGGTCTTCGAGTGCCGATCATGTCTAGAGTACCCTCCCGGGGCGTGGCAATAAAGATGAGTGTCATCACATTTGTTCTTGGATCGTGACAAAGGTCACTGATTTTAGCTGTTAAAGCTTTTGGCAATACTTTTCTGTGTTATCTGTAATTATTTAAGGAGTAGGTTTCAGGAATTTTCAAATGATTAAAAATGAAATTAAGGATCTTCACATGAGTATTGTTTTAACTCTAACCTCAGAAGGGCGATCAAATTCTTGCACTTGTTGCTCTTTTGTTCCATCAAGAGAATCTCCCGTGAAATTCTCAAGGATATAACAGTGGAAATCAACTGCGTGAACCAGTTATTTATTACTTAAAATTACCAGCATAATGGTTTTGATGAAAATAAGTAGCCAGATGCATGAGAACAAGGTACACACTCACATATAAAGATCAACTTATTGTTGGGACTAAAGTTTTCGGCAAATCAAAATAATTAGGTTGCTTGAGCAAGTGGCCAATAATTAAAAATTTATGGTTGGGGCATATGCTCTTTGATTAATTGTAGGGGAAAATCTATCTTTTTTTTTTTAATTTCCTAAGCTTAAGAAGCAAACTCAATCACTTAGATAATACAAGAATAATGATAATAATCCCCAAATAGAATTAGAATTTAACTTTATCTTATATTTGGTTTAGAATATTAGCTAATCTCAAAATAATTCCTACACAAAAATGGTGAAATTAATTATAATATGAATAGGATCCAAAATTTAAGTTCCTACGGTGATACTTCTATCATTTCATTCATTTATAGAATCTGCATTCAACTGCTATATCTGTTTTTTTCTTAAAAGAATTTTTTGGGATATATAGTCTTAATACCAGCTTTACAGAGTGTTTTTTTTTAAATTACAAAAATTAGAGATTGTCCGTAGATTAGGGGAGAAGACAATTTCAATTCTACACAAGTGTCGGGTATTTTTTTATCTACCTTCTTTTGTTTTGTGGATATTGGAAGAGTACATAAATGAAAAAGTACGTATTTATATTAATACTGAATCTTGAGACCGATTTCAGTGACTTCCTTGAATTTATGTTGTTAAGCTTTCTCACGGACATGCCAGACAAACATAAAGACGCATGTATAAGCATACGCTTCCAATAATCAATTTATTTGCTTCTGTCACAACTGCATTTGAGTTGCCTTGAATTAAATAGATTCTTGGTTCTGTTGTATGTCTGCTTTACACCATCGACACATTACATGCACAGTTAACATTAACTGAAATCAAGTTTTTCTTAACAGGAGCTGAAGTCATTTTTCGCCTTCATTTTGTAGATATAAACAAATATTTGTTGATCCAACAAAAATTTGGATAAGATGTTTGAGCCGACACAATTGAGATATGATGTAACTTACATTTTTAATTTCTGACAGTTTTTATATTGTCTAATTACAAAAAGTATCTTCCTTGCTTTTGTGACTTTTATTTAATGAAGAAAAGAAGTTTTTAAATTCTAAGTAGGTACAAGTTTGCTCAATAGGGAGAATGAAGTAAATCGATCATTTAGCATTTTTGATCACCTTGATATTCTAGCTTTCCAACTAATGTGATATACCACTTTCTTATCTGATATGCTATTTTCTTATGAGTTTCCCTTCTATCATTAATTTCCTCAACTTTGCAGGTTTAATAATATTACACATTTTTCTTAGGAACCTCAACATCTCTCTATGCTATAGTCTTTTGAAATGCAGAAAATTGACAATTAAAATTCAAACTCCGACTCAGCACTTTACGTCTGCTAAATTCAGATATGGTCATGTTATATGTCAAGATTGAAACATCTGTTATATTTTTTGGATGTATAACAATGTTTGCAGATGGTGTAAGTAGACACCATACTCGTGTCTATTGTACATATTCTGAATATTTTTAATAGTATGATATTAACCATATTTTGAAGTAGTGTTGCATTATTAATATTTTCAAGTGAAACGACCCTCAGTTTTTCAGAAGCATAATAAGTACATAGCTGCTTTACGATACATGTAAGAAATCATTGATGAGAAGTTGTAGTGGAATTGTTCGGTTAAAGTTAGAATAATAATTTAATTTAGTTAGTCTTGGAGCACGGGCCATGGCCAATCTAGTTAGTTTTAATAGTCTAATAACTTTTTTATTTTTAAAAGACATACTATATTACATTGAATAGGCTAAAAAAAAATTAACGTCTCCTTCCGCATTATTAATATGCTCTCTATTTTTATTTATGTGATATATTTTGATTCAATAAAAATTTTAAATATTGTCTTTTACAGTATCCAACTTAACTGAGGGGCCCGTTGTTTAGTAACTTGCCAACAATCTTACTTTATTTGTATGCTAAAAATTCATTTCACAAAATTTGAGACAATTTTGAAGTAGAACTTAATTTTTGATGGTTTAAAAATGTATCTTATTTCTAAATAATTCTCTTTTCAGAATACTTAGACTCATTTGAATTCAAAAAAATTAGTTGAAGCCATAAGTTTTTTTTAAAAAAATATAGCATTGGAATAAAAAAGAATAATTCTATTAAACCCATAGCAAAAGAAAATGATTTCATTAAATGCACAAAAAAATAGAAGATAAAGGGTATTTTTGACACCAAACGCAACCAGGGAACAAAATTGAGTTATTTCTGATAGTTCGAGGACAACTTTTTTTTCTTGTCACTATAATGACCCTCCAGGTCATTTTTTAATTAAAGCATTCATTCCATCGTTTAGAGCATTCCTCTAGCGACCCCAAGTCATTTATGACTTGCTGGCACTGACTGTTCGGTCGCCTGGTCGTTCGTTTGGGTTTTAGGCCCGTTTTCCTGTTTTGGAGCTTTTATAACTTGAAAAGTTGATTTCGGTCATAACTTAAGGAAAACGACCTCAAAACGAAATTCTAACGGTTCTATCAACTTTGAAATGGCCAAATTAGACTGGTAGCATATTTGGCACGAGTACCGAGGCAATTAGTACAAGTTTGGGGCCATTTGGCGCTTTTGCCTTTGAAATTTAGACCATGGTTGACTTTGGTCAACATTCTTGAAAAACGCGCCCAAATAAAAATTCTGACAGCGCAGTTAGCTCCAGAATATCGAGTTTGATCTAGAACAACCCCGGCGCTTCTCAAGGCTTTCAGTCTAATCCCGAGGCTTCCAATGTGGAATTAGGCTCAAAATAACACTTGAGTGTGGGACTCTTTTCATTAAAATGACCTCGTTTGAGAATTTTGAATGCGCCATTGAGTCCGAAACATCAAATTTGGTGGGGTAGCATATTTCATTTGCTCGCACAGGGTTTTGAACGAATCCCGAGAACCTCGTTGGAGGAATTGGCATGCTAAGTTCATTTTTGCACCAGATGGGTCTTGTGCCGTCGCTAAAGGGACACCTGGTCGCTATAGTGAGTGACGTTAAAGCGGCCAGGAGGTCACTAAAGTGACCAACCCTCTTGGGTGTTCGCTTAGAGGGTGTTCGCTTTCTGCGTGATTTTTTGAGGGGATTCTAGTGGTGTGGTCAGAATTAAGATTTGAGGTTTTTCTTGAGGTAAATTTCCCTTTTCTCCTTGTGAGTTTAGTGTTCTTGAAGCTAAATATCAATGTTGATGCATGCTTGGCTGGTGTTGTGTATGAATTGTGTTCCTTTTTGGAACATGAGATGAGGGTAGTAATTGGAGCCTATTTGGAGTCAATTTCCTGAGTTAGGGAGCGGGTCCCACAATTCCTGATTTTTGACCCCAGAATCGGTCCATCTCTAAATTTGATAATTTTAGTGTTATAATGACCGTATTAACGTTGTGATTCTATTATTGATAGCACAACAACGTTCGGAAGCGAAAAGCTCCGGTTTCGTGAGTTTTAAAGCGTGGTCGACTTACAGGTAGGCTATGGTTTTTTCCTTTTTAAACTCAGCATGTTTAGGCATTTGTATACTGAATTGTATGGGTTAGGAGGAGTTTGGTGTCGAGCATTTTAAACTCCTAGATTTCATGCCCTAGGCATTATTTTTGGGGTATTGTCGAACTGTTAAAGCATGTCTCTTGTTATAGTTGATCATACATACCTTATGGTGTGTGCTGTGCCTTTGGTTATATATTTGGAAGCATATTTAGTCTTAGTCTAGGCTTAGACTAGTGTTGCCTTAGACTTGTGCGATTTTGATGCCGTTGGGCCTTAGAACTTCTCCGACGTCGTTTCGGACAGCTTAGCTCCCTAAAGACTGATATAGCAGAATTGAATCTGATAGTCTGGTCTTTAGCTAGACGGTAACACAACTTTGGGACCTTACCTTGATAATGTCCTATTCTCTAATCGGTCCGGTATCGCGAGGTTCTTGATCCTAGAAGTATTTTCGACGACTCTGGTAAGATGTGGTTCAGATTGGAGTGATTAATTAATGGCATCCGATTTGGGGGTACACCGCATGATGCTCGGTTGGCCGCTGTTCCTAATTCGGACCGACTCGCATCTATTCCTGATTTAAGTCCCCATTTCACTCCACCAGGCGAGATTCAAGTTCTTGCCTTGGTTATTATTGAAGCCTCGGTTCAAGTCTGTCGCTCCTCACTTAGTCGTGGTTCAATCCTACTGCCTTTATTATCGCCTCGGTTCAAGCCCTTCGCTACTCACTTAGTTGTGGTTCGAGCCCACTTCCTTTATATAGCCTCGGTTCAAGTTCATCGTTCCTTACTCACTTTGGTTTGACTCCTTAGCTAATGTTACCTGGTTCAAGTCCGTGGTCTAGCTTACACATGGATCAAATCCACTATTATCTATCACCCGGTTCAAGTTCGTGGTCAATTTCAAATCTCGATTCGGGGACCTCATCCTTTGATGAATCATCGGTTCAAGTCCTTATTTACTCTCAAGTTTGGGTTAAGGTTTCAGGCTATCAGGATGGTTCGGTTTAGGTATGGGAAATTGGTGGCATTATTGGAACTTTATCGGATCCGCGCTGTTTACTTCAATTATCTTTGCTACTGTCGGGCTTATGGGGGTCCGTTTAGGTTGTTACCTTCAGACTTGTGCACGAGCGTACCCATCGGGTTTATATGAGCCCGACGGATTTAGCTAATTCTGTCTTTTTGTGTGTTGAGTAAGCTCATGTACATACCTATATTTACTTCTTGCCCTGTCTTTGGTTGTGATTACTTTCTCGCATTTCAGTTTACTTTTATTTATCTTACTTAGTCGGCCTATGATGCCTACAAGGTAACTATTGTTTTGGTACTCATACTGCACTCTGCATCTGTTTTTGTGATGCAGGTCTAAGTACTAGCTACTAGAATTGATTCAATCCAGTTGCGGTCGTGATTGGAGGTGAACGTGAGCACATTGCGTTCTGGATTTACCCATGTCCCTTTGTACACATATTTTGCCTATCTTTTGCTTTTTGAGACAACCTTGTTTTTGTGGTCCACTTTTGGGACTTGTACTCTTTTGTAGTAGCTCTGAACATGTGACTTCTAGGTTCTGGGAGGGATCCTTCATTTGTATATATTTAGTTTTTCTTTCACCCGTTCATTTATGTTCCTATTATTTCATTTATGTTTTAAGATTAAATTGTTGGTCTTCTACCCTGACATCCCGTTACTCACAGTTCTGGGATATGGGTCTTCTTGCCTACTGATGGGTCATAGTAGGCGCTATCATGACTTGAGAAATCGGGTCATGATAAGTTGGTATCAGAGCTCCAGGTTCATCGATCTCACTTGTATAGAGCTAATGTCTAGTAGAGTCCTGTGGATCGGTGCGGAGATGTCTGTGACTTATCTTTGGGAGGCAACAAGATGTCTTTAGGAACGTGTCTCTTTTGTATCATTGTCGTGTAGTGTGTGTCTTATTGGTTTCCTAAAATCTCGCTTGTTCCACTCTTTTGTAGGATGGCTCGCACGCGTGCTAGAGGTAGAGGTCATACCAGGGCTGCAACACCAGCTCGGGACAGAGAAAAGACTTCGGAGCCGGAGGTGGAGCCATCTGTAGCTCCAGTAAATCATCAGTCGGTGGAGTTTGGACCAGCCCAGCCACCGCCCATGCTAGCTGGAGCTCCTAACTTTCAATCCATGCTCACTCCGATACTAGCTGCTATTGGGGTAATGCAGTAGGCCCTAGCTCCAGTTGCTTTAGTAACGCAGGACCAGCCTACGCTAGAGGCACCAGTTGTTGAGTATCCACCGTAACCTTCCTCTCATCCGAATGATTTGGAGGGTGTCATGCCACTTCGAGAGAAAAAGATACTCGAGGTATTCCATAGACGATCACTGTCGAGGTTTTTCTGGGGCTGTGGGTGATGATGCCCATGAGTTTCTACTTACTTGCCGAGAGCGGCTGCAGACTTTGGGTCTAGTGGATTCAAGAGGAGATGACTTCACTACTTACCATCTAGACAGTTCTGCTCAGAAGTGGTGGCGTTCATTATTAGAGACCATACTAGCTAGGTCTCTACCAGTATCGTGGGATGAGTTCTCAGAGGCCTTCTTAGCCCGGTTTATTCCCAGGAGCATCAAAGATCAGCTCCGAGATTAGTTTTCAAAGTTGGAGAAGGGCTCCATGATCGTATCAGAGTACGACGCCCAAATTCATGAGCTCTCCAGGTACGCCACAATGATTTTACCTATTGAGGAGGACATAGTTCGGTGCTTCATCAGAGAATTGATGCTCGAGTTGCGGATCGAGACTCAGCCTTTACTTTGGCTGAGCGGGCCACTTATTTTTTAATGTGGTAGACCATGCCTGCACCTTGAGAAGCTCCATCTTAAGGCCTAAGGGGGCAGCGATAAGAGAGCTAGACAGGAGGATAGTCAGGGTGAGCTCCACTTTAGACCTAGAGAGTCCTATGATAGATCTCGCCAAAGATATCAGTCGGGCCAATCGAGATGCCCCATACAGGCCTCTCTTCAGACTTTAGAGGGTGACCAACATTGTCAAGGTGGCTTTAGTATTTATCTAAGTCAGGGCCGAGATGGTTCATAGATGGGTTCTTCCAACTGAGGTAGCCAACCTCCAACTGGGGGTCGACAATCACATGGGTGCTAAAGTTCATGGAGCTAGATCATTGGTCTCGCGAGTACCCTCACCGCAGGCTATCCTTACCAGCTCCACATACAGCTAGACCTACATTAGCAGCAGCACCTCCAGTTAGAGGAGGAGGCCAGGGAACAAACCACAAGGGTGGTCATCAGGGTGCACAAGGAGGTCCTCGAGGAGGTAGAGTAGGATATAGGGTCGATGCATAGGGTAGAGGAGGCCAATACCACTTTTATGCAGCTCTAGCTAGAGCAGAGGCTGAGGCCTCAGATGATGTGATCACAGGTACAGTTTTATTATATTATCAGCCCGCATTTGCTATATTTGATACAGACTCCACCTATTATTATATATCTATATATTGTGCCCCTCGACTAAGTATGAGTTCGGAGCCCTTAGTTGAGCCATTGTGTGTTTCGACCCCGGTTGGTGATTTTTTAGTAGGGGATCAGATCTTTAGATCCTGCGTGGTGACTATTTAGGGGCAAGACTCAAAGGTTGATATCATTTTGCTTGATATGGTAGATTTTGATCTAATTTTGGGCGTGGATTGGTTATCCCCTCACCGCACGGTCTTGGATTGCTATGCCAAGATTGTTACCTTAGCCATGCATGGTATTCTGCCGGTGGTGTGTCAGGGCTCTTATAGTCGCACGCCGGTTGAGGTGATTTCTTTTGTTCGAGCTTAGAGGTTAGTGGATAGTGGGTGATTGGCATACTTGTCTTATGTCAGAGATGTGAGTAGGGAGGGCCCTACAGTTGATTTAGTACCTATAGTCTGAGAGTTTGTAGAGGTATTTCTTGCCAATCTGCCTAGCCTTCCTCCTAATTGGGATATTGATTTCACCATTGATGTAGAGCCGGGTACTCGTCCTATTTCCATTCCACCATACCTCATAGCCCCCATAGAGCTCAATTAGCTCAGTGTTCAGCTTCAAAATCTCTTGGATAAGGGATTCATTCGGCCTAGTGTATCTTATTGGGGTTCCCCAATCTTGTTAATTAAGAAGAAGGACGGTACTATGTGGATGTGTATTGATTATATGCAGTTGAACAAGGTGACGGTGAAGAATTATTACCCCATGCCTAGGATTGATGATCTATTTGACCAGCTTCAGGGTGTAATGGTATTTTCTAAGATTTATTTGAGATCCGGCTACCATCAATTGAGGATTAGGTCAACGAACGTCCCTAAGACCGCATTTAGGACTCATTACAACCATTATGAGTTCTTAGTGATGTTATTTGGGTTGATTAACTCCCCCGTTGTGTTCATGGACTTGGTGACTTGGGTGTTTAGATCATACTTGGACTCATTTGTTATAGTCTTCATCGATGACATTCTGGTATACTCGCGGAGCTGGAATGAGCATGAGCAGCATTTGAGAGTAGTGCTCCAGACTTTGAGAGATCAACAGTTTTATGCCAAGTTCTGAAAGTGCGAGTTTTGGCTTTAGTTGATATCATTATTGGGGCACGTGGTGTCCAAGGATGGCATTATGGTAGATCCAACAAAGATTGAGGCTATTCGTGATTGGGCCAGGCCCATCTCTATGACTAAGATTTGTAGCTTCGTCGGATTGGCAAGTACTACAGACGCTTTGTCGAGGGGTTCTCTACTATAGCGACATATCTGACTCGATTGACTTACCAGGATATTTCGTTTGTATGGTTGAAGTAGTGTGAGAGGAGCTTTTTGAGGGCCAAGGAGTTTCTTACTACCGCTCCTATATTGACTCTTCCAGTTGAGGGCAAGGGATTCACCATTTATTGTGACGCATCTGGCGTTAGTTTGGGTTATATACTGATGCAGCAGAGTTGGGTTATTTCTTATGCATCGAGGCAGCTTAAGATGTATGAGCGCAACTACTCCACTCATGACTTAGAGTTGGCGACAATAGTTTTTGCACTTAAGATTTGAAGGCACTACCCACATGGAGTTCGATGTGATATTAACACTGATCATAGGAGCCTTTAGTATATTATGAGCCAGAGGGATCTTAATTTGAGGTAGTGCCACTGGATTGAGCTCCTAAAAGACTATGACCTCTCTATTCTCTACCATCGTAGCAAGGCAAATGTAGTAGTAGACGTCTTGAGTCGGAAGGCAATGAATATGGGTAGTCTAGCCTTGTTTTCTACTGTGGAGCGACCATTAACTTTGGATATCCAATCCTTAGCTAACGGGATGATTTGACTTGAAATCTCTAATACCCCGTGTGTGTTAGCTTATGTGGGACTCAGTCATCTCTATTGGATCGAATTCCCAGCCATCAGTTTGAGGATGAAGATTTAGTTACACTTCGAGATTAGGTTTTGGGAGAGGACGCCAGCCTGGCTACTTTAGATTCAGATGGGGTTTTGAGGTTTGGTGGTCATCTATGTGTTCCAAGAGTTCGGGGTTTGATTTATTTGATCCTCAGGGAGGCCCATGATTCCAGATATTCTATCCATCCGAGCACCGCCAAGATGTATCGTGACTTAAAGAAGCATTACTGGTAGAGCGGTATGAGGAGAGATAATACAGATTATGTGTCACGTCGCTTGAGTTATTAGTAGGTTAAGGCCGAGCATTTGTGGCCTGGTGGCGAGCTTCATAGATTACCCATTCCCAAGTGGAAGTGGGAGAAGATCACCATGGATTTCATTATGGGGTTACCTCGCACTTCCCGTGGTCTTAATAGTATTTGAGTCATCATAGATTGATTGACCAAGTCAGCACACTTCTTTTTCATTCATACTTCCTACAGTGCTGAGAGGTTGGCCCGTATCTACATTTGGGAGGTGGTTCGCCTTCATTGTGTGCCAGTTTCTATCATATAAGACCGAGGCTCACAGTTCATATCTAGATTTTGGAGGACTTTTCTGGAGGAATTGGGTACCTGTGTGGACCTTATCACAACTTTCCATCCAGAGACTGATGGCCAGTCGGAGCACACTATTCAGGTTCTCGAGGTTATTTTGTGGGCTTGTGTTATGGATTTTTAGGGTTGGTGGGATCATTTTTTGCCTTTGGCGGAGTTTGCATACAACAACAGCTACCACTCCAGTATTTAGATAGCCTTATTTGAGGCCTTATATGGTAGGCGTTGTCTCTTTCCGGTTGGTTGGTTTGAGTTTATAGAGCCCAGGCTGTACGGTACAGACTTGATGCAGGAGGCCTTAGATCGTGTGAGTGTGATTCAGGATAGGCTCAGGATAACTAAGAGTAAACCTCAAAGTTATGCAGATCGTAGGCGTTGAGTGTTGAGATTTGTTATCGGTGACAGATTGTTCCTCTATGTATCACCCATGAAGGGCATGATGAGATTTGGGAGGCTGGGCAGGCTTAGCCCCAGGTATATTAGCCCTTTTGAGATATTAAGGACAGTTGGTGAGGTTGCATATGAGTTAGACTTGCCTCCGACCTTTTTAGCTATTCATCGGTCTTTTATGTTTCGATGCTGCGCCGTATGTTCTAGATGAGTCCCGTGTGATTTATTATGATGTGGTTAACTTAGATGATCCTTTGAGCTATATTAAGGAACCAGGTTCTATTTTGGCCAGAGATATCAGGCAGTTTCAATCTAGAGTCATTCCTGTAGTTAAGGTTCGTTGGAGGCATCGTCTAGACGAGGAGGTTAACTAGGAGATCAAGTAGGAGATGCGGGCAAAGTTCCCCAGCTTTTGAGCCTTCAGGTACTTCTTGAATTTTACTTTCACGGATGAAAGTTCTTTTAGTAGTGGTTATTATAATGACCCTCCAGGTCATTTTTGAATTAAAAAATTCATTTTGTCATTTAGAGCATTCCTGTAGCGACCCCAAGTCATTTATGACTTGTTGGCACTAATTATTCAGTCGCCTGATCATTTTTTTGGATTTTAGGCCTATTTCCTTGTTTTGGAGCTTTTACAACTTGAAACGTTGACTTTGTTCATAACTTAAGGAAAAATGACCTCAGAATAGAATTTTGACAGTTGCGTTAGCTCTAGAATGGCTAATTTAGGTTAGTAGCATGGTCGGCATGAGTATCGAGGAAATCAATACGAGTTTGGGGCTATTTGGCAATTTTGCCTTTGAAATTTGGCCCATGGTTGACTTTGATTAACATTCTTGGGAAATGCACTCGGATGAAAATTCTAACAGCATGATTAGCTTCGAAATGTCGAGTTTGGTCTAGAATGACCCTTTTTTTGCTTTTTGAGGCTTCCAATCTAATTTCGAGGCCTGTTCTGGAATTAGGCTAGAATGGCACTTAGGTATGGGACCCACTGTTTTTTAAAATGAGCTTGTATAGGAATTTTGAATGTGCCATTCAGTCCAGAATGTCGAAATTGATAGGGTAGCAAATCTCATTTGCTTGCACAGGATTTCGAATGAATTTCGAGCACCCCGTTAGAGGAATTAGCATGCTAAGTTCATTTTTGCACCAGCTGGGTCTGGTGCCATCGCTAAAGCGACTCTTGGTCGCTAAAGAGTCCAGGAGGTCACTAAAGCAGCTAGCCCTCTTGGGCGGGTGTCGCTTAAGAGGCCTAGTGTCGCTAAAGCAATGCTCGCCTCTTTGAAGTGGTCGCTTAAGCAACCAGCGGGAGTTCGCTTTTTTGACACCTGAGGCTATTTCCTTGTCCAAATTTCAGTTGATGTTCTATATTTAAGACACAATTTCTCCTTCAATTCTTGGGCGATTTGGGCGATTCCAAGGGCTATGCTGCGTGATTTTTCAAGGGGATTCTAGTGGTATGGTCATAATTAATATTTGAGGCTTCCCTTGAGGTAAATTTCCCTTTTTTCCCTGCGATTTTGGTGTTCTTAAAGCTAAATATCAATATTGATGCATACTTGGATTATGGCTGGTGTTGTGTATGAATTATGTTCTCTTTTGGAACATTAGATGAGGATAGTAATTGGAGCCTATTCTCGAAGTCAATTTTGTGAGTTATGGAGCGAGTCCCACAATTCCTAATTTTTGACCCCAGAATTAGACCATCTCTGAATTCGATAACCTTAGCATCAGAATGACCATATCAACATTATCATTCAGTTGTTGATAGCGCGGCAGTATTCGAAAGGAAAAAGCTCCAGTTTCATGAGTTGAAACACACACGATCGGCCTACAGGTAGGCTATGGTTTTTTCCTCTTTAGACTGAGCATGTTTTGGCATTTGTATAATAAATTATATGAGTTTGGAGGGGTTTGGGTGTCGAGCATGCTAAATTCCTAGACTTTATGCCCTAGGTGTTATTTTTGGGGTATAGTCAAACTAGTAAAGCATGTCTCCATTTATAGTTGATCATCCATGCCTTGTGGTATATGTTGTGCCTTTGGTTATATATTTGGAAGAATGTTTTGTCTTAGTCTAGGCTTAGACTAGTTTTGCCTTAGACTTGCGCGATTTTGATGCCGTTGGGCCTTAGAACTTCTCTGACGTCATTTCGGGTAGCTTAGCTCCTTGTAGACTAATATACCAGACTTGAGTCTGATAGTCTGGTATTTAGCTAGGCAGTAACACAACTTTGGGACCTTACCTCCATAATGCCCTATTTTCTTATCGGTCCTGTATTGTGAGGTTCTTGATTCTGGAAGTCTTTTTGATGACTCTGGTTGGATGTGGTTTAGGCTAGAGTGATTTGGTGATGGAGCCCAGTTTGGGGGTACACCCCATGATGGTCGATTTGCCGCTGATCCTAATTTTGACCGACTCGCCTCTATTCATGATTTAAGTCCCCATTTCACTCCACCAGGCGGGGTTTAAGTCCTTGCCTTGGTTATTATTACAGCCTCGATTCAAGTCTGTCACTCCTCACTTAGCCATGGTTCAATTCGACAACCTTTATTATCACGTCGGTTCAAGTCCTTCGCTCCTCACTTAGCTGTGGTTTGAGCCTACTATCTTTATACAACCTCGATTTAAGTCTGTCGCTCCTTATTCACTTTTATTTGACTTCTTAGCTACTATTATCCGGTTCAAGTTCGTGGTCTAGCTTACACGTGGATCAAATCTACAATTATCTATTACCCGATTCACATTCATGGTTGATTTCAAATCTCGATTCGGGTCCCTAATCCTCAAATGAATCATCGGGTAAAGTCCTTATCTGCTCTCTACTTTGGGTTAAGGTTTCAGGATGGTTCGGTTCAAGTCTAGGAAATTTGTGGCATTATTAGAACTTTATCGGATACACTCTTTCTACTTTAACTATCTTTACTCCTGTCGGGCTTATAGGGGTCCGTTCAGGTTGTTACCTTTAGACTTGTGCACGAGCATACCCATCTGGTTTATGGGAGCCCAACGGATTTAGCTAGTTCTTTCTTTTTGTGTGTTTAGTATGCTCGTGTACATACTTATATTTACTTCTTACCCTATCTTTGGTTGTGATTACTTTGTCGCATTTCAGTTTACTTTTTCTTATCTTGCTCAGTCGTCCTAGAATGCCTACTAAGTACCTATTGTTTTGGTACTCATATTATATTCTACATCTATTTTTGTGAAGAAGAAGAAGAAGAAGAAGAAGAAGAAGAAGAAGAAGAAGAAGAGGAGAAGGAGCAGGAGGAGGAGCAGGAGGAAGAGGAGGAGGAGGAGGAGGAGAAGGAGGAGGAGAAGGAGAAGGAGGAGGAGGAGGAGGAGGAGGAGGAGAAGGATAAGGAGTAGAAGGAGAAGAAGAAGGAGAAGAAGAAGGAGAAGAAGAAGAAGAAGGAGGAGAAGAAGGAGGAGAAGAAGGAGGAGGAGGAGGAGTAGAAGGAGGAGGAGGAGAAGGAGAAGGAGGAGGAGGAGAAGGAGAAGAAGGAGAAGGAGAAGGAGAAGGAGGAGGAGGAGAAGGAGGAGAAGGAGCAGAAGGAGAAGGAGAAGAAGGAGAAGGAGAAGGAGAAGAAGGAGAAGGAGAAGAAGAAGGAGAACGAGAAGAAGAAGAAGAAGAAGAAGAAGAAGAAGAAGAAGATGGAGGAAGAGGGAAATCTAGATAGAGAAAGACAAATATATGAAATATATTTACTACGTTTGAAATAATTACCATTCGCAACTACTATTTTATAAATATAGCTATGTCAATGCCCCCTCTCTCTTACCTCTTGTGGCTCTCTCTCTTTCCTCTTGTAACACCCTGTGCTATTTTAATTTAGATAAATTTCAAAAACCCCAAGAAAAGTGAGAAGAGTCACTAGTTCAGTGAACTATGAGAGGCCCTACGACCCATAGGATGTTCTACGAGTCATTGGAGGGGACTCTTAGAACCCCTCAACACTTAGGGAAATTTTTAGTGTCAAGACCCATCCCTACGACCCACTTTATGACCTGTAAGAATCCTTACAACCCGTAGGGTCAACTGTAGACCTAGGTATCATATTTTAGTAGCTACTAGAATGTGCATTGGTTCTTACGACTGGATCCTATGACCCGTAACAATTTTGACAAGCCATAGGATGAATCGTGGAGCCCAACCTTCATGTTTCCCAGTGTTCCTACGAAAAGACCTTACGATCCGTCATATGGCCTATGACCCATAGAAGGGTGGTCATAGAGCAATACAAGTCAATTCCATAAAGTCCAACTTTTGGACCTTAGTTTCTACGACCAGTCCTCTATGGTTCGTAAAAGTCTCTACAGTCCGTAGAAGGGCCCGAAGCGGCCCAGAGTCATATTTAGGTGAGGGTATTTTGGTATTTCCCACTTTTTACAAACCAAAATATGATGTTTTAAAACTTAAATAAGTCCCTATCAGTACCCGGCATGCCTATGTATGTAATTCTTTATTGAGTTCTTTGTATATATAAATATATTGTGATGATTCCAATGATTTGAGTTCTTGAATTATCGTTCATGTCCACATTCACATGAATCCTAGTTGAGTAATTTATATTGTTTAAATCTATGCATCCTTTTGAGTTTAAAAATGATTAAATTTTATATCTCAAATTGAGAAAGAGTTTGAGTAGGAGTTTTGAGAAGTCTTTTATTCACTATTTTGAGCATGATCATTATTGAGTCTAAATGATTTGCATAATAATGCATTTAAATATTTATTTTAATATTGAATTGAGAAATCTAACTATATTTTAAATGCATTCAGTGAGTTGAGAAGTATTTTGGGTGCTTATACTCACATGAGTTCATGAGAATTATACATATGTTTTGGGAGTCGTATTAAGCAACAATTTGGGTAAGATTCTAGAATAACTCAAACCCCATAAACTGCGTAGCCAGCATAAGATAGGATCATACCATTGGTTCAGGTGACTCCTCATTTCAGTTCCTTATACGGACTTTTATTGGATCTAGGGCTGAGTTGTGTCCCTTACCCTGATAAGTATTGGACAGATATGGCAATGACAATAGTTTATTGTATCATCACGATGCTCATATTGATGTTTGTCGATTAGAGAAAGTTTTCAAAGAGTAAAATACTATTTTATACTGAGTTACATATAATCATCTATATTTTGTAAAGCATTGTCTATTTCATATATTGCATGCTTGAGTAAGTTGAGTTGAGCTGAGTATTCTTGAGTAAGTTTCTTTCAATTATTTTACATATTATACTTTCCATGTATTGACGTCATTTTATGATGCAGACACAGGTAATATCCTCAACAAGCACATCATTGAAGATCAGTATCCATCCAGTTTTTGGTGAGACGTCTTTCCATTAAGATGAGCTCTTAGTCTTTTCATTCATTATTTCTTATTAGTATTTTGAGGTAGCCATGGGCCTGTCCCGATACCTATTCAGAGTTAGTTTAGAGGCTTCATAAATTAGATATAGACATAGTCAGAAATTCATTGAGTATATATATATTTGAGACTTTATTTGAGAAGTAGAGATTATATTCTTGTTTATTCCCATAGGAGTTAACTTTTATTGTGATTTAAGTCTTCCCCTTAGTATTTATCTAGACCAAGGGTTCGCTTGAGAACCAATAATTATTTCCAAGTGTCGGTCATGCCTAAGGTGGAGACTTGAGGCGTGACAAACTTGGTATCAGAGTACAGAGTTTAAGAGTTCTAGGATATCTATAAAGCTGAGTCTAGTAGAGTCCTTCTTATTAGTGCGAAGCGTGCCACATCTATAAGAGAAGGATATAGGGCTTTAGGAAATTCTCTCACTTCTTTCATATTCCAGATCGTGCGATAGAGTTTAACTCTATGGGATTTCCTTTTAATTTATGTGTTACATATTTTTATATCATGCCTTCAAAATACACTCTGAGTTAGAAGAATGTCACTGAAAATAAGATTCAACCACCATTTAGAATGCAAACCTGAAATCTAATTTGAGCAGCTGAGCCAGAGAATGAGAATAGAACTCAAGAGGTTCCGTACAATACTCAACCAACTATGAATTCTGAGGATGAGTTTAGAGGAACAATTTTCATGCTCACTTAGTTGATGGCTTCCCAGTCAGGCTATCAGAGTACTCCAGTCCCTAGCTCTAGTTCTCAAAAGCCATCTGCTGCTACTAGAATTATAGACTTTTTGAGGATGAAACCACATGTCTTCACTGGATCCAGAGTTGAGGAGGACCTTCAAAATTTTGTAGATGAGATGTGGAAGATCTTAAAAGCAATGCATGCGACAGAGATAAATAAAGTTGAGCTTGCTTCCTATCAGCTTAAAGATATTGCAAATGTTTGGTACAATAAGCGGAAGGAGAGTCATGGTGAGGATGCTGAGCATGCAGTTTGGGATGAGTTTGAGAGTGCATTCTTAGACCACTTCTTTCCACGAGAGCTGAGGGAAGAAAAGGTTGAGGAGTTCGTAAACATAAAACACGAAGGGTTGATTGTGAAAGAGTACAACCTTAAGTTCATTCAGCTATCCAGGTATACTCTGGAGATGATCCCAAATGTGAGAGCAAATATGAGAAAGTTTGTCTCTAACTTGGAAAAAATTGTAAAGAAAAAATGTAACGCTACATTGTTGATTTCAGATATGGACACCTCCAAACTTATGGTGTATACTCAAAAGGTTGAGAATAACAAGAGGAAAGATAAAGAGAAGCACAAGAGTAAAGGGGATAAATCCACATGTAATGAGATAAACCACCAAAAGAGTGGTAATGGCAATTGACCCTTCTTTCAAAAGAGGTCTTCTAGTTATGAATAATCAATAACAAGTGGACCTGCAGTGACCCACCAGAATGACCAGAGATCCAGAGTAACCAGAACTTCAAAGCTTAAGGCTCTCAGTCTCAAGGTAGTATAGCCCAAGGTTCTTCATGCAAGAGCCTTATAGTAACTATGGTAAACAGCACTTAGGAGAGTGTTGTGATAGAACTAATGATTTCTACAAATGTCGCTAGATGGGTCACTTTATGAGAGACTGTGCTTTAGATAGGCAAGGTAATGGGGGAAACAAGGCCCAATCTTCTTCAGTAGCACCGCCAACTAGAGGTAATTAGATAGGTTCTACTTCGGGGAAAGACAAAGGTTCAAATCGTCTGTATGCTATGGCTAGTCATCAAGACTAAGAGAACTCATCAGATGTTGTCACTGGCATAGTTCGAGACTTTTCTCATGATGTTTATGCATTACTAAATTTGGGTGCAACTTTGTCTTTTGTTATTCCTTATGTGGCTGTTAAGTTTGGGATTCTTCCTGAACATCTTTTAGAGCCCTTCAGTGTTTCTACTACTGTTGGTAAGTCTATTCTAGAAAAGAGAGTCTATTGAGATTCTAAAGTCTCTATCTATAATAAAGATACCTTAACAGAAAATTTCTTTAGACATGATAGACTTTGATGTCATTCTTGGCATGAACTAGTTGTATTCTTGTTATGCCTCAGTTGATTGTAGAACTCAAGTTGTTAAATTTCAGTTTTCAAATAAGCCACTTATTAGTAGAAAGGTAGTCCAGCAGTGCCTAAGGCTAAATTCATTTTTGTAAGACTCTGAAAGTCAAAAAGTTAGAATGAAGGAAAAATCTCAAGAAAAGGAATAAATATCATGTCTACGACCCACTTTACAATCTGTAGAGGTTCCTATGACTCGTAAAAATGAGTCATAGAGGTAGTCCTTGGACTTGTTCAGAATAAGTCTCAGAAGGAGTTACTACAACTCAATAGGATGAGTCGTCGTCATGATGATGAGTCTTAAGGATGACCCATTTCAAAACTTCTGAGACTTACAAACTTGCAGATTTTTGGGACTGAAAGATGAGTCCAAATGAAGAATTATAGGTACAATGATGAGTCATAATGATAACACATAGGTGCACTTCAGAAGCTCCTAAAATATCAGAAATCAGGGCCTACAGAACGGATCAAGTCTATGATCCATAGACGTGATTATGAGTCATAATAATGACTCGTATAGAAAGTTTAGAGACCAAATTTTCAGTTCTTCTCAGAGATATCCACTACAACTCAAGTCTACGAATCTTAGGCTGGAGGACGAGTCATAGGAGTTGATTCGTAGGTCCAAAAATCCAGTTTTAATGAAGGGTAGTTATATCATTTTCCAAGTTCAGTTCAATGAACCTAGACACTATTTTGGCTAAGTTCAAGCCTGTATCTACCCAATCCTTTCAAATTCCCTCATTCTAAATCATTCCTCTAAAATTCTATAAGGCAAGAACTTAATTCTCTCAAGGTTCCTCTCCAAGTTTCAAGCTAGGGTTTCAGATTTCACCAAAGTTTGTTCTTCAATTCTAAGTGAATCCAATCAAGGTATGTGGAAATTGGTCCTTGTGTTCCTTTCACCCATGGAGTCCCTAAGTTTTCTCAAAGTATCCTTCAATTTTCAATGGTTTATGAACCCTAGTTTTAATGAATTGCATTGGGTTGTTTCAATTTTGTTTTGAATTGTTATCAATACTTATTATAAGCATGTTTCTACATGAATTGCATGATTTTAAGTTGAATTACAAATTTCCATGCATAAAGCTATTACCAAGTTAGGATTATGAAAGTTAAAGATGATTTTCATGAGTTGATTATGAGTTTAATGATTTTCAAGAAAAGTTCTATGATTTAAAGTTGAGATTATAATTTTAATAATGAAGTTATGATGATCAAGATATGATCAAAGATAGTTATTATGGTGTGATAAGTACAATTCTCACACAATTATGTTTAAGATGGTAATAAGGACAATTCTTATCAAAGTTATGGATTCCTGTGAATCACTAAAGTTAATGAGCTACTCTTAATATGTTTTATAAAGATGGATTGATAGGTAGTTACTATCTTTCCCTATAACATTTATGATTATGTTTTAATGAATTCTGTTGAGAAATTGACTAAGCACCAAGAGGACTTCTAGGTGGGATTCGGTCGGGTAATATAATTAGTTACCCAAGGAAATCCTCGTAGCAACCTAAAGTCCCAAACTACATTGCCCACATAGGATTTCCTTTATGGCCTAGCTAGTAGATCCACATATAGCATAGTTGAGTTAAGTACCGTGATGGAGTATACCCTGGCAAGGTAGCCTCTCACTTCTCGATAAAGGTTACATCGGATTCCATGTTATAGCTTACATAGTCTTAAGATATTGGTTAAAGGTCTAATCCCACACATATTGAATGTTACGCTATGAGATTTTACTATGAAGTTGTATAATGCATTGACCATAAGTTTTCATGTGTTTTAAATATTTTTAAAGCCTTATTCATGTTCAATATGTTGGTCATGCATTTTATGTCATATTATTCACGTCCCTTTGCTTGTTCATGCATATCTCATATACTTAGTACCTTCTAAGTACTAATGCATATTTTTCCTACATGTAGGGGCAGACGTCGATCATCATATTCATGGCTAGAGGGCTTTAGATATCAAACAGTTGGTGAGTCCTCATTCCATCAAGGACATGAATTTCTTTCCATATTGTTTCATTTACTTTCTTCTTATGTTTTGGGTGAGCTAGGAGCTTTTCCTAAGCCCCCATCAAATACTAGAATAGAGTCATATTTAGACGATGTTGTAATATAGTACATTCGGACATTGATCGAGTTTCTACCCCTTAGACCTATTCCCCTTTTGGTTGTTACTTCCGCTTACTTTACTATGCTTCTTTACCTTATGTATGCAATGTATGATAAGATGGCTTAGTTGGGATCCATCGTAATTTCAATCACCGTGTCATATCTTGATCTTAGTTTGAGTCATGACAAACTTGGTATCAGAGCACAATATGTAGGAGTATCCTAGGAAGTCTAACATTCTGTGTTTAGTAGAGTCTTATTCATTGGTGTGAAGTGCACCATATCCATGAATAGGAAGCTATGAAACATCTTAGAAAAATCTCACTTCCTTAATAATTTATGTCGTACGGTAGTGTTGTATACTAAGTCTTTTCCTCTAGTGATTATTTCTTTGCGATTTTTAGTAAATGTCTCCGTGTAGATACCCTGCTAGAAGAAAAGTAATTGAAGAGAAGAAACAAGCTCTAAATAATCCCTTGAATGACCTAGTATCCAATGTCGAGCTTCGAGCGGACTTTCAATTACTTGCTCAAGTCATTAAGGCTCAAGACAATCATGAGGTGGTTGCTCCCGCGAACCCAAACATAGGTACATTGGCAATATGAGTTCGTAAATTCATGAGGATGAATCCTTTGAAGTTTTTAGGTTCCAAGGTGGAAGAGGATCCACAATAGTTTGTTGATAGCATTCACAAGATTATGGATATTATGGGAGTTAGCCCGATTGAGAGGGAGGATTTGGCTATGTATCAATTGAAGGGTGTTGCTCAAATATGGCTTGATTAATGGAAAAGCGAGAGGCTTAGGGAAGTGGATCTCGTGACTTGGGACAAGTTCAAAAGAGTATTTCTTGACTACTTCTTCCCATTGGAGTTGAGGAAGGACAAAGTACAAGAGTTCATCAACATTAAGCAAGGTGGTATGAGTGTTAAAGAGTATGCCCTCAAGTTTATCCAATTGTCAAAATATGCTCCATTCATGGTTGCCGACTCAAGAGCTTGTATGAGAAAGTTTGTGTCGAATATGTTAGATATGGTCTCAAAAGAGTGTAAGACGACCATGTTGATTTGGGAGATGGACATCTCTAGACTTATGACCTATGTAGAGAAAATAGAGAGAGAAGCTAAAGGAGAAAAATAGGGAGTCCAAGAGGCTAAGGACTGATGGTGGTGAGTTTTCTCATGCTAAGTTCGGAGGTAGTGGGCGTCCTTATTTTCACCAAAGGTACTCCATCCAAGGATTTTCAAATACCACTACTCAAAAGTTTGATAAAGATAGGGTGCCCAACCCTAATCTTCAAGGATGTTCTCCTATTGGCCAAGTCACTACCACATGCAAGAAGTGTGGCAAGAACCATAATGGGTAAGTGTTTAGCGGGCTTGAATATGTGTTATCGATGTGGTAAGCTGGGCCATCATGCTAAGGAGTGTAAGTTCAAGGATGTTCTTTCTCAAGGACAAGTTGCTCAAGGTGCTCAAGTGCAACCAAAAGGTGGTCAACGTAATAATAGGTTTTATGATCTTCATGGTAGGCAAGAGGTGGAGGAGACTCCCGATGTTGTTACCGGTATGTTATGGGTCTTTCACTATGATGTTTATGCCTTACTTGATCCGAGTCTAAATTTATCTTCTGTTATTCCTTATGTGGTCATAAGATTTGATGTTATCCCTAAAATATTATTAGAGCCTTTTTCCATTTATTCTCATGTAGGTGAGTCGGTTGTGGATAAAAGAGTCTACAAAAGTTATCCGATTTCGATTTTCTATAAATTTACTCTATGTGATCTAGTTGAGCTTGAGATGAACGATTTTGATGTTATCCTTGGTATGAATTGGTTATATACATGTTATGCCACTATTGATTGAAGAACCCGAGTGGTTAAGTTTCAATTCCGTAATGAGTCAATTTTAGAATGGAAGGGTAGTAATTTCGTGTTCAAAGGTAAATTTATTTCGTGTCTTAAAGCTCGAAAAATAATTTTCAAGGGTTGCATATACCATCTTGTGAGGGTTAGGGATACTAATTCTGAAGCCCCTACTCTAATGTCGGTCCCCATTGTTAATGAGTTTTCGGATGTGTTTTGCGATGATATACCCACTGTTCCTTCCAAAAGGGAAATTGACTTTGGCATAGACCTTCTTTCCGATACTCAACCCATTTCTATTCTGCCTTACCGAATGGGTCTGGTGAAATTAAAAGAGTTAAATGATCAATTGAAAGACTTGTTAGACAAAGGTTTCATTAGGCCAAGTATATCCCCATGGGGTGCTCCTATTTTTTTTTTAGAAAGAAGTATGGTTCGTTACGTATGTGCATTGACTATCGACAATTGAACAAAGTAACCATTAAGAATAAATACCCAATTCTGAGGATATATGATTTGTTTGACCAATTGCAAGGGACAAGTTATTTCTCTATGATTGATCTCCATTCTGGTTATCACCAATTAAGGATGAAAGAGTGTGATATTCCCAAGACGACATTTCGAATAAGGTATGTTCATTATGAGTTCTTATTTATGTCGTTTGATTTAACCAATGCCCCCACAACATTCATGGACTTAATGAATAGGGTGTTCAAATAATATTTGGACATATTTGTGATTGTGATATTTTGGTCTACTCTTGGAATGAGGAGGATCATGCTAATCACTTAAGGATTGTGTTGCAAACTTTAAGGGACAAACAATTATTTGCCAAGTTCAATAAGTGTGATTTTTGGCTAAGGTGGGTGGCTTTTATTAGTCATATTATGTCCGGTGAAGGGATTATGGTTGATCCTAAGAAAACCAAGGCGGTTAAAAATTGGCCTAGACCGTTGTTCCCTTTGAATAGTAGAAGTTTCTTGCGCCTAACCGGATATTATAGAAAGTTTGTAGAAGGATTTTCATCAATCTCGTCATCTTTGACTAAGTTGACTCAAAAGAAAGTGAAGTTTCAATGGTCAGAAGCTTGCGAAAAGAGTTTCCAAGAGTTGAAAGATCATCTTACTACCACTTCTATTTTGACCTTGCTTGAAGGGTCCGGCGGTTTTGTTGTATATTGTGATTCTTCAAGGGTTGGTCTTTGTTGTGTTTTGATGCAACATGGTAAGGTAATAGCCTATGTTTCTAGGCAACTTAAGGTGCATGAAAAAAACTATCCAACTCATGACTTGGAACTAGCGATGATTGTGCTTGCTTTGAAGATTTAGAGACACTATCTTTATGGTATCCATGTGGATGTGTTCACTGACCATAAGAGTTTACAATATGTGTTTACGAAAAATGATTTGAACCTTCGACAAAGAAGATGGCTTGAATTGTTGAAAGACTATGATATGAGTGTGTTGTACCATCTGGGCAAATCTAATATGGTTGACAATGCACTAAGTCGATTGTCCATGAGTAGTGTTGCACATGTTGAAAAAGGTAAGAAAGAATTGGTTAAGGATGATCATAGATTGGGATGTTTAGGTGTGTGTTTGGTTGATTCTAATGATGGAGGTGTTGTTATGCATAATGGTTTGGAATCATCTCTTGTGGTGGATGTTAAGGCCAAACAAGACCATGATTCGGTGTTAGTTGAGTTAAAGAAGTCGGTTGCAAAAAACGTCATTGAGGATATCTCTCAAGGGGGAGATGGTGTGCTTCATTGTCAAGGTCTTTTGTGTGTGCCTAATATTGATGGTTTAAGGGATTTTATATTGAATGAGGTTCATAGTTCCTAATATTTGATTTATCCGGGTTCTACAAAGATGTATCATGATTTAAGGGAAATGTATTGGTAGAATGACATGAAGAAGGACATAGAGGAGTTTTTGGCTAAGTGCCCAAATTGCCAATGAGTTAAAGTTGAGAATCAAAAACTGTGAGGTTTTCCAAGACATTGAAATTCCTACTTGGAAGTGGAAAGATGTGGATATGGACTTTGTAACGGGTTTGCCTTGCACTAAAAAACCACATGATTCCATTTGGTTTTTTGTGGATCGAGTGACTAAATCAGCTCATTTTCTACCGGTTAAGACTTTTAATACTATCGAAGACTATGCTAAGTTGTATGTTCGTGAATTGTTAAGACTTTATGGTGCTCCCTTATCCATTATATTGGATCGAGGTACTCAATTCACTTCTTACTTTTGGAATGCATTTCAAAAGGTTCTTGGTACAAATGTTAAGTTAAGTACTGTTTTCCATCCTCAAATTGATAATCAAGCTGAAAGAACGATCCAAACTTTACAAGATATATTAAGGGCATTTGTTATTGATTTTAAAGAGAGTTGGGATGGACATTTTCCATTGATTGAATTCTCCTACAATAATACTTATCACTCTAGCATTCAAATGGATCCTTTTAAATCTTTGTATGGGAGAAGATATAGGTCTCTGGTGGGATGGTATAAAGTAGGTGAGATGGCCTTGATTGGTCCAGATTTGGTAATAGATGCTACGGAGAAGGTGAGACTCGTAAGGGAGAAATTGAAGATGGCTCAAAGTCATCAAAAGTCCTATTTGAATGTTAGGAAAAAAGAACTTGAATTTGAGGTGGATAATTAGGTCTATTTGAAGGTTTCACCCATGAAGGGTGGAATGTGATTCGGCAAGAAACAGAAACTAAGTCCTAGATATGTTGGACCTTATAAGATATTGAGACGTGTTGGAAAAGTGTATTATGAGTTAGAGTTTCCATTTGAGTTAGCCATGGTTCACTCGGTGTTTCATGTATCTATGTTGAGAAAGTTTGTGGGTGATCCAAATTCCATTGTACCATTGGAAAATCTGAATGTCGAGGAGAATTTGACGTATGAGGAGGTTCCTGTGGAAATCCTAGACCAGCAAGTTAAGAAGTTGTATCCGTCAAAGTATTATGGAGGAATCAACAAGTAGAAAGTGCTACTTGGGAGGTGGAGGCAGATACGATGAAACAATACCCGTACCTCTTTCCCTTGACTCAAGCCTAAAGTAGTAAGTATTCTTGTTCAAGTTAATTAAACTCTTATGTATTCAGTTCCTCCTATTTCATTCATATGCATGCATGTTCATCAAAGTCAATTTTTAAAGCCATGATATATGTTAAATCTGAAGTTTTCATATTCTATGCATTTTAAGGTGTCATTATATTCGTGTTGGGTTGCTAGTCCTCTTTTTGTATCCTTTCAATGCTAAGTTAATTTCATTTGAGGAAGCATGTTCCCAAGGGGGGATATTGTAAGACCCAGGAAGTCGAAAAGTTAGAACGAAAGAAAAATCGCAAGAAAAAAAACAAATTTTAGGTCTATGACCCACTCTACAATTCGTAGAGGCAGTCCTTGGACTTGTTCAGAGTTCCTACGACTCAATAGAATGAGTTATATTGACGAGTCCTAAGGATGACCTATTTCAAAACTTCAAATACTTACAAACCTACTGGTTTTCAGGCCTGCAAGATGAGTTTAGATAATGACAGGTAGGTACAACAACGAATCGTAATGATGATTCGTAGGTGCACTTCAGAAGCTCCCAAAATCTCAAAAATTAGGGCTTGCAGGACGAATCAAGTCTAAGACCCATAGATGTGATTATGAGTCATAATGAAAACTCATATAGAAAGTTCAGAGACCAAATTTTTAGGTCTTCTCAGAGACCTGAACTACTACTCAAGTCTACGAATCTTAGGCTGGAGGACAAGTCATAGGAGTTGATTCGTAGGTCCAAAATTCCAATTTAATAAAGGGTAGTTATGTTATTTCCCATATTTGGTTCAATTAACAGAAACACTATTTTGGCTAAGTTCAAGCCTATATTTACCCAATCCTTTGAAATTCCCTCATTCTAAATTATTCTTCTAAAATTCTCTATGGCAAGAACTCAATTCTCTCAAGGTTCCTCTCCAAGTTTCAAGCTAGGGTTTCAGATTTAACCAAGGTTTCTTCTTCAATTCTAAGTAAATTCAATTATGGTATGTGTGAATTAATCCATGGGTTTCTTTCACCCATGAAGTCAAAAAGTTTTCTCAAAGTATTCTTCAATTTTCAATGGTTTATGAACCTTAGTTTTGATAAATTGCATTGGTCTGTTTCAATTTTTATTTTGAATTATTATCAATGATTATTCTAAGCATATTTCTACATAAATTACATGATTTTAAGTTGAATTATGAATGCTCATGCATAAAGCTATTTCCAAGTTATTATTATGAAAGTTAAAGATAATTTTCATGAGTTGAATTTGCGTTTAATGATTTTCAAGGAAAGTTTTATGATTTAAAGTTGAGATTATAATTTTAATCATAAAGTTATGATGATGATCAAGATATGATAAAAGATAGTTACTATGGTGTGATAAGTACAATTCTCACACAATCATGTTTAAGATGGCGATAAGACTAATTCTCACCGAAGTTATTGAATTCCTATGAATCACTAAAGTTAATGAATTCCATTGGGATATTGGTTAAGAACCGAGAGGACTTCAAGGTGAGGTTCAGTCCGATAACACAGTTAGTTACCCAAGGAAATCGTAGTAACAACCTAAAGTCCCAAACTACATTGCTCGTATAGGATTGCCTTCATGGCCTAGATAGTGGGTCCACATATAGCACAATTGAGTTGAGTTGAGTTGAGTACCACGATGGAGTATACCTTGGCAAGGTAGAATCCCCCTTCTCAATGAGGATTACATCAGAATCTATGTTATAGCTCGCATTATCTTAAGATGTCATTTAAAGGTTTTATCCCATACAAGTTGAATGTTAAACAATGAGATTTTACTATGAAGTTGTATGATGCATTGACCATAAGTTTTCATGAGTTTTAAATGTTTTTAAATCCTTATTCATGTTCATTATATTGGTCATGCATCTTATGTCATATTTCTCATGTCCCTTTGCTTGTTCATGCATATCTTCCATACTTAGTACATTTTATGTGCTAACGCATATTTTGCCTACATTCTCTCATAATGTAGAGGCGGACATCGATCATTTGATTCATTCCTAAAGGACTTTAGATATCAAAGAGTTGGTGAGTCCTCATTCTATCGAGGACATGAATTTCTTTCCACATTGTTTCATTGACTTTCTTCTTATGTTTTGGGTGAGCAAGGAGCTTGTCCTAAGCCCCCATCAAAGACTATAATAGAGGCATGTTTATATGATGTTGTGATGTAGTCCATTTAGACATTGATTGAGTTTCTACCCCTTAGACCCATTCCCCATTTAGTTGTTACTTTTGCTTACTTTACTATGTTTATTTACCTTATGTATGCGATGTATGCTAAGATGGCTTGGTTGGGATCCCTCGTAATCCCGATCATTGTGGCATAGCTTGGTCCTAGTTCAGGTTGTGATAATTTTATACTGTAAGGCCAAAAAGTTAGTCTCTAGAAGGTGTATTCACCACATTGTTTGAGTTAGAGATGATAGTATGGATACACCATGCCTTCAGTTAGTTCTAGTCGTAAATGAGTTTCCTAAAGTCTTTCCTAAGGATTTACCTGGAGTCCCTCCCAATAGAGAGATAGACTTCGAAATAGATGTTCTTCTTGATACAAATCTATCTCTATTACACCATATAGAATGGCTCTAGACGAGTTAAAAGAGCAGTTGATATATCTCCTAGATAAAGGATTTATTATACCGAGTGTCTAACCTCCTGTCCTATTCGTACAAAAGAAAAATGGTTCCTTAGAATGTGTATCGATTAGCGTCAGTTGAAAGAGGCTACCATAAAGAATAAGTACCCTCTTTCCAGAATTAATGACCTGTTCAACTTACTTTAGGGTGCCACTTATTTCTTTTAGATAGACCTCAGATCAGGCTATCATCAATTGAAAGTGAGAAAAAGTGACATTTTGAAGAATGCCTTAAGAACCATATATAGTCACTGTGAGTTCCTAGTTATCTCCTTTGAATTAACTAGCACTCCTGCAATATTCATGGACCTCGAATAAAGTATTCAAGTAGTATCTAGACATGTTTGTTATCGTGTTTATCGATGACATTTTGATCTACTCTAAAAAGGAGAAGGAGCATGCCAATCATCTCAGAATAGTTCTTTAAACTCTTATGGGCCGAGAGTTGTATGCTAAGTTTTCTAAGTATGAGTTTTGGCTTGTATTGGTGGCATTTCTAGGCCACATTATTTCTAGTGACGGTATTTATAGATTCACAGAAAATCAAGGCAGTAAAGAATTAGCCCAGACTCATATCCCCGACTGACATAAGAAGTTTCTTGGGTTTGACTGGTTATTATAGGAGGTTTGTTGAGGGATTTTCATCCATATCATCTCCATTGACTAAGTTGACTCAAAAGAAGACTAAGTTTCAATGGTTTGATGCTTGTGAGAAAAAAAATTCAAGAGTTGAAAACTAGATTGACAACTGCTCCAGTATTGTCCCTACCCGAGGGAGAAAATAGGTTCGTTATCTACTGTGATGCATCCAGAGTTGGACTAGGTTGTGTTTTGATGCAAAGAGATAAGGTTATAGATTATGCTTCAAGACAACTTAATATCAATGAGAGGAATTATCCGACTCATGATGTAGAGTTAATAGTGATAGTATTTGCCCTCAAGATTTGGCATCAGTATCTTCATGGCGTGCATGTAGACCTATTCACAGATCAAAAAAGCCTATAATATGTGTTTAGTCAGAAAGAGTTGAACCTGAGACAGAGAAGATGTCTTGAGTTACTCAAGAATTATGACATGAGTATTATCTACCATCCAGGTAAAGCTACTATTGTTGATGATGCTCTTAGCGGGTTGTTCATGGGGAGTACTTCTCATGTTGAGGAGGAAAGGAAGGATTTGGCTAAATAAGTGCATAGACTTGCATGTTTGGGAGTTCGACTTATGGACTCAGATGAGGGTGGTGTTATAGTTCAAAATGGGGATGGGTCTTCACTAGTTGTGGAAGTGAAGGAAAAGCAAGATCAAGACTCTATTCTACTCCAGTTAAACGAGGATATTCACAAATAAAAAGTGACGGCTTTTTCCAAAGGAGGAGATGGAGTGTTGAGGTATCAAGGAAGGTTGTGTGTTCTAATTGTTGAAGGTCTATGAGATACAATAATGATAGAGGTTCATAGATCCACATATTTGATTTATCTGGTTCCACCAAAATGTATCATGACTTGAAAGAAGTCTATTGGTGGAATGATATGAAGAGGGATATAGCAGACTTTGTGCCTTAGTGCCCGAATTGTCAACAAGTCAAGGTTGAACATCAAAGGCCTTATGGTGTAACTCAGAATATAGAACTTCTATAGTAGAAGTGGGAGATGATCGGTATGGATTTCATTACAGGTTTATTGTGGTCTTGCAAACAACATGCCTCGATTTGAGTGATTATGGATAGGATGACCAAATTAACCCACTTCTTACCTGTTAAGACTATAGATTCAACAGAGGATTATGCCGGATTATATGTTCATGAGATAGTCCGACTTCGTGGAATTTCCTTATTTATCATCTCAGATAGAGGTACCCAATTCAGTGCTCAATTTTGGAGGTCATTTCAGAAAGGTTTGGGTTCAAAGATAAATCTCTGTACCAATTTCCATCCCTAGATAAATGGTTAAGTAGAGCGTACAAATCAAATTCTTGAGGATATGTTGAGAGATTGTGTCATTGATTTCAAAGGTAATTGGAATAACCACTTGCCTCTTATTGAGTTTGCATACAACAACAGTTTTCACTCAATTATTCAAATGGCCCCTTATCAAGCTCTTTATGGGAGAAGGTGTGAATCGTCAATTGGTTGGTTTGAAGTTGGTGAAGCTGATTTGATAGGGCCAGACTTGGTTTATCAATCTATGGAGAAAGTTAAAATTATACAATAGAGGTTAAAAACTGCGCAAAAGTCCTATGCTGATGTTAGGAGAAAAGACTTAGATTTTGAGGTGAATGATTAGGTGTACCTAAAAGTTTCACCCATGAAGGGTGTCATGAGATTTGGGAAGAAGGAAAAGATTATTCCCTGTTATATTTGTCCTTGCTAGATTATTAAAAGAATTGAATGCAACTTATGAATTAAAGTTACCATCATAGTTAGTTGTCATCCATCCAGTGTTCCATATTTCCATGCTTAAGAAGTGTTTAAGAGATCATTCACTCATTGTTCCCACAAAGTTGTTGTGAAAGATAGTTTGTCCTATGAGGAGATTCCTGTCCAAATTCTTAATCGTCAGGTTTGTAAATTCAGGACCAAAGAGGTTGCTTCAGCCAAAATTTTATAGATAAATCAGTTTATTAAGGATGTTACATCGGAAGCCGAGGAGGATATAAAACCCAAATACCCACATCTATTCATTCCTCCTAATGTCGATGTTGAAGGTAATAATAATATTCATATCTCGGAGTTTGGTGCCTTCTTGAGTGTTTGAATAGTTATTCTTTAGTTTGAGTTTTGAGTTTTTGCATTACATTCGTGCCTTGAGTAAATTCTTAGCTTGGTCATCATTCGAGAATGAATGATCCCAAAGGGAAGATATTGTAATACCTTGTGCTATATTAACTTAGATAAATTCTGAGAACCCAAGAAAAGTGAGAAGAGTCACTGTCTCAGTGAGCTACGAGAGGCCCTACGACCTATAGGAATTTCTACGAGTCATAGAAGGGGGCTCGTACAACCACTCAACACTTAAGAAATTTTCAGTGTCAAGACCCATCCATACAACCCTACTTTACGATCCGTAAGAAGCCTTATGACCCGTAGGATCGATTATAGACCTAGGTGTCATATTCTAGTAGCTAATGTAATGTGCATAGGTTCTTACAACTGGTTCCTATGACCCGTAATAATTTTGATGAGCCGTAGGACGGCTCATAAAGACCAATATTTGTCTTACCCAGTGTTCCTACGAGAAGCCCTTACGATCCGTCGTATGGTCTATGACCCGTAGAAGGACCCATAAGAGTCAATTCTAGAAAGTCCAATTTTTGGACCTTAGTTTCTACGACCAGTCTTCTACGATCCGTAGCAGGGCCCCTAGCAACCTAGCGATTTAAATGAGGGTCGTTTGGTATTTTCTCACCTTTTCCAAAATAAAACCATAACGTTTTGGGACTAAAATAAGCCCCTTATCAGTACCTAATGTGTCTTTTCTCTCATTAACACTTAGAATATTTTGAGAGAAGGAGAAAAGATAGGGTTCAAGCGTTTCAATCATTTTCGTCGAGTTTTTCTTACATAATTGTCATTTCAGGTATGTAAGGTTAATCACAACGTTGGAATCAGTTTGTCCTCGTGCCCTATATATTCATTCAGTTTGTATTGAGTTTGAGTTGTGTTTCAATCTCTTAGAATTGAGTTCTTGAGTTATCTATGTAATTCCTTATTGAGTTCTTTGTATATATAAGTATATTGTGATGATTCACATGATTTGAGTTCTTGAATTATCGTTCATATCTATATTCATATGAACCCTAGTTAAGTAATTTGCATTGTTTAAATCTATGCATAATTTTCAGTTTAAAGAATGATTAAATTTTATATCTTAAATTGAGAAAGAGTTTGAGCATAAGTTTGAGTTTTGAGAAGTCTTTTATTCACTATTTTGAGCATGATGATTATTGAGTCTAAATGAGTTGAGTAATAATGCATTCAAATATTTATTTTGATATTGAATTGAGAAATTGAGTTATGTTTTAAAATGCTTTCACTAAGTTGAGAAGTATAACTATTTTTAAAAGAGTAGAGATGAGTTGAGAAGAGTTGAACTAAATTGAGTGAAGTCCAATGAGACTTATGGGACATTATTTTGAGTACTTATGCACACATGAGTTCATGAACATTATATATATATATATATATATATATATATATATATATATATATATATATATATATTTTAGGAGTAGTATTAAACACCGATTTGGGTACGAGTCTAGAATAACTCAAACCCATAGCCAGCATAGGATTGGATCATAATGTTGGTTCGAGAGACTCCTCACTTCAGTCCCTGATACGAACTTTTATTGGATCTAGAGTTGAGTTGCGTCTCTTACCCTGATAAGGTATTGGGTGGTTGTGGCAACGAAAATACTTTGATGTATCATCATGAGACTTATAGTGATGGTTGTCAGTTAGAGAAACTCCCAAAGAGTAAAATATTATTTTATATTGAGTTACATATAATCAACTATAATTTGTAAAGCATTGTCTATTTCATATATTGCATACTTTATTGAATTGAGTATTTTCAACATTTATTGAGTTGAGTTGAGTATTCTTGAGTAAGTTTCTTTCAACAATTTTACATATAACACATTTCATATACTGACATCATTTGGCGCTGCATCATTTTATGATGCAGACGCAGATGATAGAGATCCTCAAAGGCATATCGTTAAAGATCATTATCCATCCAACTATTAGTGAGACCTCTTTGTATTCAGAGGAGCTCTTAGTCTTTTCATTCTGTATTTCTTATTAGTATTTTGAGGTAGCTGTGGGCCTATCATGTACATATTCAGAGTTAGTTTAGAGGCTTCATAGAGTAGACACAAACAGAGTCAAAGATTGACTTATTTTTTCAAAGATTATGTTTAAAATTCTTATATATATATATATATATTGAGTATTTGAGACTTTATTTGAGAAGCAGAAATATATTATTGTTTATGCTCATTTGAGTTAATTGTTGTTATGAGTTAAGTCTTCCGCTTAGTAGTTAGGCAGGCTAAGGGTTCGCTTGAAATCCAGCAATGATTTTTTAGTGCCGGCCACCCCTTGGGTGTAGACTCGAGGCGCGACACCTCTCTCACTCTCTCTTTGTTCTCTCTCCTCTCTCACTTCTTTCCTCCTTCTTCCCCATCTTTCTCGCCTCTTCCTCTTCCTCTTTCTCTATGTAATACAAATACAAATGGTAATAGTTAATGATACAAATATAAATGGTAATAGTCAATTATACAAATACAATTAGTAATACAAATAAATATGATAACACAAATACAATACACAAAGCAAGATGAATACAAATACAATTTGTTATGAATTACATCAACAATATTATTTTATTTGTTGATACAAGTGTATTCGTCGATACAAATTGCATTTGGATACAAATTGTATTCATTAATATACTTGATACAATTGATTTTCCATCAACAAATTGAATACAATAGTCTTTGATACAATTGTATTCATTGATACAAATCAATTGTATCAATTGTATTCATGATACATTTATTAGCCAAATATACAATGATCGATCAGATATACAAATCAATTGTATCTCTCTTTTAGATCTCGCTCGCCTCTCTCCTACTTATAACATGTAGATACAAATCATAATCAAATAAACTATAGCTAAGGAGCCTGATTATATTTCTAGTCTTAGCTATTTTTGAAATTTCTTCTTTTATTGCTTCTCTAATTTATTTATTTTTTAAAAAATCAGGACAAAGGGATTTGACGGGCTTGTGTTAGCCCAACAACAATGATAAACATAAGCCCATCGTGACATAAACCCGTTTCGACCGCCCTGTTTCCCGCGCATCCTTCGCAATCGGCAGGGAGTTTGCGAGTGCGATATGCTCAACAATTCTCCTACAATGGAGGATCTCGACGGAGGAATGGCAAGTGAAGTAGACAGAGAAGAGGAAGAAGCGGTGACCGACTTACTCCGTGATCGATTCCGATTATGCACCATCTCCATTGCCGAAGCCGAGGGTAGGTTTTCTGCTTTCTTGCTGGAAATACATGTATTTCGAATTGTTCATTGTGCAATGTGGTCTTTAACTTGTGTATAATTTTTTTTTGTAAGAGCAGCCAAACAATGCGGTATGGAGGTTTCTCAACCGATCATCACTTGTATATCTGATTTAGCCTTTAAGTTTGCAGGTACCATTCCATTTTCTTCTACATATAATAAATACATGCGTTTAATTAGGAGCGAATGCAGAATGAGACCATTAGCAAGACAAAATTCAATTCTCCATAGCAAGATGGAACATATTGGCAATTAAGTGAATCTAATCAAGTCGTTGTGACCAGGGGCGGACCCAAATGGTGTCCAAAGTTCATCCGAAACCCCTTCGTTAAAAAATTACACTGTATATATAAGATAAATTTTTTAATTTATGAGTATATATTTAACATTGAACCGCTTGAGCATAAGTCAAGGGACTAGCTCAGTGGCAAAGGGGGTTCAATATTTTGCCTTAGCTTATGTCAACTTGAGAGTTCGAATCCGAATAAACACATTTTTTTTTCTGATTTTAGGTAATAAAATGCTGAACCCCCTTCATAAAATTCCTGGTTCCGCCACTGGTTGTGACAGATACCCCTAAGTTGCGAATGCAGTGACAAAGCCACCACCTTGACTAACCTTTCTCCACTGTGTGGACAAGTTAGGCGTTGTTGCATCATACCTAACTTGAGTGGGTGTTTTAAGATGGCTTCAAGTTTGTTTGTTTGTTACGATTAGTTTTATTTAATCTTATCGAATACATTTAGTTAGTTATAGTTTGATTTTATTTATTTGAATCATTTTGAACAGCTTATCTGATCTTTATCTAGAAGATTTTTTGTTGTTAGATTAGTACTTAGAATTTCTCAAATTAGTCACGATTTCATGCGTTTAAAGGAGATTAACTCAATTGCTCCACTTGTCAAATACTCAGTTTTAAGTATAGAATTGTTTTAGTAGCAATGAGGTTCCATCCCATCTTGGTTTATTCATATTCTTACTAGAGGTTTAAGGGCTAACGAAAATACATATGGACTTTAAGTGAATGTGATGTGACTTGAGACATAGAGGAACCTGCCTAGAAAAGAAAAATGCCTTGAGAAATTGAGATATCTGTGGTTGTTTCATAGGATATTCAACATTTACTTTCTTTTGATTGATGATGGCACTTCCAATCTGTCTGACAGAGTGATATGCTGACCCTTCATAATGACACTATCTGCATTTTGCATGATAAAATGGACAATACATTTGAACATTCATTTGCGACTTACACAAAGCCTGTTTCATTTTTCAATTGTACAGTTAGTCATTAACATTACAAGCACTGAAGGGCTACCCAAAAGTCTCACCACTTTTAGTAGACAACTTCAAGGCTGTTCTATGTGTGTATACGTGATTGTACCAGATGTTATTGATATCATATTTTACTGCCTCATCCGGTTTGTACAAAATGCCATACCCTACAATCTCCATGCAATCGTTAAAATTGTCAGCTGACCCACTGTACCTGCTAGTATGAGTCATGCAAATATTGCAAGTTTGTTAAAAGCTGATTGAAGAATTGATTACTCAACAAATGAAACACATTGAAGTTAGACTAGAATTCCATCTCATCCAAGGAATAAGAAAATAATTGTAACAAAAAAAGAACCAACAGCTTGGGGCTCTTGAGGTTTGAGATGGCTGGATCAAGGAGCATTAGTGGCTGACAGTAAAGGTGGTAGTGGTGGTTGTGCGTTGGAGGCTGGTGGTAGTGGTAAGATTTCAAATTTACTGGAATATTTGAATAAACATCTTCATTATGATTTTAAGACTTCGTACAAGATTTGAAATGAACCAGATCTAATAAGAGCAAATAAGTGGTCACAAAAGAAAAATGGACATAATGCGCTGAGATGTTAATGATACAGTTTCCACTCTATTAAGTGGAAACAAACGAGGCCTTAGTTGTCTCATTGCCATATAACTAAATTTCATATTCAGGCATGCTTCTAATTGTATATCTTGACTGCTGAAGCAATTAACTTATGGACTACCTTTTTTTGAGAGCAGAACAGCTATCAAAGGACCTAGAATTATTTGCACAGCATGCTGGTCGTAAGTCTGTAAACATGGAAGATGTTATTCTTTCCGGTGAGTTCATACTAGTCAATATCTGTAATAATAGGTACAACAGATTGTGGACAACAGTCCTTATTAGCACAACTTGGCTTTATCTACTTGGCGTTGTCTCACAACCTAGCTTTATCTGATTTCTATTAAATTTACAGTCACGTTTCCAGATACTAAGAGTATTTTACAAGTTCTACTTAGCGATTCGCTTGACATAAAATGCTGCCTTATGTATATGGAATCATGTGTGTTTCATCTGAACAGTTTGCCAATATGTATTGTGTGTCCCTACTTTTTTTCCCACCGTCCATAAGAAAGATTATAATCATTTACTACTGCTGTCAATTATTGTAAAATTGATAGGTTTGCCATTTTCACAACTCATTTTAGGTTCATTCAAGATAGACTGCTTTCAATTTTCCATAATATGTGTCTTGTCAGAGCTTTCAAAAATAGTTCAACATTGCTCCTTCTTATGAACCTATGAACTACTAATGTATTTTAATATGTACTTCATAGCACATCGGAATGATCACCTGGCTGCCTCATTGAGGTCCTACTGCAATGACCTCAAAGCAAAAGAGCCCAATTTCGAGAGGAAGAGGAAGAAGAATTCCAGAAGGGAAGGTAGAGTTGCTCAAGAGTTACTACGTACTCCAGACACTTAGATTAGAGGTGTGCCCAGTTTCACCATGTGTCCAGTTTCCTAATAGCTTGGTGAGAGGATCATCTGTGCAGCAACCACAACTTTTTGAAGTAAACAGATTGACAGCATTACTGAAAAGTTACCTCAAAGTAGCGCCTCAAGTGAAAGGATAAAAAAAACTTTTGAATTTGAACTTCCATGTCTCATTAGTCCGGGACAAGCTCACAACTTGGAACTTGGAATAGTATTGGACAATATTGATATCATGCTAGGCACATAATGTAGCTGCTGATAAGCATTCTCTGTAAATGAAACTTTTGCACAAGAGTATTGTCTGTAAAAGTAATCAGTTGATAAAAAGATTATTATACTTCTTTTTAGAGGTAATCGAAATTGTAACCAGGCTGTAACGACCTAGTATTTTTTTTTCCAATGGATTTTAGTGTTATTTCATAAACTGTTGCTTACTAATTTTTAACGGGTTACATATTGAAGCGGGTAGTTTATAAAGGATGAAGCTTTGGGCCAAGCTCAACAGTTTAGCATCTAAAGAAGGGTTGGGAGTTGGGGAATATGGAAAACAAGGAAAATTATCCAACTTGGAAAAGTACCCCCTTATTAGAAAATTTTGTCCGTAGTTTTGATTAAAAAGTGGACGACCCCAAAAAAGACCTCTCACTCGAGAAAGCGGCCCCCTTTCTGCCTTTCTTGCTTGATTCGTCTCTTATGTGGGCGTTAACTCCAAGTTCCTTCTCTTCTTTCTTTTTTCAAGTCATGATCAAAATGATGACACTCTTTTGCTTTAGGAAGGAGAAGGGAAAAGGCCAATTTGCTAATGAGTCTAACCTAAAGAATGAAAGAAGAGACAAAATAGAGCTATCAGTTGGCAATCTCAACACTGCTTGGTGAAGAGAGAAGCTTTAGGCATTCAAATTTTTGGTGTACCACTTTTTATGTTTTTGTAAGTAGCATTGAGTAGTATTTGAGATTAGAATAAGCATTTAGTGAATAATGATAAGCTAATGGTTAGGATACATTATGAGGCAATCATTACTTGGAATAGGATGTGATTTCCAAATGAAATCAGTTCACTTTTTAGCTGCTGATTGAATTTCGATATTATAGGCTACTTTTATATGAAGGTGCATTAATTCTTCTTCCATGTTTAATATATTTCGAATGTTAATATTAATATGTTGGTATGTTATTGAATGATTAAGTTGAATGGAGATATGTTTTTGGCTTTGGAATTCATGTGTTAAGTGTTGGGAAAATGCGGACTAACACAAAAATATATGTGGTTAAAATAATGGAAATAAAATGGAAAAACAATAGACAACATACTACATCTGTTGCAATTCAAGTTCTTGAAGAAATTGCTTGTGCCATATATTGGTATATTGGTATGTTATTGAACGATTAAGTTGAATGGAGATATGTTTTTGGCTTTGGAATTCATGTGTTTAAGTGTTGGAAAAATGCGGACTAACACAAAAATATATGTGGTCAAAATAATGGAAATAGAATGGAAAAACAATAGACAACATACTACATCTGTTGCAATTCAAGTTCTTGAAGAAATCGCTTGCGCCATATCATGTCCTTGTCAAATTCAGTAGCCGTAATATACTCAGCTTTAGTTGTATATAGTGCAACACACTTCTGCAACTTCGACTACCATGATATAGCTCCCCCTGAAAAAGTAAACAAATATCCAATAGTGGATTTTTTGTTATCAAGGTCACCTGCCATATTAGCATCTATATAACCCTTCAAGATTGAATTTGATCGTCTAAAACACAAGTATTTATCTGAACTTCCTCCTAGAGACCTAAGTATCCACTTCACAACTTTCCAATGCTTTTTTTGAGATTTTTGAGAAATTTACTGACAACACCAATTGCGTGAGCAATATCAGGTCCAGTACATATCATTTCATACATTAGAATTCCGACGACGGAGGAAGATGAAACTTTGGCCATGCTCTCTTTTTCCTCCCTAGCTATAGGACACCTCTTCTTGCTCAACTTCATATCACCAGAATGAGGTGTGCTAACAGGCTTAACATTTTTCATAATGAAGCGCTCCAGTACACGTTCAATATACTTCTTTTGTGACAAAAAAATCTTTCTTTCATCTTTGAGACGAGTAATTCTCATGTTCAAAATTTTCTTAGCATGACTCAAGTCTTTTGTAGCAAAAAACTTACATAACTCTTTCTTTAACTCGTCAATTTTTGAAGTATTCTTGTCCACAATCAACATATCATCCACATATAGCAAGAGGATGATAAAATCATCATCAGAAAAGTTTTGTACAAAATACATAATGATCTGAAGAAGTCTTCTTGTAGCCTTGCTCCCCCATACAAATTCAAACTTCTTGTATCATTTTCTAGGAGATTGCTTTAGGCCATAGAGATTCTTTTTGAGTTTGCACACAAAATTTCTTTTACCATTTACTTTAAATTCTTCAGGTTGTTCCATATAAATCTATTCTTTTAGGTCACCGTGAAGAAATATTGGCTTCACATTCATTTGCTCAATCTCTAAATCAAGACTAGTAGCTAAACTAAGAATTGTACAAATGGAGGATATTTTCAGGACAGGAGAAAATATCCAATCAAAGTCAATACCCCTTCTTTGATCGAATCTCTTAACAACTGATATAACTTTGTACTTGGACTGCAAGTTGTGTTCTTCAACTTTAACTTTGAACACCCATTTGTTCTTCAAAGCTTTCATAACCTTAGGCAATTTCACCAACTCATAAGTATAATTTTTATGTAGAGATTTTATCTCATTTTGCATAACTTCAATTCACTGATCCTTATGCTCATCTTTCATGGACTTCTAATAACATCCAAGTTCTCCTCCGTCAGTGAGTAGCACATACTCATTATATGAATAACGAGAGGAAGAAACACGCTATTTTGTGAATCTCCTAAGAGGAATATTTGATTTGTCCACAACTTCATGAGTATGAGTATTATCAATATCAATATCATTATTATTATCAACATTAACACGTTGATCTGGGACATAATTTTGGGAATTACCATGATCATCAATCCCACCAACATCGTGCACAGTTGTATGAGGAACTTGATCAAGATGGACTACGCCATCAGAAGTTGAAAGTTCTAGCTTCTCTGCTTTGTAGATATCTGCAATAGTTTGATTTTCCATGAAGATGCTATTACAACTTCTCAAAAGCTTCTTCTCAATTGGATCATATAGCCTGTAACCAAATTCATCAAGGCCATAACCAATGAAGATGCATTGCCTTGTCTTGGCATCTAGCTTTGATCTCTCATCTTTTAGCAAATGTACAAAACTTTTATAACCAAATTCTCTCAAATGGTCATAGGAAACATCCTTGGCATACCAAACTCTATTGGGAACATCGAACATCACTTAGAAAGTAACAACAGGAGATAAGTTAATGACATGTGCAACAGTCAATAAGGCCTCACCACAAAAGGAGTTCAACAACTTTACTTCAGAAATCAAACATCTAACTCTTTCCATCAAGATCCTGTCCATCCTCTCTGCCAGATCATTAAGTTGGGGAGTCTTAGGAGGAGCTTTCTGATTTCTAATACCTTGATGCTTGCAGTATTTATCAAACGGTCCACAATATTAACCACCGTTATTAGTACAAATACATTTCAGCTTCTGTCCAGATTTTCTTTCAACTGAAGCTTGAAACTTCTTAAAGACACTTCACACTTGGTCTTTAGTCTTCAAGATATAAACCTAAAGTTTTCTTAAGAATTCATCAATAAAAGTAACAAAGTAGAGTGCACCACCCAGAGTCCTCATCTTCATTGGACTGTATAAATCAGAGTGCACCAACTCAAGCAACTCTATCTTTCTTAAAGGAGGGTTAGACTTAATGAAAATTCTATTTTATTTTACAGTCAAGTGGTGCTCACACATTTATAATTTAGCACTTTAGAAATTGGATAATAATTTATTCTTGGCTAGAACATTAAGTCCTTTTTCACTGGTGTGGCTAAGCTTCTTATGCCATAATATTGAAGAGTTATCGCTCTCAACTGCATTCACCATATAAGCACAGATATAAGCCATAGTCCAGTATAAACCACGACGTTTATTATCAAGAGCCACAATCAAAAAATCCTTAATGAGTTTCCATTTTCCACAACCATTGGTACTAACATTTCCTTAGCAATGAAAAATTTTGAGAGAGAAAAGAATGAGAGGAGTAAGGAAGTGAATGTTGACATCTCAAGAGAGGAAAAAAGAGAGAATGTGTTGTGTGAAGAGAATGAGATGTCAAGTGAGAAAAAAAGTGAGATCGAAAAAAAAGAGATAACCAAAAGAGTAAAAATGAGATTGGTCGTGAGGTAGAGAGAGAAAAACAAGAGAGTTTGAGTGAGGTTATTCCTTATTCTAACTCTAACATTCCTACTTCTTCTTCTAGATGTTTTGACTCTCTTGTAGATACTCATGGAAAAGTTTGTATTGAAAACCCATCATTTAATGAGCTTAATCCTAAGGTGGTCGATACTACATGTTCAATTGAAGAAGTGGATGGTGATGAGAATGATAAAAGTAAAAAGAATTATTTTGGATCTCTTCAAGATAAGACTCATGGCAAAAAGTTCAACAAGTCAATTGTGGATCTAACATCAAAGATTAAGGAAAAATGAGTTGATGTTATTCCTTTTCTACATAAGACCAAGTACATACGTATAACTGGTTTATTCACATTCTTGGTATTTCTAAAATACATAAGATATTTTTAGAGGTAACGAACTTCACTTTTAATTCTTATGCTAGCGACTTTGTTAATTTTGAGGATGATGATCTTTTGTTATATAACAAGTCATTAATTGTAATGGATAATTTCAATAAGAGTAATTCAATCTATTTTAAAATAAACCATGACATAGTTAATTTTGGATTCTCACTTGCAGAAAAGATGCGTGATGTTTGTGCGAGGAGGATTTTGAATGAGTTAGATGATTGTTCTCTTAGTCTAGTGTCAAATAAGTGTTTGTGTGATAACTTGTTGGGATATGATTCTTTATATGTGATGAGTCATAATTCTTCAAATGTTGGTGATTGCAAGCTTAAAAAGGTGTTTGTTACCAGTGAAGGAGATACATGACTATTATGATACTAGTGATCAAATACTCTTTGTTGAACCTATTCATAATTTCTTATTTCAAAACTTGAGAAATTACTTAGAATTTAATGGAGATTCTAACTTGAATTATAAAAGTTCTTTTAACCTTCTTGAAAACTCATGTGTTTATGTAAATACTTTTTATGTGGAAGAATCTTTGGGAGGTATAATTGAGGATGCTTTGCTATGCCGTAAAAGTGTCCAATTTGATACAAATTTTGCATTGTCTTTTCCATACTCATTAGAGTACTTTATTGGTAGAACTAAATTGAAGTTGTATGTATCATTCATAATGGCATCTAGATGAGAATTTTGGTTTGCTAATACAAGTAGAAAAAATTTCTATTGGGATGACGATGTCCACATGCTTTATAAGAGTGTATTTATACATGCTAGAATTAATTGGGTGAAGTGGACACATGATCACTATCTTATTTTATTTCTATCATTGTTGCTTTTGAGTAATGGATGTTGTTTACTAATGCATGTCTTCTTAATTTTGCGAGATTCAAATAGGAGTGAGAATTCCCCATCGAAAGGAATAAATGAATGAACAATTTGAGGACTAATTATTTTCAAAAAGAGGGGAATGATAGCATCCATGTCGGCCTACTTGCACTAAAGTTGATGGGCTTCAATGAGAAATCAAGAAGATGCTTATCATGGAAGAAAATCCCAAAATTCACCCAAGAATTATAACAAGAAGTGGACTAAGTGCCAGTAGCGAAGTCAGACATTTTACGAAGGGTGTGCAAACTTTAAAAAAGTAGCTAACAAAAAATTTCAGTGAGAGGATTCACATCCATCTTGCTCAACCTAGAGACTTAATCACGAACGATGTTAATAATTTCTTTTCCACTAAATACAATCCGTTTTAATTTTTTTCCCCAGTATGGGATGCTTTTAGTTATAAAAATACATGATAAACTGTATAAACTGAAATAATAGTTTTATAATAGACGGATCGAGATTTTTATTGAGTACGTATCACACATTCAAAAACATAACACTAATTTATCAATTTTTTCTTAAACCTAAAGTTATTTTCGATCTTTGATTTTGCTACTTCTTAATTTTAATGGATATTAAATTTCTTGTGTTTTGATAGAGAATATGTGAAAGTTCTCAAAAGCTTCAAATTTTAGTTAGTTTTTCTGATTCATCTATAAAATTATGGAAGAAATTAACCCATTATGAAAAAAAATTTGGTCCAAACCTTCTAATAACCTACGTAGGTGGGAATGAAATATATATGTAATTGCAAATAATATGTTCTTCTATTTTTCTGATGTGAAAACTTATTTCAAATATCATTTTATATTCATTTAATACAAATAAATATCTAAATTAAAGTTGCAATTAAATTTAATAGGTATGTGATATATTTTTTTATCTCAAAAAGAATGTTATCTATAAAGAAAGAATTCAACTTCAAAATTACTTATTTATTTTTAATAAAGTAAATTATAGTTACACAAATAATCAAATAATGTGATATAAATTGTGATCCAGGAAATAGTATCTACTAGTTCTAAAGAAGAGTCAAAAGAAAGTTAGTTCACTAGTGGACCCACAAAAAAACTCTTGTGAAGAGAATATATGACTTGAGACTAATAAATGATGTTAAAAAGAATGAGACTCGAACTTTTGACCTTGTTTCCTCTTGCATGCTCTTATCTACTGAGCCAGAGGCTCTAATAATTCAAGGGTGTGCAGAACAAACTATGTATTGGTATTTAATTAATTTTGATTTATATATACAATCTAATTTTTCGACGAAGGGTATTCAATTACACACCCTTGATGGGTTATAGCTTCGCCCCTGCTAAGTGCTACATATCTTTAATGGGCTAAATTCGAGTACAAGAGTCAAAAGATTGGGCCACATGAATGCCAAGATGAGGCCCACATGGAGCCCAATGGGAGCATAAAAGTTTCCTAGTTTAAAAGTTTATATTTTCATAAAAGTAGAAAGTTGAATCTCATTCTATTTGGGATAGATTTTTCTTATATATTAGGGTGAATTTTGTTATTTTAAAAAAGACGGGCATGGTGATTAATATTATTTGAGAGGTTTCTCTTCTTTACACATTTGTGTGTGGTGATTATTGTCACGACCCAAAATAGGCTATGAGTGGTACCCACACTTAACCTCCTAGGTGGGAGAACCAACGATACAAACTCTAACTTATATTAGCGATTCAACTTATAAAATATAACAAAAATGCGGAAGCTCAACTTATGAAAGTAAGATATAACCAAAAAAACCCATTAAAGTCTATTACATACGTTCTCCAAAATCTAAAAGTCATTACATCAAGGACATCTAATCTCAATATATCAAGTCTAAGGGTATCAAACACCAAGATAAATAAATAAAATAGTTTGTGTCCAAAAACAAGGACATCATGCCATGATTAAGAGAAAATCCAACATGATCTAGGAGGATAGCTCACCCTGGAATCTGTGACACTAGAGACTGGCTAGAGCTGAGGGTGAATCGAAGTCGATGGAACACTCATTGCACTCTACAAAATAAAACAAAGTAAATAAAAGTAGGGGTCAGTACAGGGCAACATGTATTGAGTAGGTATCATCGGCCTACTCGAAATGAGAATTAATATGGATAAAGTAATAGCAAGAAATCAACCATAACACTTAATAGGTGGCAACACTAATATCAAGATCAAATGACAACACAATGGGACAATTACATAGTCAGTCAAGAATATCAAGAGTATACATGAGGATTCAGGCCTCCACACCACGATCATTTTCGGAAACAAGTTATTTGGGATTGGGGGTAGTATTAATTCATTTACTTTATTTTTCTTTAATATTACCGTGCCGAAATGTGACACCCAATCCAATAATATCGTATCGGTTCATGATACTAGATTTAAACCTATTGTGTTGGTTCGTGATACCCGATCCATATATATGGTGCCGGCTCGTGGCACCCGATCCCATAATATAATTAATTCATCATTCTTTATTATCACATTCAACTTTATTAACAATATTTCATCAAGTCTTCTTTATTCAATACATCATTTTTGATAAGGGCTAGTTCAAGCTTATGAATTTCACGGTCTTGAAATTATAGACCAATCACCACAACATATCAATCATGCAAACCACAACAATTAAATACGTAGTAAACTTTACACATTACTCAATAACTATCAATCACTATTAAGAGTCTATCTATGCGATAGAATAAACCATAACCTATCTCAACCGAAGAACCGAAGTCGAGGAAGCTAATCCCCCAATGTATTTCCTTTCTTCGATGCCTCAGAATATTTTCAATCTATCAAATATATAATATTTATAAGTACACGAGTCTGTAGACACCCATATTTGTATAATCAATTTTCCAAATCTCAAACCTAGAGTTAAGTCTCAATTTCCTCAAATATCATCTACCTAATGGATATTAATATAATACAATACACCTAATATTTAATTACCCATCTTAATACATTAAAAATTTATTTATAATGTAATAACCAAGAACGTAAATTCCAAATTATACAAAACAGTAACTAACCTAACTTTGCAGAACCTTAAACCTAATACTTAAAATATATCATCTACACCTAATCATTCCTTCATGACATCTGAATGATTAGCCTATAATCATCATCCAATCATTACTAAATTGACCCCAATTCTGTAGAAATTTCCAACAATACTTTGATCCTTTTTTTTTCTTAAGAATATAAATTATTAAAGATATAAATTGGGATAAGACTAATTTCCAACATTAGTGCTCTCTGGATATTCCATTACAATTAACCAACCAACATTAGTGCTCTCTGAAATCCTATTTGGAGGTTGTTGCTCGTCATCATTGCCACACAAGTAAGTCCTATGACTCGGTTTGTTTTCTTTTTAAATAATTAGGGCAACTAATTATGAATAGATAAATAAATAAAAGTTAAATTCCATTAATTTATTCCTATATATATTGAACAAGTGGTATAAGATATTAACTAAATTATAAATCTAGCCTACCAACTAAATTAATTATCTAAAGTTATCCCTCAACTGAATAATCGTAGTTATCTAAGAGTCTAAAATACCCATCTAAAATTTACGGGATGAGTATTTTATAGAATAAAAAGCTCTAGTACTCAAAACGACCTAATGGGTCGTTACAATTATGGATTTATCTTACAACCTTATAAGAATGATGCTTTAAGAGGTAAGATTAATTCTTAACTTGATCTCTTTGGTTCTTATTCATAAGTTGAAGAAGGTGATTAGTCTTATTTAATTGTTGTATCTAATTTTTTCGAAATAGGGTCTAGATCACTTTTGATCTAAGTTCTTGAATTGACTCTATTAGTATCATAATTAGATTTAATCCTCTAATTTTGAGTACTAAGATCAATTAAGATTCTTAGCACTTTCTTAAAATTTGGAGATTTTATTCTCGTATTTTACATATTTTTCAATTTATGTCTTTAATCAATAAAATTTTGCTTCCGCATTATTTTCTTGTTTATTCAAGTACACTGCTTCTTATTAGAAATAGTAGAATAAATATTTAATTGAAAAATTAATGCAAGTAATTCAATTTTATATAAAACATAAAATCGACATTATGTATAAAAAAAATATTATTTCAAATAGTCAAATTAATTTCATAATTCAAATATAAGTTTTTGCTCAAGACTTCACAATTAAGAGCAGTTGTCTCTAATTTTAAATACAGGGCAAAACTATCTTATTTTGCATGTTCAATGGAAAATTAGATCATTCTTTCTTGTTTTGGAACAACCATTAAAAATATGGGTATTTTTAAATACAGGTATTTTTAAGAAAAAACTACAGGATTCAGCAAAACTTAATACATATTTAAATTAAATAGCTATAGTTTATCTTTTTAAAAATTATATAGATGCACTTATAATATAAATAACAAAATTAATTAATATTCCATAATAACTTCTTCTTTTTTTAACTTTATATATTGATAATTAAAACAAAAAATAATCTTTACACGTCTAATAAAGAGGTTCATTTTTCCACGCATGTTGATTCCCTATGTTTACTACATTCTGTTCAATTACTACATTCTGTTCAATGCTTTCTCTCCCAATTTCAAAATAACTGCGGATTTCTTTTGATTTTCCCTCAAATTTAGAGGATACTCTTGCACGGTTTTAGGAGTGATTTTAGTGATTCATATTCATCAGGTATCTCCTAATTCTGTAGATATCTTCTAATTCTATTTTCTGTTAGTTTTTATCAAGTTTATCATTATATATATATTCATGTTTCTTCCAGTTTCATAGGATTTTGGGATTTTTGATTGAATCACTGTTGTATCCATAAAAATGGCGAACATCAACTCTTCTAAGAGGGTTACAAGAGGTATACATTTATTTGATGAATTGTTGAACGAAATCCCATCTTTTAATTTGAGTATTACTCAAATTCAAGCAAAATTTCAGGCTCTCTTGCTACATTGGAGAACAAAAGAAGAATAAAGAAGGCTAATGATCCTATATCATTGAATCATATGGTCGAAACTGAATCAGTAAAATCCGCAAAGAGAAAAGAAGATTCAAATCCTTTAGACATGCAAAATAACTATAATGACCCCCAATGCCATTATCATCTTTTTCAATAATTTTAGCATTTAGAGCTTTCTTATAGTGATCCCAAGTCATTTATGACTTGTTGACACTGAAAGTTTGGTTGCCTGGTCGTTTGTTTGGGTTTTATGCCCGTTTCCTTGCTTTAGAACTCTTGGAGTTTGAACAATTGCCTTTGGTCAAAACTCCAAGAAGATGACCTCAGAATGGAATTTTAATGATTCTATCAGCTTTGAAATGACCAAATTAGGCTAGTCTTATAGTCAGCATGAACATCGAGCCATACAGTGAGAGTTTGGGCCATTAGGCATTTTAGCCTTTAAGCTTTAACCTAAGGTTGACTTTGGTCAACAATCTTGGTAAACGCACTCAAATTGAAATTCCATTAGTGTGTTTAGCTCTAGAATGTTGAGTTTAGTCTAGAACGATCTTTCATTCGTATCTCGAGGCTTCCAGTCTCATTTTGAGTCCTTTTATGGATTTTGGTTTAATATGGTGCATAGGTGTGGGACCCACTTTTTTTTGAGATGACCTCGGATGGAAATTTTAATTACATCATTGTGTCTGAAATATTGAATTTGGTGGGGTAGCATAGTTCATTTGTGTGCACTGGATTCCAAATGAATCTCGGACACCCCATTGGAGTATTTTCCAACTCAAAGTTCAGCTGGTGCAGCCCTTGCTGGTTCACCTCTGATTTGGTCTCTGCGTTCGCGGACCTGGTCCCTGCATTCATAGAGAAGAAGAAAGTTTCTCTCTGCTTTCACAGACCTGGTTCCCACGTTCGCGAAGAAGAATGAACTTTCCCTTCGCATTCACGAACCTGGTCCTCGCATTCGCAGAGAAGAGGGAGCCTTCCCTCCACGTTCGGGGACTTGGTCCCCGCGTTCTAGGAGGTTTGTTGGCTAGTCTTTTAACAAAGACCAACAACCTTTTCAGCCCCCGACCCTATATTTCCTTCTTCGATTTTGAGAGCTTGGGAGCTCTGATTTTGGAGATTCCAAGTGCGTTGGGTTCGTGGGAGTCATGGCTACGTATTAGTAGGTTCGGGAAAGCGTCAAGATCATCGGTTTGAGGTAATTTATTGCACAAAGGGGCTACCAAAGCTTAATTAGGGCTTTAATGGTGAAAATTATTATTTGGCTGATTTAGGTCATTTTGAGCATTGATTTGTGCCCCATTTTGGGATTCAAGCTCAATAATACTGTAATGACCCTACAGGTCATTTTTGAATTAAGGCATTCATTCCATTATTTAGAGAATTCCTATAGCAACCCCAAGTCATTTATGACTTGCTGGCACTAACTGTTCGGTCGCCTAATAGTTCTTAAGACCCATTTTCAAGATTTTATATTAAATTTCAAACCTTGTTTTCTCCTTCAATTCTTAGGTGATTTGGGTGATTCAAGAGGCTAACTTGCATAGATTTTTTAGGGGACTTGTGGTGTGTTCAAAATTGGGTATTGAGGCTTCCTTTAAGGTAATTTCTCCTTTTTCTTGAGTTTCTAGTGGTCTTGAGCTTTATAGTTGATCATGTATGCATGTTAGGTTAGGGGCCCATTTGGTGTGTGAATTTTGTTCCTTGTTAGAACAAAAGCTAGGGCTAGTAGTTGGAGCCTATTCTCAGAGTCAATTTTGTGAGTAACAGAGTGGTTCCCATAATTCTCAATTTTTGACTTCAAAATTAGCCCGTCTCCAAATTCGATAATTTTAGTGTCATAATAATCGTATTTACGTTGTGATTCTATTATTGATAGCGTGGTAACATTCAAAAGCCGCTCAAAGGGGAAAAGCTCCATTTCATGAGTTGGAGCAAGTGTGGTCAGCCTACAGGTAGGTTATAGTTTTCCCCTCATTAGACTGGGCATGTTTAGGAAATTATGTATTGAATTGTATGAGTTGGAGGGGTTGGGGTGTCGAGCATGCCAAATTCCTAGAATTTATGTCCTAAGCGCTATTTTGGGAAATTGTTGGACTATTTAAGCATGATTCCTGCTATTATCGTTCATCCGAGCCTTGTGTTGTATGCTTTGCATGTGGTCATATGTTTGGAAGCATGTTGGGCCTTAGTATAGGCTTAGACTAGTGATTTCCTTAGACTTTTGCAATTTTGGTGTCGTTGGGCCTTAGAACTTCTCTGTCGTCTTTTTGGATGGTTAGCTCCCTGTAGACTTATATAGCAGACTTAAATCTGATAGTCTGAGCTTTAGATTCAAAGTAACTCAGCTTATGACCTTACCTCCATATTGCCCAATTTCCCTTTCGGTCCGTTATCGCCTTAATCTTGATTTTTAGGAGTCTTCTCGATGATTCTAGTTGCGTATGGTTTGGGCTGAAGTGGTGTCTTGATGACACTTGGTTTTGGGGTACTCCTCATGATGCATGGTTGGTCGCTGAGTCTAATTTGGTTCAATCCCTTAGCTACACTTACCAGGTTAAAGTCCGTGGTCTGGCTTACTTGTGTTCGGTTCCTTAGCTACAGTTACCCAATTAAAGTCTGTGTTCTAGATTACCCGTGTTTGATCCTTTACTACAATTACCAGGTTAAATTCCATGGTCGAGTTTACTTGTATCGACTGGTCAGCTACAGTTACCCGATTAAACTTTGTGGTCCATCTTACACGTGGTTCAATTCTTGATTCTCCGATGAATCTTCAGTTTAATGTCTTCATCTACTCTCATCTTTGGGTTGAGGTATTAGAGTTTGAGAATGGTTCAGTTCAAGTCAGGGAAATGGTGATATTATTGGAATCCTTTTGTCTCTATTCATTTTACTTCAGTTTTTCTTTGCTCCTGTTGGGCTTATGGGGGTCCATTCAGGTTATTACCTTATACTTGTGCACGAGCATACCTGTCTGGCTTATGGGAGCCTGGTGGATTTAGCTAGATTCTTTCTTTTTATTTAATTGAGTACGCTCGTGTACATACCTACATCGACTTCTTTCCTTATCTTTGGTTGTGATCATTTATTCACGCTTCAGTTTACTTTTTCTTATCTTGCAAAGTTGGCCTATGATGCCTACATGGTACCTATTGTTTTTATACTCATACTACACTCTGCATATGTTTTTGTGAAATAGGTTCGAGTACTAGCTACCGGTGTTGATTCGAGCCAGCTGCGGTTGTGATCGGAGGCAAGGGTGAGCACACTGTGTCCTGAATGTACCTGTCTCCCTCTGTATATATACATATTTCCTGTCTTTTATTTTTTAAGACAACTCTGTTTTCGTGGTCCGCTTTTAGAACTTACACTCTTTTTACTAGTTGCTTTGTACATGTGACTGTTGGATTCTGGGAGGGATCTTTTGTTTTTATATATTTAGTTGTTTCCACCCGTTCATGTATACTCCTATTATTTATTTACTATTTTAGATTGAATTGCTAGTCTTCTACCCTAACATCCTATTACTCGTAGTTCTGGGATAAGGAATTGGCTTGCCTACTGGTGGGTCATAGTAGGCGCCATCATGACTTGAGAAATCGGGTCATGAGAACTTGGTATCAGAGCTAGGTTCACCGATCTCACTTTTACAGAGGTAACGTCTAGTAGAGTCCTCCAGATTGGCGCGACAACGTCCGTGACTTATCTTTGGGAGGCTACAAAATCTCTTTAAGAACGTATCTCTTTTGTATTGATGTCATGTAGTGTGTGTATTGTTAGTTTATAGAAATCTTACTTGTTCCACATTTTTACAAGATGGATCGCCCGCACATTAGAGGTTAAGGCCGACCTCAGGGTCTTGTAAAGGCTACAGCACTAGCCCAAGACCGAGAGCGAATTCAGGAGCAAGAGATGGAGACGCCAGTAGCTCCAGTACATTAGCAGCCGATGAGCCTAGGACCAGCCCAGCCACAGCCCATGCCAGTCGCAGCTCTGGACATACAGGAAGCAAGACCTAGCTCCAATAACTCCAGTGCCACAAGACTATCCTACACAAGAGGCATCAGTTATTTAGAAGCCACCGGCACCCACCGTTCAGTCGGATGATTTGGAGAGTGTCATGCTGCTTCGAGAGCAGAAGATGCTCAGGGTATTCCTTAGAGTATTACCACTGAGTTTTTCTAGGGTTGTGGGTAAAGATACCCATGAGTTTCTACTCACTTGCCGAGAGCGGCTGCAGACCTTGGGTCTAGTAGAGTCGAGATGAGCCGATTTCACTACTTACCAGATAGAAGGTCTCACCCGTAGTGGTGGTATACATACTTAGAGACCAGGACAGATGGGTCCCCACCGGTGATGTGGGTTGAGTTTTCAGAGGCCTTCTTGGCTTGGTTTATTCCCAGGAGCATTAGAGATTAGCTCAGAGATCAGTTTTCACGGTTGGAGCAGGGCTACATCACCGTATTGGAGTAGGAGGCTTGATTCCATGAGCTCTCTTGACATGCCATGTTGATCTTACCCACATAGGAGGAGAGGGTTTGATGCTTCATCAGAGGATTGAGGCTTGAGTTGTGGATTAAGACTCAATCTTTAGTCTCACTAGGACGTTCATTTTTAGAGGTGGTAGACAATGCCCGCACACTCGAGCAGCCCCATTGTGAGGCCCAAGAGGGCAGCGATAAGAGAGATAGGCAGAAGGATAGCCATGATGGGTGCCTCTTTAGACTCAGGGAGTCCTATGATAGATCTCATCAAAGATTTCACCCCTTTCAGGCCTCTCTTCAGACTATAGAGAGTGGTCAGCATCGTTAGGTTAGCTCTAGTGCCAACCCGAGTCAGGGCTAAGATGGTTTATAGATGGGTTCTTCTGACCGAGGTGGCTGACCTCTAGTTTTTAGCTAATATTTTTAGGGGTACTATGAGTGCGGGGAGATAGATCATTGGTCCCGTGAGTACCCTCACTTCATGCTAGCCTTACCAACTCCACAAGAAGATAGACCTGCTCCAACACCATCACCTCCAATTAGGGGTGGAGGCCAGGGCTAGGACTACAGGGTTGGTCATCAGGGTACACGAAGAGGTTCTCGAGGAGGAAGGTCAGAAGGCAGAGTTGATGTACAGGGTAGAGAAACCCAAGCCTATTTTTATGCAACTCTAGTTAGAGCAGAGGCTAAGGCCTTGGATAATGTGATCACATGTACGATTTTATTATGTCATCAGCCTGCATCTACTTTATTTGATCCAGGCTCCACATATTCTTATATAGCTACATATTGTACCCCTTGACTAAGTATGAGCCTGGAGCCCTTAGTTGAGCATTTACATGTTTTAACCTAGTAGGTGATTCTTTACAAATGGATCAAGTCTTTAGATCCTTTATGGAGACTATTCAGGGGCGTGACACTAGGGTTGATCTTATCTTGCTTAATATGGTGGATTTTGATTTGATTCTGGGCATGGACTAGTTATCCCCTTATAGTGCGGTCTTGGATTACTATGCCAAGACTGTTACCTTAGCCATGCCTGGTATTTCTCCAGTTGGAGTGATCTCTTTTGTTCGATCCTAGAGGTTAGTGGCTAGCGGGTGTGTGATAGACTTGTCTTGTGTTAGAGATGTGACTAGGGAGGCTCCTACAGTTGATTCAATACCTACAGTCCGAGAGTTTGCAGATGTGTTTCCTTCCGATCTGCCTGGCCTCCCTCTTGACCACGATATTGACTTTGCCATTAATGTAGATTCAGTTACTAGTCCTATTTCCATCCCACCGTATCGTATAGCCCCTACAGAGCTCAGTATTCAGCTTTAAGATCTCTTGGATAAGGGATTCATTCGGCCTAGTGTATCGCCTTGGGCTTCTCTAGTCCTATTCGTTAAGAAGGACGATAATATGTGGATATGCATCAATTACAGGTAGTTGAACAGAGTGACGGTGAAGAACTGTTACCCCATGCCTAGGATTGATGACCTATTTGACCACCTTTCAGGTGCCATGGTATTTTTTAAGATTGATCTGAGATCCATCTACCACCAGTTGAGGATTAGGGCAGTGGACGTCCCTAAGACCATATTTAGGACTCGTTACGACTATTATGAGTTCCTATGATATCTTTTGGGCTGACTAACTCCCTTTCCATGTTCATGGAGTTGAGGACCAGGGTGTTTAGACCGTACTTAGACTCATTTTCCATATTCTTCATCGATGATATTGTGGTATACTCGTGGTGCCGTGAGGAGCATGAGCAGTATTTGAGAGTAGTGCTCTAGAATTTGAGAGATCAGCAGCTTTATGGCAAGTTCTCAAAGTATAAGTTTTGGCTTGAGTCAGTAATATTCTTGGGGCACGTGGTGTCCAAGGATGGCATTATGGTAGCTCCAATGAAGATTGAGGTTATTTGTGATAGGGCTAGGCCCACCTCGGTGTTTGAGATCCATAGCTTCGTTAGAGTAGCAAGGTACTATAAGCACTTTGTTGAGGGGTTTTCTACTATAGTAGCAACTCTGACTCATTAGACTCACCAAAATGTCCTATTTTTGTGGTCGGAGGAATGTGAGAGGAGCTTTTTGAGGCTCAAGAAGTTTCTTACCACCGCTCCTATATTGACTCTTCCAGTTGAGGGTGAGGGATTCACCATTTATTGTGATGCATATGGAATTGGTTTGGGTTGTGTATTGATGCATTAAGGCCAGGTTATTGCTTATGCATCAAGGCAGCTTAAGCTGCACAAGCGCAACTATCCCACTCATGACTTGGAGTTGGCAGTGGTAGTATTTGCACTTAAGATTTAGAGGCACTAACTGTGTGGAGTTCGATGCGAGATTTACACTGATCATAGGCAGTGTTGCTGGATTGGCTCCTGAAGGACTATGACCTCTCTATTCTCTAGCATCCAGGTAAGGTAAATATAGTAGCGAATGTCTTGAGTTGGAAGGCGGTGAGTATGGGTAGTCTAGACTTTCTTTCTAATATAGAGCAAACATTAGCTTTGGACATCCAATCCTTAGCTAACTAGATGATTTGACTTGACATCTCTAATTCCCGCTGTGTGTAAGCTTTTGTGGGAGCTCAGTCATCTCCATTGAATCAGATTCACAGCCGTCAGTTGGAGGATGAGGAGTTAGTTGCATTCTGAGATCGGGTCTTGAGAGGTAATGCCGATCTGGCTACCTTAGATTCAAATAGGGATTTTAAAGTTTGGTGGTTGTCTGTGCATTCTAAGAGTTGGGAGTTTGATTTGGATGATCCTTAGCGAGGCCCATGACTCCAGATATTCTATCCATTTAGGCACCGCTAAGAAGTATCGTGACTTGAGGTAGCACTACTGGTGGAGCGGCATAAGGAGAGATATTGCAAATTACGTATCGTGTTGTTTGAGTTATCAACAGGTTAAGTCGAGCATTTGAGGCCTGGTGGTGAGCTTCATAGATTACCCATTCTTGAGTGGAAATAGAAGCGGATCACCATGTACTTCATTGTGGGGTTGTCTCTTACTTTCAGCGATTTCTATAGCATTTGGGTCATCGTGGATCGATTGACCAAGTCAGCACACTTCCTTCCCATTCATACTTCCTACAGTACTGAGAGGCTAGCCCATATCTACATTTGTGAGGTGGTTCACCTTCATGGTATGCCTATTTCTATCATATCAGATCGGGGCTCACAGTTCACATCTAGCTTTTCGAGGACTTTTCAAGAGGAGCTAGGTACCCGTGATGACCTTAGCACAACTTTCCACCTATAGATGAATGGTCAGTCGGAGTGCACTATACAGGTTCTTGAGCATACGTTGTGGGCTTGTGTCATAGATTTTGGAGGTCAGTGGGATCAATTCTTTCCCTTGGCAGAGTTTGCATACAACAACGGCTACCACTCCAGTATTCAGATGGCCCTATTTGAGGCCTTATATTATAGGCATTGTCTCTCTCTAGTTAGTTGGTTTGTGTCTATGGATCCCAGGCTGCGCGGTACATACTTGATGCAGGAGGCCTTAGATTATGAGAGGGTGATTCAAGATAGGCTTAGGACAAATCAGAATAGACACCGGAGCTATACGGATCATAGGCATCGACTATTGAGGTTTGCCATTAGTGATAGAGAATTCCACCGTGTATCGCCCATGAAGGGCGTGATGAGATTTGGGAGGTGGGGCAAGCTTAGTACTAGGTACATTGGCCCTTTTGAGATATTGAGGACAGTTGGCGAGGTTGCATATGAGTTAGCTTTTCCCCCAGTCTTTTCAGCTATTCATCCAATTTTTCATGTTTCGATATCATGATAATATGTTCCATATGAGTCCCATGTGCTTCAGTATGACGCAGTTGACTTGGATGATTATTTGAGGTATATTGAGGAGCCAGTTGATATTTTGGCCAGATATATCAGGCAGTTGCATTCCAGAGCCATTCCTATGGTTAGGGTCCATTGGAGGAATTATTCGGTCGAGGAGGCTACCTAGGAGACCAAGCACGAGATGCGGACATAGTTTTGCGGATGAAAGTTCTTTTAGTAGTGGATGTTGTACTGACCCTCCAGGTTATTTTTGAATTAAAGCATTCATTCCATCATTTATAGCGTTCTTATAGAGAACCCAAGTTATTTATGACTTGGTGGAACTGAATGTTCGGTCGCCTGTTCGTTCGTTTGGATTTTAGGCTTGTTTCCCTATTTTGGAGCTTTTATAACTTAAAAAGTTGACTTTGGTCTTAACTTTAAGAAAATGACCTCATAATGGAAATATAATGGTTCCATTAGTTCTGGAATGACCAAAAATGGATAGTAGCATGGTCATCATGAGTATCGAGGCAATCACTACGAGTTTAGGACCATTTGGCACTTTTGCTATTGAAATTTAGCTTATAATTGACTTTGGCCAACATTCTTAAAAAATGCACTTGGATCAAAATTCTAACATCATGATTAGCTTCAGAATGTTGAGTTTGGTCTAGAATGACCCTTCGATCACTTCTTGACGCTTTTAATCTAGTCGTGAGGCCCATTGTGGAAATAGGCTCAAAATGGTACTTGGGTGTAGGACCCCCCTTTTGTTAAAACCTTATATGGGAATTTCGAATGCGCCATTGAGTTTAGACCATCAAATTTGGTGGGGTAGCATAGCTTATTTTCCCGTATAGGGTTTCGAACAAATCCCAAGCACCCCATCGAAGGATTTAGCATGCTAAGTTCATTCATGAACCATCTGTGTCTGGTGTCGTAGCTTAAGCGATTCTTGGTCTCTAAAGTGAGTGCCACTTAAGCGTTCAGGATCTTGCTAAGGCAACCAGCCCTCTTGGGCGAGTGTCGCTTAAGAGACCAGGCGTCGCTAAAGCAATACCCGCCTTTTAGATGGGTGTCGCTTAAGCGATTGCAGGGTGGTCACTTTTCCGACACCCGAGGGTCATTTTTAAGACCCATTTTCTAGATTTTATATCAAATTTAAAATCTTATCTTCTCCTTCAATTCTTGGGCAATTTGGGTGATTCAAAAGGCTAAGTTACGTATATTGTTTAGGGGAACCTTGTTTTGTGTTCAGAATTTGGAGTTGAGGCTTCCTTGGAGGTAATTTCTCCCTTTTATTACATTTCTAGTGGTCTTAAGCTTTATAGTTAATCATGAGTATATGTTAGGTTTGGGGCCTGTTTGGTGTGTGAATTGTGTTTCTTGTTGGAACATGAGTTGGGGGTAGTAGCTGGAGCCTATTCTCGGAGTCTATTCCATGAGTTACAGAGCGGGTTCCACAATTCTTGATTTTTGTCTCTGAAATTGGTCCATCTTTGAATTGTATAATTTTAGTGTCATAATGACCATATTAACATTGTGATTTTATTGTTGATAGCGTGGTAGCATTCGGAGGCCACTCAAAAGGAAAAAGCTACTATTTTGTGAGTTGGAGTACGCGCGATCGACCTACAGGTAGGCTATAATTTTTCCCTCATGAGACTGAGCATGTTTAGACTGAGCATATTTAGGCAATTACCTCTATATTTCCCTATTCCCCTTTTAGTCCGGTATTGCTTGGATTTTGATTTTTAGGAGTCTTCTTGATGATTTTAGTTGCATATGATTTGGGTTGGAGTGGTGTCTTGATGATACTCGATTTGGGGTACTCCTTGTGATGCACGGTTGGTTGCTGAGTCTTATTCAATTCAATCCCTTAGGTACAGTTACTTGATTAAAGTTCATGGTCCAGTTTACTTGTGTTCGGTTTCTTAGATACAGTTACCCAGTTAAAGTCCGTGGTCTAGCTTACCCATGTTTGACCCTTTGCTACAGTTATCAGGTTAAAGTCTGTGGTCTATCTTACTCGCGTCGACTCATCAACTACAATTACCCAATTAAAGTCCATGGTCCAGCTTACACGTGGTTCAATTCTTGATTCCTTGATAAATCTTTGGTTCAATGTCTTCATCTACTATCAGCTTTGGGTCGAGGTATTAGAGTTTTGGAATGGTTCGGTTTAGTTCTGGGAAATGGTGATGTTATTGGAATCATTTTGGGTCCATTCATTTTACTTCAGCTTTTCTTTGCTCCTGTCAGCCTTATGGGGGTCCGTTCAAGTTGTTACCTTATACTTGTGCATGAGCATACCCGTCTGGCTTATGGGAGCCTGCGGATTTAGCTAGATTCTTTCTCTTTATTTAATTGAGTACGCTCGTGTACATACCTACATTGACTTCTTGCCCTCTCTTTGGTTGTGATCATTTATTCACACTTCAGTTTACTTTTTCTTATCTTGCAAAGTCGGCCTATGATGCCTACATGGTACTTGTTGTTTTGGTACTCATACTACACCCTACATCTGTTTTTGTGATGCAGGTCTGAGTACTAGCTACCATCATTGATTTGAGCCAACTGTAGTCGTGATGGAAAGTTAGGGTGAGCACATTGCATCCTAAATTTATCCGTCTCACTCTGTATATACATTTTGCCTATCTTTTGCTTTTTGAGATAACTCTATTTTTGTGGTCCACTTTTGGGACTTGTAGTTTTTTACTAGTAGATCTTCACATGTGACTTCCAGGTTTTGGGAGGGATCTGTTGTTTGTATATATGTAGTTGCTTCTGCCCATTCATGTATACTCCTATTATTTCTATACTGGTTTAGATTAAATTGCTGGTCTTCTACCTTGACATCCTATTACTCGCATTTTCGGGATATGGAATTGGCTTGCCTACTGGTATTTCGTAGTAGGTGCCATTATGACCTGAGAAATTAGGTCGTGACAAATACATTTAAAATATTTTCACGGAGTCATTTTTGGGATTCCCATGGCGGGTCCTATAATCCCTTTTTGATCCAATTTTGGGTTCGTTTCTGAAAAGTATGATTTTAGTGTCAAAACATTTATATTGATGAGGTGATCAACATTTTGATAGTATGGAGGCAATTGGAGTTGATTTTGAGCGAAAAGCTATCAAAAAGTAGACTTGGTGCGCGAGTGTTCGGCTTCAAGGTAGGCTACGATCTCCTATTCTTTGATTGAGCTTCAATAGGTATTGTTTAGTATAATTTTCTTGTGGTTTGAATTGTATGTGATGGGTTTGGCTTGACTCCTAAATTATTGTCTCATTCTTCTGGTATGAGCCTCAGGCTAGTTTGTTTTTATGAGATTTCCAGTCTAGTTGGTAAGCTTATTAATTATGCCTTAGTTTGGCCTTGTTTAGCCTATTTTAGGTGACTTGATTGATGTTATGGTGGTTGATGCGGAATTGTTTTCCTTAGAATTGATTTTTGGGATGAGACATAGTTGATGTAGTTGTTGGCCGGAAGTTATGAGACTTAGTATTCTTCACTATTATAGCACCTATTTTGGAGCTCTGTGTAGTGGTTTTCTCCAAATTAGGCTTCTAAATCACTGTCAGATCCTATTTCAGGATTTAGAGCTAGAATTCCCTATGTTTTTTTGTTGCCGTTTAGCGGAGCTAGCTGTGGTTGTAAATCTTGAGGTTGTATTCCTAATTGGATTCGGGGGTATTGATTTACTAGCTGAGAACCTATTTCTCGTATCCTTCTCCTTGTTACCCAGTTAGGGTTGAGTTCCCTTTTGGGATTTGTGGTTGAGTTAGAGGAGTAAATTTGAGCTTTAGGCCCTAATTAGAGGTCGGTTGTAATTGTGAGCCCTGTTTGTATGCTCTAAAGGGTAAGGTGCTTATGAAGTCATTATTATATGTGATTGTGCGTATTGTTTGGATGTTGGTGATGGTCTGCATTGCATTGGATCATTTTTTTCTCACGGATGTAGTGACCCCGATGCATGCATTGGTTGTTGGTATTGATTTGAGAAAGCTGAGTTGTAATCCAAACTATTTTATACTGATTTTTTGAATGTGGGTCGTACTACCTTTATTACTAGTATTTTCAGTGGACTAGAGGCACCGATGATACGCTCATTTTATGATATTGGTTTGAGGCATCGAGGATGCGCTCATTTTTATGATATTGATTTGAGGCATGGCAGATGCACTCATTTTATGATTTTAATTCGGTCGGAGGGAAATTCTTGACCCTTTTTATACTGATTTGACTATTTCTCTCCGGTCATCACGACAGAGCAGATCTTGATAATCGGATACAGATTGATATAAGACTTGGATCAAGACAAGACAGGTATATAAAGGTGTTCTCGAGCCCCTCATGGCGATCCCATAGAGGTGCATGGGTCCTACTTCTTGGCCGGGATTGGAAATGGGTGTATATATCTTGGTATGGGGTACTTGGCATAGATGATATTACTAGTTTTACTGCATTACCTCTATTCATCTATGTATTGCCTGTCACCAACATAGTTGTTTGTACCTGTCGGTAGTATGGGATGCCATACGAGTTTATCTATTTGTGAGTAAACTTCCTGGGCACACAGGGGCTCAGGAGGTATTATCTTACTATTTGCGAATTTGTGGTAGTACAAAGGGTGGTCTCTTGTTTGAAGATATATATATTTGAATACATTTTTAGGGTTATCAGATGTGCCATGTTTATGGGTTGCCAATTTGTGCCATGTGTAGGGGCTGTCAATTTAAGGGTTATCATTTGTGCATTGTATAAGTATAATTTTGAGTATCTTTGAATACAGCAGCTACACCAGTATTACAAAAGTGTAACATATTTAAAAGAAGTAATACTTGTGTCCATTTGAATAAAAACGTAGACATGCTAATGTAGTCATGTTTAAGTATAAGTACATCATTCTTGAATTCAGTAGATACAATAGTATTCAAAAGTGCAATTTATTTAAGAGAAATAATACTTGTGTTCTTTTGAAATAAAAAGTAACGAGTCTCATTCTTATGATAAATGTAGAATTAATAACCTGATATACTTATACTTTAACATGCTTGTTATAGTAATAGTTAACATGTTTATTATACTAATATTTTTACTTTGTTATACTAATAATTTAACATGTTTGATATACTAATACTTTAACATGCTTGATATTCTGATACTTTAACATTCTTGATATTATGGTACTTTAACTTGTTCATTATATTTTAACAAGTTTTATATTCTTATACTTTAACTTATTCGCTATACTGATATACATATAACTTATTTGTTAAGAATGAAGTTCAAAAGTTTGATCATCTAATTCCAATGCATCTGATTATGTATTATGAACATAATACGGATGATACGCAAGCGGATGATATGCAAGACACACATATTCCATTAGATGTGGCTTAAGTGTGGAATATACCTAAGCAACGTTCTGGTTATTTGTACGTATTCTTGTTCGATACCTCTTCCCGTCCTTGTAAATATCATCTCTTACCGCTCTTATGGATCAATCAGTCAACTGTAGGAAACTGTCCAATTGCTCTAAACTGGTATCGGTACAACCATGAATCTCTTGTTTTCTTTGTTTACAGCTGGCCTTACCTAAATAGGAGTTCCTGCTTCTAGGTCTCCCTATCTCAATTCTAATTGATTAGCCTCTTCTTTCGCGTAAGCCACAGTCTAACGACCCCCTTGTTGTGTTGCATTTTGTGATCTTCTGCTTCAGTCTATGTTTTTCAAATGCATAGTGCCTAGTATCCATCGTTTACGTCATTATTTATCAATTTTTTAATATTAGATATGAATTTTCTTTTTTCTTTACATGTTATATATATGTACAAGGATTTTGGATTGTATTTTCTTGCCTTTGTGGAGTACTTGAGCGATAGTGACGGTATTTCTACTGAATCAATTGATGCTACTTTTTATCAAATACGATGCTCTACTGTAGGAGTATGCAAAGAAAATTGATAATGGGGCTGTTAGCAACAACAAAATACCACATAGAGTAAACAAGCAGCCATGCACTGGAACTGGAAATAGTGAACTTGTCATGATCAACTACTAGCATGTATATTCCTTTTTTTTGAACAACTAGTTTTATTTTGGATATTATACTTTAGTAGTTTTTGTTTTAAGGTACAGTATGAAATAAGTTAATTTCATTCTAGGGTAAATTTTTATTTAATGAAGTACTAAACAATTCAAGTACCTAATTAATCTTGATGAAGACGTTTTATTTTCTATAGATGGAGTCTTGACTAAATATTGACAATAGAATTTTATTTTGAATTGATTTGAAAAATGAGAAACTAAACGAGTAATGTCTTTTTGGAGAAATATTTGCATAAATGTAGTAACGTATCTCATTATTCTAAATACTTAGTCATGCTAGTATTAATGTATTAAATTAGAACTGAAATGAGGATAAACTCCCGAATGCTGAAAGAACGTATTAATGTATGTAATTGTCAGATTCGAATTTAGGCCAAAAATGATGAACTAACACTAGACCAATCCCCGAATGTGGTGTCACTTATACAGGAGCTACTAAGTACAAAAGCTGATAATATATATACAATACACAACTGACTATTCCAAAATACAAAATAGTAGCCTGTACAAAAGAAGAAAAGTAGCAAATCTCTGAACGTCGGAAACTCAGCACAATCCAAATCTGACACCACTATGGATGATCAGGCGCAGGCTAGGGGTGGCTCGAATTGAGAGTTGTATCAAAAAGATGCAGAAGTACAGTATGAGTGTCACGATCCAATTCAGGATAATGTCCGGTGCTAAGGGGAAAATTCCAAAGCAGGCCTTAACCAAAATCTACAGAAAATAGAGCAGAGTTTCTCTTATTTTTGGGCCTATCCAAATTTTTCCCTATCACAGAAATTTGCGATACAACCAACAATATCTCTAAATCAATACATCATATCCATCAACAATCCAATCTCCATGCAATAATACCATCTCACATTCAAATACGGAAAAAAGACTAAAAATAGTCACATGACTACAATACAAAAGAATACTCATAACTATTATAAGGAAATAACAAATGGAGCAACTCTAAGATTAAAAGAAAAGAACATAACAATTTAGTAAACTTGATGCCCATACAAACAAGTATTGGACTCACCATGAATTTTCAACTCGTTAGCTCTAATTAATGAAGTCCTCGCCAAAGCGAGGAGTGAGACGCTCGCTTAGTTAGTAATAACACTTAACCACCATTTTAATAAAGTACAAGTTAGAAAACATGCTAGTATGATAATCTAAATCATAAAATAAATACCCTTTTAGAAAAATGATAACAATATTCCATCTTATTTATCTCATGTAAGCAAAATCAATATAAACATTTAATATTAAACTCCGAAAAACACTTTCATATCAAATCTTGTATTAGGGAGTTTCCAAGAATGAATCATATAATCAGTACGACCTTCTTCTTTAAGAAGTAACCAATAGCAGTGAACTCTTCAAAAGGGAGTCAAATATTCATATCAGTAGATCCCTACTCGAGGGTATCGGCAGTATTCTACTTCTACCTTTCTACTAGCGAGGGCTATATTGGTAATCTGTAAATACAAGGTGCACCAGGTCTAGCGAACCCACCATTAGCTACGGGATCCATCAAGGTCTTCTCCCATTATTACTTTCTCTTTATAAATTGTAAAAACATTTTCAAAATAGTACAAGGCATTTAAGTTCTTATCGAATCATATTATATAAAACTTTAACGAAGAACACATGTCAAATTACTATTTCTCGAGCAAATGTTAAATCTTTTTGATAATAATAATCATATCTCAATTATCAATAAAACATATCTTATAAAAGCGAGTTCATCTCAAATAACTATTTCGGATCATATCAAGTAAAATACTACCCATAGTACTCATGTCGAGATACCAAGCTTGTCACCAAAAATAATGCGTATGATTTCCTTTGATAACCTATAATCACATTATATCACTCTCGCGTTAAATTTCTTATTTAGGCTTAACTTATACTAAACTTGGAATGCTCAACTTGTTGGAGCCTTTATTTGCTTAAAATAAGCCTGCCCATCTTATGGGTAATTTTAACCAATTCAATTTTTCACAAATTAAACTAAGGAATTTAAATGATTCACTAGTTTCCTTAATCCTAGATCCAAAAACTGCACAAATCTCATCTCCTAATACATAGATCGTTTATCAGTTAATACATCTCACCATGATAAAATAATTCATAAGTAATTTTTACCCATTATAGTATGCCTATTCCATGTTAATTGAATTAGAATTTTACCTTGGAATCTGACTTATCAAAGTTGGGTTCTCTCTGTGCGTTACCTGAAGCATTTTGTGCCTTGTCTCTATATTTCATTTAAAGTTGGGTTTCAGCTTTCCTTCACTGCTTTCCCTCCCTGAATTCTTTAGCCTACATTTTTTCCTCTTCAAAATTGTTTACCTGCGTTGCTTTCCCTAGAAATACCCAAAGATATCCTTTTTTTTCCGTGGCCAGACTTCTCAACGGGCTTTAGCCTATGACTTATATCATTTTTTTAATTATTTTTCTCTAATAACTTATTTGTTCTTTAGTTAATATGAGATATTACAATGAGTACCAAAGCACGGAATACTCAGTAGGCATTATAAGCCGACCGAACTCAGAAAGAATAAATATATAATAAGCAGCATGATGATACTAATAATAATAGGAGAGAATCATAGAACTATGATTACGGAGAAAGAGGGTACGTGAAGAACATACAATAGTCAAGTAAATCCATACAATCAGATAATCACATAAATAATCTCAACTCACAAATATCGGAAGAATGCATAAATGTAAACTGGTATATATGGATCAATATTCCCCAAAAGTATCATGGAGCACCCGGAATAATCCTCGAGCTCATCAATATTGAAGTAATAACTCAGAATTGTATCAACGGGCTGCCCAAAATTTACACCTTGAGCTTATCAATAGTGATATAAAAGTGTAGACTAAAGTCAATTAAAGGGCCGTCCGGAATCATACCTTGAGCTCATCAACCATGAAATTCCATAAATAAAATATCACCGGTATTTTCATAATTTCATCATACTTATACATCAATCAAAAGTATTAATCTCACCATTTATTCTTTCTTTAAAAGGGGTTTTTAACACCGGCAAGGTAAATCAAGACAAGTAGCATGTCAAAAATCATATACTACTCAAGTTGGGTACAATCCCGTCAAAGGCATCAAATCACTTACCTGAGACTCTGATATACCACAAGCACAACCTCGGGCCCAAAATTTCAATATAAAAGTAAACAAGACATAGGCATAAGCCAAAATCACAACAAGCGGCAACCAAAACCAAGAAAGTCAAGAAAGCGGCATCTTAATTTAAAATAACCTAGAAGCAATTTCTAACGATTCTAAGCGATGAAAAAAAGTCAAGATATCACCTAGACTAAGGCTCCAATGGTAAAATCCAAACTAGTTACTAACGATGATCATCAACTCCAAATTGCTCAATAGAATATAGACACCTAAATCACCATCCTAATCACACGTTACTACGTGCAAGCATGAGATAAGGGTAACCAAAGTTCAATGGATCAGACCCCCTCCCTCCATTGTTAAACTTAATACAGATAGAAGTGCTATAGATTATCCTGGAAGGATAGGAGCAGGAGGAATCCTTAGAGATCATAGAGGTTTTTTGATTTATGAATTTGCCACTCCTTTAGGCATTGGCTCCAACAACCAAGCTGAGATTTAGGAAGCATCCTTTGGCATTACTTGGTGTCTGCAACATGAATACATCAGGGTTATCCTAGAAGTTGACTCAGAGCTACTGGTCAAATGGCTCAAATATGAGCTAAAACCTCAATGGAGCATTCAAAAATACATAACAAAACTGCAGGGATTGGTCAAGTTGCTGGAGTTATTTTATTGTAGACACACATTCAAGAGCTAACTTCACTGCAGATACATTGTCCAAACAAAGTCACCTGATGGAGCACACTCAACACTACTTCAGCTATCAACAAATTCCATAAGAAACCAAAGTGTACTACAAACTAGAGAAGATAGGCATGGATGGGTTCAGAAGAAGGAAAATGAAAAGGATTAAA